>NC_088602.1:154853072-155494915 GCF_036013475.1 Columba livia | reverse complement strand
TTCAATCACATTATGGCAGGGCCTGAGAAATGCAGTTTTATTATGGAATCTATTAGAAAGTAAATTCTGTGGCAAGAGAATGGCAGGAGGCTAATGACAACTGCTTGAACCTAAGGCAGAAAGCCAGATTCCAGCCAAAAGACAATAAAAACTGAGTTTAACTTCTCAGAAGCACCCTGAGGATCTGGCACAATTCCCACAATTAGAATCTGGCCATTTTGGAAGAAGGATTATTAATGGACAGAAGAACCTCTTCAACCTGACATGGTACAATGGAGCAGGGAGGGAACTCTCTAACATCATGAAAATCACCATGATTTCGTAAGTGATAAATGGCAAGGAGTCCTCAGCCACTTCCCAGTTTTCCTTGCTGGCAGTGTTAAGGCTCTCTCCTAAAACCAGACTCTCACCTTCAAAGAACTGCTGCAAGGCCTCATTTTCTCCCACCACATCCATGAAAAGCCAATAGAAGTGCTTTGCTTTCCTGCTGCTTGAAGAGTCCCGCTGGGGAAAACACACCGTCACTCTCCCAGGTGATTACGAATGTGCCAAGGGACGCATCACATCGCTGTCGGAGGTTCCAATGATTTCGTCCCAGCTGGTTTCATTCCTTCATAACTAGAGCCAGGTCTATACTTAAACTCCGCTACATATAAAGTAGAATCTGACAAAGCTTTTGAGGCAAGAGGAAGGCAACAGGCATTCTTCCGTTCAGTACGTCTAATGTTCTTGGTTTAAGGACCTTTGGTCCCGGTACTAATCATAATTACGCATGCGCAAAAAATGTGACAATAAAAATTACTTATCTTGTCTCTGTACTTTCACACAGGCGTAATTACCAATTAATAATACTGATGAAAAGAAAAGTAATCAAATACGCAAGAGCAAAGCTATCACTGGTTTCACCATATGCACCATCCCATTTAAGCAGTTGAGCATCAGACTACCCGGTTGCTCTAAAAAAATTATGCCTCCCAGCAGTTTAACTATGTAGAAGCAGAACTTGTACATTATTAAGAAAACTAAATTCCAGACTAACCTGTTTGTCTAAGGTAACAATGAAAAACATATGTGAAATCTGCACGTTGTACAAAGGTCTTAAGACTGGTAGCAAACACTATTTCACTTTATTTAAATTGATCTTTGTACACTGAAAATTGCTGCTGTTCAGCGATTTTGCATAGGCACCTGTAAGACGCATTTGGATATGAACAAAAGCTTCAGTGAAGTCAAGCAGTCTGGAATAAGGCCATTTTCTGAAGTGGTTACATTCACCAGACAAATAACTGTTGTGCAATGTTTACAAGCCCCAGACACTCACAGTGACACAGGCTTCTCATGACAGGCAGCTTCTATTAGAAATAGAGAAAAGAGTTTGGGGGAAGAAAAAAAAAATACAGAAGCAAGCTGATCAGTATTTATATCATGTCGATGTAACTTAGCTACACTGGGTACACCCTTCTAGTCCCTAGTACAAGAAAAACTTCAGATACCATTTATGCCTTGACACTATTGCGTAGGGAACAGACCCTTCCCTCTGCTTGAATGAGCAATGCTTATAAAGGATTATTAAGTTAGAATAGCAGCAACTATCAGCTATCATTAAACTACTGTTAGCTAATCCTGGAAACAGCTTGATTTCATCATGTAAACTAAGGATTAACAATCATTTAGGAAGCATTTATGAGCCTAACATAAAATGTAATACCAACAAATACAGTTTGTTCTTTAAGAGTGAGTAAAACCACACTTCCTTAGTATTATTGAAATAATAAACAACTTTTTAACAATTGAACACAGAGTTCTTCCAAGTTTCTACAGTCAGAACCAGTGACTGGAGATTGATAAAAATATTTCATCAGTACTGAAATAGCCCAGGTTGGACATACTCCATTACTAGTAAAATATTTTGGTACAACTGTTTGTTTTAATCTTAACATTGAAATGTCTGGTCCAAGCCAACACTTGCAAAGTGTTTTCAGGCACATAGACACACAAGTATGGTATTAAATTTCACTGCTCATTGTATTTACCTTTGTAAAAACGAAGAATGCTCCAGTAAGGTGGTGATGTTATTTTTCTTCTGCATCAAACAAAATAAATCTGTATCCACCAAGCCCCCACGATGCTTCTTGTTAAAGAACTAACTATATAAACTTGCTTTTACTTCTAATTTGTTAGTTTACCTGCCAATGCTTTAAGCTTAGCTGTAATTGATAAACAGCTGTCATGATCAAGATCTAGTCTTTTTCCAAAAGGGGTTTTGCACAACGGTTCTACCACATCCTCACAACTATGTGCCTTGTAACCTCATCAACTGTCTGCTTTAAGCTCAGGCCATGGCCAGGGAAAAAGGACCACCTGAACTTGAAGTGCAAAAGTAGCACTTGAAGACAAAAAGCATCTCCCTTAAGACGCCACAATCCTTTTTTGGTTTCTCTTTGTAACAAATTGTGTGCGTGAAGAAAATGCTAACAAACATTAGATGGAAATTATCATCAGCATCTTAAAGAAATCAAGTAATAGATATTTTTCAGTTTCCAGGACAGCTTTGGGAAACTGATGCATAAAACATTGGAAACTGCAAATCCCCAAAAAGCAAAGGGGGAAAGGGGGAAATCATTTACAGTAATGGAAAAATTCTAATGGAAGAGGGGAAGGGAAAGTTTTTAGCAGTCCAAGAGGGCTCAGGACGGATTTCTAACCAAAGAGTGAACAAGGAAATTTTACTGTTCCTTGGTCTTTGAAAAGCACCATACTTTAGAGAGAAGATATCCAGATTTATTATGCTGTTGACAATTCACTGTATATGCTTCTCTTCTTATATTGTTTTAAATCAGAAAAATATAGGAAACCTGCACTGTAAAGAATTCTACATTTTCCTAATTGTCTGTTCACTGTATTGGTACACACATAGAGAGATGCATGCATATATCTAAACACCACAGTGAAGAAACTATCAGGCATTTATTCCCTCTTCACAAAATCATGTCAGTTTTACATGTTTAAATGACTTACCAAGGAGGTTCACATCACTCTGCACCACAAAGAACAGAAAACAGACACTGCTTCAGACTAACACTTTAATCAGAAGTTTTGTTTTTAAATGTAAATTACAATCACTAATACACCCGCAAGTGCTTACCACATTTGTTCAACTAAATATTATATGTACGCATATACAGCATAGGTCAGTTTAAAACGATCACAGTACTTCTTAGTGCAATCTGCAGAAGGAGAAAGATCTTGGACCCACTTTGTGGAAATAAATATCAAGTGACAAAAGAAGATTCAGCAATTTTAATTATGTATATTCAATGAAGTTCATGCATGCGCAAGAGCTAAAAGATTTAGAGCTCTTCCTTGTAAAAGCCAAGTTTTGCTAGTGACATCTCTCTTCTCAGCTGCATCACTTCCCAGAACATCTGATCCACTAAAACAGACAAGACAGAAATATCACTAAACATACTGAATTCGTATTTTATTTTAACTGATGTACACAGGCTGCCTCACTGTACATCAGTTTAGGGGAAACTGAGAAGTAACAAACATCTAGTAAAACCGGAATTAAAATCTGTGAGGGCTATTTATGCTTGGTTGTGACATAAGTTGTTATTTATTTTAAAAATTCTAAATGATGGTCCTATAAACATTCACCAAATTTTAGGATATTTCTTTTTAAATTTGGGAACAAGAACACATTAGTACTTTTTGTCAGCTTCAATTTATTGCTGTTTCCCAATTTAATTGCCCAACCCCTTGACTCATTTTCTGTAAAATCAAAGGACTGCAAGAAGAAAAATGTAGAACATGCTGGATAAGAATTGTTTCATCAGAGAATCTGTAATTTTGTTATAATTAGCATGAGTGTCTACATTCTTCTAAAAGTACTGTTGAAATATTTACATAAAGCTACAAATGCAAATTCAATGTTTTAATGGTAAAGTGACCATTGAGCTGCAACACCAAACTCAAGTTTTTTCCAAAACTTCTTGTGAAGAATAAATAATTCTGGTAATGCTGAAAATATTGCATTATTTGATGGAAAAATATTGATTTCTTTATTTCAATAGCAAAGTAATCAAATTTTAGTTGAAACTATGTAGGTCCTTTTGATCAAATTAAAAGCCTTTTAACTATGAACCAAATTAAAACTTAAATAACACATTTTCAAGATCTTCTGCAATGCTGGTACATCAGTAAAAATCACCACCATTTGAAGGTTTTATTAAACATAATTTAGTTCATGAAACAGGTGAATTTCTGGTGAATTCCAAGAAAAAATTGCCTTTGACAAGGGAAGTTAACAGCATTATTTTTTGTAAGCAATGGTCTATTTATCACCCCAGGAATTAAGTAAGTAGGTGTACAGTGTGTGTATTTTCATAACCATCTTCTTTCATATGGACATACTGAAACTGAAAAACACAGTTAAGAAAATTCCTGAACTTCTGAATTACTAGGCAGATAAAGTTTAAATACGCAGTTGTAGGATATGCTATTTTGACAGGAACAAAGTGACCAGGTATTTCTGATGGGGAAAAAAACAACACACAACACAACAGTCTGAAGCAACGGCAGTGAAAACCACATATCCTTTTTGGGGTGGGGGGTAATCAAGCCTTACATTGTCAGATATATTTATAACCAGAGCCCTAAATCAAGACACTTTGTCATGCTGCAGCAATGACCAACACCTCATCCCTCAGCTGCACTCAGATGAATGATTACAGTACAGTTTCCTGTTTATTTCTTACATTTTAACCTAAAATACTGTCATCCTTGCCAGTTCTTCCTGAAAGGTAGTCTGACAAGAAAGGCTGTCTGAATTCTCCACGCATGAAATAAGAAGATACACCCAAACACCAAGTGAAAGAAATAAAAATGGTCCAGATGAAACCAAAAGGTTTTTTTGGGCTATAGCATCTCCATATTCTGCGAAAGAGACTATTTTTGAACACTGTGTGGAAAAACTGTAACTTCTCTCATTGCAGAATTTTTCATAACATTACTTACTGAATAACATAAGGGGCTTTTAAATAGACTAAAATTCACTGCTTTTTAATTTTTTGTTAAAATTAAAAAAAACTTCAATGAAGAGTGGGATATCATCAAATTCTCATAATCACAAGAATGACTACAGATAGTTTTCCTGTAATGTCAGGTCACTGCCATTGTGCACAGACAGCAAGTTTCAGGCACATGGGCTATGTAAATGCCTATTTATATATGCCAAACACAATTTCCTACTCACCATCTTGCTGCTTCAACAGCCCTTGCTGGATGTATCGAATATATGTAAAGAAGTTACACACAGAAGTGATCTGTATCCATATAAAAATAAAGGTGGTTAATATCATTCTCTATAATGTTATAGAAAAATAACTGCATAACTACTACTCAAAATGAAATCACAGTAAATTCACTTACCCTGTAACGACAGAACGGAGAAATGTAGTAATAACTGCTTGAATCTCCTAATTTGATTCTATGCTTGCATGACTTACTTTGTCCACTGAGAGCACATTTCCTACAAAATAGAAAGTTTGCATGATTTAATGAACACATCTGACATTAATATCTAAACACATGCCTTTTAAAGTGTTAATCTAATTGCTTCATATTGGCACAGATACTTGAGTCTCTGCCTTCACTTTACAAGTCGCAATTATTACATTATGTTGTCAACTATTTTAGATCCACAAGGATTAATTTCTTTTTAATACTGTGCTGCATTTCTGATTTTTAAAACTTATTCCAGGTCTGGTCAGGTACTTGGTGCATTTGCTAATTTAAGTTGGCTTGATAACACTGGAACAGTGGGATTTCTTTAATTAACTCTTCATATGTGAAATAAAGATTGTTTAAAATCTCAGTTGATGCCAGCATTCAAACACTTTTTTAAAATGCTGCTTCATGTTACATTTCATCATAAAAAAAATACCAGCCCTACAGAATAGCAGTTAATTCTCTGAAGGCCCTCTCAGACATATTCTAAGACCAGCTTTGCATTTATAATCAAACTGAAATAATATTTTATATTCAGAGTATAAAATAATTTATGACAAAGGAAAACAGGCTCTCTGGCAATAATTGTCTCCATTGCCATTAAAAAAAAAAAGTAAAATAAGATAAAACAATCAAATTTACTTTTTCTGTAATATTGCATGTATGTCGTACTTAGGAACAAGGAAAATTCAGTAGTCAACCATGAATCCTTCACAAAAAAATAAAAGATCAAGAAAAGGCCAAGAATTTAAAAAAAAAAATCCTCCAACGTTCTTTAGAAAAAGAAGGTTTAAATCTGTTGAAAAAACTGCTATTAATACAACCCTAATAAATGTAAAGAAAACAGGAATTTTATTTATTTGGAATTTCTATATGCAGCATGACAGATGAACTGGGTTGTCATGACATCCACTGTTTCATTGATTTTAAAAGCCGTTGGCTCCTTCCCTTCCACTTCTACCTCATGAAATTGGTGAGTCTAAAAACAAGCAGCCCTTCAAAAGTGAGGCAAAAATTACTAAGCTTCTGTAGTTCTAAACAGTGGCACAGAGTCCCTTTTAAATAGCCTGCAGCTGGTCCATAGAACCATGTAAGACAGGAGAAAACTGAAGAGCGTATATGATTTTCCATAGCGATTTATGAGGACTGACAGCAGCCCATTTATCCAAGAACTCCTGCAACAGCTGAAGCAAGCTGATCACAATTTCAGTCAAGCTTTTGTGAGAAGACAGACAGCCTTTCAATGCTAGGAAAATAAAGCCTTTTTTTTTCCCCCTTCTGGCTATAGAATTACCTTCTATATGTTATCTCCCATCGCACTGGGTTAAATGCTGGCACGATGGTTCCCACTAATGGCTCAGCTCTGTGCCACAGAGCACACACGCAGCTGAGCGCTTTGTCCCCCATGGGGACAGTTATTCCAATCCTGTGGGGAAACCCAGCTGCCTTACATTAAGGCAGCACTTACTACTCACCATCACAGCCACTATTCAGCAGCTCCTATATCAAGAACCTTTCTGCACTATTATCACAGCTCTCCACTCCTTATTTTGCTGTTGGGCGATTACACACTATTTTATGCATCTGTTTCCCCATTCCCCACCCCCCCCCCCCCCCGGCAGTAGTACAATAAAATAATTCCTTTCAAAACTTTACTCTAGTTTTTGTTATTATTTATTTACAGTTTGTCTGTGTTTTGTTACCTATTTGAAAACATGGTTACAATAAAAATAGTGCTTTGCACCATATAAAAATAAAAAATGTCAAACCACTACTCAGATTTAGCAAAAACTGGAACACCTGTTTTCCATTCAGTGCCAGTAATCATGGATAAGGCAAAGCACATATGCTGTCAAATTACACTTAAATACTGCATATTCTCTACCTATTAGTTATCTACAAGCAACACTACACTTTTCTTTGCTATGTGACAGCAGGTAAAGGGAGAAAGGAATAGGCTGTGCCTCTTGATACATCTAAAGTAACTAAATTACAATTTGTGCCAACTATTTAAGTGTTACATAAGTTCTAATCAAAAATTTCTCTTATGCTGGAGAGAATAGGTTTAAAAACTCATAAGACTTCTGAATGATGCAACTGAGTCTCCTATTTTTGAGTAAGTATTTTATCATGTTAAGTCATCGGGAAGTTTCTTGAACAGCAATTATTTTAAATCAATTTCCTAATTGCTCTTTAATGACACATGACTTGTTTCAGGAGCTTCTGGCTGTCCAGCTTCTCTGCTCCATTCATGGAACACAGCTCACAGTGGTGTATCTGGGAGTTGCAATCACCACCCCCTGAGTAGCTCCATTACTGGTGCTGGGGCCCCTTCTGATGAGGGGGTACAGCTCAAAGAGCCTCTTTTCTGGTGACAGGAGTAAGCTGGAGAATATATGAATCCCTGAATTTTGTAAGCTAGAAAGGATCAAATACTAAGTTTAAAAAACCCAAAGTTCTCATTTTATGCAGCCTCTTTAATGAGAAAGTAAAAGGTTTTGAAATCTGTTCAAAGTGTTTTTTCTCCCACTCAAAAACAGGAAAAAAACAAAAACTAAAAACCAATAAGCAATGAGAAATTTAAAAAAAATCCTAAGAGCCAACTGAAAACATTTTGATGCAAGTTTTCTATCAGAGAATTGAACTCTGACAAAATAAATATTACAGAGAGTTGTCAACTTGTCCAAAAGACAACAGAAAAGTCAAGGCTTTCCCAAGATTTGGAAAGCTCTAGATTAACACTGACCTTGCTTGCTTAAGCTCAACTTACACTAAAGCATACTACAAATCCCATCCATCAAAGCTCCATTGCCTCAGCAAGTCACTCCCACCTACCATCAATATCTCTATCAGTACCTGACAAGTCTTGCTTCAGATTCCTCTAGAAACATTCCAACATTTCTAAGATAATCTTCCTGTCATTGAAGCACACTACCTGCTTTAGGTTCAAACTCATCTTCATTCCCACTTCATTGCATGCCTCCTGTTCAAATTCACCCTTGTCAGTGTGCTACGTCCTAAATTCAGTGTGCTACAAATATTCTAGATGTCCAATATTCAGCCTCTACTATTTCAACACCTACTTCTTTCGTGGCGCTTTTCAGCGTCATGATGGTCTTCTCCCAGGAAGTGAATGTTCATTTTGTGGTCAATGCATCAAGTGAATAGCTCTCCCAAAAAGGGAATTTGTCTAAAAAGGTTTGTTCTTTATTAGTCTTTTTATTAAGTTTAATTTATTACTTGCTTACTTTCGCCGCAAAATTTTGTAGCAGCAATCTCAAAGTCTTAAATTTTAGGAAATAAAGCTTAAGATACAGAAATTTGACTGAGGTGATCAGCTGATAGCAGCTTTCTCAATCAACGAGTTATCTTAAATCAGTCAAGATTCCTCCTCTGTCTGTTTGCTTAACATACTTTGGTCCCCCACATTCAACTGCAGAAGCTTTCACAAATCGAACAGGTTGCAAGCCAACAGGTTCAATACTCAGAGTGTTGTTTTCCACAGCTTCCAGAACAGCTGAGGCCAACTGCAAAAGAAATTTAGAAAGCAGTTAAAAACAGCTCTGCATTATCTATTGCTTCAAAGCAGTGACATCTCTCTTCTTCTGTAAAGCTAGAAACAGGGAAATTTGAAAAAAAAAAATCAAAAAAAAAAAATCAACTCAAACAAAAATCCAGTTACAAATGAGATTTTGCTATCATCGTGAGCAAGAGGTTCCATTTCCAGACTTCTGTTTAAATTTTGCCCTCCAAATAACCCTGCCATCCCTGAGGCAAGATAACTGCCTTTACAGCCAGGAAAGTAGTCAAGCATGTTTAAAATGCTAACTGTCTTTTCAGTCATTCTTCATAAGCTCAAGTAGCACATACAATTGTACAGGCAGTGTTCTTGTCAGAGACTGGAAATGGTACAAACTTTATTTTAAAAAACTGTTCTAATTGTATTGTGTTCTATGGAAACGCAAAATGATGCGGCATGCTTTCCCATCTTGCAATAAAACAAGTAAATATTGTGTCATTGTTTTTCAGCCAAAGATAGTTTTGGAAAGGTGTTCATACAAGTAAGACAGAACAATATATGGAAAAGCCCACATAACATAACAAAAAGCCAGTTGCAACTTTCAAACACTAGTCCAGTTAAAATATCATCTTCATGAAACAAAGTGCAACTTTCCTCAGGCTTTTTATGTTAATTCTTTATAAACACGCAATCATAAGACACTAGAAATATCCTCAATTTGTTTGATTAGACTCAACACTTGTCCAAGACTCCTGTTTAAGTATGGACAAGTAATAGCCCTTACTTGATTTAAGAAGATGCAATTTATGTTATTAGTGAAATAATTCTGTGCCAAAGCTCCTTCCTACTGAGCGATAAATATATTTTTCTATTGTACCTTGAGTATTTTAAAACCAGAGTGTTACTATTACAGTAGTTCACATGAAACACTCTTGCTTTGCCATCTCTCAAAAGCAAAACAAAACACTACACATATACACAAGAGGCTACTGAGGGTTATCGTAATACTTCAACCATGCAGATTCCCGATTATACAGAAATGCTATACATGTGTCGTTTATTGTTTAATTTACCTGTACACTAGTTTATTGCTATTTAAGTGAAAACAGAAGTTGGTCACTATGCACAGCATCTCAAAACAATAAATGATAGAACTGAAAAATGCTAAGAGCCTCTTTCTTTCCTTAAGAGGAAATACAAATCTACAGTAATTATATCACCACTGAGGCAGAAAAAACAAAACAAAACAAAATGAAGTTGCTGGGAAAGACAATGGGGTGCCCTATTTACACATACTACAGAGCAATTTAATTCCTATAGTAACGAAGTAAAGTTTTTAGTGGGAGAGGTTCATAGGATGCTGCACATCAACCATAATGAACTGGCACACAATTAACCAAGAGACTGTGTATGCTTATGGCCAGCAAGTAACAGCAGATTAAAAGCATGGGAAAAGAACATAACGCCACATGAAAACAACAGATTAAACATTATGAAGAAAATTTTCCATGTGTGGTGTTTAATTTTATTGGGAAAAAAATACAAAGTCAGAGGGTTTTAAAATTTGTTAGTCTTATTTTAATAAAAAACTAAGAATATGGTCCCTTTCCCCTAGAGACTGATACCACAACTACAGCCTGTAAATTCTGCTTAAGAGCAAAAAATAAGTAAAGCAGTTGGAATCAGTACCACATTATTCCCAGAATGGGTAAAACTCCAGTCTTTCCTCTGTATGGGAGAGAGCACGGGAATAACACATGGAAGGGTCTCAATTTGTTTCATCTTAAACCATACTCCCAAACTGCCCTTGTTGAATCACATCAGATCCCAAAGTCTA
Source organism: Columba livia (assembly GCF_036013475.1). Classification (NCBI taxonomy): domain Eukaryota; kingdom Metazoa; phylum Chordata; class Aves; order Columbiformes; family Columbidae; genus Columba; species Columba livia. Next base: position 155,484,050 of record NC_088602.1, on the reverse strand, counting down.
AGTGTTGTAACTCAAACCCCTCCAAGAAAACACCCAGACTGTGCTTGCAGCCTGCTCTGACTGATGTGAGAAAACTTCTCTGCAAAACTAAACATATTGGTCTCTACTGCCCCCTATATAAACAAGAGACAGTGACAGGACACTTTCTACAAAACAGTATATTTGAAACATCAGGAAAAACACCACCATCCATTCCTACGAATATCAGACTCTGCCAGACAGGAGTAACATCTAGAGAAGTAGACCAAAAAGACCATATCTGGAATAGCACAATGGTGAAGAAAAAATGATCATTTCAATACTTCAGACTAAACTTTAGCACTTCACTGTCATACTCTAAAGAAAATTTCTAAAGAAAAAAACCCACACAAACAAAAAACCCTGTTAAACTTCATATATGAAAACATTTTTAATAGTCTATTGGCTTCACATAACATATTTAGGGGAAAAGTGTCAGCGACCACATTTCGACCATTTCTATTACCTCACTTTTTGAGAAAGTTAAACATGGAAAAATATCTTCCCGATAAATTTTGTCCAAGAAAGGACATGTTCGGTCCATAGTAGGCTCATCCTTCCAAGATCTGAATTCATTGTACAAAGATAGGTCAGCCTAGAACACAAAGATTCATATATTTTAGTACTGTGATTATCACACTAGCGTCTATCATTTGCAAATATCCACAGGTAAATAATGAGCATTAAAACTAAATGCTTTCTATTGTACTGTGAAGGAATACTATTGTGACTCAGCTATAAACACCTTCTAAAATCCACTTTCCTAAGACTGTAAATATAAGCAAGTCAAAACATATCATTTTCAAGACACAGATTCAATGCATTCATTAATCACCAAAAGACCAGGGACAAACTAATTACCGCTCCTCCACTTCCAAAGCTTCCAGGATAGCTTTGAAACATTTAACTGAAAAAAGCCCAAAATTAATTTGCTTCTTGATGCATTTTCATTACAGTATTTTAGTCCATCTCCATTTCTGCAAGTTAAAGCAGAGACATCTAAAGAAAACAACTGCAATCCTATACATCTTATATGTTCACCCTGCATCTGAATATAACATAGTGCTCTCCAAACACTAAAAGAAAACAGACCTTTAACACATTAAACATACTAACACAGGAAAAAAGGAATTCAATATACAAATCAATTAACACTATTCCCCTATTTTTCATCTTCATGCCCCAACTCCCTACTACACCATGCTCTGTGTTAGGAAGAGATGGTTTTATCTGCTTCAAAAACACGTTGTTTTGTTATTTCCACATCGAGATCAGTTTAGCAGTGGGAAGGCACATATCCAGTCTGGCTTTCAGGAGTCTAGTACTAGGTTGCTATTAAAAAAACAATAAAAAAAAAATCACATTTGCATTATGGGACAGCCTGTCTCACAGGCTGGGGTTACTGAGAAGGATCCTGCTCACAGGCGCCAACGCTGCTCCAAGACGTGGACCAAGCAGCATGGGGTTAAGCGCTTCCAACACATACTCCTAATTCAATGTACAAGACTAATGCCAGTCCTCAGAGGGATATACAATGCCATCCTGCCTCTCAGATACAACACTATCCTCAGATAGGTTTTGACATTCTGCTGACACAGACTTGAGGACCTCTCCCCTGCAACTGGTTGTTAAATACCTTTCTTGCTTATAGCAGACGTATACTCCTAAAACCCAAACCTAAAGCTATAGTAAAGGATGTATGCTGCAGGTCAAAGATAAGCCAGGATGTGATTTTTATAAATTTTGTAGTACTAAAAACAAATAATATAGATGAGATAGTAAAAGAGGGAAAACAACATATGCTAATAATTAAAACAATTGATTTTTAATCTTATGAAAAGATCAGTACACTGCTTTGAACCAACCTCTTTCAGTCTTTTGCTCTTTTCCCATGTACTACCCCTTCTCTGAACTCCCAGCATTTCACCATTCTTTTACCTATATATTTTGGGGAGTTCTTTTATCATTTTTGCTGGGTTTCTTTTTAATTGAAATAGAACCTACGAAAATTAGACTGGTAAATTTGTTTTGCTACCTGCCCTACACTCAGGTACAATCATCTTAATTAAGCCAGTCCATAATTGTTCTGGTTGCTAAGCCACCAACCTCATTGTACAAATGAAATTCAATAGGTGTAAGTTGCTCCCTAAAGGAACATTTCCCATATACCTTAAAACGCATCTCAGGTCTGGCTTTAAAATGAACACAATCAAGAGATATCACCAGGGGAAAAAAAAATTATTTGTACTATATGCTTCTGAAAATTAAGATGCATTCTTTAACTTGGTTATTTTATAGATTTAACTCAATTTCCCCCAAACCTGCAATGTATAAGGAAGCTGCCTTGAAAAAAACTGCTGAGTGAATAACGCTTGATGCTTTGCCTTTCCAACCTGCATGGTGCTACATGTTTATCTCCTCCCTGCCTTTATTTGCGCTTTAACTAGATCAAAGTTTTCATTACCTGCAATTAAATATACAGTCAATTGTAATAATAATTCTAGATAAATTTCTAATGTTTTCATTTTACAGCAAAATACAACATCAGAGAAACATTTTAGCTATTCGAACACCACTGATACATTTATCAGCATTTACACTGAATGGATGCTACTCACCTGCCTAAGACCCAGGCAGCTACTCAGCTTGGCTAAATCTTTTTAGTACCTAAATTAATTAGACATTTCTACTTATCCTAGAGGTTACTCCCACACACTAGAAAGCATTTCTATGCAAGGTTGGCACCTTTCTGTCTCCACTACAGCTTAAGGTGGACAGCCAGCCACTCTAACTCTGTCTACATTCCACAAAGAAACCCAAGAGTTGACAGGTATTCCACCCAGCTTTATCCAACATCTCAAAGTGCAAAGCTCTGGGTGGTAGATTCTCCATAAGGGTCCAAAGCTGTATTTGCCCGCACCACAAGGCCATTACATACCCCTGAGCAAGGGTACTCTCAGCTCCCTTTTTGAAGCTGAGTCACTCAGCATCAGAAGAACAACATGCAAAAGGGGAACCCAACTCAGTGGCAAGAGCATTTAGCAAGAAGGGGGAATAATTAGGGTTTCAGACCCAGCTCCCAGAAACGCAAAGACACTTACCTTAAACCAAAAATAAACAAAAGGAGTAAACAAAACCACAAAGCACTAGATAACAATAGCAGCAGGGCAGGCATGTCTGCTCTACTTAAAACAACATGTCAACCACCATGCCAGAGGTAGCCTTGCTTTCTTCACTCCATGCCCCACTTCATTAAATACTCTTGCTTAGAAAGAGAGACAAAAAGACTCCAGTCCCAGTGAGTGAAAACTCCATGTCTTTCTCACTGATCCCCAGGGCTGTCACTGGAAGAAACAGTCATCTGTTTTGAGCAGGTCACCTGTTTTGGGCTGGACTAGACTCCAGAGGTCCCTTCCAAGCCTAAACATTCTGTGTGACTCTGAGCAGCCTCAAAGTGTCTCCTTACACAGCCAACGGAAAGGAAACTGAACTAAAGAAACACGCCAAGCAAACTGGACCTTCTGCAGCACGTGCTTCACATTCACCACTTTTTCTCCACAAGAAAATCAAGGCAAAACAGATTTCTCCCCTCTCTCACTCTTGCCTGGCACTTAAAAGTTTCATTGAGTCATGACCTCAAGTGTAATGCTTACAAAGTAATTGGACTCTATCCCAGCTCTTGTCTTTTCCGAAGAGCAACAAGGATTCAATACGAATAAGAAAAACTTATCGTCCTGGATACCACTGAAAAAGGCAGGCAGGATGCAAACTTTTTTAAGCCAAAGTATGAAACAGAAACTTGACAACGCCTTTATTTTCTAGATGTATAGTATAAATTATTTAATGATAACTCGCAAAACAAAGTCTAAAACTGGCCACTATCAATCACATTAAAGATCCAGTGAGCCTGTTACCTGTTTGACAATGGCCAGAATCACAGAGCTGGCTGCAGAGCAGCTGGAGAGGAAAGACAGAGACGTCTTCATTTTACAGCCTCCCAGCTTCTAGCAACAGTACTTAAAGAAGCTTCTTAAGCCAAATGTCATATCTACCTTCTATATATACACCTTGACAGGCTTTCCTTTTGTCACTTTGCATGACTACATTTTGAACACATTCATATTTTTAATCTTGCTATCTCATGACAATGTGTTGTAAAGTTTCATTATGTACTGACTGAAAGTTATTTTCCTTTTAGCTTCCAGGGTTCTCTTATTACAAGAAATCATTAATATTTGTGCACCACTCATCTTCCCCATGTCACATATGACCGTAGAGATTTTTGATCTTCCTCAAGTGTCTCTCTCTACACAGAAATACTTCCATAGCCTTGGCCATCTATATCACACCTCTTCATATTTTCATTATGTCCTTTCAGAGAAGAAGATATTATAGATGCATGCATAGACACGCACATTTACTACATGTTTATACAGCAGTATAATGCTTTTTCTTTTGCTACCTATTCCTTTCCTAACAAATTCTAAGGCTCTATGGGTCTATGACCATCACTGAGATGGTATTTTCAGATGATTATCCACAAGTACACTATATTATTTTCCAGCACAGTACAGCTATTTCTAAGCCCACAACTGCATGGCTGCTAGAATTGCATTTTTTTCTAGATGCCTCATTTCTTATTTATTGGTTTTGAATTTTACCCACTGTTCTACTAACCACTCAGTATCACAAGATCCTTCTCTAGTCCTCAATCATTTTTTGCTACTACCATTCCAAGGACTCAATTTCCCCATTTTCAATCACATGGGTAGATTAAAAAAAAAAAAAAAATCATCACAGGCCCCTCTGGGACTCCAGTGGTAACTTGCCTCCTGTTCTCTAATAAATCATTGATTCAGTCTTTTCTCTGGATTCTTTCTCCCATTATTGATATATTAAACGATTCTTCCTCTTCTCTGTGACAGTTTATGAAACATTTATGAAAGTTTATGAACTTCTGGTGATGGACTTTGTAAAAAGGCGCCAGGACTTATCATTCAGTTATATTGTATTTTTCTTTCCGTTTTAACATTTCCATCTTTAAATTATTTATTCCCCTATTTCAAATCTGAGTCTTCCCTTAATGATTTCAAGGTAAACAAGACCTGGAAAAATCACCACCTATTGGTACATTAAAAAAAAAAAAAAAAACAAAACAAAAACTTCCTTTCATTAATGAAAAATATCTCTAAAATGGTCACTATTAACAGGGAGATTTAATATATACTAGATTTACTGTGAGTAAAGCAAAACTATAAAGCCAGCTTATCAACAAAAAGCAGACAATCCTTGTACAGTTACCTCTTTACAGTCTTTCACAATTGGTTGCATCATGGTAAGGTCCTGATGACTGCCACCCATAGCACTGCTTGTACTTTTGTTTCTCGCATGGCCTTTCTTAAAAGGCGTTTTTCCAGCAGACTGAAACTCTTTAGTTGGAGATGTTGGTGAAGTAGACAGAACTAGTGTTTTCAATGCTGCTACTTCAGCCTGGAGAACATCAATCTGAAGGGGAGTGGGGAGGGAGGGGAAAAAAAGTCAGTAACAAACAAAAATATACTATCCTATGAATCTGTTAAATACTTCAACAAAAATTACAGTTATCTTGGTTCAAATTAAGACTCCATCTTCCAACAGTACTAACACACAGAGGCCTATGCAATTGCATAGCGTAGTAACACCAGTTTCCTATGCATGTGTCTAGCTATCTGATATGATGCTGAACCACGAGCTCTGTGTCCATAGGTGTTATTTAAGAATATGCCAAGGCAACACAAAACAAGTTAGTATATATTTTAATAATGCATACAGGTAATGCTCTATTTTACTGCCAGTGTTAGGTTTATGGTTGGACTTGATTCAAGGGTCTCCTCCAACCAAAATGATTCTATGATTTCGTCTTTACGATTCACACTTTATAACCACATGAAAAGACAAAGCAAGCAAATCAGAAAAAACTCACCTTTCCCTGTGCTTCTTTTAACTGTTTTTCTGCTGCAGCTTGTTTGACATTAGCTTCTTTAACCATTTTGTGTGCTTCCTATAAAAAAAAAATTATCTAGTGTAAATGCTTCACACAAATTTACAAGATCCAGTAAAAAAAAAAAAACAAACCAAAACCACTAAGGACATATATTTGCTTCACAAAGACTACTTCTGAATAGTAGGTTGTGCAACAATCTGAAATTAAATAGTTACACACCAAAAAATACCTACAAATCTATCATTTGGATTCATCACTGGCCCACCAAATATTTTCTCCTTGGTCCTGAGCCCAGATTAAAAAATTCAGCAAGTCCACCCATCCCCCCCCAGCAGGAACAATACCTGTCATGAACACCAGGCTCCCATCCCACTTCAGTGGCTGACAAGTCAAGTTCCTTGACCCCCAAGAGAAAGACTTGACCAGCAGCACCAAAAGCAACATGTGCACAGTACCGCATTGAAAAGAACTCCTCCCTTCTTCTGGCCAGAATAACCAGTTTCAGCCAACTGGAAATTTCTGCACGAAGGAACTGGTCGAACAACTATGAAGTCTAAATTCTTACCATCAATAAAAGACAAAGCCACAGCTTTATGGATTAATAAACATTTCTTAAGTAGAACAGAAAAAGCACTAAAAAACAATCAAAGTAAAGAAACAAGGATAAGTCAATAAAGAAGAACGTGTAAAAGGACTGGGAATTTTTTAAACATCCTTTTACCTCATACCTCTAAGCCTTTTGTTCTCATAATGTATTTGTTTAGGCGCTGAGCCAGCAATTTGTACCTGTGACCAAATTACTGTTCTTAGTTGGTACTTACTGGAGGCAACAAACATTGAAAGATCAGGGCCACCAGCTAAAGTACTTGGGATAGGATGCTTCTCATATCTGTAAAGCGCCTAGCACATATCTGGACGCTATATAAATAAACCAAAAGAAGTTCATACGTCATCATACCAAAAGATCTGGCTCCCACTGGCATACAACACAGCTGTATAATATGGGTTTGTAAAATTCTCTTAAGTAACAACAGACACATGCAGGAATGGCAACATACACATTTATACAATGTGTACAAATACATTTAACATTGACCATGCAGTTTCTGCTTAGTGATGCACCTTTAAACGCAAAGCATGTTAGAGTGCTATTACAGTGTAATAATGTAATATATACACCCAGCTGTTTAAAACAAGTCTCAGTCCTCCACTGGGATGCATTATTATAAGCTCCAGCCTATCCACTAATATGGTTGCTGAAATTAGTGGGATTCAAAACAGAAAATGAATTCAAGAGCTGTAGATTCCAGTGCAAAAAACAAGAAACCTCAATAATGTATTTTGTTAGGGTCTCTTAATGAAACAAAATCACAAAAGAAAATTAAGGTGACATGCCCACAACAGCTGGGAGTTCTGAACAATTAAAACTCAAACAATTATTACTAACACACTGTGTATCAAACATAGCTTTAACAAAATGATACATTGTTCTAAGTTACCAGGTGTCACTAACATAAAATTTCACTGATAATCTTATTTTTATTCTTCTGTGGATAAAATATCTGCCCAACATTTTTCTCACCACCATCATACACAAGTATTTATGCTAAAAAGTACCTTTCCAGTTTCCTATTTATCCTCTATATACAGGAGCTGCTTAATATTTTAAGTAACTGCTCTGCCTGGATGACGAAATAAATGCTCTGCCAACCCACCAAGCAGCTTGGAATTTGATTTTTCAATGTCAGTATTTTCAAGGTTTTAATAGAACTTTTATACAAATACAACATCATAGGTTTAAATATTGTTTCTAAAACATACCTAATACCGTATCTACGCATATGCTGAAACCCAATACTTATGATCATCTCTGCATTATGAAATTAATTCTGACAGTTATAGGTATTGCAATTTAGCCTCTAGGCATTCCTATATATATTCCTATGATAAAATGAGAAGTGATCCTCCAAGTATGGATTTAAGATTTTTTTTTTCTATGTAATACAAGCTCACAATCTCTGCCAGCACTACTGTCTTTTCCCCAAATGAAAATGTCCCACTTAAAGTTCAGGCTTCTCACTGGGTAACCAGGTTCTACCCTGGTACATCACGAAATTTTCAAGTTTCTTTTCAAGTTTGTGCAACTAGCATGCTGCCAGACCCAAAATTCAAAAGCTGAAAGCATGGCTTAGTTAGATACTTGCTGCCTCCGTTGATCTGCAATTACGCTGGGGTTTTGTTCTTTTGGTTGGTTTTTGTTTAGTCACCATGACAACCCCAGATTTGGCTTTTATCTAGATAGCCTTGTTGTCAGACAGAGAACACATCTTGAAGTAGTTATGCCAAAAAATAAGTCTAAATAGGTTTAAGTTTTCTGATACACTTTCCTTATTTTCTTCATTTTGTATCAAGGCAGATGGACAAGCTCAACAAAGTCTCTTTCAACTAAGTGAAAAGTCTACTGCTTGCTCTTCAGCCTCTGCTTCAACACACCCGGGTCTTCAGGACACAAATCCCTTTATAAGCTTATTGTAGAAAAATTCAGCATACAATATACTGATTCTACATCAAACATCTGTCTCAGCTTCCTTTAAGTATATCACATGGAAGACTCCAACAAACCTCAAACAGACTAGCTGTAAGTTCTTCCAATTCCTGTCCAAGTTGATCTCGCACTTTAGAAAGCCTTTCACATTCTTCATCTTTTAACTTCAGCTCCTATGGAAAATTGAAAGTTATTTATTCTGACTTAGAGTAGTAATTTGCCCTTTTAAAGCTAATACCAAAGAGAGGGGGAAGAAAAGTTAAAAAAAAAAATAATAATTAGAGGAACATATAACCTTTGCTAAAGAAAGCCTTTCAAAATAGTAATCTTAACACTAGAAGCAATTAAATTAGTGCTGTACATACATATAGCTATTCTTCCTGCTATACAACAATACACCAGGCCAATCTAAAGTATCTCTAACCTAGACATCAGCATTGCCAAAATATTCTGAAGTAAAAAAAAATAAAAAAAAAAAGCTTATTTTCCCCAAAAGTATAGAAGACTTAAATCACTTAAATTACAGATCAAATTAATTATTGGGACAGACAGAATACCATCTCTGTTTATCCATTCTTTAACAGACACTTAAAGAAAGCAATCCTTTAAAAAAAATTTAAAAATTGAAAAAGCTTTGTTGCAAGACGATTTCCAATGCTAAAAGAAGCTTAAAACATATTTTACTACAAATATTCTCCTGCATATCTCCTTATAACTAATACAATTCCAAAAATCATACCCTTGTTCTTGTTTATGCAGGTATATAAATCAAACTAAAGCAACTTAAATGAAATTCAAAATGTTATTTGTCTACACTACTACAATTTGAGTGAAGAAAGCCTAACCATACCACCTGTAAAGTAACATTTTAACACAGATTTGGCAGCATGAGGGTTACACACACCCAATCTCATCTGTATCGTCCCATATCTGAGGGAAAAAGTGGGGTAATTTGCAGAAAAGTACAAAAAGTTTGACAAGGAATTTGATAGAAGGGTTCCTGTCCCCTTTCCAACCATTAAACCCTGGAATCTCTTGCAAGAAAAAGGATGGAGAGGAAAAGGGAAAGAAAAGTAGCAGACAGCCCGCTCTGACCTTTCAAGCTTTTTCTGGTTTTGGCCATAGCTCTCCCCCTTCTAATTGTTGTTCTTATTTTCCCACTGCCAGGCTAGCTATTGAAATACAGGACTCAAGCCTGTCACTGACATGTTAAAGACTCCAAATGTGATCTGGCAATGATTGGCTTTGCAAACGTCCAGAAACCAGCAAACAAAACCGCTGCCCTTCAGAAAACTCTGGGAGGCCAGTCACTACAAAGCCATACAAAGGCCCAAATGGCAGCAGCTTCCCTTGTGTTTTTGGGAGGTGGTTAGTGTTTCTCCTCAGGTCTTCATGACTGAGTAACGTTGTACACAATTATTTTGGCAACTACATCTTGCCTTGTAGCATGCTGATACTAGGTCTTGTTCTCAATTTCTGCACTGCTAAAATCAAAAAGTGTTTAAGGACTGTTCTAGACTCATTTAGTATCAAAGGCCTTAGTTCTCCCTTCTTTTATTTGGTTTTCACTTTGGACATAGATTGACTTTTAGTCTAGTTTGTTTTCCATTTTCATTCTTTGCATTCCAAATGTGATCTTTTAACTATTCTGAAAGGTACCACATGAACAATGGGGTTTTTCCAAACATGGTGTTTCTCAAATGGTACTCAACTTTTACTTACTAGCTACAAATCTGTAAACAGTGACCTATCTGCTCTCTCTCTCCAAAAAGGCAAGAAAATAGCTACATGTGGAGGGAAGAAAAGGAAAAAGGAATATAAAAAGCCAGAGAAAATAAATACTGGGGAAAAAAAAAAAAAAAAAGAGGTTAAAAAAAGAGAGGGGGGGAAAAATTAATTAATAGTATTTCCCATATAAAGTAGGGTTCTTAATAAGGGAATTAGAGATTCTGAGGCAAAATGCTTAAAGCTGAAGTTTCACATGTTCCTATGCATGCAAAGGATACACCAACACAATTCCTTTGCTTTACTTCACTGATTTGTAAGGAAAATGCTACATACACATCAACACATCTTAAAAGGAGGTTATATTAATATTCAGGTCAATAATTAACATACAACGAAGACACAAGTACCCCAGGTTCACTTTTGGGCTACCACTATCAATACACTATGTTAAGTAAGGTGGTTATAGTTTTGCCTGCAACTAGAAAGGTTAGGGAGGTTTAGATTAAACTTTGGGCAGATAAGTAAAGCTACTTAACGAAAACAAGGAGGAGAGAATACCAGGCAGTCTACTACGCATGGCTGCTTAGCTGGATTTGTCAAACACTGGGCGAGTTTCCATGACATGATTCAGGAGGAGAATAATATAACACATTATTTTGCCAAGCAAGTTTAATAGCTCCCGTTTGTTTGTTGTTTTTTTTTTTTTAAACAGAGCAGAAATAGAAAGTGCCCAAAGCAAAAGCTCCGCAGTTGTTAGAAACATTACTACTGTCTGTGTCTTAAAGGCATTACTGAAGCCTTCCCAGCCGTGCACTATACAGAGACAGAAAAGACAACTGTGTGTGCTGGACTACTCATCTAGGCTGCAGTCCTTCTCACATTACTGTTCTGAAAAAGTAGCTACATGGAGATGAACTATTACAAAGCACACCACACATGATAGGCAATAAAAAAAATATAACTTGCATAGGAAAAAAAAATATCTTAAAGTTAAAAAACCTTCCTATATTAAAGAGTCATATTACTGCTTATTTAACTTTGATCTTCACACAGACTGCAAGGTGGGTCTTTACAAAGAACCAGTGAAACAAGACATGCAAATTACTGCTTCCAAATCATTTGTATTTTAAATTCTAGAAATAAATTCACCCTGCACCTAGATCAGCAATTTAACCAAGTCAGAACTAGAAGCAGAAGATAAAGGAAAGAACAAAAATTTTCTACAGATATCACCTAAAATCAGAACCAAGGGATACTTCTGAATTCTGAAGTTGTCAAAAAGCTTGTATTTATATTCAAATACATTTCTGCTTGACTGGTCTTCACTCAGCACTCCAGTTAAACAAGCTACACAAAACTTAGTGAACTGCAGTCACACTTACAAGGGTGTTTAATGTAACCAAAGGTCCTGAGTATCTTTTCAGAGATAAGAGCATTTCACAAAGCACTGAATTATCATCTTATAGTGTAGGTGAAGATGCTCCTTTTTTGCTCGCATGCAGTTATCTACTTGCCTGAGAAAATTTCTGTCCCTATGACACCCTATAACAGCATCAGTCAGCAGTGTGGAAACTGAAGATTTTCATCACTGAAAGACAGTGAGGAGCTGCTAAAAACACCTTCAGAGAACCAACCCATCTCTAACAATCACAAGCTAGCGACCGTAAAATTCAGCTGCAATTTGTGTAAGAAAAGCCTGAAAGCGCATTCTTCAGTGGAGTTCTGGGATGGTGTATTATTCTGGAGCATATTCATTATTATAGTTCCTTAACTTATAAACAAATTACAACAAAAACTCAAGAATGCTGAATGGACTGTACAGTACTACTAGGATTCCTGGATACTTATTGTGAATCTATTTATTCATTAATTCATGAAGAGTTTTAAAATGTCATGTTTTACTGCAGAAAAACAGATTTAACTGCCAGTACAAAACCTCCATAATCCTGGCAAGAGCCTCTGTTACATTGGATTCTTTGACAACACAGGCCTAACAACAACAAAAATCTGCTTCAAAACCTCTATCAATACAGAAAATCTGAAGACCAGAGATCAAACTGTAATACTCTGTTTCTGAGATGAATAATGCATACAGAAATTAAGGCCTTTGAAAGAAAAATCCAGAGCTCAGGATCAGGTTCTTAAACTATTACTATGTTGAAGTTTACAATACCACATTCTATACTGTCACTTCTGTCACAAGAATCACTGTATCAGTGTGCAAAAAACCTCTCAATTTCACTCTACTAGGGCAATATCAGTAATTCAGATTTCTACCCTGCTTCCTAAAAATAAGACGGGGTCTTATATCAATTTTTGCTCCAAAAGATGCACTAGGGCTTATTTTCAGAGGATGTCTTATTTTTCCATGAACGACAATCTACATTTATTCTTGAACAAAAAAATCAACATTTATTCAAATATAGTCATGCCATCATATTTTGGAACACAATCATAAGTCTTTGATCTGTGCATGAGCCCGGCTCTTGCCAATCTTTATTGTTTTGGGTCTCATGGCGTCCTCTGAGTGTGATTCTTTTGGAGGTGTCTGCTTTTCTTGATGAAAAGTTTATCTGTCCTGTTGCATTCTATAGCCAATTAATTTTACCTTTTTTACATGTATAGCTGCCTGGACACTATTTAAATTGAGTTTCCAATGAACTGTAACTAGTGCTTATTTTTGGAGTAGGGCTTATATTTTAAGCATCCTCAAAAATCCTGAAAAGTCATGCTAGGGCTTATTTTTGGGGTAGGTTCTATCTTCAGGGAAACAGGGTACAACAACAAGGCAAACATGGCTTTAAGTGTTACCAACAAGCCTACAGATATTACTCGAATGACCGTAGGAAGCATGAAATGCGTTCTCAAACTGAATGCAATAATTGCAACTAATATCTCTGGTAGACTGCCCTTTCCTCATCAGAGAAAGAGGCCAAATGTCAGTGGCAGCTGATAATTGTAACACTCCAAGAAAAAGACGTAACAAAACAAACCCATTTTCCTCTACAGTCACGGATGACATCATTATATTGACAGTCTGACCGATGAGGAAATATCTTCAGGGCCAAATCATACAAAATATCAAGGAAAACATGACTATGAAATGCCACAGCTCAGAAACTACAAAGTGCTGCTTAGTATGAAAAGCAAACAAAGATATGCCTTTGCAAGGACACCACTAAACTTGCACATCAAGAAACACCGGGTACCAAAATACCATCACTGTTCTCCCAGATGTTATCTACGTGTGGTTGATCTGCCTTCAGTAACCACAGTGCCATAGCTCAAGCCCAATACAGCAGAAAAAAATGCAAATGCATCGAGACATGAGGAGATAAGGTCCCAGGCATTGAATCACTAAAGCCTTTTAACACCTCCTCACTTTTCCTGATGCTGTTTTAAAGGGGAACAAAACAAGGAAAGGCTCAGATCACCTAAAGCAAGGGCTCTTCAGCTCCATTTGACAGAATTTAAGTCTTCAGTAAAAAAGTAGGCAAAAATGACCTGAATGGTCTCAAAGAGTGAAGAATCTATGTCATTTTAATTAAGAGGGTATTTTAAGGCAAAAGTATGTCCAATCTTACATGCTCCATTAGTGTAGAATGCTGCCCTGCTGTTACCTCTGACCCAGCCTTTCTCCCTATCTTATGACATGATTTGGTGCTGCAACCAACCTAAGTTCTAGTAGAAAGGGTATTTCCTCTCACCAAGAAACAAATTTTTGAAAGACTTCTTTTTAATAATTATCAGCAATGCTGTTTATTTTGAAAAATGAAGTCTGTAGTCTTAAGAAATACAACACATAAGCAATGGAGGGAAAAAAATTAATAAGTCTTTATTCTATTCCTGAATAATTTCTTCAAGAACCATCTTAAATGTCTAATAATTACATGCCACTCATATATTCTCTAATATAAAAAAAATTAGAGCAAATAAAGAAAAAAATCAGAGAGTGGATCCTTAAGCTTCAAAATTCCTGTTTCCTTTCTAATCACAACTGGAACAAATTCAAATCAATCTTTAATGCATATTACAATAACATACAGTTTGGGTAAGAAATCTGGAACACATGAAAAATGCAAGACAGCAAATGTGTGTTTACTTTGTTCACTCCTGGAAAGTCTGTAAGGTTTCCAGGCTCAGTAAAGCTCATAAAACTCAACGGCAAATGGTAATTCTCATTCTTCTAACTGTTCCTAATAAACACCACAGAGATTTACAGAGAATTTAAGACTACTATGCAAAAACCAACCAGCTATACACAAGCACTACCTACTAATTATGCCCCCAGACTTTTAAACCGAGTACTCAGTAACAAAAGTGAATATACTTGGAAACAAAAGTTTAAAGACTGCATGACATATCAAACACTGCAGAGTGGACACAGCCCTTTGTGAACAGCCCTGACTTTTGGAAGGAAGCAATCAGAAATTAATTAGGGATAGAAAAACTAGTCCTCATTCATACAGGAAGTGGAAGAAAGTTGGTATTACAGAAAGAATAGAATTTACTTATGTATAGTCTGTAAAGACTCCTGCTATGACTTCTGTGTTACTGAGCAATTCTGAAATAGTGCAAATTTAGGAAGAAAGGCAAAGTTTTCCACCCAGCATAGCACTGGTAAGAATCAACCTGACGGGTTGAGAATTAACAAGAACTGCGACATCAACGGTCTCAAATTAGCACTGAATCGCTTTTAAGACACAAAGGGTTTGAAAACACACACCATGCAGTCAGTATGTCCTAGCAGCCTTAATGCCATTTATTTCAAAACTACTTTAAATTTCAGAGTTAAATAGGAAACACTTCCATCTTTAAGAGATAAAGTAGTATTCACTTGTATTCACTTGTCAGAAGCTGAAAGAGCTTTTCTAAAGCTTAAACTTTAATTTGCTCTTATTTTCTAAGGTTCCAAGTTTAACTGTTAGGATTATATATTCACGTGCAAGGTGCTCAAACTTAGCTCAGGTTAATGTTTCCTTTCAGTAGTCAAATGCTAAGCAAACAAACACATTAGCAAAGGAAGCAACTACTCAGCAATAAAATAACCAACAGAAGAAGTTATGTCAGAATCCACATTTAAGATTCACATTAACAAGGACAAATGCAACTCTGACAGAAATTATGACTACATGCAACAAGATGAGGGCACAAACAGAGGAAAACAAGTCCAAACACGAGATAAGATGAGCTTAAATCTAAACAGGAGTGGAATCATGTAAAGGAGAGGAAAGGGCACAGATACAAATAGCACAAAACCTACTTGCAAGTCTAAGCACAGAGTGATGTTAAAATGATAAATAATGGCTTTGCATTTATATAGCACCATCCATCCAAACAAGACAAAGCGCTTTACAAATATTAATGATTTGAGCCACAGTGTCTTCAAAGGTATTCATATTCCATTTGAAGTGTGGTGGAGCAGTACACTGAAAAACACCAGTCACATCTTCATTGCATCTTTCCTACACAAGCATTCCCCTACAAAACATCTCAAGTACCCCATTCTAAAGCATTTCTATATTCCATGACCCATGTTACACTTTTATACTCAAGGAGAAAGAAGACTGGAGAGGTATATAATCAGTGTCTATAAATACTTATACAGTAACAATGGAGTGATAGAAAATTACTCTTATTCTCAAATGTCAAAATGAAAGAATGGTCTACATTTCAAAGAAAAAGCGTGATAAACCAGATATTGCAGCAAAAGCTTTCCATGGTTAAATAGCAGCAGCACTAGAAAAAAAAGACAACACACACTATCAAGGAATAATTCAAAGACATTAGCACTGCACACATTCAGAATAACTTTACGTAAAATAATTACATAAGAAATGAGTAGACTCAGACTGCACCTTCTGGCCCATCTATCATTCTGCAATATTAGAACCACTTCAAAGGGAAAAAAAAGCGGGAGGAGACAAGACAAAGCCTTACCCTCTGAGCTTTTGCAAGTTCTTCTTTCAATCTTTCATAGCCCTTTTCTCTTACTTCCAGTACAGATGGGCTCCGTAAGTGAGATAAACTGTCTGTACTCAACCCAAAAATATCTTCATTTCCTTCAGCAACATCTGCTACTGTAGCACCCTGCAAAAACTCTCTCTCTGCGTTATTGCTCTCCTTTCTGGAATTATTGTGATTGAATGACCCACCCTGGGGTCCAGAGGTAGAACAAAGTACTGCGTCGGTAACATTGATGCTGTAACGAGAGTGATATAGGGTTTTTTTATTTATATAATACATTAAGAAGAAATATTTTAGAAATGGCAGTAGTGGTGTTGAATGTACCATTATGGACACAATATTACAACATCATAAGTAATATTAAAGTGATATCTTTAGTAGAGCAAGCAATTTATATGCAAACAAACGTCAGTAATTTGAATAAAACAACCTACCGAACTCACCTGACACCTGATGCTTCTCCACAATTCAGTTGTCTGGGAGATGAATAAACAGGTTGGGTGGGAAGATCAGAAACATTTAATGCATTGGCTTGGATTGGTGTGGAGGACACAACAGAAGGATGTGGTCGGTAGATAACACTGGGTGAGGTAGTTTGTTCCTGAGTCCCTGGCTCATTTACTCCAAGAAGATCTGGTGTAGTGGGCGAAGCGAGGTTCACTTCATGAAAGCCTTCCAAGGGGTCACTGGCCATAATAAAAGCCTCATCATACGAAACCCTGAATTAAATAATCACATTATCAGAATGCAAACAGGAAATATTTAATTATATCTGACAACTATTTGAATTAAAAAAAACACCCACACAAATACGTTCAGAATACTTCACAATATAATGGAAACTGTGGATTAATCTTGCAAAAGTATCAACTTCAACCACCAAAAATGGCTTTTCCACACACTGGACTGTTGAGTCCAGAAGACCTAATAGCAGACTTCACATCTAAATGGGGTGATAAAATCAGGACCATGATCTATGTCACAAAGCACAAAGTCACCTTAATTACAGCCTAGAGCTACTTCATATCAAAACATAAATATATTCACAAAAGGGGAGACTTGGGAACCAGTAAGAAAAAAATAAAAATTAACTTAAGCTTCCACTTTTAATCTCAGTGGAGCAAATAATCTAGAGATTGAAGCCAGCAAACCTTTAAACAAATTACAGTCCATGGCAGTTTTGGGTAAATTATACATCTGATCTCGTAACAGTTCATTGAAATGATAGAAAGAGCCAATAAGACTTTTTATGAAGTATGATGATGTGTATTTAATGCATCACATGATTCAGTGATTATGACAACTGTGAATAAGTATCATGCCAAAAATATACTACAGGCAAAAGTGTACTATGATTTGGCCATTTAACTGACAGCATTGTTTAATTTTATTTTTATTTTTTTAATTCCATATGTCTTTCATAAAAATCAATAGAAAACTAGTACAACACATGAATTTTTGTAAGCCAAATCAGAAAGCTCCTATTTTCCAGCAGTTTATCATCAGAGATCACAAAAATCTTTGTACAATTCAAAACTAGAAATTGGAACTGGTATGTAGAAATCTGTGAAGCAATTACTTAACAGTAGTTATTCACTGGAAAAGAAGTCCACATTGTATAAATAAGAGAGAAATTAAGGCTTCACAAAGATACTTAACATGCAAAAAAAAAAAAAAAAAACCCACACCAAAAAACCTGTAGCGTCTAATACCTTTCATTTTACAGAGAAATCTGCTTGGATCTTAGAAAAGACAAGGCAGAGAGAAGATTTAGAAAGATGATAGTCATATCCATAGAGATAATGCCATCTTACTTACATGTATGCCCAGTTCCTCAGCTACTTCATAAAACACATGGAAAATACCAAGAGTGGTATCCTCAAATTAGCATATGCAGTAATGTTTTAGTTACTTCAATACTTTTTGGTCGTTTTAAACACAAAGAACACTGTTCAAAATTGGTTTGGGTCTTAAGTATTGTACTGACTGTCCATACACCCATGCTAAACAAGTTGTTTTACCACATATTATCAGGTACTTTTGGAAGAAATCCATTTGTTCAGACAGCAAGAATATGTTATTAATTTTTCTCTGTTGCTGTTCATTGCCCCCACAAAAAAATATCCATTACCTCTAAGAAACTGTGCAGGCTTAAGGGACAAAAAGGATCTTACATGAATAAGAAGGGATGTTTGGGGTTTTTTTTGGTTGGGTTTTGCTTTGTTTTTTTTCCTGTTTCGAACTATCAACAGCAGTTGCACAAACATGATTTACATAGAAAAACACTGCTATCATTTTGTGCTTTAGAGCTTTTCTACCATAACACCGAGATGAACAGTTTATTTTTAAGTTAAAGTTTGAAAAATATTCTTGTTTGTTTTCCCTATAGTTCTTCTTAACTATTATAAGCCTTCTAATTATATGTTCTACATGATGATAAAGCCTGTTGATTCAACAAATTAAAACAGAGGGACTGCCAGAGCCACAGGACATTTCTTCAATGTTTTCAGCTCTACAGAGCCACTATTACACATCATTTTACATTTAATAAACTAAAAAAGCCATCTTGAAAAAAACAGAATTGCAGAAACAGTCCTTCAAAGCTCATCAGCCCAGTCGAGAAATAACTTTCTTGCCAGTCTCACATCTACACAAACACACTCGCTTCCATTGTTTCCCTCACTCTCTTTTGACCTCCGAGTAACCCATAACCAATACTACTATATTGGCAATGCCGCCAAGATGTCCTTTCACATTCCCGATGCTTTGGATCCCAGTCTTCACAATTAACAAAAGATGCAGGAAGGTGCAGGCTGCTGAACACAGATGCAGAAAGGCTGCCTAGACACCTTGCCATTTCTACGTCTACAACACCTACCCTGTTTCCCCAAAAATAAGACAGGGTCTTACATTAATTTTTACTCCAAAACTGCTTACTTTTTAACATATATAGCTGCCTGGACACTATTTAAATTTACTTTTTTTTTTAATGAACTGTAACTAGGGGTTATTTTTGGAGTAGGGCTTATGTGTGAATCAATGCAGGCACATCGTAAGAAGAGCCAGAGGCCACGAATGTATTTGCAAAGAGCAAGTTTTATTTTAGTTACCTCTCTACCGGGAGATCTCCGAAGCAGCACCTAAGCTACTGGGCACAGGTGACACAAGCAGGGACACAGGCATTGGTAAGTTCAGCCCTTGTAGAAGATGACTTGGCCACCTGCAGTCGCCTGTATTTCAAGGTTTCAAGCAGGTGCAGCCTCTCGCTCTTGCTCACAACAAAGCACGGATCTCAGGCACAATGACAAGGCGTCCTAGAGTTTCTCACAGGCCTATGTTACCTAACACAGAGGTTCTATTTGTCAAGGATACAAGGTCAGCAAAACAATTAGTGCGATGTATGTGCATTTACTACACCATAGTTGCAGCCGCTTGAGCGTATTTACAATTAACCAACCTCCTCGCCAATACTCCACTATTCCCATACAGCTTATATTTCAAGCATCCTCAAAAACCCTGAAAAATCATGCTAGGGCTTATTTTCAGGGTAGGTCTTATTTTCGTGGAAACAGGGTAGGAAAGCACATCAAAACCCACCCAAAAGCAGCAAAGATTGAGAACATAACAGAGCAAATTGGGAACAGCTCTTCTGCCACATCTTCCCTTCTGTGGACCAGTTTCTATTTCAAGTTTGAAAGACATGTTCGCAGTTCCACTCAAAACTCACCATCTGACTTGACGTTCAATAGTGGTATCATAGTATTCCGCATCACCGGTTGTTTTCAGCTGCATACCACATTGGGCTGAAATTTTCTATTAAAGTTTTTTTTTTCCCGCAAACTTATTTTTAAAAAGTACTCTTTAGCCATTTCCAAAGAAAAAAGGCTCAGGAAAAACTTGTCAGTTTTTAATGTATTTTACTATTTCTGTACAAATCTTAGGGCTGTTTGTAGCAAATACTTTAAATACATTCAAGCAAGCAACAGGCTCAACAATGCACCATTCCTTTACAATAATTTACACAAATTGAGCTGCATTATGAAGTGCAGAAGGTCACACTGACTCATACAGAGGAAAATTATTAGAAACCTGCTTATTATCCTCCAAACATTCAAACAGATTTCTAGCTCCCCCTCTGGACCAGCACATCAATTTAAGCCAGGGGTGTCAAACTCATTTTCACCAGGGGCCACATCAGAAAAAAAGAAAGAAAAAACTCTTTCTGATACAATAAGTAAAAAGTTATATAAGTTATTCCTGGAAGAGCTAAAAAATAAAGTCCCTCAGCTAAACTTTTTCCATAGCCTGTCAAACGGGCACTCGTAAGCGTACCATCTGTGTAAAACACTTTCCATTCACATCTTTTTTCTTTCGTAGCATTACTTCTCACTTAGCACACAGAAGATGGGTACGTGACCCATACAAAACAAAGAAGCCCATATTAAATATCTCCATTTCAAGACTCACCAACACCATGAGTTTTTCACCAAGGCACCAGCTGAATGCATGTTATGCATTAATGAAACCAAAGCCATATGCAAAAAGCTAGGTGGTCCTAAAAATAAAAGCTGTCTTTTGGGAATGAACTCTTAAAAGTAATGGTAAACAAAAGGAAAAAATATATAAACAAACCAAACACAACACACACCAAATATTTCAGTGTCATTAAAGATATACAGGTTTGGTTAAAGCTTTAGGGGAATTCATACGATTGACTAAGGCAGCAGTGAGCAGCCTTGCTGTGAAGGAACACGGAGCACATGGTGAGCAGAGCTTTACTAGGAGCCCAGCTGACAGTGTGTAAAAAACCACAGTGTTGACACAGCACTCTTTAGTAGTAATTCTGCTACTGCGAACAAAAGCTGATATTCTGACATTTCAGGGCAGCACACTTATTAAACAAAATCATGCATTTTCTTAATACTTCTTCTACCACATTAATATATGGTGAAATCTTGGAATAGCACTAGTGCCTACCAAATAGGCAATTATTTTTGTCTTAGTTGATAGTATGCAATTTGGATGACGTACAAAATTCAAGTACTGGAATAAATTAGGATGAAACACCAACAAAATAAATCAATTTCCTCATACTTCCATATAGAAATAATGCAAATTTCGTGGAAGCTGTCAAAATGTTGCAGCTTTTCCCTATCTCTCCACTGCCACACTTGCACTGCTGACTACCCACATAACTTCATGAGGAAATGATGCTCAAATTTGTTTTGTCATCTAATATTAAACAAAAACATACTACAAAGAAATCAGTTTAACATGTTTCTATAGTTTCTAACAAGGAACAAAGACAGTGAACATTTTCAACAGCAGTCAAATCAAAATGCTTAATCTAATTTTCCTGTTATAACTCTAAGAGGAGTTCAGCTACTTGTCTGAATAAAAGCAGTTAATAACTAGATACCAATAAACTCCTTGAAAAGCAATAATTTACTGTGGTTTGTTTTCTTCCAGAAGGGAAAAAAAAAATAAAAATAGTATTGTTCAAAACTGCCAATTACAAACTCTGGAGTTTGTCTTTCAGAGACTGCTTTAAATACAAGACAGGCTGAAGATGACAACTTTGAACAATCTCTTAACTTTCACAGCCCATTTAAAAACTATGCCAGCACCAAACATTTCACACATCGAAAAATCCCAATTTTAGCTTTAATAGTAAAGAGCACCATTAAAACATTAACCTGCTCAAGTGAAAAAAAAATAATAATTTAAAAAAAAAAATCACATAAGGAAAAAGAAGTTACTGTTTCTAAACATTTTGTGGAAAAGCAAATTCTAGTTAGCACTTAGCAAAAACAGGTGTCTATTAGCTAGAGTGTTTTAATGTTCACAGAGCAGGTCCTTCAAAATGTAATAAAGTCTCAAGGACTTCATTTATTAGACTCCCATGTCTGCTTCCATTAATTTTGGAGGAGACTGGAAAGCGGATTTTTTGTAGCTGTTCCTCAGAAGGACTGGCATTAGCCCAACACTGGGCCTGCATTCTTCTCAGTGGGTTTAAATAAATAAATAAATAAATAAATGTTTTGAAATATTTGGCATTATACAGTCTGGAATGTAATATGTTTTAAGCTCTAAAGAACTCACTGGGGAATCAGAGTAGCAGAGTAATAAATTAAAGAAGTAGTTCAATTAAGTCCTGCGACTTCATATCTATACCTATCAGATACAACCAGGCAGTTTAAAAAGTAAAATTGTTCTAAGGCATATATGGACACTAATTTTAAGTTCTAAACCAACTCAATTATACCTATCCAGTATGAGATATTCATCAGATGTTGGTAGACTTTTTTTTCCTTAAGGGTTTTATATTCAAGCTTAGCCACAAAACTCAAGCAAGTTTAAACACTGTTACCAATGCCAGTTCACTGCACAAACGCAATTCAAGACTTGGCACAGGAATACAGAAATGCCCTTAAAGTCTGAAAAAAACAACTCCCACCTTTACAGTATTGTGGTTATGATAGAAATTTCTACTTCAGGTGCCCAAATACACAACTCATTTTTCTTCAAGGCAGTTACAATAAGAAAAAACTAAGCACTGAACTACTCTAGTCTTTACATATTCTACTTTTATTTGCTTACACTACGTACTTACCACCAGATGGTAAATTCGGTAAAATGGTAAGCAGAAGGTAAACTGTAAGTTAGACAAGTCTACAAAACTTGACAGCTAGCAAAAACACATTGGGTTCAACATAAGAATATTTTTCTGATGCATTCCCACTACTGTTGTCATATAATGCTATGATGTGTATCTTTTTCTGTTCTTTATTTTCAATTTAGGTATGCAAAACACTACTTCATGCTGCTTTAGAGAAACATTTCATCTATATGACAGCCAGATTTTATAAAAGTTAAAAGAATTCTTGTTTTGCTGAATTGACAATTAAAAAAAAAAAATCTCTTTTGAAAACTTTTTTTATAGGGATATCTTCAACTTGAAAAATACAGGTGCGGACAGTGAGTGTCTCTCTTACACAAACAAGGAGCACACAAGATTCAGCTATCTATATTTATGAAGTGTTTGTGAAACCTATCAATAAACATGGTTTAGAGTCTGGTAAACAGTACACCTCTTACTAGAGAGAAAAATCAGTGCTTGCAAGGTAGAATACTGCAAACTTTTACTGTAAACAAACATTTGAAGAATGCTGTTTGGTTCACAAAGACTCTCTAAACCAAGTTAATTTAGCTGTAAATATTACTGTCTTTACAGACATCATTCTTTTCAAGACAGAGCGTTGTTCTGCCTTATCTTGGAAACAAGTTCACAATCCCATCTCAGGTTTAAGCCTGATAACAGTGACTGCAGTGTCATTCTTGCCAAGGCTTGGACCTAAAGACCCCTCTCATTTTCAACTAACACTGAAAACATTCAACTAGTAAACTTGAGTAAAAAAAGATCGTAATTTTCATAGTATACAAAGCTTTCTACAAGTATCTGCAAGTGCATTTAAATAAATATATTCTTAATTTCTGGAAAAAACAGCACATTATTAAGTGCAATTAAAGTGTGTAATGCAAGTTTTAGTCAAGTTACAGTAGACAAGATTTTAAATGTCATATTTAAAAGGGTCTTAAAAATAAAAAGCCAAAGTACACGTTTATTTTCTGGGAAAATCCATAAACTTAGGAGAAATAGTGAAACCAGCTCATTCGGTATTTTACACTAATTTTAAATCAAGTCAACAGAAGCTATGAAGATAGCTGGAGTTTAGAATCAAAAGGCTTATTGTGATGGTTTTCTTATAGAAAAAAAAAATCCTTTTTAAACATATTGTAACAAGATAGATATTTCAGTTGCAGCTGTGAGGTACTCTCCCATTTGTTATTTATTAAAAGCATAATGAGAATGGTAAATTATTTATTCTTCGTTGCTCACAAGGTAACATTAACCAAGCAGAGCAGATAAATGACTGCCAAGACAGAAACACAGCAGGCCTGACTCTAACCCTTCCCAGTGCTTATTAAACAGATCTACAATAAAAACAACAATAAAAATATTAAAGCAACAAGACCTCAGGTTTTGCCCTGTCTTTTACTGAGGAATACAAATATTTGAACAGATGGTAGCTGCCAATACATGCTTCAAGACTGAATAACCTTACATCTGCTTCAAAAGAGAAGCTGATAATTTCACAGTTACAGTGAGCCTGTGGAAGATTAATTATTTTAGCTATCTAGATCACTGTTTTCAAGACTTCCTAAAACCATGCTAACAAATGAAGCAATATAAAGCTTCATATCCTATCTGCAAACAAAACAGACAACACTCTCAAACCGAGGAAAACACTGTTGGTGTTTGTCAACAAGACAAGCATTGAGGGTATCACTGAGGCTTTAGTGAGTCCGTGTTCTCCTGCTTCCAGAGCCCAGCGACTCTCAGGAAACTCGTAGAGCATCAGCACTTCGGCAGCACAAATTTCTGCGCAGCTCATCACCTGCAATCAACTTGTAACCAGAATCTCCTTTCTGCACCTTATTGTCTAACGTAACTGCATTACGAAATTCAGGTTAACCGAAATCCCTGCTGCTTATCTGCTACAGCTTACAAGACTACTTATCGGCGACCAGGTATTAACCTCAATATTACTCTTAAGACCTCAGAGCAACCCAGAAACGCTACGGGCGAGCGCAGCTCCACAGTCCCACCAAGCAAAACTCCACTCCGGTCTCCACCTGCGCTGCTCCGGGCACCCCCGAGCCCAGGCGGAGGGAGGTGAAGTTCGGGAAGCCACCGAGCCGCCCTGCCCGCCACACCTCCCACCCCACCGCCCGAGGGGTTTGTGAGGGGAAGAGTAGATTTCAGCGCCAGCTCAGCCTCTTTCGGCAAACATCCCCCTCCTCATTTTAGTCATTCCGGCCCAGACTTTCCATTCCCTTCCCCACCCGCCTCGGAAGGGTCACCGCCCCCGCCAGGCAGCCCTGAGCGGGGCACGGCCAACCCGCGCCGCCGGCTCTGGGCGTGCGACAGCTCTTTGTCCGCCGCCGGCTCTCCCGGGGCAGGTGCGCCCGACGCGTTCCGGTGACCCCCGAGAACTACTTTTGCCCAGTTCTGCCTTCGACCGCGGCTGGACTTGGGGGCCGAGCGCCCCCGCACCGCTCGTTACTCCCTCCGCACCCACGCAAACCCCGACCAAGCCGGGAGCGCCCGGGCCAGCGACGCCTTCCAGCCGCAACCAGCCACAACAGCACAGCCCGGGCCGCCACCTGCCCCCGCGGTCTCCCGGGAGGGGACCTCGCATTCCGCCATCCCCCCGCCCGGGGAAGCCCTCCCGAGCTCGGCCACCGCACCCCAGCAAGGGGCAGCCCTCGCAGGCGGCGCCGGTTCCGCCCGCCCGGGCACAGGCTCCCGGCGGCGGGGCGCCAGGCAGGTGCGGCGGCACTAGCGGGGAGCCGTGGCCCGCCCGTCCGTCCCCCTCCCGCCAGTGGGGCCGTGCAGCCCCGCCACCACGTACCTGCCGAGCGCAGCAAGAACGGCCGCCACCACCGCACCGAGTCTCCTCAGCCAACCTGGGGGGGCGGGGCGCTGGGCAGCCGACGCGCATGCGCCCCGCGGACGCACCGCCCGCAGAGAGGCGGGGGCAGGTGTGTGCGACCCCCGCCGCCCCCTAGCGGAGGTGGGGGTAACCGCCCAAGGCGTCCGTGAGGGTTGGCGGGGAGGTCCCCGCGCGTCCCGCAGCCCGAGACGGAGCACAAGCCAGGTGCCAGCCCGGGAGCCAAGACGTGAGACCTGCCAGAGGAGCCTCCTGCCAGTAGTGGTGCCACCTAGGCCTCAGAGCACCTGCCAGGGACCCAAAATACTCCTGAGGGCCGATTTCAATGAGGCCTTTCCTTCACATGCCTCATGGTGAACCATGCTGTCGTAGAATCAGTTCAATTGGGAGACCCCCAGGATCATAGAGTCCAACCTAACCTAACTATCACTAAATCATGTCCCTAAGAACCTCATCTAAATGCCTTTTAAACACCCCCAGGGACGGTGACTCCACCACTCCCTGGGCAGCCTGTTCCAGTGCCTGACAGCCCTTTCCACAAAGAATTTTTCGCTAATGTCCAATCTAAACCTTCCCTGGCACAACTGGCCATTTCCTCTTGCCCTATCACTCGCTACTTGGGAGAAGAGGGGGTTTTGGGAGCCAGGTCTGGCAGAAGGCCACCCGAGGCTGAAGGAAGGCAAACAGGTTGCATGGCCAGGTCAGGTGGGTCAGGCGCAGCCTCCGTCCCTCTTTGGCCCAGGGCAATCACTCTGACCATCAAATGCTGTTAGATCGTTTCATTGGGGCCTGGCTGGAAAGGTGACAGAGACTGACACTGCACAGGGCACAAGCACTCTCAGGTGCCACACCTCCTGAGAAGGGAGGATGCATACACTCGTAGCTTTGGGAGAAACCAGCCAACATCTCTGTGCCTCTGCTCATCACCTGGAAGAGAGGTTAATAAACATAGAATCATACAACATCCTTCATTGAAATGGACCCACCAGGATCATCAAGTCCATCTCCTGTTCCTGCAATCCCACAGTTCACACCATGTGTCTGAGGGCTTGTCCAGTCTCCTCTTGAACACTGTCAGGCTTGGGGCTGTGACACCTCCCTGGGGAGCCTGTTCCAGTGCTCCACCACCCTCTGGGTGAAGAACGTTTTTCTAATGTCCAACCTAAACCTCCCCTGGTGCATCTTCCTGCCATTAACAAAACATGGCTTCTGTTCTAGGGCACTCAAGGACAGGGCTATTAAAGCCTGAATGTTGTTATTAACACAAGTTAATAACTATATTTACTGGCATACAGTAACAAAGACACAGGATTACCCAATAAAAATTTAAATATATGCAAGATCATTATCCACTGGTTTTCACTCATGGGGCATGCACTGCCCCAAATCAGGTTCTGAGGGTTCTGATCCTGTGTAACGTATGAAATAATTAAAGACTGAACTGTAATTTATACGCACAAGACTTGTGAAATAAGGTTACATATAGACCTAAAAATAGGGGTCACCTGCTAAAAAGATGTGTTTTTCCAGCTCCACTAGTTTGTCCAATAAAGAGATACCACTGCTACCTCTCATCTTGGCTTGCCTCTGTCCTTAAGCCATCATTACTGCTCCCTGACACAACCACAGCAGTTCAGGCAATTTTCTGGCTTTTCAGAGGTGAACACACAACCTTCACATTTTTCTTTTTGATGTCCTGATCTCTTCTGTTTTGCTTTCTGTCTTTAAAAGCAGTAGGCAAAGTGGTGGAAAGCTGCTATAAACAAGACTCCATTTTACCACCAGTCCGATTATGGTGCCAAAAAAGTATGCTTCAAATGACAGCAGTATTGGCTGAAGGATGCACTTTCCTCGTTGTTAGTGCAGCTGAACTGAACCATGTGCTGCAATGGTGAGGAACTTTAGCAGAAAGCTAAAGTAAACAAGATCTTGTCCCATTTGTCAGTTAAGGAATCTAGGCCACATTCCAGTCAATAATTGAAATGTTAATTATCTTGATAGCTTTCTACTGAATGTGAAAGAATCCTGTTTGGCCAGCCCCGCAGGATGTAGCCACAGACAAATAATGTTCTCTGTGGCACATTCACTGTAGCATCTCCCAAGCAAGAAGTTCATTGAGGGCAAAATAATATGACAAAGAGGATGTCAAAATGCAAATGTATCAATGTAAATATCATCATAAAGTAAATACATTACCTATAAATAATAATACCTTTCAAATTCCTTTTTGGTATCTAAATCTACACTGACTACAAGGGAGCTCAGGCAGCAAAAATGGCTACAGAAAATCAACATCTACAGCTTTTCTGGAAGTGATTGGAAAACTAAGAAACCAAGCGGTGCAAAAAGGGGAATATTCAAATAGTAGCATAATATGAAGTTTGTTGTGAAAAGCCTCATAGAACAGATATCCTCAGTTTGAGGAGCTCCGACATCTGAAATTATTTGATTTGCTAATATTGACATGCAATAGAACCCAGGCAGTGCTATCAGAATACAGGTTTTCCAAGTTAGAAGACACATCAGAAAGTTCATTAAAGACATGATTGCAAAGGAGACATGGCAAGTGGAATCAGAAGTTGAAAACAATGTATTAAGACATAGTAAGCTGACAAGAGTCTATAATTAGAATCTGTAATCCTGTAGTTCCTAATCCTGTACAACAACTGTGCTTGGCATGACAATCTGCTTTCTTAACCAGATTAGACATCTTGCATTTCAAGAAATAAAAGCAATACAGTTCCAAAGACATTTGACTGTGCTAAAATTAATCACCAACAGATTTATTTTGTTAAAGTACTCCTATATTTTGTTGTATGTAATACTTTAAAAGTCAGGCAGCAACAAGCCACAGAAGATATAACTTCTACACGTTTAAAAATAAAAGTTGAAACAATTTGGATTGAATCCAGAGACATAAATAAGAGAAATAAGCACTTCTTTGAAAAAAAATCTATTTTAAAAGACAACTTTTATCCAACCCTCAGTTCCTTCCTGAGCTGCATGTCAGAGCAAGACTACTCCTGCAAGCCAAGGGTAACCCAACAAATGAGGACACAGTCGAGCAATGCTAGGTTGCTCATACCTACAGGCTTTGTCATACACCGAGTGACCATCACACAAGGCAAGATATCAAATCAGATCCAGAATCCATCCAGGAAGTCTTGTCAGGAACAGCAAGAGACAGAAGTAGAGACCTATATGTAGACTTACACCTACAATGTATGCCTGAGGTTCATCCAAGGAGAGAGAAACCAAAACAGAATCACCCAAGACACAGCACAGGCAAATGCTGGTGGCCTGGACCTCAGCTTAAATGGAGCCCCAGAGTCCCCTCCCACTATGGGAAGAAGGTGCCTGGCTAAGAGTCTCAGATGAGACTGATCAGGGCAATTAAGGCCTTTTAGTGCCCTCAGGTCCCTGGCAATCAGGAGAACTGGAAGTCCTTTCAGAAACAAAACTATGCATTTCCGTTGATCTAAATGAGCAAAGTCACGGTTGCCAGTGGAAAGTGATGTACAGTTTGCAGCTTTGGTGGAATAACATATGCCATGGGTGCCATCACTGATTAAATAGATGTAATCTGACAGGACCATTCAACAAAACTGCGCAATGTACAAAATCTGGAGGACGGGCTTTGCTAAAACTGCATTGTTTCTAAGAATACCAACATTTGCTGCACCCACCAGATCTATTCACTCAGCTTGTTAAGTCAGTTCACCTGTTCCCTTTATACTCTTGGGTGTGGCTAAATGCCCCAAATCAGAGATTCCTGTTCTCCAGCTAGACAGAAAGCTGGATAGGGATCTTGCCACAGACTTGGCCACAGCAATCCATGTACTAACAACCGATAGCCTTGCTTGTGTAGCTTCTCTCCAGTTGTACTGGTGCAAAATATGGTAGATATCATTGCAAACAGTTCCCTCACTGCAGAGAGACCCTTGAACTGCACCTCTGTCTGTCCAGGTATCCTGCTACATTTGAACCATCCATCTGAAAGACTGTGTCTTCAAATGTGCCTGTTTCTTTCACTAATAGTTACCATCCACTGGACCTAAGAAATCTGTTTCAGGGAGGAAAATGCTCAAGAGAGAAAGGTGTTTTTCAGAAGGTAGTGCCAGACCATGACAGATTTCTCTGTTGAAGGCAAGAATGGCTGCAGGACTTTAAAGAAACCAAGTGTATCATTTTTCTTTGATCTGAGTTTAATTAAGGTTTCTCATTTGTACACTCAAATACAAATGCCAGCTAATCAAATTTTTCCTCCTACAGGTTGGAAGAAATAAAAGAATGAGATGGTTGTTCTCTTTATAGAAGATGCTTAAGTGTGTGGTGGGGGAGGATGTCTCAATAATTTCATGGATAAATAAAACAGATAAACTTTGAAATCTTATTTTCTACTTGCCTGTGGTATTTCCTACTTTTTAAATTTTTTAACAGTATAATTGTAATTACCTCTCTTTCAATGAAAATGTTATAAAACAATAAACTCCAGCAAACTAAAGGATTAATCTATTAATAAAGTCACACATTCATTGCAAACCCATAGCACAGTGAAAAGAAACAAAGAATGTTGTACAAAAAAGACAGACTATAAATCTTACCTATTTTAGAGGAATTTTTTTCCTTCTACTAGCTCAGTTATATAAAGTTGGCATAAATAAACATCTACCTTATAGAAGTCCTAAAACTACAGATCTTGTGTTTTTGGTGTTTTCCCTGATTTAACGTTAAAACCAGTGAGGTCGGTATTTTTCTTGGAGAAACATAACAGCAAATAGGCAGCAGGATTGGTGTTAACTGCTCCTGAACCTCTTTCTCAAAAATTCTAGTGGTGGAAGACAGCACAGCCACCCCAAGGATGCATTCCAGTAGCAAACTAACCTTGGAGTTAGAACTATTTCCCAAAGTTTAACCCAATCTCCTTTGCTGCAGTGTAGGACAAGAGATAATGAGCTGATCTCAGTGGATGTGGGAAGCAACAGTCTTTAAGGTATTTGATGGCACCACCTATCCCCTCTATTTTCTCAAAGCCTAAACAGTTATTTTAATCATTCCTCATAGGTGATGAGGTTTGGGCCTGCAGTTATTTTTATTATTCTCTCTGGGCTTCTTCCTGTGGGTCCTCATCTTTGTAGAACGGTGCTCAAGTTTGGATACAGCACTCCAGCTGAGGTCTGAGCAGCTCTGGCTGTAACTTATCACACTTTCTCATATATCCCAGCAAAAATCCCTTGCTTTTTTTTCTGATGGCAGCAGAATGCTGCTTAACCAGTTTTTCTCCAAATTGCATGTGACTTCACTTGTGAACTTTCTTCTGTGTCTATTGATTCTCACTGAATTCTAATCTTGTCCTGAAAAAAGAAGTTTCTGGCCCCTCGTATCTTGCAAATTTGGTAAGTGCACTCCCTACTCTGTCAGCCAAGCCATTAATTAAAGTATTGCACATTAATAGAATGAGAACGATCCTCTGAGA
The DNA here is from genome assembly GCF_036013475.1 of Columba livia. Taxonomy (NCBI): domain Eukaryota; kingdom Metazoa; phylum Chordata; class Aves; order Columbiformes; family Columbidae; genus Columba; species Columba livia. The sequence goes on along the minus strand of NC_088602.1, from coordinate 155,452,818 downwards.
TTAGATGCTTTACTTTAACAATTAGCCATCCAAAACCATGGTTTGAGCACGGTTTTCATATCAGCCTTTTATTGTCTTTGCAGTAGTTTATGCTAGACAGTGTATCCCTCTCTTTTGTGAGATATCATAGGAGGGAATTTCAAAAGCCTTACGAAACTCTATCGCATATATTACTTCTTTCCTATTTGTCATGGAATGACTCAAATGATGTGCTCAAATCATGCAACAAATCTGTTGCAGTATCAAAACCTCAAACAAGATCATAGTTCTCTCCTCTGTCAGCCTTGTCAATGCATTAAATCAGTGTCAGAAACAAGAGCTTAAAATTATGCCTAAGAAGTGAGTACCCTGCATTCCTTAATGAAAAGTCAGGGCTTGAATACAAAAAGATAAATTATGGGAATACCTTTTTATACACAGCATAGATCTGTACACAGCCTGGAGAACTGATTGATGAAATATAACAAGAATGGTAAATTCTTTACTATGTTAAAAAAAATTAAAAATACTACAACACCAAACACACCCTAAGGAAAGATAAAAATGAATAAAGAATATCAACTGTCTATTAACTATGAACTGACAACTATTAAATGACAAGGATGAAAAAGAAATTTCCCCTTTGAATATGTTAGTTTACAGTTGTCCACTTTGACCATAGGGCCAATTCTGCAAACAAGCTGCCCAACATCCAGCTGTTGCATATAAAATAAAAAACGCTTCTAGGTTTTTTGAAGGTGCTTATAAATGTAACTTAAAACTAAGCGGAAGAAACAAAAAAACTAAAATGGCCTTACCAACTTACGTAAGGACTGACATGTGGTTTCATTTATCTTTAGAAGCAAGCCAGGGATGGATCCAGAGTGCGATTAAAAATAGTACAACATGTTCAGTCCTGGCTGGAAGACAGCAGAGATGCCGAACCTGAATTCAGAAATCAGAAAATAAAAATACAAGGTACTTTTTCACCTGAAAATTAGCACCCCACCAAGCCAAACAAACTTTGTAGCCTTGACAAATGTGTTGTTAAAACTCAAGAATCCTTTTACCTGATGAGGCACCAAAAATAGCTCCACCAAATACTCCAAATAATAACAATGAAAAGCATAGGGTAAGGATTCAGGAATTCTATGTTTTATTCACAGTTCTGCCTTGGGCCTTGGTAACCCTCTCTGTGCTTTAATTTACCCATCTCTAAATTGAAAATCATGAGCTTTCTTCCTCCTTTCCTGTAAGATGTGTTCACATGATAAAGTTTAAGTAATGAATTTTTTGAAGGGGTTCATTCTTTCAGACTGAAGTTGCTATAAAAATGGAAGATGTGGCTTTAATGGACTGATTTTTCTTTATTTTTGCTCAATGCCACACGCATTCAAAGCCAGACTTTAATCAAGGCTGCCAGTTATTGCTACATTCTGCTGGTCTTCTGGAAAAGTTTTTGCAGGTACGAAACATTTCCCTATGTGATAGAAATACTGTTTCATTAATCTTCTCTCCAGCATTACCTATTTGGCACAGACATCACTACACTGGGCACAGGAATGCCTCCCAGTTTAGAGTGGCCTTTTTTTCTCCTTGTCCCCTGAGCTGGCACACTCATGGTGACAATGCTCGGCAAATTCAGCACAGCAAAGAGGCATTTCTGAAAAGTAATCTGAATCCTTTACTCAGTTGCGTAGATGGTAAAAAATGCTGAAATAATACTGAAACCAGAAGAGTTCCAGCTCCACAAAAGAGAGGGATTACTCTGTTACACCTCCCAAAGTGACCTTAAAAGTGCCAGCCACCCAGGAGTCTTGTCTCTATTAGCATTTTTATCTGCATTACCTTGATTGGAAATGCACCAGCACTCACGGTGGCAGAAGAAGTTTTCCTTCACCTCACTAAAATAATCAAAGCATGGGTTTACCCAGAGGAGTGTGAGGGATAAATTCCCCAACTCACATTATTTGATGCCTATGTGTGTTCTGGGCCATGTGCTGGCTCAGCAATGACATAACAAGCGTAGGGTTTGCTTTATCTGCTGTCGGCTCACAGACTAAACCTCAGGTCTGGGGAAGCGAGGAGAATTTCAATTTTGAACAAAGCTAAACAAACACAGCATAATGTATATCAGGGGTGTCAAATGGATTTTCACTGGGGGCCACTAGTACTACTAGTGCATTTATACAGTTCTAAAATTTCATTCGTCCCTTTGAAGGCAACGATGAGGTGAATGTGGCCCCTGGTGAAAATTAGTTTGGCACTTCTGGTGTATATTTTGCAAAAGCTACTCAGGCTGTTTAGGCTTTTTTTCAAGTGAAAAGTTGGAGAAAGCAGAGAAAGAGAAGGTTTGTTGCACTTCATGTGGAAATGATTTGACTTGTCCATAGAAAAAGGAAGGACTGGTTATATCTTTGTTGCACTAAACTCACTATTCTCTTTCCTGGATTCTACTTTCTCCTTTTATACTTTTTTCTCCCCTCTTAATTAATATCTGCAAAGAGAACAAATAAAGCTCTGAGGGAAATATCTAGCATTGAATTATTCAAGGGAGGAAAGCCATTCCTAGCTTTAATACAGGACTGGCAGGACCACCTGCGTCAAGGCTTAAAGTCCTCAGTTTTATCCTTTTCACATGTGTATCAAGCACCACTTTTAATAGCAATAAGTACTACTCTTTTTAATTTATTTTTTTTTTTTAGCTAAAGCCAGTCAAATAAGAAAATGAATTTGTGAGTTGTTTCCTTTACAAAAAGAAATTGATGGTGGTCAGCCATCCTGATGTAATCCTATTTTATGCATAAATGCCAATAATCCTTTTCTTACAAATGCATCAACAACCATTTCAAGTCCTTTCCAGACAATACCTAACTCAAAAGAACTTCCCTTTTCTAAACACTTTTTCCTCCAAATGCTTTTCTGTCTGTTTTTTGCCTTCTGCTCATTTCTTTGAATCTCTTCTGTCCCATCTTTCCCTTTCTCTCTCACACAAGTAGATACTCCCACAAATCTCTCTACCCGAGATATAACTCAAGAAAATCCTCCATTCTTACAGTCCCAGTGGCATTCAGCAGTAACACGTCTCTGCACTTTGGCTTAAGCACCCCTTTAATTTGAATACAGATAATGAAGAGTATAGGTTCTCCGTCAGTTGCGGCTTGGTTTGATCACACCTCTAACAGTGTCATATAAGGTAAACTTCACCACAGCTTTACATCAGTCATTACTGCACAGTGTTAATATTTTAAAGTCAGGCACTAATCTGGATCACCATTCTTACAGGTGATTTTTCCTATATACAAATAAAAATATGTTCATACAGAGAATTTCTTCAAAGAATAAGCAAAGCTGCCTTGTTAGTTATTAAGTGAGAGAAACAGAATTATTCCCTTGTACTGTTATGAGTATTGTGCATTATTATGTATTACTAGTATTATTATTAATACTACTATTATATTTCTATGCAGGGAGCGAGAGTTACTATTTGCTACTCTCAAAGATGCGGCACTGCCTACTGAAAACGCGGCCTTGTAAGCCATAAAGAACATGAGCTTATGGTGTTTCCAGTAATACCTCAAAAATCTTGACTGAGAGCACAAACATGGCTGTTGTACAAACAATGATGCATTATTAACTCTAATACAAATAAACACTTTCGGTATTCTTATGAATGAAATATTCTGATGTGAGAAAAGATCCCTCTTTCTCACATTTACCTCACTAAGAAGTGCAGGAGATAGTATTATAAAGCACAGACCATTTATCAACCATCATTATTCTTCAATGTGCACAACAATATAAAATTCTGGTAACATGATTTCTTTATTAAAAAAGAGGAGAAATCAGGGATTTGCAGGATCTCATGTGTACAAAAGGATTATTATGCACGTGGCTGAGCCATGGGCTGCATTTTTAGGCAAGCAAGGAAATTATCTAGTGTTAAATGCCTGATATTGTGCAAGAAATTTTGAAACCCTGGTCATCTCGCCAAGTAGGATGACACTGACTTCAGAAGAGCCAGTCTGTAGAGCAAATTCAAGCAAGATAAGTAGCCCTTAGGGGAGGTAAGACTTAAGTCAAGAGAAAGCTGTCCCAGTCAGTCCAAGTGTTGACTTCTGAGCCCAATTCCTGGTCACCTTATTCCTGGTTGTTTTGTTAATCCTGTGTTCTGCCTGACAAGTCCGGCGCTGTGACAGCAGTTTCCTTTTGTGTGTCTGTGCCTTCTGGCAATAAAAGGATTGTTGAGGCTGATAACAGTCACAGTAATAATAATATTTCTAATACCAAACTCAGCACTATGGCATAACAAATGATGTTTATTTCATTACAAGGAAGTTGCAAAGCAAAGTGTTTCTGAATACGGTTTTACAATACTCAGAGAATTAATCTGTCGGGGCAGCAGGCTTTATCCTGCAGACAATTTCATTTGTAATCCTCTGAAGTATTCTACCATGTGACTTCCAGAGATAAAAGAGCCTCCTTTTAAAATATATTTCCACAACCCACACTGAGTGATGCTAAGTACGGTGGTATCTCTCCCACTAGATTAACTTTTAATTATTGCAATTTCTCCCATGAAAGAGACTGTAAGATATCACAGCGGCTCTCTACACATCCATTCTACAAGCAGAGGATATTTTATGTTAATTTACTCATTTGTTTAAAACAGGAATTCTAGGACCGAGTGACAGTAAGCAGAAAAATAAAAAAAACCTCAATATATTCTCGCCGTAGAAAATCTGACAGGAGCTTCTTTAATACAGCCCTCTTCCCAGTATTTTAATTATTCACTTCTTTTCAACAAGAAAATTCTTTCATGTTGTTCAGACCGCATTTTAGCCTAGTTATTATGGCATTTCTTCGGATATCAGTGTTACGCGTTGTTGTTACTGAAGTGTTTACTTGAAGCTTTGCTAGCACAGTGATCATTAGTAGACCTGCATATACAGAGGACCCCTGAAAACTAGTCTTTGTAGATGAGACCTCTCGAATTCTTCTCTACCATATACACTTGCAAAATAAATTCATCTCTTTTGCTCGTATTTCATGATGATACAAAAGCTTTTTCTAAGGACATCTATCGGGAAAGGTCAGAAAAGGACAAGAAGAGATAAAATTTAACTATTCATTGCAAATGTGAAATACTATTTTACACATTTTGCAAATCTATCCTTTTCTTGGTAACTTTTTAGGGACACAGTGTATACAAACAGGATTTCTGCATGCATTCTGCAATATGATGCTCATTAAAGATAATTGCATGTGATAGCAAAGGTGTGAATGTCTTAACAAAATATTACTTATCGTGGCTTGAAGAGATCTTCATTTGGATTAATAGTCTGTAATAATACTCCGTATAGATTTTAAATGGTCTCCAAGGTTTGCAAAATAATTTATTATATATGAAGGTGAAAATATCAGTGTTTTATACTACAAAGAGCAGCAGAATTCTAGCAACAGTTTGCAGGTCTTTGCTTATCACTGTGAGACTATAAGAATTTGCTGTAAAACTTCATTTGCTGCAGTGGACTCGGGTATGTTTGAAAATCTAATAAATGGTCATAAAGATGCTATGGTAGAAACAGTCACATAGCAGAGGGGAGGCAATACAGTGGCAAATCCTTACAGAATTTTTTTTGGTTTTTCCCTTCAAAAATAAATATTTATTTCCTATATCGCGTTGTACACATCAGTTGCCTATTAGTCAGTTAATCAGTTTGCACCCTTTTTGAATGTGCTTCTTCATTAAATAGTGTATTGAAGTGCTGGGGGATCACTCAGATTGCCCAAGTGTCTCTTCGTAGCATAGATTTGCTCATTCGACAAATTTGGTGAAAAGAGGGGGTTGTGGGAAAGTACGAGAAAGGAGTTCCAGTTCCTAATAACAGGTCACAGACTGCAGGTCTCTCTGTTCTTCAGAGTCTGTTCCCATGCTCACTGTTTGACTAAGTAGTCTTTACTGTACCAGCTTGGAAGAAATAATCAGAATTGCTTTTAAAAAAGCTTTCTGTTGAATCTCTGGGAACTAGTCCAGGCTTGTTCCTTGATAACTCCAGGCAGACAATGCTCCAGAAAACCCACATCCCCTTTCCTGTTGAATTGCCCAAGGCCGCCTTGCCCACAAAGTGCCTACTGGCCCAACACAGCGTATTTACCCAACCTTGATGAAAGCTCATCAGTGATGTTGCATGCAGCAACAGGGATTTATTTCTAGGCACACTGGAGGAAGGCTGCCTGAAAACAGCCCTGTTCTGGATGGTGATTTGCCCTAAGGCAGGAGTGTCAAACTCATGTTCACCAGGGGCCACATCAGTCAGCCTTGTGGCTGCCTTCAAAGGGAGTCACCTCCTAGTAGTAGGAGTAGTTACATTTATACAGTCCTAAAATTACATTCTGCCCTTTGAAGGCAACCGTGAGTCTGATGTGGCCCCTGGTGAAAATGAGTTTGACACCCCTGTCTTAATGGAGCAACCCCACACAACGTCAACTGGTCAACACTGCTACCCGGGAGGAGGTCGGACGATCATCGCTGTCAATGAAACTGCTCCCTTCATCTTTCTGTCTGCCAGCTCCATCTCTTCTCCCCAAAGAGACCACTGGGCACCCTGCTTCCGCTGCCACTGCAGCCATGTTGTCTCTGTCCACTGGTATGTGAAGGCCAACAGCAGAGGAAAGAAGGAGGAGGAGCACATGGGACAGTTGTGCCCAGTGTCTCTCCATCCCTGGTGCTGTAACTGCCCCGTGAGATGCAGCCCAATGGTGGAGGGGCAGAGGAATGGGTGCCACGGGCCACCCTTTGCCCCAATGCCTCCCCACAGCCTCACCTGGTGTATACCCTCCCTACAGCCTCACCTGAAGCACTGTGGGCAGTTCTGGGTGCCACACTACAAAAATGAGATAAAGCTACTAGAGAGAGTCCAAGAGAGGGCTACAAAGTTGGTGAAAGGTTTGGAGAGGAAGCTGTATGAGAAGCAGCTAAAGTCACTTGGTTTTTTCAGCCTTGAGGAGACTGAGGTGAGACGTCATTGCGGTCTAAGCTTCTTCACAAGGGGAGGAGGAGGAGCAGGTGCTGATCTCTTCTATCTGGTGACAAACAACAGAAACCAAGGGAATGGCAGGAAGATGTGCCAGGGGAGGTTTAGGTTGGACATTAGGAAAAGGTTCTTCCCCCAGAGGGTGGTGGAGCACTGGAACAGGCTCCCCAGGGAGGTGTCACGGCCCCAAGCCTGACAGTGTTCAAGAAGAGACTGGACAACACCCTCAGACACATGGTGTGAACTGTGGGGTTGTCATATGCAGGGACAGGAGATGGACCCGATGATCCTTGTGGGTCCATTCCAACTCAGGACACTCTATGATTCTATGATTCTATTCTACAGCTCCGCTTGGCTGTGTGCTCACCGCAGCCATGTCCTGCACACAAATTCCTTGCCATCAGTGTCTCAAACCTCCAGCAGGCATTTCTTATACAGCAGGACTGTCACTGCCATGTCAGCATCACCCAGAAGCGAAGGAGTGTGGCTGTCATTAACCAATATTTTCACAGTCCTTAGCCTTAGCTGACACTTGTGTCGAAGACTGGGAAAAGCATTCACTGCTGTTTTCTTCCTCCCAAGTCCCCTTCTTCTGCCCCTAAAGCTTAAGGAAGCTCCTAGTGTCTTGAAAAAAGAATTTAAAAAAATTGCAGAACTCTCTAGCTAGTCCTCGCTGAACTGAAGAAATTGTTTTGATGGCTTCCACAGCCCTCCTGTAATAAATACACTTTTGGATCCTACTACCAATGTGGTGTTAATGTTGTGGGTCCAAAATATCAATATAAAGCTGAACTGAAGAGCTCAGTCAAAATGTAAGACTGCCTTAAAATTCACAGTGAAGGTCTCCACTCACTCATGCTAACACAGGTAGTGGCATCTGTGAGAAAAGACAGTAAGTTCATTAACTGGAGACAATGCAACAGCAGTTAAAACCCATCACTCTTTCCTCCACTTCACCCCCCAATTCAGATGGACTAAGGCAACCTACAGGGGCTGGATGGGACCATTAGCTGGGAAAGGATGTGCTTAGCCAAGTCAGAGGGTGCAGTAAAGCCACACTGCAGCCTCTGTTAGCAAGGGCTCTACACCAAGTCTGCTTCTCTTGGGGAGGGGGAAAATGGAGAAAGAAAGATAAAAATGTCTCTTGCCTTTGGGAAAACCCAGCAAGGACATAGGGGCACCATAGTGATAAAAAGAGGAGTATTTCCTACAGAACTGGTCACAGTGGAGCTACATGGCTGGAAACCTATATTTATTTCTGCCTCTGAACACACAGGAGCTCTAAATCTTGTGTCTTCTGCAAAACAGCTTAGAGCCAGTGGAGCAATCTCAGCCGCCCAATCTGCAGGAAGACCAAAGAGCTGCCAAAAAAAACACCTGATACCCACTGACACAGAGAGGTGCTATTATTTACTGCTCAGCGAGACCACCAAATTATTATACTCAGCAAAGAAAAATGTTTTAGGTCTAAGTAATTATTTTACCAGTGACCTTAAAATATCCCCGTTGTTAGGAGTTTTCCTTGCAGAGGGCAGTGACTGTAATAGGATCAGGCAGTATGTTTCTTCATGCCAAGTCACTGAATGCTAAAATGATTTGTCATCTTTTGCCACAGGCCACTGCCTGACACACACATGCCACAGTCTAATGTCTCGCCTGCTTTGACATCAAAGTGTCTTCCTTCTGCCATTGCCAGCGAGAAGAAAGGCAAACAATGGCAGCAGCTGATTTTCTTTCCAAGAGTTTTAATTAAATAAGTGGTCTCAAATAGCTGAATGGGACAAAGGCTGGGGGAAAAAACCTTTCATCATAAAATGTATTAAATCTATAAATCTTGCTTACTCTCTTCCCCTGGAATTTTCTTTATTTACTTCACAGTCACATTATTTCTTTCTCCGTAGAGATTTATGGCAACATTATACAACATCTCCTGGTCTTTCACAGTCTATCACTGTTTACAGCTCCCTCTTAATGCCATGGGTCATAAAAGACGGAGTTCATCTCCTTTTACAGAGAAAAAGAGGCAAAGAAGCCCTGTGCAGTTCATCCAGTTACAGAAAGGCTTTCGCATGCTGAAATGTATCATCGTGACTGGGTTCATAGATTCTGATGCGACTTTTGGTAGCATCAACTCTGCTTATTTGAAGGAATGGGTAATTTCTACAGCACACCCTGACGTTCTGATTTCCCAGTTTGAATCAGCAATGCAGCAAAGGTGTGCTCCACGGTGGGATCGAGGTGCACCTGGGGCACAGGCCCAGGTTGGGTGGAGTTGTCTCCAGTTTTCCCATTCAGATGTAGTCAGTGCAGTTCACTGATGTGCTTTCACAGGGCTGGCTCAAAGAGATCCACCTTTTCAAAAGAAGTCTCAGAGAAAAATACTCCCTTCTTGTCTGTCCTGCTTTGGGGATGGGAAATAAAATATAGAAAACTTAGAGGTGCCAGCCAAACCATCACAAGATTCTTCATGCAAATGAAAGGGGTCCTTCCGATGGCAAGTGGCGTTATAATTATAGACTAGAAAAGAGCAAGATCAGCAGCTGCTGCTGCTGCTGCTGCTTGTGTTTGTTCCCTCTGTAACTGACAGGGCAGAGTACTTGGCAAAAACAGACTTCCAGAAGTGGAAAGACATTTTAACCCCTGTTCTTGTCAGTCCACTCCTCCTGGGTCTCGGCAGCAGCAACCCCTTGCTTCAGGTTAAGGGAAGAGCAAGGTGACTATTGCAGACCCGAAGGGGACTTTGTTTGGGACGTCTGAGAAAGAGAAAGGGTCCGGGATTTGTCTCCAGGCTTGGATTGCCGAATCAACATAGCAGGTCAGTGGATATAGCGTGAACTTAATATGCTTTTGTAGTTGGCTTAACTCAAATCTCTCTTGCTCAATTTCTCTACTATGCTATAAACCATGAATTAAGGTGATACAATGACAAGGGGTAGGTCTGCACAGAGGCAGTATTTATTTATACATTCTGTAATGTGCCTTTCATGGTCAGTAAGGAAAAACTGATGGCTGTTATTTTTTACTGTGGTTTCTCTCTGAATCCTAATGCATCCTGAAATTCTCAGCCAGGCAAAAATCTCATTTACCGTTGGGCTCAATATTTGGGGAGGGGGGGGTAAATTTTATTTTTAGGTGTTTATACCTAAAGGCTTCTAATGATCTTAGCAAAAGCGGTGTAATATATAACTCACATTTCAGCCTGTACTTGATAAAGTTTCAGAGAGGGAACAAACTCTGAACAAAAGGAAAAGCAGCATCACAGATATGAGCCAAAGACTCTGCAGGCGGAAAATGGACATAGTTTTTGTTATGTCCTCAAAATTTGCATATCCATACCAGCAGAAAGCTTAACCCTATATCTGCTAATGAAGTTACGGGCAACACGATTAACAGGAAAGTCTTCCATGACACCAGTGCCTGTGGTATCTAATCTAATGCTCTCTGTCCTTCTGTGGCTCGGGGCCAAACCAGCGCTCAGGGAGGAATGTGCTGGGGGGCATCATTATGCTTTGCTCTTCCTGTCCATCTCAGTTTTAGCTTTTTAATTTCCTGTGACCATAAGTAACGTTGGAAGGACTCTCAGCCAGCATGCTGCCCGTGAACCAAGGGCTTGCAACCATTGTGCAAGAACCAGATCCAGTGCAAAGTTTTAGGCCAAAACTTCCCATTGTGGGGGTTGGGGAGCTTTACCCAAGTGGTTGTAGTTGTTCCCAGAGGAAAAAACACAAGTGCAGGTTTAAATCTGTGCTTGGTATGTTGTCAAGTGTCATCAGGCATAGCTCTTTCATAGCTTCATATAGTTTAAAGGGTTCTTAGATCACATAATGTGACCTAATGTATATTTTAGGATATTACATTATATTACCCTGAAGTCCCTATATGAACCCTGTGATAAATGTTCAGTAAAACATTTGCTTAGCAGTAAACTAGAACACAGTACATCACAGGAGGAGCAAGGCAAGGAAAACAAGGCACTGAAGCCCAATATCGCTGTATCAGTCCCACTTTTATTTGCCCACTTCAGAGACAGAAAGAAAAAGCTGCCTCCCAAGCTAATATGAAGTTTCTATTCAGAACCAAGGGCATTGAGTAAAGTGCTAAGAGAGATGGCTGGAATCTGATTAAGTGAAATACAGTTGCTTGAATCAAGCAAGCAAATTGCACGTTTTGGAGAAAACTCTCATTTCCCAGTCTAATGTGGGTGAAATATTCTTAGTCCCATCATCATCACAGCTCTGCATTTGTGGCCAAATCCCATCCACTAGGCATTTCAAGACAGGATTTGATGCAGCTCCATAGAGGAGGTGGACCACTTTTGTCCAGCTCAGCTAGTGGCCAGTTTCTCAGTTTCTGGCATCATCCAGTCACTGATGCTTGGAAGGATGACTCCTTCCTGAACCCCATATGCAGAAACTGAGAGCCCTAATCATCGCAGATGCTGTGAGGGTGCTGCAGGCAATCTTGTTCCCTCCGTGGCCCATGACAGAAAGAACTGAACAGAAAGTTTCACAGATGTCCAGATATCAGGGGAGACCAGCAAAGCCTTTTGTCCCCATCACCTGGATGTCCCAGCTATGTGAGTTCTTCCTGAAGATCACCTTTTGTCAAACTGTCTGCTGTCATCTTAAAGATCCTAAACCACAGGGTGTCCATCCAGACCCCTGCTCCAATATTTGGTTGCTCCCACAGTTAGCATTTTAAGTTTTACTTCCAACTGCAGTTGTCTAACTTCATCCTCTAATCATTGCACCATGTTACACTGGGGGTCTGGGTTCCCACCAAGCTATAAGCCCTCACATTGTCAGGTACCTTCTCTATATATAAGTCCCTACACACCCGCAGTCCCACTGGAAGTTTCCATTACAAATTGGATATTAGTGGGGAGATAGACACTGCTTGACAATAATGCTTGAACATATGTGCTCCCCAACATCAATGGCAAGGACTAAAACCTCCTACAGTGATCTCAGGAAACTCGGTGTATCATTAACAGAATTTTTTTAGCCCATTCTTGCCCCGTAGCCCAGCCACAGGCTTCTCCCATTGTTTTTAAGGCTCTGTTTCTGCTGAAGAACGGAGAGCTCTGCTTCCATTTTCTTAAGCGTTGCATTCTGACCACAGGCTTTATAGTAGACAGGACTGCATTGCTGCATGCCAGTCAGCCAGTTTGGCTCCTGAACTGAACTTTTTGGAGTTCAACAACAACAGAAAATGTAAAGGCCTGTGCCAAGTCTTGGAAACAGGAAAACTATCATTTGGATGCTAAAGAATAAAACCCATGCCTCTTAAAAAAAAAAAAAAAAAAGACAATAACAAAAAAATAAAATATCTTCTGCAGATGAGTAGAGACAGTCTGTCAGCAACAGAAGACTTACAGCGTCTTCGCTGATTCCCTTGGTGACTAAAAGAATAAGCGGCACTTTTGCACCTGGATTTTAATGGTTTACTTTATGCTCTGCCATCGATTAACTAGAAGTTCATTCTTTTTTCTAAGAGCAAATAGCCTACAGCAGCATCAAGAAAATATAGGCAAGAATCACATTTATGGTGCACAATAACTACGCTGAGGCTTTGTGCTTTTCTTAGTTACTCCCTTTCATGCATGCTGTTTAAACTGCTTTCATCCACATTTGGAGTTAGGGTTTGGGGTTTTTTTGCAAGCACATGAAAGTTCCTGTAACATCTCCCTACACTGGGTAAACAAGTACCAAAACAAGTGTAAAATATTTACCTGTATACTTTTAGTATTGCTATAATTACTCTGTGTCACATGCTGCCTACCTGAGCAACCCTGTGGCTTTTTTAGCACGGCCATGCAATGCCAAAGTATCGATGAGTACGTCCAACTGCCAAGCCAAGAAATAATAGGGTTCCCAAGATGATCTCAGCTGCTGTCGTAACCGCTAATGAAAGAGGCAGTCTCCAAATCTCGTTTGGCTTTAGATGAGCATAATTACCAAAGCCAGCTAAAAATACTGGCTGGAAAGGAAGGTGCATTTGTGCAATTTATCCTTACTCCTGTTGCTGGAAGGCTGACAAAGGTTTGAAAATAAAATCCAAGCAAATTTCCTTCTTTTTCTTTGATGACACCAGACTGAAGCAAACTGGGAATAAGCAGAGGCTTCAAAGGTGTAAAGTGTCCCTGCCACGACCACCCAGGTCGATGGCCACATTCGGCGCTGGCTCTCATTTTTGGGTGGCCTTTGAGATACAGCCCAAATACTGTCTCGCATCAGTCAATCTGCATGTCTCAATGGGGCTTGTAACTGCAAGTTTTTGTTTCTCTCTCTTTCTATATATATAAATGTACACAGCATGTATTTATGTATATGTATATTATTATATGCATATATGTGCATATATATCTATGTATCTATAAAATTATGCATTCAGGTTAGGATACACTGTCTAAAATGTTGTTGCTTTCCTGCTTCTCTTCTACTGTTTCTAGGCACAACCTGCCAGGACGATGACAGTCACTTATTCCAGCAAAGTAGCAAATGCCACTTTCTTTGGATTTCACAGATTACTCCTAAAGTGGAAAGGCAGCATCTACAAATTGCTGTACAGAGAATTTATTGTTTTTGCTACTCTTTACACAGCGATAAGTGTATTATACAGGTACACTCTTTCCAATTCACATCTCAATAAACGTTGTACTGAAGTTTCACACTTCATAGTGTTAGGCTGATGAATGACGGTTGCGGGGGGGAGGTTACTACATAAATGTTGTCTTTTCCTTGGGCTTTTTCTAATATCCATTCCTTTTCACATTTACTTTAGTGTTCCAGGGAAAGCCTGCAGTGTATAAATGAAATATAAAATTATAATCAGCTGATTCTACTTTCAGCCCAGTATTGAGGAACTGTCCTACTGAAGTTAGGCTAAATAAACACCCATAGCTAGATGATGCTATATAGCTTTTATCATTATGATGTCAAGTTGGCAGCAGTGAACATGTCTCTCTGCTTTAAATGATAAGTACAGAGCTTTCACTCTACTTGCAGAACTGTATCTTCTGTTGCTCAGTGGTAATTTCTTTAACAATCCTGAAAGGTAATAATTTGAGAGACAGGCTATATAGTCAAGAAACACAAAGTTATGCTTAAAGCTAGGACAGTGTGGCAAACTTTATTTTTAAGCTTGCAGAGGGCCAAGCAAAACTATATGGAAACCAGACATGGCTATTACCTGTGTGTCACCCAGCATCTGGGAGGGTCACATTAGAAGGAGAGTTGCTTTGTCCGCCAAGGTGTGAATTAAACACCTGTATGACAGATGCAATGCATCAATTAGTACATCAATTAGAAACTTTAAACTGATGAAGTACACTACACGGAAGCATCAAAATCATGATTCAGCTCTTACCTTGATCTGTAGTTAGACCTCAGTGCTTGCTTTTTATGTGAAGCAAGGAGAAAATGATGTCCAGTTTGTCTGTGATTAACCAGTAATTTTCCAAAGTGTTCAGTAATCTATACCTGTAAATTTGGAAAGAAGATTATTACATTAATATGTAGAGAAACACCAGAGTCAAACATTTATTTAAATTAATCTATTAGTAGTTTTACTGAAATGCTAGGCAATTAAAGACCATGGTAAGTACACCATGGAAAACTTTCTATGTGCACTTTTGATTGCAGAATTGTAAGCAAAACTTGGCAAAAATTTGTCATGTTTTCCTTTTATATGAAATCAAATAATAACTGTAATACTCATCTATACAAATAAAATAATTGTTTATATTTGAGCTTGTTGTATATCATTCTCCATGGGCAGAAGCTGCCATGCTCCACTCATATTTTATCACCTGGTGAATATTCTCCTCCTCACTGCAAAATAAATACTGTTGTTGTGCTTTTAGTCTTGTGGAAAAGAAAATTTTTGTAGGAGTAAGAGTAATAACTACTGCACCAACGTAGCATTTTCAAATAAGAGCAATTAGAGATTAGTAATCTCTTGCAATTGAAGCAGCCCTGAGCCTTTTTATTAAGTAGCCCTCTGAAAAATGAGCAAGCTCTACCTGCGGACGTGTGGCTTTGGTCTGTATGAGATGGCAAGCTAATTCTCCAGGTATATTGATCCTAATTAGTAGTGCCAGTCAAAATTGTCATGAGAAAACTGCAAAGACCAGGGAATAACAGTGTCTTTTTCTCCAACTTCTTTACTATGTGCCAAAAGTGTTCAGCACTTTACCTTTAAGAATTCACTTGAAAACATTAGCCAGGTTTGCTCCCAATTGCACATGCCTGATTATTTATACATATTTGCACTTTGTAGTTAGTGACAGAGTATTATGAAAGGACAGATACATTTTATTTTTGCTGCAGATTTTTTCTTACAGGTAGCCAAAAACGGTTCTTTGAAAAATTATCAATTTACTGTGACAAATATGCTGAACAAATCCCGGTAACTTTTGTGCTTGGTAAGTACTGGTTATATGTGACATTCTCCAGTGCTGTCTCTGTTCAGGCATTTTCTGAATCTCCATGCATGGACATATTTCAGAGCTGAGGGGCATATGGGAGGCTCAAATAAAATCATCAGCTTCCAACAGGTCTCCTTAAATTTGAGTTGCATTTATCACATCAACATTTATGTTCATGTTCTTAATATACTAACAAAAGACTAAGGTTTCCATATGTGCATATGTGTATAGTAACAGAATAGAAGCATTTAGGTTGGAAAAAACCTTTAAGATCAAGTCCAACCATTGACCTAACACTGTCAAGTCCACCACTAATCTAAGCCCCTAGGTGCTGTAGTTGATAGTGCCCACTAACACTGATACATTGTGCCATATCTTCTAAAGCATTAAATCCATTCAGTATTTACTACAGAAGAGAATATTTGGAAGTTCATGAGTATGAGATATTCAGCTGGAACAGGCCATTAAGTTACAGTGTCCACTAAACTATAAGCATTGATTGCATCCTGGGTTTTTTTGTTGTGACTTACTGCATTTATTCTGGGATATGTAGCTGCTCAGTGATATTAATAACACTTTACAAACTTACTTACTTAAAGTAATCTAAACAGAAATCCTGATAGGCACTGGACTTTTTTTTCCTTCCAACCCCCAGGTTTCTATGTTACTTTGGTGGTGAATCGCTGGTGGAACCAGTTTGTGAACTTGCCATGGCCAGATCGACTGATGTTCCTCATCTCCAGCTGTGTCCAGGGCAGAGATGAATATGGGCGCTTGTTGAGGAGGACTCTCATGCGTTATGTGAATTTAACATCTCTGCTGATCTTTCGCTCTGTGAGCACAGCCGTGTACAAAAGGTTTCCCACCATGGACCACGTAGTAGGAGCAGGTACCGCCAAGTCCTTCTCTCCAGAATTTCTTTCCTTTTCCTCAGAGGTGGAGGGGAGGGAAGGAGCATGACTCTTTTTTCTTTCATCTTTGTCCCTGTATGTCCCTCGAACTAACCCATATCTAAGCTGCGATGTTTCTGGCTTACATGAAGTGCCCTTAAGTGTGCATCTTTAATGCTCTTAAAGTCTTTATCTAGTGACACTATAGAAATCAGAAGGCGTTTGAGGCTCTTATGTGGAGCTGTTTTCAGATATCATGGAGGCAATAGGCCTGCCCAGAACACACAGGCACATGGAGCCAGTACAAAGTTCTCCAAAGGATGAAAAATAATGTAGTTGCACTGTAGCATGATGCAGGAGGAATGGTGGCTTGTTATACGGCATTGCCTCATTGTCTAGGGTATAACCTTGTCTTGAGTATCAGAGACTCTGCGGGCACTTTGGAAGTACAGCTTTATCTCAATTATTTGTAAATAGATTGCATAGGTCATAGATTTATTATGATACCCTTAAAAACCTCCAACCCCCAAGGTGTTTTCTTTAAATTTAACACCTCAACTGAAGCTCAGTTTTTTAGAGATAAATAACTATTAAGCACGTCTTTATTTTGTTGATTGTTTTGATAACACAGTGAGTGTGATGATGGGAAAGAAGAGTTAATCGTATAAGAGTTTGTTGTCTATGAAGGACTGACTACTGAGTATTTAAAGGCAAAGTGTGATTCTGTGCCTTCTAAATGGCATGGTCAGTGTCAGGGGTAGGACACCAGTGCAGAGATGTGCGGATCTGTTCCAAATAGAAGTCATACATTTTTTATTGAATATCTTGTATTTCTTACAATTATTCCTTTGGCAGAGGTTAGTAAGCAAAGTTGTAGCAGGTTAAAATATGCAGCGTGTATATGTATATATGCATTTCAAATATGTGTGAGAAGCTTCGAGCGTTAAAAAAAAATCCACACAGAATGCACTGATCTTACAGAAAGGAAATAATTTGTATTGGATTCACTTGTATTTTGAAGTTCTCTTCCTTGTGCCATTCAACAAGACTGTTTACCTGAGCCTGTAAGAGGTCAAGGAAGCTTCTGTCACTCTCCCCAGCAATCTGCTTCTAGTACACACTGGAAAATTACAACATTTCCAGCAAGCTAATCCAGCTCTGCCTCCCTATTGCTAAAGACAATCTGTTCCAAAAAAGACAAAATGTCACAGTGTTGTACAAAAATTGTAGACAGGAGAACAAGATTTTTTTTTTCTATACAGTAGAAAATATTCTACTGTAAACTGTATAACTAAGTATTGGCAGTGTAATCAGCTCTGTGGATTTCAGTACTTACTCTGTAGGTTTTAATGCACATTGCGCCACAGAATCTTTGTTGATGCAGTACTGGGCACTTGAGGGTGTAGTTTGCTCCTATTAACATCCAGTGATTAAGTACTCTGCAATTATTCCCTCTCTAGCTCCCCATGGCATTACATGTCAGACTGCATGGAAGCACAATATCTAATGTGAACCTGAATGGCAGGACAGCACAGTCCTCATGGAAACCGCCTGTGCCATTTTCCATTTTGCTATCAAACCAAGCACTGCCACAGCGTAACTATTGCTTCACGTTTCCCTTTTCAGCAAATGAACTGCTTAAATTCATAGATTTCAAATCTGAAAACAGTATCATGACAATCTAGTCTGACTCATCCATAACACAAGGCAGAAAAGCTTACTCACAACATCCTTTATCATGTTGCAATTTCTGACTGAGCTGTAATAACTTCTAGGAATATAACCAGCCCTTATTTAAAATTCAGCTAAGGATAATGGAGACTACATCCTAGGTGAACTGACATTCACAATGGTGAACTCCCTGTTGAAAAGTGAAATCTTGTTCGTAGCCTGAACTTGCACAGAGTCATCTTCTAATCACTGGATTTTTTAATGGGTTTGAGTTATTCTTTTATTTATATGAAAACACTGTTTTCTCTCAAAAGCTACCTGCTAGCAGAGTGCATAAAGACTTGAATAAACCTAGGAGCTTCACCTTCTGTAGTTTCTCACTACAAGGTACAGTCTTTAGTGCTGGATCTTCTCACTCTTTTCTAAAGCTTTCCAATTTTTTAGCGTTCTTTACGGAGCTGTATGGAGCAGACGCACGTAGATTCACGATGTTTTGATGCTGAGTGCTGCGGCATGTATGGCGTAAGCATCAAATGACTAGCAGCAGTCTTGAGCATACCAACCCTGTTGGCTGCCAGAGGGCAGTTGGATGCTCAAGAGCACAAGTCTCAAAAAACATGAGTAATGAGTCAGCAGAAGGGCAGAGAGCAGCCCCAAACAGCTGACGGGAAATGCTGAAGAGAAACACGAGGTGTGAGCCCAACTAAATGAATGCCTACAGACAGCTGAAGTTTACGGTTCCAAACCTTCTACTGGAATGAAGTACTGAAATTAATTATTTCCCATGTAAACACAGAAGCAGAAAGTGAAACTTTTATCTGCCTGACTGTTCTTAGCGCACTCTGGAGACATGGGAGATGATCACTATTCAGTTCCTTCTTCTCAAACCAAGAGTCTTCGGAGTATTTGATGTGGGTACCCTGAAGCAGTCACATCTCAAACCATTCAGTTTTGATCGGAGAACTGAATACTCTTCAAAACCCTTGAGGGAGAACACAAGTGATTTTTTCCAGCCAGGCTTGTGTTCTCATCAATGATTTTCCCATAAGATCACTTTTGCTGACACTGCTCACATTAGTATCCTTTGATTCTTTATTGAGTAGATCCCATGTCAACCTTTTCATCCTTTCACAAGGATTCAGTGCCCTGTCATGCCTTAGATCATCCTTTTCAAGATCTTGGCACAGTATCTGTCAAATATTTTCAGTTTTCTGGATCTGCTCCAGTCTTCCAGCGTTTGTCAAAACCAACCGTCTTGTTTGGAGAGTTCCTCAGTTAATTATTTGAATATTCTTGACCAAAAATAGCCTGACCATATTTAGAAACCATTTAATTTTAATAACTGAGGTTTAATATTCTCCCTTGTATTTGATGGAATATGAAGTGTTTCTTTACCACTGCAATAATGGCTAGCAGTTCTGAAGTGCATATTGTTTGTACTGCTATAACCTTAATCAGAAGTAAGAGCAAACTAGAATTGTTTAATAACTTCTGTGAGAAGAATACTAGGCATTATTAACATTAATCAAAGACAATATTTAATTAATATAAACACAAGCACCTGAACTTTAAAAAATACTACAATTTGAATGTTATTGTTAAAAGAACAAGGCTTTGTTGAGCTTTTCTTAACAAAAAGGTACCCAGTGTAAGTGGAGAGCTGAAGTGATCCCTGGAGCTTTGCTGTTCTCTGTGACCCCCTCAGGCTGTGTCCTTCCAGATAATGACTTTCCAGAGCCTCTCAAGTGACTTGTGTCCAGCATTTACTCCAGACTGTCAATGTTCTGCTATTCTCTCTGTCTGTTTCAGCCTGATAGAAACATCTTCTTCTGTCCCGTAATGAGCAGGCTAGGCAGCCAAAAATCAAAGGCAGCCTGAAAGACTGACTTTTAGGAGTCAGGAGTCATGACGAGCAGGTCAATTTGTCTTGTTGCCTGATTATTTCTGTGCAGTTGTTTATGAGAACTGGCTGCAAACTGATGAAGGATCTTTTCAAAGCTATATCTTATTCTGTTCTCAAATTCCAGGATACTGCAGGAGTACTGTGTCTTGATGCTGAACTTTTCATCTTCCACAGAATGTTCTGTCCTGTCCTTGTGTTCCTTCCTGGTAGCTGCAGTGTTTCATACCTCGACTTGTTGCAACTGTACAACAATGGCATTTTCATTTTACCCTATTCACATTTTTATACAAAACATGACTGAGTTTGTGTGTGTGTATATTTTTCTTTTTGTCACTTCATGTACCTTTAGCAATATTAGCAGTAAAGGGCCAATACTTCGTTACTAGTTGGAGACTAGAAAAAAAAAGTCCTGTCTGCTTCAAGTTCCTTTATTGAATTTTCAGCACTCAAACTTTGTAATTAATTGGCCAAGCCACCTATTTTAGGGCTGCCTTATTACTAACTTCGTCTTGTTTTGGAGCTAATGCCAACACAACAAAAGAAGCTTTATACCCACCCTAGTAGCTGACACACAAACACACACAAGCAAAAGCTCAGATCCCCCAAACCTGAAGATTGCTCCAACCCCAGAAAATCCAGGATTCTGACCAAGAAAAATGTGACATTCCCCCTCATGAATTTTCCGAGGTTGTTTTTCTCAAAGGCTGGGTGGAAGGAGGACAGCAGGGCTGAGCTTTCTCACCCACAAAGCCCGATGCAGTGGAGGTGTTGCTACAAAACCAGTCACCTCTGTGGCAGTCCCGGGCAGCGAGCTGCTGGGCGGCAGGTTGAGTCCCGCACAGCCCTGGCTGCCCTGCTCTCTGACCTTGGACTTGCTCGCAGCAGGGGGAGCGGGGCTTTGCGGGGCCAGGGGAACTCTGCAGGACACATCACACCTTCCCAGCACCCGGCCAGGCAAACCGCCAGGCAGAGAGCAGCTGCTCCAGCCTGCAGCCCCTCAGCACGTCGTCTGGCCCCGTGTCCCGCTAGCAGCGGGATTTCTGGGCATGGTTCCTTTTCCATCTCTTTGCACGCCTCCGTAACCCCAAAGAAAACATGAAACACAATCTGGCAGGGAAGTGTTTCGCTGGCAGAAGGCACGGTCTCTGTTGAGCTCTGTTTCATGCATGCACTTACATCTTCTGTTGCTTGTTCACTGCTTTGCAGATTAACACAAAAATCATCACAATCAGAAGGTCAAGTAACTGCCCTTACAACATATGTTGAAATGTTGCTAAAAGCCATCATTGCTGAAAAGTGATTGTTTCTTGACTGATGTATCCAGTTCCTTACTTTTCTGAGAGTGTGAAATTAGGGAGTAATTTGTACCATTCTTAGTATTATATGTATCTACAATATGTCAGCAGTCAGATGTGAGATCACAATAACAGCAAATTACTGCATACATTGATCAAGAGGGATTTTGTGTAGGTAGTTATTGCAAAAATAAGTTGTTTCAAGCAAGACCTATCCTGACAGAAAATACTAAAGAAAAACGGAAGAGGTTACTAGTTAGAATTATAAATAGTGTTTTGCATAGTCTTATGCAAAAAACACATAAACAAATTCAAACATATTCAAAATGTATAACATCGGTTGCACTGACTGCACAAAATGACTGAAGTATTTTTTTTATGTAACTAGGTTTTATGACAAGATATGAAAGAAAAATTTTTGATGACCTTAAGTCTCCCCACCTTAAATACTGGGTTCCATTTGTCTGGTTTGGAAATTTGGCATCGAAAGCACGAAAAGAGGGAAGAATTCGAGACAGTGTAGATCTTCAGACACTGATGAACGTAAGTAGAGAAAGTAAATCTACAGAAAACTAATCTGAAATTGCTATGCGGTAGCTTTTCACTTACATAGTTTGATTTAGTGCACACAGCTCTCCAGTGTCATCAAAATGATCTTTCTCAACATTTGCACCACTTTTCTCTGTATCAGTATACACTCAAGCACACACAGCAGCAGATTGCTGGGATTATATTTATATGATTAAGAAAGTATTAACTGAAGCAACAAATTGATGAGTAAAAAATTGTTGTAATGTTGTTGTAAATTTATACTTGTTCCATTGAGAATAATTTGACATTTTGAAGATTTTAATATCAGTTTCAGGAAGTTAATTTCCCTGAATATTTCATGAAGTGGTCAAACATCTTTTTATGATATAATATATTCTCTTTCATGTATCACTAGAATGTAGATAAGATAGAAACAAAAGGTAATTTGTGAAGAAATACGTACTACTCTCCAACTCCAAAAACTAAGTGAATATTCAAACATGACAATAGGGTACAGGATATAATTATTATATCAGTTTATATACACTACACTTTCTTATCTTCCTGGTTTTTTACATGTGCAAAAATGAATCAAACACAAGACTTATGATTTTGAATTGGATCTGATGCAATTTTACTTTGTTGGGAGTTGTTTTCTTCCTGTTTTTTTTCCTTGTAGGAGATGAACAAGTACCGATCTTGGTGTAGTCTTTTGTTTGGTTATGACTGGGTTGGAATTCCACTGGTCTATACCCAGGTACTGAGACATTATCCTATACAATATTTGAAACACCATTTTCATAAAAGGGAGTTTGGTGCAGGACATCCATAGACTCGACCAGAGTCTCTGAGCTGTTGAACACTTGTTGACTCCCACATGACTATGGATGCCTGGCTAACTATTTAAGTTATATTCAATGTGGAAATGTTTTGAAGGCCTTGAATAATTTGGGAAAGGGGAGGGAAGCACATGTTTTTATGTTTCCTGGGTGTTCTTCCTGGCTATAATTATTCCTGTGGCCTCTCTATTTGCAATATCTCGCTGCAGGTTCGTAAATTATATGGCGAAAGGCAGTCAGACACCTTTGGTTATGTGTTGCCTTATGCATGAGATTGTATGATTGCATGATTTCAATGAAGTTTTGTTCTCTGCAGGTTGTTACGCTCGCAGTCTATACTTTTTTCTTTGCCTGCCTGATAGGGCGCCAATTTTTGGATACTGACCAAGGGTATCAGGGACATGACTTAGATCTTTACATTCCAATCTTCACGCTGTTACAGTTCTTCTTCTACGCAGGATGGCTAAAGGTAAACTAGCTTTCTGTAAGGGCCATGGGGGAACCCTCCCTAAGGAAGCTGGGGAAGGTGTCAGAGCTGTGGTCAAAGGGTCAGATTTGTGGCACACTCTAAAATCACCGAAGATTAATCAAGTTACAGAAAAGCTGCATTGAGCCCAAAGTGTCCTGTGTTTATAAGGAAACATAATCCAGATACATTTTTAATTCTACCTGCCAGATCTTACAGTAAGAAACAGTCAAGAATCTGAAAGAGCCCATTTTCGTAGGACCAGTGCAGCTATATCTCCCTAAGGAAGTGTTACTCCAGCAAAATCAGGTCCCAGGACTTGGATTATAAAATGGCAGATGAAAGGTTAAAAAAAAAAAAAAGTAACTACAAATCCACACTTTCTTCCACTCTGCTGTGTGATGGGCAAATATTGCTGCAGACCTGGCATAGTCTGAAAGGGACTGAATCATACTTTCTTCTTAGGATCAAAGCCAGACTTTAGTATCTGCCGTTAACTTAATCAGACACAGGCAATTAAAGGTCTCCAGTTCCAGAGGGCTATCGAACAGTGACAGCCAATATTACAACCCCGCCACATAAAAACGTTCATTAAAAAGAAGAGTTATAGAAGGAATTGGATGCTACCCATCAGCTAATTGATGCCTGGTCAGTTAACCTATCACCGTCAACTATAGTTGAGCAATTAAGTCACATACCCCACAGTGGTCCTCTCCTCTGCAATGAGTATCAAGGTAGGCTAACTGGAAAAAAGTTTTGAATAAAAAGCAAATTGGTATATTAGAGTCCATGTGCATTAAGGTTTCCCTTCAGGATTATTAATCATGGCTGGAAACTTGGAGCTAGCTTTTCTGTTAGGTTATAATTGCACAAAATTGGCCAGTTTTAGAGCTCCCTTCCCACAGCCAACTCCAAACGGCGGAGTAGAGAGGGCAGCACACCAAGCTGGCAGATCACAGCAGACAGTAAAGTGCCTGTAGGGCAAGCTCCTCTAGTCCTGTGTCCTAGGACATTGCAAGCGGGGGCCAGGGTGAAGAAGGGGGTTGCCACACAGGGACCAGCCTGGAGGGGAAGCAGGAGAGAGGAAGGGAGGCTGGCAGGGCTGGACAAGTCCACTGCTCCTGCAGAAGTGTGGGGCTCTATCTCTAGGCAATGTCTTCCAGGGTTTTATTAGCGGGTTACAAAACTGTACGCTGTTTCTCTTGACTGCCCTGCTGGTGCTACCGAGGGGGGTATCGTTTCCCCTTCATTAGCACCCAAGGCTGTCAGTAGCATCTCTTCCAGTTAGGCTCAGGGCTCCCAGCCAGCTCCTGTCTATGGCAGGTACAAGATGCCATTGAAATTGAAAAACCTTCTGCATAAGAAAATGAAAGGGAGGAGAAGTGGTTTTAAAAAGCTTATTTAATATTGGCGGTGCTCACTCAGACCGGAGGTTTGTCCAAGCCTGCAGTGCCCCTGAGTCAGGATATTTCTGTCTTGAAGGTTACAGCCGGTTTCCTGCTGAGTGTGTTGGGCTTTGCCTGCCAGGCTGCAGAAATGGCCCCCAGCTATTGACTTCC
This sequence comes from Columba livia, assembly GCF_036013475.1. NCBI lineage: Eukaryota > Metazoa > Chordata > Aves > Columbiformes > Columbidae > Columba > Columba livia. The sequence continues at coordinate 155,428,220 of NC_088602.1, read as the reverse complement.
AGTAACTTGGCAATTCCTCAGAAATTATGGCTAAACTGAGCTCATTCTTTGGCCTTGGGCCTGGTTTGTTATACCTACAATACAGGGGCAAATTTTCCCATCACGTGAGACACTTCTAAATCTCCATTTTCATTACAGGGATAGACAGGCTGTCCAAATACAGAGCTTAGTTGCCCAGTACTACTTTACTTTGCAGAAAACTAAGTCCTGTCTTATATCACAGGACCAGGTCAGCCAAGAAAAAGGCCACCACTGCCATTCCCTCTGTCCCAGCCCTGCTGACATTTTTAGTTCATGTGACAGGTATTACAGTGGATTTCTGGGCAGTGATCCCTCAGTTTACACTGATCTGGTCCAGTATCTTCCCTGGCTTCTGCATTCTTCCTTATTGCTATTGCAGAACTTCTATAGCTTCACCCCAAATTTAACGCCATGGGGCAGGTCAATGAGTGTGAGCAGAGGTGTCCCCTGCCTCCTTTTCATTCCTTCTGCCTTATGTGGGGGTTTTGTCATGTTAGTTTGCTCAGCAGCTCATTCATCATCTTCCACCACTGGCCTGGGAAATCCTGGCCTAGAAGAGTCAGCGAAGGCCTACCCACTGGTACAACCTAGAGGCACATAGGAATAAATAGCCAGGGAGTGACTGCCTTACTATGACAAGTCAGTTGTCCATAGCTAGTTTTATGAGCAGGGCTGTTTAAGCATATAGTTGCTTTACCCATATCCATGTTAAACAAAGGACCTGGCCACTGCTCCTGTGCATGGCCCTGGTGACCAGCGGGAAGGCTTGGTAGGGTCAGCAAGAGCATGACCAGCTTCAAAACCAGGGTTTAACAAGACAAACAGAAGGAGAAAAGCATGAAGGGGAGAGGATGTCAGGAGAAGAGAAGTCTCTGGTTGTTTTTCCATTTATTTATTTATTCCTTTGGAGGCAGCAGGACTGGATGAGGCTATGGGCAGCCAGAGAGGTTACCTTTCCCAGCCTAGTTCCCAGATTAAGGTGCCTTACCACAAAGGTGCCTGAGCTCACTGTTAGTTGTTTCCTCCACAGGATGGGCTTCTGCCCTGCAGTTTTAATCACTTCATGTACAGAAAAACAAAACAGCAGGCTTCATTAAGGAACAAACTCAGATCCTGTCTCTTGGCTTTGATAACCACGATGCACATCATCCACTTGAGTCAAGTCTTTTGGTGGGCTGCTTTTCCTGAAAAGCTGCAGAGGGATGCTATCAGCACCACCCCTGATAAAGAAGCAGGGGCTGAGGACTGAGCTGGAGGGATGAGCTGTACTTCCTCTGGCAGACTCCAGTTGCAGGGCTCAGGAATGGCCTGGCGAAGTATCATAGACCACAATGCAATAACAGAGCCCCCAGCTGCTAAACCGTTCATTTAAATCAGCCCAAGACAACAGTAAGGAAAGGTAATGACTATCTTATGTGACAATTACCGTGGCCCAGACATGTCTCCATTCCCAGTAGGCCAGCACAGACAATCATGATTGACAGCATCAACAAGGCAGCGAGGTATGAATCTATAGGGAAAGCAAGCTGTTCCTTCGTTGGGCTGGCAAAATCATCACACAGGAGCTCATGCAATGATTGCAAGTGACAGGCAGGGAGAGAGAGAAAAATCAGATCCTATTTTCTCTGCAGCAGCGGTCCTGATATGGCATGCCAACCTCTATTCACTATCTCATTTTCCTTTCAGGTTGCTGAACAACTTATTAATCCATTTGGAGAAGATGATGATGACTTTGAAACTAACTGGTGCATCGATAGAAATTTACAGGTTGCTGTTGTTATTGCTTCTTGCAGCTTTACGGTACCATGGATTATCATTACATTTAACCCCATTTCTTATATCATGGTACAAATTAAGGGCAACAAACATCATCAAAACAAATTCTTTCCCCAAAGGAGTATCTATGGCTGTGATCCCCAGATTTTATTTTTACAAGATAATGCATTCTGATTTAGGTATCTGGCATTTCTTGATGCCTGACTAAACACGCAAACAGCTGACCTCAAACTATAAGCTCACTTTATGCCTGGAAAAACACATAATGTAGGTCAATCCTGCAAATCCAAAAGCCATCTATTCCCACAGAGGTGCAAACATGGTTTGCTAATCTAAATGTCTAGAGATTACAATATTGCATATGAATCTTCCTTTTAAAAAATGCAGTAAAGAGATCAAAAAGACCAAGCAGGGCCCTGAACTAATAAGCAGGGCCCATATCATTATTTGTGTTGAGATGCTGCCACCCACAGCAGCATCTGTGGGCAGCACAGGAGCCAGCGTCCCCAGTGGCAGGAGCTGTGAGGTGGCCAGGGTACAGATATATTGCAGACTACCCCAGTTCCCAAACAGCCCCTGTCCGTTGATCGTGTAATGAAGGAGCCCAAAGACATGAAGAGGTCCCATGGCACCCACTGCTACCCTTGCAGTAGAGCCAAGCACAAGATTGAGCTGCTGTCAGACCCCACGTCTGCTGGGGACCACTAAGCCTGCAAAGCAGAACCCAGGTGTTAGAGAGAGCCAGAGCAGGGCAAGGAAACCAGCATCAGAAGCAAACCAAGTCATGGAGGTATGTGCAGGGGTGGGAAAGGCCTCGCCGCTGCTGAAGATGTTCTTTGGCTCTAACACCACTTCAGGCTGCTTGTGCTACGGTGCCTCAGAGCTCTTTGTATAAAATATATTGGAAGGCCCTAGAACAGGACCGTCATATATTTGGGTTTGAATATCTTAGAATGTGGACAAAGTGTGTCAGAAAGCTTCTCAAACTCTGGACATTTTAAGAAGCACAGCTTATACTCTACACAGACTTCCCATAGCACATGGAGGATCATAAATCCGTTTAACTACATCATGTGTGAGGAAAGGAATTAAATCTGACACAAATATCTTTGCAGCATAGAAGACTCAAGTTACAATAAAATTTATGTTTTTATGAGTATAGGAGGGTATAGGGGGTATATTTTATAATGCTGAGTCTTTTCCCAATGCCCATGCCAGCATACACAGCTTATTTTAAAGGGCTTCTGAAAGAAATGTTGACCCAAGGAATATAAAGCAGATTATTTTGTATACTGTACTATGTTGAAAGTGACACGATTTATACCAAAAAAATCTAAGGTCTCACTTCTGGCGGTGGATGAGATGCACATGAACTTACCAAGGATGGAGAAAGATATTTACTGGAATGATTCCTCTGCCCGGCCACCCTACACAAAAGCAGCTGCTGATTACTGTATTCCTTCATTCCTTGGATCAACTATTGAAATGGGGTGAGTGGCACTAAGGGTCCTTAACACTGTCAGAAAAATGACCACCCTCAGCATCATCACCAATGATGCTACTGGCAGGACGTAGAGAGGCTGGTGTTGGTGGGATGATGTCTCCAGTGGTCCATGTGCTCATACAAATTGTGCACCCATTGCTTAAATTGTGTAATTGAAAAATAGAGTACATTTGCAGGGAGGGTTTGTTGATAGGCACTGAGTACAGGATGGCACCCTAAGGCAGTGACTGACTTTTCTTAATAATTTTTTATTTACTACCTCTTCTTCATACATCCTCCAGCTAGCAAAACAGATATTCCTTTACTTCTTTTGTCAGCAAATGATGGCTAAAACCAGCCCAGAGTTTTGTGAAGATAAACAAGAAATTATCTTAAATGTTGTATGACTTTTCATTGGCTAACAATCTAGGCATGGAAGTTGGAGTAACCAGATTTTGTGAAGAGATAAAGAAAATTAGTTAATTGCAGAGATCAACACAGGAACTATCATTATAAAGAAACATATAGAGCATACAGGATTTCCCCATGTTGTCAGGATCTATATCAGAAATCAGTGATAGGCCAGTCAGCTTAGAAGCCATTGAGTTTAAACACTCATGACATGCTGTATGAATAGGCCAGTAAGTGCAAATACCACCACAAACCAAATACCACTGCCTGAACAAACAACAGGGCAAGTATACCTTTTCATCTGAAAATCTTGTTTAAAACTTTAGATTAGCCATTTTTTTAACTTTAAAACTTATCTCAAGAATTTCTCTGTTTTCCCAAGGTTTTCCAGCCTTTGTCAAAATAAAAGGTGCTTAATTTTTTGCTTCGTTTGGCTTAGAAACTGGTGTTTTCTTATTTTTACTCCTCTCATTTTTCCATTTTTGCATGCATTCTGGTACAAAGAACAATGGTTTATATGAGTTCCTTTTATCACACACAGCCTTTTCAGAATTTATTTCCCTTTTGAAAAACTATAAAATGGCCGAAATAAAAGAAGTAAAACAGTAAAGAAGAAAAGCCCATAGAATATAAAATTTTTTACTGCAATTCCTAGGAGGGGAAAAAGTGGTGAAGAAAGGAAGAAACATTATTAAGTCCACAAACAATTTTTTTAGTAAGAAGCACTTCACACAAAAAAATTGAAGGAGAAGTGAATGAAAAGCAGCTCCATGTTAGCCCCTGTGAAATGCAAGCAGCTCTGATGTGTTGATTTTTTTATTAATTATTTTCTTCTCTGAACTGTTTCTCTGTTCATCTCTCTAAAAATAATGGGTAGTTCTTATGCAGACTTTAAAAACAAGTCCAAAGCAAATATATAAAACTTGAGCCCAAATCCAAAGTCTTCTTCAGTCCCCTCAGGCCAACATCTTCACATCTGCTGGAAGAATTTCCGCTGTCCCTCCAGATCAATGAAGCCTCCATGTGCTCCTCACCTCAGATTTGGCCCAAGCCCCTTTGCCATCCTTGCCCTTAGGACAGGCCCCAGTGGGCCAGTTTGACTTGTCTTCTGGGGTGCACCAAGTCGTAATATGTACTGAATTGCCTGGAAGATGAAGCAATAGTCGTTCTCATGAACCATCGAAGCTGGGCAGGAGAAGAGTACCAGGTACAGCAGGGGCTTTCAAACACACTGTCATGCCCCAGAAGTAAGTGAGATTTGGCCATCTGAGTAATTCCAATATTTTTTGAAACCATCACGCTATACTTCCAGGAGCAGCTTTTTCATTGTCGTTATTTTTGGCTGAAAGGTCCTCGTCAAAAAGTACCTATAGGCTGAGTAGGGTTTCTTTCTCCCCTTTTGCTCACCATAAATACAAGCCTAAGCATGCAGAGCTGCTGCAGAGGGCTGCAGCCCAAATATGAAATGAGACCAGGTGCCTGCCTGGATGCCCTTACAGCTTGGTCCTCAGGAGAAGAGACACCAAGATATGGAGAGCTTTCTGGGTGATCCAGCCAGTCCAAAGGCACAAGCACTATTTCCTGACACCCTTACCGCTTTTTCACCCCTTCCATGCCCTTCCTTGGGGACACACTGGGGCTTGAGTTCCTGCTGAGACAACAGGATATATGTGTACATAGACCGCATGCTTTCTATCTGTACGTGACACCTACTATCTGGCTTTATTTGGCAGGTTGGCGGATACTGAATTCCTCTATGGGGAAGAGTGGCCCTGGGAAGAGGAGAAACACCGAAGACAACGATCAGTGCTGAGAAGAGTCAAGAGATTCCTCAGTGTCCATGAGGGCCCTTCGTCACCATCTCACCGGCGCTACAATCGGCAGACAAGCGAGAATTCAGTGTTTTTCCCAGCAGATGAAAAGGGCCACATCAGACGGTTGCAAGAAATGCACACAAGAGGGAGACACTCTACCTCGAGCTTCAAGAAGAAACACGAAGGAGTTGACAGAAGTAACAGACTTCATAGTAGCAGAGATCTTGGACCCATAACAGAAACCTCAAGGAACGAGACACAGTGCAGTGACAGTGACATATCATCTGAGACAATTAAGCCAGTTCCTGAGGTCGTCATCTCTGAAGCCAAGGAGAAAGCACCTGATGTGCTGGGCAGACCAGATTTGCAAACAGAGAGCTTGGCAAGCATGCCAGAAGAGAAGCTCCAGAGGAGCCTCACTGAGGCAAATGTGTCTCTTCTGGACCACCCTTTTTTCCCCCCAGAAGTTACTACCTACCTCTCAAGCTCTGACGTGCATCAGTCGCTTCCTACTGTGATAGGGGAGCCCAAACATGAACCCCCCGGTAGTAACATAGCCGGTTTCATAACAGATCCGGAGAGAAACCTTCAGCGATGGAGTTTACCAAGCTTCCATAGTCCTAGTACGACGCCAAATGCCGATGCTGATCTGCCTTCAACAGATTCTGGGACAACTTCACAACAAAGGACTGTCAGTGATGGAAAAAATGTTACGTCTGCTGCTGCTCCAGAGTCATTTGAGATGCAGCATTTATGGGAAAACCTGGATACTAAAGAAACAGCCATAGTAGAATTTTCTAATGAGAAAAGTGAAAGGAAACTTTGACCATGATTCCTGTGGATCTGACTGAACTTCCTATCTTCTCTTGAAAGTGGTTTTCACACAGCTTTGCCGAAAGTGCAGAAAGGCAGACACGATGCTCAGACAAGTCCTGAGCAAGATCCAGCAGAGGATTTGGGCACCTAAGTAGGAGGCATTGTGGTGACATGCTTTGAGTCACTTGGTCACTGGCTTGAAATCTGTGGCCCTGTGGGGAAAACATTTATGGGGAGAGATGGAAGCCTCAGGAGTGGATGCAAACCAACCAGTGCACACAGCAAGGAGCTGTGTGGGCTCACCTAGAGGAAACACTAAGGCCATCAGAAGAGCAGAGGTGGCTCTGCCCACTTTGGATCCACCCTGAACGTCACCACCTTTGGCTGCTCCTTCAGATTAAGGCCCATGACAGCCTTGTAAGACCTACCAACAGTTTTGTTTTTTGCTCAAGTGGTTGGAAGGGGATGTGTGGGCCTGTAGAGATTCAGCCCAACATCTCTCACTCTCTGGAGGAATACTCGAAAAATCAAGCTCCTCATTTGTATGAGGTGACAGCCTGCCCCACTTCTGCTGAAGCTGTGACACTACCAAGTGGAAAAATAAAAGGATTCAATGTTTAACTTCATTAAGAAAAATAGAAGAGACAAAACTGCAAATGAGTTGGGCATGTGAGGCCTAAGCCTCGGTCTCTGCTCCTTGGAGCATCTATGTGGTGTACCAAATGGCTGCTCACTGTAAAACGCCATTCCCAGGTGGCCTCCTTAGTGAGGACAGGGCTGTGGCACTCTCTCAAGAGGTGATAGAGCTGCAGAGACAACTAAGCTTAGAGCTCCACTCTTGAAGGGATCTTCAGATGGCAGGTTGCATTTATCCTAGGGAGACAACCAAATGGCCCAGGACTGCTAGTAAAAATTGCTCTCTGCTTCCTTCCTGTGAACCCCATTCCCATGCTGGTCAGATGTACCACACATGTTGTCAATTAACCCAAACCCAAGCCAGCAATCGGTGGCTCCTGCTGCTCCAATGGTGGCCAAGCCACCTCCCAGGTAGCAGCCTGGCCTTTCCGTCGTTGCTCCTGCAAGAAGTCTCAAAGTGGGCCCCAAAAGCAGCAGTGACTCACCCATATAAACACGAACGCAGTCTAGAGTGTGATGCCGGCGTTCCCTGATTGGGAGTATACAAGTATATGGGCACCTTAGATAAGGGAGGGACCAGGTAGATCAGGGGTCAGGGAGAACAGATACAGGGAGAAAGGAGACACAGAAAATGACAGCAGCCAGCAAGCCATGCGGACTGTCTGGACAGCAAGTCCACACCGCTTTCTTGCCCAGAAGACTGAACTTCAAACAGCAAACCAGTGTCTCTGTCACGGTAACTTGTAGTACCAATGGCTGGTGGGAGTCTTTGGGACCTCAAGAAGCCAGGAAGGGAATGAATGGATCCGCCTGCTCTGTCTCCTTTTGCCAGCAGCTTACGTGAGGAGCCCTTGCAGTAGGCTATCACGTACAGCAGGACTCTGCTGTCTCATCTGCCCTCCCCACTTCAATTTCTTCCAGCTTTGTTTCAGTCTGGGAACCAACTCCTCTTGGTGTGCAATAGCCATGGACTGAACAGTGCCACCCTTTCAAACCCTTCAAAGACACTAGACAAAAGCACAGGTATCTCCATCACGAAGCAGAGGACACCTAGCGCAAGGAAGAGCTGCTCAAACTCATACTATGGGAGCTTCAGGTATGCAGAAAAGCCGAGCAGAAGTTTCACAGGCACCTATGAAGTCGTTTCTTCGCACCATGAGATGAGGTGATGCCAGTGTCTGACAGCAGCTGAGCAGTGAGGTTTGATCACAGTTTTGGTGTAAGGCGTTCTGGTGCAGCTTCACCCTTGCCACTTTGCAACGAGTCCTCAGGCAAATCAAGTTCCTATTTCCAGTTTTGACTAACTAAATTAGAACCTCAGCAAAGTGAAATTATATTGAAATAAACAGCACCTTAGCCTAGCAGTCCTGTTTTCTGGATCGCCCTTACGAGGCAATACCCGGCTTCTGGCAGCATCCTCTAGCTTTTCAGTCATCAGAGCTCCAAACTGCTGACTCTTCCTGGGGAACAGGACTCTGTTGGCCTGTGACAATGGTGGAATCACATAGTTTTCCTTTCCCAACATCAGGAGAGAAAAAAATACTTTCCTCCAGCATTCTCTCTTTCTTCCCTATTATTTCTTCTTTTAGCTGAAACCACACTTCTCAATTCAATATTTTCTCCAGTTACCAACAAGCTTGACTTTAACAAATGGCTAATTTTAAGGATAAACAATATATTTGAAGGATACTCTGGCCACTCCAATCACACAGCTAGACACAAAGGTGAAGTAACTGCTGCTCTCCTTGCGAGCTTGAAACACTCTTCTATAGCACTTTGTAAAAGTCAGGAGGGCAGGGTTCAGGAGAGTTTGGCCATATTCCTCTCAGCTGCACATGTGTAATAAGGGTTTCCAGCAGCTCTGGAGGAAGTCTGGCCTATTATCTAGCTCTCTCCTCACAACATATGAACTTCAGGAACTGTGCTTCTCTACGTAAGGGAATTTAAGCCAGAAGTTACATATGACTGTAAAGTGCCCGCTACAGATCTGCACTGAGGGTCCAATTCACCACACCTTCTCACTTTCCTCCTTCATGCAGCTTCCACTAGGGATTAAGGTGTTGGACCAAAGTGCTCATCTCCTCCAACCCAGACATAAGCATGATTCATCCGGGCACTGTAAGCCTGAAGAAGCCTTCTCAGTTTCTCATCATCCAGCTCTGCTCATCTTCCATCATCTGCTTCGCAGCCTGGCCACCACCCAGGACTCACACTGCTGCTTTCCACCAGGACATCATGCATCTCATGAGCTGTGATTTTGCTACCTGTCCCACTGACTGTGCCAGCACACCCTGGCCCAGCAACCATGTTCATTCTTTGATGGAGATTAAGGGTGGCCACACAGTAGCCATTAGGTAGATAAAAGCTTCATGGAGGTGTCTATTAGACATGTAGATACATGTTAAATTAGGAATGACAGCTCTGAAGTCCCACAGTGTAATCTGCGATACACAAATAGCATTTCACACATAGTGGGCAGCTCTGGGTCAGCTATAATATTCTGTTTGTTGCTTGTAAAGAAGCCAGTGCTGGGATGAGTTATCAGAAAAATTTCCTCTCCTTATTTAGTCTGTTCTCTCACTTTTGCAAACATCTGTGGGCTCTGATTTGTACTAAGTTATCTTTTGGAATTATGTGCTCTCTTAGGCAATTCTCTCAGTAAACTACTTGCCTCGGCATGGTAAATGGGCTATTTTAGCAAACCCAACAATTTACAATTCATGTTCACAGGTATAAACAATGTTGAATTATTGCACGAATAAAGGCACTTTGAGAAACACAGTCATCTTGACTGTATTAAACTGTCAAGAAGCACTTCTGGCAAAGGTTCGACCTCCCATGCAAGTCAACTTGATGTCTACCAGGAGCAGTGAGGCAGACCTACAGAAGCTGGCAGAGCTGGAAAAGACTGAGGAGATAATAGGGCCAGGATAGACAAACAGGCCAGAGCAGCAGCTTGCCCCATCAAATGATGTTAATTTTGAACAGGATGGGATATATCAGAACAAGGAGAAGGCTGGTCTCTGCACATGCTGCCTGACCTTCCACCTATTTCTAGGATGTGTTCACGCTCTGCATTGGAGTTCAAAGTTCATAGAGCTCATAGAGTTCATAGATGCCAGTGCAGGGAACAACCAGCTGCAGGGACATGTCCCATCACCCTTAAAATCCTCCATAATAAGTAACAGGTGTCTAACTCTGACTGCAAGCTCATGTTTGAGGAATACATACATATTTCAGAAATAATGGAAATGTTCCACATTGTTAAGTCTGCTGCATAGTAGAGAAAACAAAAATACCCGCTGTTGTTAAATGAGTGATAGGACTTTATAGATTGTTGTTTGTCTTGGTTTATGACCAAACAAATAACATTTCCTAGACAAAAGAGTTAGCTTGTGGTCACTCTGTTCTTTAAAAGTAATGTGGACAATGGGAAAACAAGGCAAGATTGGTCTGAAATACACGGTAACTTCGTACAACTCAGTCCTGTCTGCAAAACGAGACAGCTGGCAGCAGAGTCCCCACTGCTAGAAATTCATCACCTGGATGCCAAACGTGTAAAACAATGTGGCTACAAATACGGATTTGTGAAAATGCGCACTGGAGAGAGGGATTATTTCATATTGGAAGGCAAGGTCAGTATTTCAGAGATACCTCGAGGCAAACCGTCTCGCTTTAGTAATACTTACCGAGTCTTACAGCTGAGCCCTTCAAATCTAAGGGGCTGCTATCGTAACGCTGCCAAGGCCAGTGATGGATGTGGTGTCTCGTCTGTGCTGAGCACATCCAGACGAGCAGGAACAGCAAGTCCCCTGGGGCCACCTGCCTCAGCAATGCCACAGCAGGGTCAGTCTCCAGCTCCCCACTGCCCTGCCCAGGATGTGCCTGGTGCCTGGGGCTGTGGCTGTAGACATTTTTTAACTTTAGGGGACAATGAGCAGTCTCAACGCCCTAATACATCCCATCTCTCCCTTCTAAACTGCAGAGCAACCCGTATTTTCAATCACTGTTGCACCCTATCCTCCTCCTCCTTTCTGGCCTCACCACACAGAAACTGCTGTACAAAAACATAAAATGAGATTGAAACAACACAAAGTCCAAAGCAGATTTTGTTTGGTTAAGTTTTATTCGCAGGTACGGGGGCAGTGTCAGCTTTAGCTATCCAAACAAATACTCCAACGGGTATAGTTGAAGTGCATCTTCTTTTGACAGCACAGCAACCTGTGACTCTTTCACTCCTCTGCCAGTGCTGAAGCTGCTGCCACTGCTGACAAGAAGTGGCTGAGCAAGGGACAATAGATGTTTAGTGCTGGCATGTTGGTCTCCTAACTCATCTGAGGTGGAGTTACACTGCAGTACTCCTTTGCAGCCCCTTTGCAAGGGTTGCGGTCTGGGTTTTGTAATGCCAAGAGATGCTGCTCCCAGCTGCCCGCAACACCGAGGGACAGCGGTGTCAGATGCTAAAAGCAGCATCTGACCTAAGACATGGACATTAAACACTGAGACCCGAAAGAGGAAAAAATTGCCAAGCAAGAATGAACCCAAGGGAAAACGCAGTTTTGAGAGACAGTATGCAAGGAACAGTAGGGGAAATTAGTGGCCATACAGGCATCAGTCAAATTCCCCTTTATATAAACTGGTTGGAGCAAGCCCATATAAAGAGAATTTACATGGCACTAAGGAAAGAGTATTTGACAAAACCCCTGATGTGGAAAATAGTGAGGAAAAGGAAAGCAGTAGGAAATGAGGAGGAAACTAGCACATGAGGAAAAAAAACGGTACCCAGACCAGACTGGATGGGGATCAGCTTCCCCCACTAGTAACTGCTGTCTTGTCAGCCTGACACTGTTCAGCATTTTTATCCTTCCTCCTATTTTGCAAATCTGAATGCTGACCTGTTTTTTTTTCATCCTAAGAGCTGTAGTGTCCATCAGTTACTCAGGAAAAATTGTTTCTCAGTTGTAAACATATAGAGATTGAACCAAACTACATAATTTGGGACAAGGATTACCCCAAAGCCCTTAAAACCTGTGAGGGGACAACATGACTGTGTTTAGGTCCACAGTTTCAGTTAAAGCCCTTCTTCACACGTGCACTGAAGATCATTATATTAAAATTTGGGTTAAGGCAGAGTAAATGCTCTTACGGCTCAGTAGTAATCCTTCCTATGAACAGATTTTGCAAATCCCACTCTGTCATTCCCACGGTCAAAAATGCAATAAAATGCAGACATAAAGACATCTCCTAAAATCCAGAGCGGGCCAGCGCGAGTGGTGATGTCGAGAGACTGGAAGCCACTCATGCAGAAGGTCTGGTCCTCAATAGACTCCTGGAAGGGAAAGCAAATGTCCTTGGAGCCACCTGCTCCAGCCCCAGCTTGCAGGGGCAGGGAGTGGGGAGTGGGAAGCCCACAGTTACGCACCTTTACGACATATTGCTCTGCTGTCAGTTTGTACTCGTGGTGTCCGATCGTGAAGCTTATGTGAGGCAAGCTGGATAGTCTTCTGCAGTCTACAAGAAACTGTATGCGATGCACTGAATGAGACAGGATCCATTTGCCTCTTTTTAAATATTGCTCTTCGGATTCAAGATTTTTGTGGCAGGTGATAGTGAATTTAATATGGGGAAACACCATCAGACTGATTTATGGCCCAACACTGCCCTCCGGCTGTCCAGCTCCTGCCCTGGGTCAAACCAGCCCAGCAGCCCAGACCACTGCAGCAAAACCCCTGGGGACCCAGGGCTGATGAAAACCCTCATGACCCCCAAAAGGGACAAGGTGAAGGAGCACTCTGACGTCCCCCCTGTACAGCTCAGAAGCAAAACTGAGCATGTGAGCCCTGGTGAACCCATGTTAGCAAGGTTTGCTGGGCAAAAGTCCTCTGATGCCCTGGCTGGGACTGGGTGGAGGGAGCTGCCTCCAGCCCAGCACCCTACAGCTGCTGCTCACTCTGCTCCCTCCACTAACATCATTGTTTTAGGGAAAAAAAGCCAGTATGGAATACAGCACTTCATGCTTATACTCCACCTTGGAGTGGGATTTGAAGAGCAGAAGAAAGAATAAACTCTGGCAGAGTCTTTCATTTCCATAAATAATACATTCACTTACAGCAACACAGAAGATAATTTCCTGGCCGTTCTACTTATTTCATGAAACAACTGGTGTGTTAATTTGTCCTGCAGAATGCTCTAAGCACCAGGAAGATCTTTGTTGTAAAGCATAGTGTTTAAAGTCATTGCTTTAGAGGCTCCCTATAAGGAAGAATCTACTTTTGTTGTTACTGTTAAATCTTCTTTATGAAAACATAGACCTGAAACTTGTGCATAATTATCAAGTATCATACCATTAGAACAAAATAAACAATGAGATACAGAGGATGAGAATAAAAAAAACCACAATATACTGGTTTGTAGGTGACAAGAAGCAAGATATCCTTCATTTACATAGCTTGTACATCCAGAACAAATTAAACCTTGCTGAAAAGAGATAAATGTTCTGGTAAAATTACTGATAGGTGCACCCACCTATACTGGGATAATTTTGAGTCAATAGTTATCTTGTCTGTATCTGCTACCAAAACAGTCACAGAAAGTCTTTTTTTTCAGGATGCTTTTTTGGAGAATCTGAGATGTCAACTGAGTGTTCTTATGTCAGCACTGGAGTATATAAACTTATACTGCAATGACCTGTTCCCTGCTTATATTATGCCAATATAAATACATTTGGAATACATATTTTATCTATATCCAATAGTATGTGCTATTATAAAACCAACTTGTTATTAAAGCACACTGTTTGACATTTATCTGAAAATGTGAATGAAAACAAAATTTAAGGTTTAGTCGAGAAAGAACTAGAAGCCTCAGGAGTTACTCAGATGCAACTTCAGGTCCTCCTCCTACAAAAGGATGCAGATTAAAAGTCCACTTTGTCTTTGATCATTGCCCAGTGCACCAGGCAGCCGTAACACTCTTAATTCTCTTCCAAATGTGGCTTAGCGTCAGGACCAAGACAACAGCAACAGTAGGCAGCAGCTTTGCTTGGGGCACTGGAGCTGTGGCGACGTGATAATTACCCATGGGAGTCAGCCAAGGGCCAGCAATAAGGCACAGTAAAAATAAGCTGCTCTTTCCCTGGAGGTGAGTGGGTTTATCCATCTCAGCCTTGTTATCTCAGTGCTTTAGATGTTACAACGGTTTGGTCATGCTGTCTGAAAGCTGCCAGCAGGAGATGCAAAGGGTGGCAGGTGGCAGAGAGATGTCCCAGCCCATCCCGCAGGCAAGGTGGTGGGAAAGCCTGACATACCTTGAGCAACTTCAGCTCACGCAAGCCCCCCCGAGAGTCACAGGGAGCTGAGAACCACATGTCTGCTATGAAGCAGTACATCCAGGCCATTTTGGCCTGCTGGAGGAGGTGGGGGTGCTCCTTGGAGGGCAGGCAGGAAGGAATGGTGGGGATCATCAACAAGAGGGATGTGGGAGAGAGCAGTGGGGAAGAGAGGGAAGACAGTGAGGAGACAGAGGGGTAAGGTTCAGGAGTAAGAATAAGAGAAAGTGAGGTCTGTCCCGCACCCTGTGGCTCATCTGCCAGGAGTCAGCACTGTGAGCAGCACCACTGTACATCCCTCCTGGGAGCCCTGGCACCACACCACCTGCTCTGCAGCAAGCTGACCGTGAGAGGTCCTGTCAGTGCAGCCTTTGTGGGGCTGCAATTATGATACCTTTCATTTTCCGTTTGATGGTGGCGGGGCTGGTCATCAGCACCGAATCCATCCTGCCTTGAGCGAGCCAATGGCTATAGCCAGTGACTTTGAAAGCAAATGCTCTTCTGATTTTTTCCAAAAGAAAATAATCTCTGATACAGAGTACGGATCAATTCCTCAAACAGATGCCAATACTGAAAAGTACGGGAGAGGAGGTGGGCATTTGGGACAAGGGCTGGGGCAAGTCAGATGGGCCAAAACTAGGTTGGGTCTGAGTTCAGTGTCATCCTGGAAACAAGGCTCCCTCCAAGACCTTTCTCTGAGACCTTAGTTTGGTTATTTTCTCAGTTTTCCCACCCTATGAGCCCTTTGCACCAAATACCAGCTTCTCATCCCCTCTGGCTGTTTTCTGACTGTAAAGTTTTTACCTCTCCACTATGCGACGGACTTGCCCCAATATACTCCTGTAATCGCCTGATTTGTGAAGAGGGGCCAGTGATAAGAGAAGTGCCCGAGTCAACGATGGCTTCGCAGCCATGGGAGCAAAATGCCACCCGGCCCTGGATCTTTATACTGTAAATGAAAAACAAAACATCTTTAAGCAAATGGCATGTATATGTGTGTACACTGTGACTGAAGCAACATATTGCTGCTAGATAAAGTAACAGAGTACAGACTGAAGTTAAAACTAGCTGCCAAGCTTTGCTAGTCTTAAAAGACAGGAATGTCTTTAGGAGACAAGAATTAATAAAAGGAAACTGCATGAGGAAGATGTCTCATCTGTGGACCCACGTTCCTCTCTCAGGACTCCTACAGCCCTAATCATTTGCTGCCTGCTGATGCATTTGTCCTCACCCACAGATATGCGTCCTCATCATTTTATGCAGCAGAGCAGGAATGAGGGGACACTGACTACTTTGGCCAAGTTTAACAGGAAAGATGAGAGTAGGACCTGGAGCTGGTTTCAGTTCCCAGGTGCCTTAACTTCTTAATTGAATAGTCCACCACAAGTCAACTTGACCATTCTTGTATCATATTAAAATGTACTAAAATGCTTTCCCAGAAACCACCTCCCCATGTCACAGCACTTTTAGAGAGCTAATAATCGCTAGTCTGATCCTGGCAAACTCCTTCTGTGAGAGGCACAAGGGTAAAGCCCTGCAGCCAAGTCCTTCTACAGTTGTATTGCCAGGTGTTTCTGCCTCTGCAGGTTTCACCTGGGGAGGTCAGTTCCACCAGGTGTTTCACACATACACACATTCATACATACATACATACATACATACTTGTTCAGATGTATTTGCCAGTAGCTTTTCTCAGTGACTGGGACCCAGTGGATAGAACCTTTGTAGAGGGAATGGTCTATCCCCCCCAGGATCAACTCACCACCATTCTCGGTGTCATCTTCTCTGGAAGCAGAAGACAGGTTAACACCGACATGGGAATGTACCAGCAGGCACTGATTATATTATACTTAAAAAGCAAAAGACAAACCACAGCCCTTTCTAAATTCAGATTTGGATGGCTGAAAAGGATAATTTCTATGTTTTAGCTGCATAAGTCCCAATTCAGAGCCTCCAAACAATCTCTGAGGAGACTCACTGTAGGCTGCCGAGGGCTGAGATAAGCATAAGGAACAGATAGAGCCAGCTGCTGCTCCCACATCAGAATAAACACTAGATAAAATGGTGGAGTTGCGGATGGATCCAGACGAGGTAACAACATTTCTTTTCTGAAATGTGGCTACTTGGGTGTAGCACGGCATTTTTGTTCATCCTCACTGGCCAGAAGGAAACCTTTGGCAACTCAGATACAGTGAGTCTAAGCTGGGAGAATTTTGTTTATGACTAGTTCCAAAAATAATGTCTGTCCAAAAATTCATGGTCCTCTCCAGCACATTCTTCCTTTTCACTCCATATTTTTCAGTGTCAAATTGAAAAGAAAAGGGGGGTGGGGGGAAGTTACTTCCCAGAATTGAAGATTTCTACAGATGCATGGTTGTCTCAACAATTAAAACACATTTGCTTCTTTTTTGACAGTATCACTTTAAAGACTGACCTTTTCAGATAGAAAGAGAAGATTGGCTCCTCTACCAGCTGCTGGTTCATGATGCTGTCAAACACGGGCAGAGCATTCCCCACTGCTAAGGAGGGGTAGCCCAAGCCCAGCACACCATCAAAGTGGGCAAAGACAAAGGTTGATCCTGGTTCAAACACTGATTCACCAAAGTCCTGTCCCTTGATGGAGATGTTACTTATCTATTCGATACAAGCAAAAGTAAAGACACCATCAGTTACAAGAAATTAGCCACATTTCAGTTCCAGATCAATACATTCATTCTCCCTGTGAAGTCTGAATATCCTTGTGTGACTTGCATCAAGAAAGCAGGTGACCATTTGGTGAGAAGGCTATACCAATTCCTTAATTATGTGTGTGTTTCTTCATAAACCCAGGACAAGACCCAAGGAGAGAAGCAGAAATGTGAAATAAAATATTAGGGATTTGTCTAGTTAGCCCAAAGCTAGAGAAGCACCCAAACTTCTCAGCACACAGCTTAGTGAGACCTCGCCCTGATCTTACCTAAACCAGGCAAGGTTTTCCAGGGTAAGGCCACTATCTGAACTGCTCTGAGAACCTGGTTGACCTGGAGGCTGACACCCGTTTTAGGCAGAGTCTCACCTGCAGCGTGTCTTTGCCAGCAACGCCCAGAAGCTGTCCCGTGCCGTACTGCAAGGAGAAGGCTTCCCCTCCATGCTCGTACGAATCCGACAGAAAGGACTTAAATTTCTGGTGCACTCCTACAGAAAAGAAATTACACTTATGCATGGAGGGGAGGTCCCTGCAATGTACCCGCTCCCCAGTACAAGCCGAGGTGCAGGTAAGGCAGACCTTTGCTTGTCTTATGAGACAAGCATTGATGGACATGCCCGTTACCGTGCAGACAGACCAGTTTTTCTGTACCTCAAGGGTTGTTTTGGGTTTTAAATGTAAATCAAAACTAAAATGGGCATTTCCACCACTATTTGTAGCTCTCTCAAAATTATTTTCGTGACTTTCACCTCAGGCACCTGATGGTGTGGAGAGACATTTGTCAACTGCAGCCAGCACCTGTCCTGGCTGTGGGGTGGCACAGAGGGGCAAAAACAGAGGATCAAGCCATGAAGGGGAGAGTGGCCCTCAAGGGGTCTCCACACACACACCATCCCCCCGCCTCAAATCCCTGCTGCTCCTTGGAAAAGGATAAATGGCTGAGGTACCCGAAATACGAGAATACGAGGAGCATAAGGGAGAGTGACGTTTCTTACTGCAGGCTTCGCTGATGCAATAAGCAGAAGGGACCCAAAAATTGGAGGAGCCGGTGTCAAATACGACGGTGAACCTCTGTGGCGGTGTGCCAACGCTCACGACTCCGTAGTACTGCGCCTGGGGGAGGAACAACCCGGTCAGCCCCAGCCTGCCTCCTGGTGAGCCATTCCTGAGGAAAAAGGAGACTTGGGAGCAGCACACACCACTTTCTCAGGGGGGTTTGGTGCAACTTCATCTCGAGGTAAATGCACGCCACAGGGAAGCGTGTCTGGCTCCATGAGTGGCTGCGGACGGCAGATTTCACTCCAGCTGCATGCGTAACAATGCAGCATTTTTGAAGCCATTTAAGCAAACACTCAGTTGGGTTCCCCATGAAGTCAACAAGCTCTCATGCACCAGCTTCAGTGGTGGCAAGGTCAGCCCCAAGACAAAGATCCCACACAGCCACACAGGCTTCCAGGCAGCTCCCTACAGATGTCAGTGAGAAATCAAAGAGGCAAAGACAGCACAACCCACCTCTGCCAGCGTCAGAGGGCTCTGACCGGTGGCATCAACGCTACCACAGGTGTCTGAGCTTTTTCCTTTGTCATTAGCAGCTATTAGCAAGTCAGAAAATTAATTCTGTTTCACCGACTGTATATGATGTACTGAACAAAGTTCATCCACTGGGTAAAGAAACCACTGGCTATCCTCACATGCCAATTGAAGCGAGAGATAATCTATGAACACATGAATGCTGGAGTGAAGAGCTTATCCACATCCCAAATGCAAGTGTCCAAGTGCCCCTATCTGGCCCTGTAAGAGCACTTCAGCATTAAGAGACCTATTTTTAGGAAGAGGCATTTCTGGAATTCAAACCCAGATAGAAAAGCAATACCCAGTGCCAAGCCTTTTGTGGCAATACAAATATCTGAATATGTAACTTCAAGTGCATACTTGTTAATTAATGCACTGAATACAGTTTCTGGCCCTGGAGTTTATGATCTGAATGGGATAATCACAAGAAGGCAAGCAAGTGCACCATTTAAGAGAACATCCAGCTGTACAGCAGGATTTTATTTCTTCCTATATGAAACACACTTTTATTGATTAATCTGTAAAGTGAGGCAGCTCTAAGACATGTTGGTCAAAAAAACAAAGCACTGGTAAAGTGATTTTTTTTGTTATTGTTATTTTGAGATTTATCCCTCTTTGAAAAGCTTTAAAGCAGGCTGAAATTTTTCAGTCTCCTTTGTTCTTCTTCACACACATCTCTAGCTCCTCTTGACAGGTTTCTTTAGGGCTATGAAGTGTCAGGAAGTTCTTGCTGAATTAATTTGTCTTTCTCTTCCCCATTTAGATGCAGCCCCCACATATCTGCAAATTATCTTTCCTTTAGAGAAACATACCAGAATAATGAAAGAAAATAGAAAACAGACACAAGCAAATGGACAAAATGCTAAACCCAGGAAAGACAGTTTACAAAAATGCTTGACCTGCTGACTTGCCTGTCTGAGATCCAATGAAACTCATCTTTTTCTTTTCTTAGTTTAGATGGCAAATTCACCCATGTCTGTGTGAGACCCAAGTTGGTCTCAAATATTTAGTACATATTAAGCTCAGGACACAAGAGAAAAATGAAAACTCTACTTAGGTCTTTGTTATCGCTGATTTGTGATTCCACATGACCAAATAAATGAGAGTTAGGAGATTTTTTTACAACATGCAAACGTCCAAGTTTCTGATAAATAAATATAGCTAAATGAAGTAAGCAGATTCTGCTACTAAAAACCCAGTCCTGAACCAACACTGGTACAGGCAAACCTTCCACATTTGTTTGGAGACGTAACCAAGCCCAATACACATCTGTACAAAAATAAAACTTGGCACAGGACTTGGCACTGCTGCACTACATCAGCTTTCTACCCAGGTGCCATGCTCACCTAGATCTCTATGTGCTTTGTTTTGCAGACTGGTAAACTAGCTTTTGATGATCTAGTATTATAGCACAGAGCAACAAGCCATCTCGAGCCCTATAATTTCATTGAGAAACTAGGTTTCAAATGTGTTGAGAAAAAAATCTGCCTTCAAGAGAACGACGAGTCCTCATGATTGCATTACCAAAACTGTACTTACATTCATGTAATCATACAGCCTTTCTGAAGCGGTTCCTACCGACAAAGCAATATCTGCAGGGAAGCAATGCAGGTACCTCCGGGCAAAAATGTCAGGGTGGTGATTCCTCCAAAATTCTTCTAATTCTCCCTTTTCCTTCAGCTGTTTCTTGATAGATTTGAATCGAATGAGGGGGATTCTATACAAATAAAATAAACACACAAAAATTAATTGGTTCTCCTTTCTAGAGCTCTCATATACTTTTTTTTTAAATTGTATTTTTTCATTTTTGAGATGTCAGGTAGCAACAAGCACAGGTCACCCCGGGAAGCCAGCTGAGATGTGCCAGCAATGCCAGATGTGTTTCTTACCGTTCTACGGCCACGGTGAACGGGATGTAAACCACAGCCAACAGTATCACCCTCATGGCTCCAGGCAGTTTGGAATCTAATGACACTCATTTACTCAGAAGTCCCTTTTTTATACCCCGTTGCCAGCTGAGGGCCACTCGCCAGGTCAATCAATCACAGGAGGTCAGTGCTTTGGCAGAAAACCGATTCATTTGCTCTCAGAGTAACTGCTGGATTGTGCAAATATTGGTGTCCAGCGGAGCTACTAAGGCACAGATGATCAGGGCACATTGTAGACCAAAGAGACATTTTACTAACGATCCTTAATGTCTTTTACATAAACATAATAAACGGGATGAGCTTGGCTCCCACTAGCATGGGAAGGAGGTGATGGTCTGAGGACTTGACTGGTTCCCTCCAAGTAAGCTGCTTTTTAATCTTGCTTCAGTAACAATTGGTCCAGAAGTGTCTGTCACAAAGAAAGATAATATAATATATATTAACTTTCCCCTTTTACATGGATATGTTTCAGCAGGACTGAGCAGATGGACATTTGATAGGGTTGTGACAAGTTATCCCCTAACAACTGAGAATTCCCTATTTATGGGAGAGCTTTAGTCCAAACATAAATGTGCTTGCCACTCCTCAATAAACGGGTCTTAAAAGTCCAAAAGATGACAGCCTGCAACACACAGTAATAAACAGCCAGTGGTTTAGTACATATTTCAGCCAGACATTTGGAAACGCTCGCTTGGATTTATTTTCCTGAGTGTTAGCAGTTCCCACCCCTGCCCGGCACTTGGTTTCAAGTCAAGTTGGCAGAAAAATAATGGTGTCAAGAAGAGGCACTGCCCTGACAGAGAGCAGCCCCAAACCCATTAGCCGCCTGGGAGGAAGCTCAGCACTGAGTCTGCAATTTACTTATGAGACTTCTTGAATCTTCCTTCTGCACAAGAATTTTGGTGAGCAATTACCGCAGCGTAGCATGCATTAAGGCTAAATTTGAATAATCAGCCATTTTTGTTCAAAAGACTATGCTAAGATGCTGGGAAAAGAGCAATGAGGGTGTGTGGAGGGGTTGCTGTTAGATGGAGATTTGTTACTGAACCAGCCAGGAATTTCAAGGCTGGGAACAGGACCTGCCGTGGGAGAGAAGCAACTCTGAAATAACAAGGCCCCAACGTGGTGTAAATCAACAGACCTATCAGCAGTGAGATTCCAGCGCGTGGACAGGTCATGAACATAGATGATATCCAATTAGCGAATGCATGCTTGGAGCATGGACGCATGATCAGAGAATAGCTGCATGTATAAGGAGGTTTGTTTCTGTAATAAATGGCTTTGAGTGA
The DNA here is from genome assembly GCF_036013475.1 of Columba livia. Classification (NCBI taxonomy): domain Eukaryota; kingdom Metazoa; phylum Chordata; class Aves; order Columbiformes; family Columbidae; genus Columba; species Columba livia. Next base: position 155,406,461 of record NC_088602.1, on the reverse strand, counting down.
TTCACATTGAATCAGAATTCTGAGTCCTTTATCGTTCCAACAAGGGTGTTTCCCTGGCAGTACCTCACTTATTTAAAATAGACTGCTCACCATGTGAAAGTGAACTGGAACCAAGCAAATCACCCCAAAAGAGACCCAGCGTGTGAGAACGCATGGCAAAGAATGAATGTCAAGATCATGTAGGAGGCCTCATCTGCTCTAGCAGCAACACTCCAGTCAAGAAAATACAACAGGAAGAAAAAAACCAAACCACATAGCGTTTGTGAGTGAAGAAGGGGTCTAAAGACCTGTCACAGGCTTCAAATAAATGTAAAGCAAATATTCAGTAGCACATACTAAAGACATTCTTAAAAATTGTTCCTTTAAGTCTCTTCTCTTGTTATGTCAGGCTGACAGAAGACAGGTATGAGAACATTAAAATCAACTGATTTAGAGCTCTATTTATTAGCCCCCTGAATTTTGAAATGCATGTTTTGCTTTTCCAAACTTATCTGCAAAATTGTGAGGGCTACACAACCCACTGGTGCCACGACACTGCTGTGTGCAGTGCTTTGGATCTGAAAAAACACCAGCATCTCTAGTCTAATCTTTTGTTTCAAAAAAAAATAGCACCTCAAAAATGCAGGAAGAATAACACACAGCTTTTATATTGATTTCCGTTATACTGTGATTTTTTTTAATTGCTCTGAGCAGTGGTCCTTGTTGTTTTTCAGGACTCAGGGGTTTTATACAAGTTCTCAGCAAGCAACCACACTTTCTGCCCCACAGCCGTCCCAGCCACCAAGCTGCAGGAGCTGGGTGCTGGAAGTGACAGTGGTGAGCAATAGCTGCAGTCACTTGTGAACTTTCAGAAAGCGAAGGCGTTTCTCAAGGGGCCCACACGTGCCACCTGATGCGCAGCAGAGCAGATGTCGTGCCCTCTGGTAGGGCAGCGTCGCTTTGACAAGAGCGAGACGATGTCTGTGCCGAGCGCCTTTATCGCTTGAACTTTTCCTCAAATGCCACAAGTGCTTCTGGGAAGTCATTAGTGCTCATGTTGGAGGGCATCAGGATAACGTTGAAGACAAGAAGTGGCTTTCAAAACACCGCCCTGGGTGTACTGAGGGGACTGCCTGTGCCTTAGAGCCTCCACTGAGTCGCTGAACCTCGGAAGGATCAAGATGGTTCGTTTTGTTGCAAATGTAGCCCTTTATTATCCCACCATACGAAGGTTATTTTTTTCCCCAAATACTCTGATCTCACAGTGTGTTCCAAGCAGACATTCATTTAGCCAACAGAGGTACAAAATGCAGCAACAAAAGGTCATTGTGACTTTTTTTGATAAGCCGGAGTAATGATTAAACTACAATGCAGAAGATCCCTAAGAAATAGTTGTCTGGAGCTTAGAAGTTTCATTAAGCAGAAATAACTCAAGTAGAAAAAATATATGTGTATGTGTCTATAGACATAAGGTATACTGCAAAGTTATTTCTTTCCATATGGATTATTAAGAAAAATGTACCTAAATGATATTATTAATATATTCTTACTCAGGCTTTTATGTTGTTCTAATCAGCAGGATTAGGCACTTGTCTTTGCCATGGATGTAAATTCATTATTATTTACACCAAACGCATTTGGTTTTCCACACCTGAAGCACAGAATGTCTCAACACAGCAGGCAGCCTTGTCTCTCGAAGGTGCCACAGACATTTAGAAATGGAAACACATACAAAACCCTGCCGAGGGCCATGGAAATATTTTCAAAAGAGCCAGACCTCATTCCACGGCAACAGTTTGGAAAAGGACGCCCTGTGAAATCCATGAATGACACGTTCCCCACGGAGCAGTGTCAAAGCAGTGAAGAAGTGGCTGCTCTGAGATGCTCATTCCACACAAACTGACTTGTGCCGCTGGGATGCTGCTCCCAACATGTCCTGCTGTCTGTTGTGAGAGAGGATTTTCAGCACCTCTCTTCCACAGCACAGACACAGATGACTGCGACGTATCTTTGTTCTCCAGGTTTGGTATTCTGCCCAGCTTCTCCGTCCAAATCCTATTTTATGGCACTCAGGTCACAGCACTTGCTGTTCTCCATCCTGCTGCAATACTGGTCCCCAGATGCCCTCTCTGTTGTTCTCCTTCCCCAGGAAACCTCCATAAATCCTTCATAGCACCACTGCTGCATGCCATAGCCACTCATCTTGCAGGGAAACACTAGTAAACATCCTATAGCCTATACACAATCGATAGCTAGCAGCTGCTTTACATTTGAAAGCAAGTGATGGCACTACAAATCTGTATTACCAGATTTGACCAGAGATCCAGAGGCCACCTTAACTGTTTGATATGGCCTTTTTCTCAATCTTCTGTTTGTCCTGCCTTTGGTTTTTCCCAGAATACGTGGCTCTCAGCAATTGCGTATTTTGGTTGTGTAGCGCCCAATGCCCAGAAACCAACTGCAGATTGTTTGGAGTATCCTCCCTAAATTGCGGTAAGTGTGGAAAATTACAGAAATGAGCTGTAGATACCAAAGTATAATAGAAAGACAGTTGCTGGAAAGGTTATTCCACCTTAAAACATTCTGCCAGGTTTCAAACCCAAAGATCATAGTAGAGCTATGGCCAACACGCAGGTGGGACAATCTCCAAGAAAGCTTAAGCCAGCAGCAGCTCAAGAAGTCAAAGTATACAGAGGTGCCTACATGCGGCAAAGTTCTTCCTAAAAATCAGAGGTGCCCTGTACATAACTTTTAACATCATATTAATCTCACTCATAACAAGTGATAATCTTGATGGAATTAAATCCATGGCGGTTCCTTGCCAGGTTTTGGTACGGACACAGGAGCTGCAGTAGCACGGTCAGAAGGCGGCTGGAGAGCAGCCTTGGCAGGCTGTGATAGTAAGGGTATTAAGCAAGGATTCAGACAAGAAGCAAAACACAATGTAATGAAAAAGGCCCTACACAGTCAAGAGTGCCAGGGGCTGTAGTAAACACCGTTAAATTAGGAACATAAATAGTAGAACAGCTCAAGATAGCAGTTTGCCAAGTATTTGTGTTAAAGGTTTAAGATAAGTGCTGGGTGGCAAGTTACACTCTGAAATTATGTATTTGGCACCTTGCAAAGTAAATCCCTAAAAGTGCCACTCGTCTGGAAAGTCAGTCAAGTCTTGACAGGCATTTTAAACAACAATTCAATTACATCTGACATTTCCGCTGAAAGTTTCATGAAAGCTAAACATCTGAGTTTAAAAATTTGGTCTTCCGTGGTGTTTACTTTCCCAAGCCAATCCCCGCAGCCAGCAGTGGCTGCACAGCCAGCACAGCCGGAGGGAGAGGTGAGGGGCTGGGGCATGTGGCAGCAGTTTGGGGCAAAATCGGAGAACATTGACAGTGTACAGGAAGAGGCAAGAAGGAATGTTTTGGGGGAGTGGTGAATGTGAGTGAGAGAGGGAGACTTGCGCTCAAAGTCATCCTGTCTGTAATCCCCGTCACCAAACACTCATTCGGTTATCAGAAACATTTCAGAGTCCTTGAGATTAATGGCTTGTGCCAAGTAAACAGAGCCTTATATTGGGACAACAGAGTTACCGGCAGGCCAGTGCACAGCAGGAGGAGACCAAGGCGGGCTCCTGTCCTTTGCAGTCCCGGCGATCCCCAAACAAAGTCCCGGGATGGGCAACAGTCTGAAAGCCATAGTTGCTTTTGTGCCCTCCAATGAGTGCCAGAAATACCTCCTGGAAGACCTAGAAGAGATGCCAGTGGATAAAATGGTGGATCTGAGTGGCATGCAGCTGAGGCGGCTGCCTCTGCACATTTGCTCTTTTAGGGAACTGGTCAAGCTGTACTTGAGCGACAACAACCTGAACAACCTGCCCCCCGAGCTGGAGCAGCTGCAAAACCTGCAGATCCTAGCACTGGACTTCAACAACTTCAAAGCGCTGCCCCTGGTTGTGTGCACGCTGAAGCAGCTGTGCATCCTCTACCTGGGCAACAACAAGCTCTGCAGCCTACCCCTTGAGCTGCGGCTCCTGCAGAACCTCAAGACCCTCTGGATTGAGTCCAACTGCCTGCAGTGCCTGCCCGAGGTCGTGTGCGAGCTCAGCCTGCTCAAGACGCTGCATGCCGGCTCCAACGCCCTGCGCACACTTCCTCCCCAGCTGCGGTGCTTGCAGGAGCTGCGCACCATCTGGCTGTCCGGCAACCTGCTGTCCGAATTCCCCCCCGTGCTCCTGGACATGCCTTTTCTGGAGGTGATTGACGTGGATCGCAACTCCATCCGGTTCTTCCCAAGCCTGGCTCACCTCCCCGGCCTGAAGCTGGTGATCTACGACCACAACCCCTGCCGGAACGCACCTAAGGTGGCCAAAGGGGTGCGCAGGGTGGGAAGGTGGTCAGAGGAGAGCCCTGAACCCCGCAAGCGGTCTGGGGCAGTGATAGAAATCACACTCGATGAGATACCATTGCCACCTCCCCCTGCCAAGCCCGAGCCAGAAGCCGAGCCCTGCTGATGTTCAGCTGCCCGTGCTGGCAAAGGCACAGCACACCCACAACGCTGCCCAACATCTATTTCTCCCTCACTTGCTGGTGTCCAGGGAGCACCACGCCGCCTGGCTCATCTTCAGGAGCAGGTGCAGCGGTTTAGCCCTAGGTGACAGCAGAACTCTCTTGTACAGTCACCCCTTTTACACAGCACCCAGCACTCTCTCTAGAGCAAAGACTTCCTCCCAAGCGGAGACCACAGTTTGTAGTAGAGATGAAGACACAGTCTAGGTGGATTATCCAGAGCATGTATGGACTCACTGCTCTTCACCTGTGGGCTGGCTCTTCTCCTCTCTACCTTGCTGAGGTGTCTCGGCTCAGCTGGAAGCAACCATTCAAGGTGATGATGGAGTAACCCACAACATTCATCTCAAATGACTTACCCAAAATGCCACCGCAGCAGCAGCAGCTTGAAGGATTCCCCACCAGCCGTGTGGGAACCAGTAGCAGATCCCTGGCTGTGCTATCAAGGAAACAGCACGTAGGTACCTGTGATCTCTCATCTTACCACTGCTGCCTTCCTCCTGGAAAATTAGCGGCCACTCTTATTTTGTTATCGCCAAGCAGCATTTTAAACGATGGTGAGGAAAGCTGGAGGCTTTGCTGCTAGCTTTTATATAACCAGCAATGCCACCTGTGAGGGCAGCTGTACAGGCTGAGTTATCATGCAGTAGCAAAGAAGAAAACCAAAGCCTGACTAAAACAGAAAAACCACGAGACCTGCAAAGGTAAACTTGCATGAATATAACCTGGGGGCTGGGAGCCTGCTGCTACAGGCTTGTACAGACTTGGAAGCTGAGGTGAACTTTACTCAGTTGACCTCAGCAGGGTGATTCTCCAGCTTGCAACTCAGACCAGTTCAAATGCCCTTGGAAGTGCGCTGCACTAATTTTTTTTAAAGTATGTTTTGCTTTAATTGTGTAACACAGAAATCTGGCTCAAAATGACATTTTTAGCTTTTGATTCCATCGCACGGATCATTGAGTTTGGTGAAAGACAGCCTTCTTAGAAGGGTGAGCAGCCCTTGGTGGCGCACAACAGCCACTTCCCTCCGCCTCACTCATCCATGGAACTGCCTCACCAGCACAGCCTGCAGCAGCGGCAGCTGACTGCCCAGGAAAGGTTTGATCCAATGCCAGTTTGTGACTGCTTAATGTCATTTGCATGCTTGGAAAATTATCTAGAAATATATATAAACTCTGCTAGCACTTGCTGTCTTGTTAGATGAAGTCTGAATTTGGATCTGGCTGGCACCCATGCAGTGTGCTTACACATTACATTAAATAAAGTGTACTAGTGCCTCACTGAGTTAAACCATCCTTCTTCAGAATTAACTTAATTCTCTCTATCCAAATTCTGTATGTAACCTTGTTCCAAACAACTATTCCTTCCTACAAAACAGAACTATCCATCAGAACAATAGTTTGGGGCTTTTTTAACATCCAAGTTCAATATTTCATTGCCAACAGAACTGTCCTGGTATTTGATCTATCAGGGGGGTGGCAGGGGAGGTAAAGAAGAAGGTGCTTTCTTCTGCTTGACAATGGTTTGTATTTAACCCTGCACTCTGTGCCCAGTATGGTCACTTTTGGAGACCTGAAGAGAGTCTGTTTTGAGAGTTTGGGGGAATGTTCAATTCAGGAAACCTACAAGAGAAAAGCGTTTGCACAGATACTTTCTTCTAATTCATCTCCCTGCCTTGGGAAACTTGTCCTGGTGCTTGCCAAGGTGTTGCGTTATCCTTGCAAGGGCCAGAAGGGTGACAATACCCAGTTGGCACCTCCTTAAGCGGGTCCCATACAGCCAGCACATGAAGATTGCTGCAGGCATGATGGAATTCCTTGTCACCTGAGCATAAAGATACTAGTCCCATTAAGCAGCACAATGCCTTTGCAGCAACTACTGGAATAGGGAAGAGAATTGTAAACACAGGCTACTACAGACAGGAATGAGGAAAGAAAAATGAAAAAGGGAGCAGCCCGCTCATTTTCCACTAACTGCCCTCTACAGTGTTTGTAAAGTTGGCCTGAGTCTGCTACATCATAGTCAAACACACATACTGTTTGGTCCAGGATGCTGGTATCTCCCCCAAAGTGCACCATCCTCTCACCTCCCCTCAGCAGAACACCTATCTACATAAAATTTGTAATGTAAATGCTGTAAAATCCCTTAAGTTGTAATTCTGAGCATTGCTTAAGGTTCCTCTTCAGCTTTTTCCTCTTCATCATCAAAAAAATGAGTAGTACTCCAGTATCACTAGGAAAGGGTAACATTTAATTTCAGAGCCTATTTCTAGGGTGCCAACTCAAAACCTACACAGCCAGGACTGGAATAAACCACTGACAATGTACCAGGCCAGTGTGAACCAGTGAGCTGCACAGACTGAAGAGGACAACCCCCTGCCCCGGGTACGCAGCTGAGGACTGAGGATGCACACCACTGCTTTTCTGATGGAACTGCCCCTCCCAATTCTACACAAACACTAATACAACTTCAGTGAATTTGGATTTTTTTAACTTTATTTCTGCGTATTTTAAGTGGAACCTGGAGAGGAACAGAAGGAAATAGGGCTGTATAAAACCCATGTTTTACTTGAAAGTGAACTCTTTCCCCACAACACAAATGACCTGAAATAAGTTAAAACCAAATAAAGACAGTTATTTCATGCCACTGATGGAGATCTGCCTTTCTCAAGCTTCTGTTCCATAACTTTATGAAAACTAGATTATTGAAAAAAATTACTAGGTGAGATCTGGTCCACACATCCTCAGGCACTGAAGAAAATTTAACATGGGCGATGGTCTGGTACACGTTTTCTGGGGAGAAAAAGAAAAATCAGAAAATTCCACCTCACTCTGATGTCCACCTGCCTCCCCACCCACCCTTATTCTTAATTTCAGTTGGTATTTTGTGTTCAGTGCTGGCTTTATCACACAGCACAAAAGGCAGTATCATCTCAAAGCTAATATGCCACCATTGACCATAGTAGAAAACCCCCGTGATTCACAAAATAGTCAAACTACCTGGCAGTAGGCACGTGTGGGATAACCTGCCCACGAGTGGCATTTAAAACAAACTTTTTAACAAACATGTTTTTGTTTTAGCTGTTGATTCTACTTTGGAAGCAGCTGGGCATTTCACTACAATTCTTGCCAAAATTAAAAAAGCACGAACCTTCACATTTTGGTCAGCCACTTTTGCAGATCTTTTAGTACTATAAATGGCACATGAGTAGCCGGTGACCTAAGATGAACTAGGCATTGTTCAGACACGCTAATTTAAGCACACCGATGGCTCTAAAGGCCTGCTCCTACTCATAACGCAAAAACCATCATGTAACATGAATGTTAGCATGTCAGGTATCAGTCTTTATGTCAAATAAAGTATTTTTAGAACAAGACTTTTCTGCACAGTTACTTTCCCACAGAAGGAGGTTACTCTATCCCACTGTCACTGGCCATGTAGATACTCAGATCATACCTTGGTGCTGCTTTAATGATGTCATCTACACGAAGAATCATTTCTGCTGCTTCAGCTGCACTCAGCAAAACTTGTCTCTTGACTTGGAAACTTTCTGTTACTCCCAAGACTGCCATGTCTCCAATGGTACCCTCTTTCATATCTGGAAGGAGAGAAACACTAAGCGGTTGTTTTGGTTTCTTTAACTTGGGGTATTTTTTTTTAAAGGAAATTACAAGAAGCTGACAGTATGCTAAACTCACAGGCTCAACTGAACCATATTGACAACAAAGCAACTATTAAATAAAGTCTTGTACCTCAAGGCTGCTGACTTAAGCTTAACATGTTGCACTTATACAAAAAAATTAATGATGAAAACTATATACTAGGAAGAGGAGACAAGATCCCAACAGGACTTTAAGAACTATTTTCTTAGGTACATCAACTTCAGAGTTTTCCACAACTTTTTGTTAAGTTTATTTCAGGGCAGAGCAGGGGGGTGTTTGGTTGTGTTGGGGTTTTGGGTTTTTTTTAAATCAATCCCTTTGTTTTTAAGCTTCATATAACTAGGCTCAATGTAAGTAAGGAAAGTGGTTTTTACAGGTGGAGACCATCCCCTTCAAAAACAAAGCTTTCCACTCTATTGTGAAAAGTCTGGTAGAATGATAAAGGAATCTAACATTGCACGCCAAGCAAACAGAAATCGACATACTCAACTCTTCCAGCTGAATATATCAGTGACAAACAGATGTGACCAAGTTTAATAAGCCTAATAACCCTCCCAAACAACAATCCAATGACAGAAGTAACATCAAACCCCTTACCAAGTCCGTAAGTAGTCTTCCCTTCACTGTGAGCAGCTCTGAGTTGAGCAACCAAATCTGCACTGTCATAGCCAGCATTATCAGCTATTATAGTTGGTATCTAAGGGGATAAACACAGGTTGTTTCTAATTAATGTAGGTATTGATCCCTAGTAAACATGAAACATACTTTGATATTACTAATTTACTATTCATTTGCAACAAGAGGAAGTTTCAAGAACATGGCAGATGATCTGTTACAGTGATCACAAGACAGGGAAAAATTAAAAAAAAAAAAAAAAAAAAAAGAAAAATCAAACTACCTTTCTAAAGATTTTGCTTAAGACTTTGTTATAAGAGAGTAGCTGAGAGGACAGAAATGTGTTAGCAGATTTGCCAGTTCATTTTACATGGACAGAAGGAAATCTGTCTCTTTCTTAACACTTCAGACTACAACTGAAGTGGTTGCATTGTAAGAACACCAGCCTGCTGGTAAGTATTAAGCACCATATCCTTCTGCTCACTGTTTAAGTGACAGCAGCGCAAATTGCACATGCTGACTGAAGAAGTAACAGCAAGTCACCATGCTCTTCAATTTTCTTGTGAAGAAATGTTTTCCCATGGTCTTTCATTTGCTAAGAAATGTTTTCCCCAATTTAAATTACAGGGAGGCATTTTTTCACAAAATAACAAGTCTGTTAGCACAATAACATTGTGTAAATGTTTCTTCTGATACTCTATTTCCTACTAAGATGCAATCTCCAGTGCAAGTCTAGAAATTTCTACATAGTACTAGAGCATAAGTACAAATAGCACTAGAATATCAATAGAACAGAAGGGTTGCTCTTTACTAATCAGTTGTCAAGTGAATAAGCTGAGATTTTTATGTGCTATTTCTGCTGCACTTTTCACCTTGCAGATAAGAGGAGTAAGGATCAATTAGAAGAGTGTGAGCATATGAACACTGAGAATTCTACAACATCTGAAATTATTAAAACACCAATACTTTTTTCTGAGAGAGAAAACAAAAAGTTTTTCCCCTTTGTTCATCCAAGATGTGTTGCTAAATTTCACTTTTTTACTTTCAGAAAACAAAATCTTCAAAAGAGAAGCAACTATCTGATATCAGAAGTTAGCAAACTCTGCTGAATTCATACACAAAATGATTCACTATCTGATTAAACAAACTTACCATTCGTAAAGCCTTAGCAAAGGACTCCATTGCAACAGACTCTTTACCAGGTGTTCTCATGGCAAGTTCTGCAACAGCATTGGCCATCAGCATCTCTGAACAACCTATTCATTGAAGACACACAGATGTCTTATATCTGACTTGAACAGTATTACAAAATTTATCTCACATACAAAGAATATAATATTCACCTCCACCATACACAGTTCTAGTGTCCTTCACGGTCTGAGCAAGAACACAGAGAGCATCATGCAAAGACCTCTCTGCTTCATCTAGAATCTGCTGTGTTGCTCCACGCAAAACTATGGTGCAAGCTTCACCTAAAAAGCACAAATGCAAAAGGATGAAAAAAAACTAGCCAAAGATACAAAAAGAGGCTACCACAAAGCATTTGTAATGGTTTTGGTATCGCTGCAGTCAAGTTTTACATAGATCAATTTTGAAGGGAAAAGAAAGCACAATGACATTTCACAGGTAGAATGAAATGATGTACACTGTGCTGGTGCTTTTATCAATGAACTGTTCCACAACACCTCATTTAATTTAACAGGAAATGAATGTTATCTCAAAACAACCCCTTGGAAGCTTACAGCATTAGCATTTACTAGAACAAGCTCTCAAGTTCTTGAAGTATGACATTGCTACTTTTTCTGTCAAGTTAATCTCCCAAAGCAGAAATTTTGGTTCCCATCCTTACAAATGTCTGCGTTAATTCACATAACATTAAACACACCGAGTTTCAACCATGAGCATGTGTCTTTGCAGGATTTTTACTTAAGAGAAAGGCTTTAATAAAAACGGTTACATGAATCATTATAAAATCCCTACACCATGCTGGTAACTGAAAAATGTTAGCAAAGGGTTAACCCAAATGTTACAACATGCCATTAGTGCTAAAACACTTACCCATTGCCACTCCAGAGAAATGAATGAGTTTATCTTCTCCAATCATGACTTCTTCAATAAGCTTGCAGCTTCCTAGTTTTACTAGTTCAGGGTGATCAAAGGTTGATGCAATTTCACCACCTACGAATGTAAGATCATACAAAAGTCAAAGAGCTTATGATGAAAGCATCCATTTAGGCAAGGTCTAAGCAAAAAAAAAAAATATTTAAGAAATCACCTTTGTAATTGCCCCAAAATAAATTTAAATTAACAATACTGCTAATCCAAGTTTTTCCCGTCAGCACATGGCACCAGAAACCTTCAACTGATATTGATAATGACAAGGCCTTAAAACACCAATATTTTGTTTCATGTCACAAGAAATACAATATCTGTAATACTTTAGAGTCCTGTCTGGATAAGAGACTAAATATTCAACTTTGCCAGTATTAAAATGTCAATGTGTTTAAAGTTTTAATAGTATTTACCAATGAAGTATTTATAAAATACTAAATCAAGTTGGTTAAGTTTTTTAATTTGACCTTGTGTCAGAATTAATTTTGTTTTCCTGATGATGGCTGAGAACCACCGCGCACCACAGCCGAGTCATGAGTTTCATGCTATGTCATAGCAGCAACATTGTGCCCAATTTGTAATCAAAACAGATACTACAAAGACCAAAACGTCTATGAACAGCACATTGTTCCAGTACTTTGCTCTTCCCATGACAAAAACCATTTACATTTATTCACTCCCAACGTATACTCAATGATTCCACATTAGCTTGCAGCACTGCTGTAGTTGTAGCGGTACAAGGTAAGAGAGTATCTGTAGTAGAGATTGTGCTTACTAAAAGCTTGTCTACTTTTTCAGCTATAGTTTTATATCCAGTGTGCTCGGATACAGTCCCCTTGCTCTGTCTACAAAATTTGCTTTGAATTTACTCCAGAACATAGCAACGTTCCTCTCAATCAAGCATTTGCCTATGTCAATGTGTCTACAGGCAGTTATACACAATTGCTACTTCAGTTTTCTAAGCTCAACAAGTCCGTATCTTTCCCTTTCTCCCCGCAAAGCAAATTCTCCATTCTTCTGACCACTTTCACAATCAACTTTTTATGATGCTCCACTTAACTATCTCTAACTTCAGCAATGAGAATCATTTGTAGCACTCCAGATGTTTCATTTTTATTAGAGACTAGAGTCACATTTAGACAATCCAGGTTGTCCATGTTATTTGAGGTCAACCTCAAGCTGATGACTCAGGCCCACATTTTTAACAAAGGATGACTCTTTAGTCTTCTCTACGATTACATTCAACAGTCACCATTTATAACATGATGGCACTAATTCACTTGTGGATTCATCATCTTATTCCTTCTATTGCTAAAATTAATCTCTTCACTAGAAAACTGATCTTTCAAAAGTTTAGCAAGCAGTGGCTTTAACGAAAATACTTTTAAAGTATGAAAGCAAATGACTAACTGTCTAAATTATATTCCACTGTTAGCATTATGACCCTTTATTCACAGTTGCTAGAGGAAAAAAGTGTATTTAAATCATTATGCAGAGTATTCAGAATCAAAACGGACATTTTACACGTGAACATACTGAAGACAGAAAACTGAGATACCTGCTTCTAAAAAAATACTGACTATTATATAGCAGCTGATAAATCAACAAAGTAATTCACAAGTTTCTTATGGTCAATTTCATAGGGTCCTCCATACATGTTTTTATTTAAGTACTGTAAAATAAAGCTTATTTTGAGTACTTTTCATGTTACAAGATCTGCTTAATAGAAAAACGTACAAACTAAATGAACAAGCATTAATATTTACTGAAGATCAAATAATGTGATCTTGCAAGTTTCATATGACAAGGTACTCTACATACCTGTAACGAGAGCCAGACGTTCTACACCAGCAAAGTCTGCATGTTCAATAGCCATGACACCAGCAGCTCCAAAGAGCTGTTCAGGGTAGTTGTAGATCAACTGCCTACAATTAAAATACATCTTCACATTACGTATGGAATAAACCTTCTAAAATACCAGATTAACAAAGGATACCGATATACCCTTCCCCTGAAGGGCAAACCCTCCCCTGAAGACACACTATCAATGCACAGTGACCCATATGCTTTACATTCTAAGACCTTTGATCCTAAGTCCCTGCTGGGCACTAACGGCCTATGCTAGCAGAGTGCACTAGAACAAGACATGAAGTAACATCTTTAACTCCTTCAACAATACGAAATCTAAACAGTAGACAACTCTATGGCAACAACAAATGGCCAGTTGTGGAAGGTATACAAATAGCAGACCACAGAGAAGAATATGTGCTCCCTTATTAATATGTATCCCGCTGTCTCCAGAACGAAGTAGTCATCTGAAGATGAATGGTCAATGACCATTCAGGAGTGCTATGCCAAATTATTTTTCCCTTCCGAATTAGAGATAGAGTGCTGTAGACGTTCAGCAAGAGCTGGGAGATACTACCTCTGTCTAACAAGAAGTTTCTAATCTATTTTCAAAAGAGCCAGTTAGCACTTCTGGGTATGTGCAGAGAAGATTCTTCCTACTCTGGATCCTTATAGCCTTGACCCCTGCCACGCATCACCTCAGCAGTGTTTAACTGGCTGTTTAACACTGTTTAACAGTATCAGATGTGAAGTGGATCTACAGTGTGCCTAGAAGCAGAGGTCAATTTTATCAGGGAATAAATCTCAAAGTCAAGAGTCAATCTAATTGGAATACCATTAGCCTGACTACAGTGACTGCTACTTGAACTTCCTTAGGGCAACTGCATTACAGGCACACTGGATAGCAGCCATGGAGTCAAAGTTTGGTGGTTTTTTTCATACTTCAAAGGATTCTTCCAGCAATTTTCCAACAGGACTCCTGACTCTAGGACTCTGTATTTGTACCATGTCTGCTAGACACCCATTTTGCCTACACTAGAATATAACATATGTGAAACTTGACATAGATGAAGGGACTATGAGATTCACGGGTCTGCAAGTGGTTCTTACAGAACACAAACTCTGAAGGTGAGTTCTAAGATGCAGTCTCTCCTATAGAGTGTTATCTTCGCTACTGCAAAAACCAGTGCTACTCTTACAACTATTACTAATCCGCTTCTTCGTAGACTACATGATGCGCTAAACCAGCGAGCGTCAAGCTGCTTGTTTGTTTGCCTTTTTCACTCAAATGAGAATTACTGAAAGGCAGAAGCATTTTTCATCATTAAACTGAATGGGGTTTATTTTGCGCTGTAACAGTTCAGAAGAAAAGCGCACTGCTAACAAAAGTAACTCAGATTGTGACATATCTTCAGTGAAAATGGTTATCTTGCATACTTTCAAAGATGTGCATAAAAGGCTCCATGACAGGGAACACAGAGGCCTCCCAAACACACTTGAATGTGGAGCAGTACTCCAGCACAAGCATTTTAATGCAGGAGAAAGCACAGTAGGTTCCATCTGAACTAAATTAATTCAGCAGCACACTCTTTCAGCACCCACTTCCCTTAAGAAGGGGGAATATAGATATGGACAATGCTGCTGGTATTCCTAACTAAATACATCTGTTAGTATGAAAGCACAGTGACGTGATTAAGTAATATCACTTCTTCCTCATTAAAATACAAAACCAAAACAGGAGGGAGGAGGGCATGGTGCACAAAGGGAAGCACAGAAAAAAACACTGGCCTTACTGACAGGAATAATTTAAGCATTAGGTACGATCACCTAATTTTACAGATACAAGCATAAATAATGTTCCTCACACTCACAGTATTAAAATCTTGCCACTTTCTAATTGCACTGTCAAGTCTACCCCTTCTCCCAGAAAATACGTACCTGTTAATAAAGCAGTTTATTCCATGCTTAAGAATACGATCTACCTTCTCCTTCATTTTTTCTTTTTCTGCCTGTTCTATTTCTGCTACCTTTGCTGTAGAGTCAACTCTAACGCGAGAGCCAAAAATCTAAATCAAAGAAAACAAAGAGTTCAGCCTCAAAAGGAACTCCATTTACAAAAACATTGTTTCACAACAGTAGTTCTGTCACGTACCTTGATCTTGTCTGTATCCATACCAGTATTTGCAATAAGAATCTTTGCATTTTCAATTCTTTTTGGCTGATTTACACCAATCTTCTTGTCGAGTAAAAAACCTGTAGTAACGGAAAGGTCTTGTAAGACTTGATCTTAAAAATGGAAAATCCATTTACATTATTACCCAAATTCCTCATATTTATTATTGAACTTAATAATAACATCACAATGTTTGCCAGAACAAATTTGTACAGAGATGTATGACTTCTAACAGCTTCATTTCTGAAGTGCACTTACAGGCAACAACATACAAAGACTTACCTTCATCTAAGTAGGAATCAGCCAAACTTCCACCAAGTTTCTTAATGACATGGATAGCCTCCAAATTACCAGAACCTTTCAACCTCAGAACAGCTTCCACAGCTAGTTTGACAAAGTGATCTTTATGATGAGTAAGTAATTTTGATGAAAGAGTTGTTCCTGCGATGTTCATCAAGTCTTCACGGAATTTCACTTCATCATTACTGAAATGAAGTCAGTAAAGTGGAGAGTTTCAAAGTCTTAACTATCATTAACCTATCACTCTCAGTCTTGCCCCACTTCTAGGTGAACCATGTCCCATTTTGAGGAATGCTACACAGAATCCCTCCAGCATCCCAGAATACAGCCTTCTCTTCAAAACACAAATTCAAGTAGGAGAACCTTTGCATTCAGCTTTAGAAAGCCTGTGCTCTCAAAGTGCTTGGTAAAGGAAATAGTCACATTTAAAATCAGAGTCTGAAATCTGAAATAACAGCTCAGATTTTCGTTCTAGGGAGCAAATTATTGCTCACACTTTGTTTCTGCACATGATAAGTAAATTTAAATAATTGCATAAAGCTTCTGCAGTTCATCTAAAGAAAATGCACTCTTTTTTTCCTTAACTGTTAAAATTAATAAATTCAGCATTTACAGTACTTAAAAGAGAGCAAAGAGTTTCCTAATGGTATATAATTCTCACTGATATTTTAATCTTCACTGATTAATAAAGTGTTAACCAAATGTACATTACTAACCCATGATCCACAGCTGCTTTGAGAAGTGCCTCTCTTGAAGCTTTTGTGGCTGCTCTCCAGCCTGCAATGATGGTCTGAGGATGAATCTTCTTTGAAATCAGTAATTCTGCCTCCTGTGTAAATGAAATTAATAATAATTTTTTTTCTACCCAAGGTACACTTACACTAACTAGGAAAGACACTTTTAAGTAATCAGAAAATTCTGAATGGCAATAAAAGCCAGAGAGCTATAACAATGACATTGGAAAAAAAACAGCCAGTAGAGTGACTTCAATCTAGGCAAATATGATCTGCCCATGAAATATCATCAAGAAATTTGATTAATTAAAAACAAATCCTAGCTCAAATAGGAACAGTGAGCAGACATACACTTCAAAACAGCCATCTTTCACTTCATGTTTCAGATCAGCTTCCTGTTCATTTACAGCTGGAACTTAAAAGTGTAGTTGGAAAAAAAAATATCTTTAAACTCCGTTTTTGTGAGGAACTTGGCAAGCTGATGGATTATTTCTCAGATGCTCTTGATCACAGTCCCTGGATCTGAGATGATTGGATATACTGGCACAGCTCCGCTAACAAGAGTTCCTCACTTCTGAAGTCTCTTTCACAGTAATTTCAGATTTAGAGTTTGGCTGTGTAAACAGTTTAAAGGAACAGTACAAATTCAGGTCTTGTATACAAAAGAACAGAATTTAACATGTCTTTTTTTTTATTTTCCTCTTTAATAATATGGAAAGTTATTTCAGAGGACTGTGCTGCATGCTGCCTAGTGCAAAATCTAGGAAGTAAACTGTGAGAGTGATACTTTTCTGTTTCACTTGCACATGAAATAATAGGAAATAATTTTCTAAAATGTATCAAATTACAACACTTATGATTTTATAAATAAGCAATAGTCTATAATGAAAAACTGATGATGCCATGCCTAAGGGTCTTTTTGCTACCAATTTCAATGGCAATGGAGCAAGATATTCCTATACTTTAGAAGCCCTCTTCATTAACATCAAATAATAAACATCCTATTGATATCACAGGAGTACACTGCGAAACAGAAACACATCGGAAAAACTGTAATACATCACCCTCAGTAATTCAGCTGCCAACACTGTGACAGATGTAGTTCCATCACCAACTTCATCATCCTGAACCTTTGACATATCTGAAGAAAAGAGCCACTCGATTAATGTTTTTATTCAAAATACCACAGTCGCTCGCACCAGCTTTACATACAAATGCTTTTATCTCACATTAGTTCGGAGAAGAAAAAAAGCACCTTACTCCTCAATAACTTAGAGGTCACTCTGTAAGTCACAGAAAAACCCGAGATGCAAATCACATTCAGCATCCTTCAAATTCCTGCTCTTCATCTGCAACCTAAACACCAACTCCAGTCTGGCAAGGGTCAAGTGCTACTCTCTCTTCCCATTCCTCAAGATGGTCAACAAAACAAAGTAGTGCCAGATGGAAGCTCAAAGGTATACATACAGAATGACAGAATATAATAACCAAGCAGGCCACATGAACTGTTGATAAACAAGGAATCAGCAAACACAAAAACATCATGAAACTTGACACCAAATTGTTTAGGGTCCTACTTATCACTAGAACTGGACCATTTGAACACTAAGACAGTTGATCACAAAGGTAAACTCTGTCCAGAGTACAATGGTGATTAAGTGAAAAACACAAATTTAAATCAGGGACAACCAGAGAGAACCTCTGTACCCCAGCAGATTCCTGTCTCAAATTTTCCTGTTGAAAAAAATGGAAGGGCACACAGCTGCCTTTTGTCCCTTTTGACTCCAGGGACAAACCAAGATCGAGGGAAAACAAGGAGACATCAGAACAATTTTGCAAGAGCAACATGTACCTCAATGATACTTTTGCAGATACCACAAGTCTTAGAACATTTTGACCTCCTTATTTCAGGAATTCTGCTTCCCCTCCCTTCAATTTTTCACATTATTAGAAAAATACTTTTCTAAGAACGAATCAAAACTACATAATACAGCTATAAATTAAGAAATACCAAGTACTCCAATGACAAGCTGTTAAAAACTCACCAACCAAGACCTTGGCAGCCGGGTTGTCAACTCCAATAGCTTTCAGGATGGTTGCACCATCATTTGTAACTGTTACTGTGCTATCTCTCCCAGTACTTAGAAGAATCTTGTCCTACAAGATGTAAGGTTTAGAATATTGCTTTAAAACATACTGTAACTACTAAAACTAAATTAACAGGTATGACCACAGAAAACTTGCAGCTGACTTACCATGCCTTTAGGCCCCAGAGTGCTCTTGACCAGATCACCGATAGCAATGGCACCAACAAAGGATGACTGAAATGAAGACAAATATACCTTAGAAAAGGCTTTATTTCCGCTTTAATACAAGAAGCAGATGCTACCACATAACTTCCCAGAGGACATCCTAAACCAACCCTTCCACAGTTGCACTCTTTTCAGCAGAGACTGAGTCCAAGTTTCTTATCCGCTACATTTTGATAACCACATCAAATATACTAAATTCTCACAGAAATCGTAAAAATGTGTCTCCCAGGCAAAAGAATCGCCTTCCAATGAACATCATTCTTCTGAGCTAAGGTATTTATTTTTTGAACACTTATGAGGAGTTTCTCTATTTGTTAGTATAAACAACATTCCTCCTACCTTCTGTTCACAGATATGCAACAAGAACAAACAGTGAGACAGATGAAGCTCCGCATCATCATAAAATGCAAGTACATGTAACAGGAGAAAAGGCAAAGTTCAATTATGCCAAGTATTACCACTTTCTTAGAGAACTAAACTTACCAGACGAGCTGTTTCTGCCTTTTCTTCATCTGCACCTGCCTTGAAAATGTTCACAGGAGCAAGTGAAAGGGATGCCTACAACAGAGTTAATACAAGAACATTCCTTTAGCTTTAATAAAACAATGCATTTTAAAAACAAATCCCTGAAATTAACAATCTAAATAATGTTCTTATTATTAAAATGATTAACGTGTGTAGCCCATTTGGTTTGCGTAAATATATTCACAATAGAATTTTAAGAAAGAGTCAAGGTGAGATTTATCTTGCAATCTCTTAATCATGTGAAGAGACTACAAGATGGATCGCAATCTACTCCTAAGGACTTCATACCCTACTCTCTGATAAGCACTATGAGCCTGAAAGGCCATTACCAGTACCTTACTTCCTGGCCAATAACTGTGGCTGCTGTGTGTAGCCAACCCTTACGTACAGACAACCTAAATATCAGTACAACCTGCAGAACTTTAAAAAATGTAGTTATTGAACACAATGGGGATTTAGTATTTTGATATTTGTGTTGAACACTCGCCTTTTTGTTTCCATGCAAACTATATCAGTAATGAATACACGCTGATAAAGACTAACACTTGCGAAAACCTCAAGGACTTCATTAGGATCAGAAGCCAAAAAAAAAGAATACATCAACCCTCTTACGAGAGCTCCGTGCGCTTTCACTCTGCGGCGTGATCAGCCTACGCTTGTCAACCAGTTTCACGACCATTCCGTTATTGCTTGGACAAGCAAAACCAAAAGGCTGCGGTGGCAGACGCCCCACGCCGCCAGGGCGGCTTCTCCCGGTCTTCTTGGAGCCGAGAGGAGGGAAGGAGCGGCCGCCCTGCCGCCTGCACCGTGTCGGCCATGCTGCGGGCGCCTGGCACGGGGCGGAGGGGGCCCCTCCTGCCGGGCTGGGCGGGGGGATGCGCTGGGAAAGCCGGGGCGCCCCCGGCGGGAGCGGCAACCGCCCGTGGCCGCCCCGCTGCGGGCTGGGCTGGGCGCGGCCGGCCCCTGACGGACCCTCCATGCGCGCGTTCTGGAACCTTCCAGGCCCAACACGCCGCCCCCGCCCCTCTCCGCCCGCGCGCGCGGAGCAGCGCGCGAGGCCGCCCCCGCGCGAGCGCTGCAACTGCCGCCGGACAAAGCGGGGGGGGGGGGGGGAGGGGCGCGGCCGCCAGGCCCTCGCACGCGTGTCTACGGGGAGCGCGGCTGCTTCCCCGCCTCGCCCTGCCCTGCCGCACCCCAGCGTCCCCCCAGCCCAGGCACAAGGCGCTGCCGCCCCGCCGCTCACCATGGTGCCGGTGCCGACGCCGGGACCCCGCCAGCCGCCTCCTGTTCCACCACTGAAACAACGCGCGGCCCCGCAAGCCCTGACGAAGCTCCTGGCGGAACTGGCGTCAGAGGAACCGTCGCTTCCGGCGGCGCGCGGTGTTGTGGGAGTCGCCGCCCGTCACCTCGGAGCTGGGGGTGGGCGCCGCGCCCCGGTGCGGGAGCTGTATTGGTTTTTAATGAGTGAGATGGTATGGGGGTCTGCTGCCCCGTTCTGCGTAACGCCCGCCGATGGCGCAGCGGTGAAACGGGGACATTGTTTTAATTGGGTCATTAGCCCTAGCCAAAACTTAAGATACTTTAATACATAACTATGAGGAAAACTGAAGGCGTTGAAATGCAGTTAGTGCTCTAGTTTTCAGAACAAGTTTACGAGGGAAAACATGTAACTCTCTGAAGAAAACAAAGCAAAAAGCCCAAAGAACTCAAGAAAAATGCCAACCGAGTATTGACTTATTTACAACCAGAGATGGATGTGAAAGCTGGTAGTTTCAGTCATGGGTTTTTACTCTCTCTACTGGGATAGGTACCTGTCTTTGGCCAGCTTGACTCTACAACAAACAGCTTTACATATATTCCAAGAGATTTGTGTCTGGCAGCAAGATGAGGAACACCAGCTGGAATTAACCCTTGAGGAAAAAGTCACACAAAACCTTTTATTTTTAATACGAACGTATAACTAACAGGATTTTTTTTTTTTTTGAAGGGAGGGAATAAGCTTAACAAAAGAGTCTATTACACTGCTAAGTGGCATTTTTTATTGACAGCAGTGGGGAACACTGGGAATCATCCTCCATAAGTGCTCTGAAGGTTGGACACTCCTGCTTTGCTTATATTCACGTAATTATTACATATGCATTACAATTTTTGAAAATTTTGACATACATCTATACTAAGAAATAATTGATGATGTTAGTTGTTTAGTTTCTTACTTACAATACATCTATTAATTATTAGTTAAATACAAACTAGGCACTCTGCTCGTAAACAATGTATCACTTAGTCTTCTGTCTCCCTCTTGTCATGCAGAGGGATCTAAAACTTGAAAAATATCCCCTCATTTTGCAGGTGGTCACAAAGCATCTGTCATGTCAATGGGTTAATGATGGGCATGTCTTTTGTCACTTATTCACAGCGTACATTAATTTGGCAGCTTCTGTTCAGCAGCACCTGACAGCAGCCTGCCTGGCAGTGCACCGGCCTTTTCCCCAACAGCTGCCATGCAGGCACCAAGCTGCCGCTGTACCCCTAGAGTTGTTTCTGCCTCAGCAAAGGAGCTTGCAGTTGCCCCCTATTTAACTTAATCGTATTTCCAAAGGTCTGTTCTCAAAACTGGTCAAAACTATTTTAAATTACAGTTTCTGGTTTCCAGTGCACTTCCCAGTCCATCCCAGGCATCTGCTGTTGCATCACCCATGTAGCCAGTCAAAGCAGTGAACAGAAGATACCTCGTCACAATCCTGCTGAATACACTCTTCATTTCAATATTAATTGGTAACTATTCTCTTGGCAGCTTTGCAGATGTGTGAGAACACATCCAAGCCTTGTTCTGTTGTTGATTTCCACCCCCTCGCCAAAAATAAATAAATAAATAAATAAATAATCCTGATAGTTATCCATTTGTATTACAAAAAATAAAAGGTTTTGTGTGACTTTTTCCTCAAGGGTTAATTCCAGCTGGTGTTCCTCATCTTGCTGCCAGATACAAATCTCTTGGAATATATGTAAAGCTGTTTGTTGTAGAGTCAAGCTGGCCAAAGACAGGTACCTATCCCAGTAGAGAGAGCAAAAACCCATGACTGAAACTACCAGCTTTCACATCCATCTCTGGTTGTAAATAAGTCAATATTTGGTTAGCTTTTTTCTTGAGTTCTTTGGGCTTTTTGCTTTGTTTTCTTCAGAGAGTTACATGTTTTCCCTTGTAAACTTATTCTGAAAACCTGAGTACTAAGTGCATTTTAACACCTTCAGTTTTCCTCATAGTTATGTAGAAAAGTATCTTAAGTTTTGGCTAGGGCTAATGACTCAATTAAAACAATGTTAACTATTTTTCTCTCAGAATCAGAGCATTAATTCACATTTCCTACTGTGATGTGAACTGGGGGAAAAGAGATTAAATGCTTTGGACTATTTAGCAAGTTATGGCCTTTTGAAGATGAAATGCTCATAGAAAAACTTACTACAGAGAATTTGTAAGTTGGGTTTAAGGGGCTTTTGATTATTGCTAAGGTATGATTTACAATGTGTAAAAGCAGCAACACCCAAATAGGAGGTGCCCAGCACTAGTTTTGGCTGACAGCAGTTTGTAAGGTCATGCTGTGCATTAGTTGAGAAAAAAAAAGTGCCACATTCAAATATTTTCATAACACATATGCTTTGTAAGTCACATCGTCTCTGGAGCATGTTTCAGTCCCAAAGACCATTTGACACATCAGACAGCTCAGAGCAAAGCACAGGCCTTGTTTCAGGGATGAATTCTCGATCAGCCATCCACCCACCTCCTTATCTACTGATAGTGCTTTAATTCAGACCGAGACCTTCTCTTACAGCTGAGTTATTGATGATGGAGAAACAGCAGAGCAACAACTGTTCCCTGGTTTCTCCAAGACCAATGATAATTCAAGCATGGATCACAGCATCTAGTTTGAGGCTTACTTCAGTCAAACCAGACACTTAACCCTCTGAGAAAGAAAGGAAAAAGGAAGGAAAAGGAAAAGGAAAAAGGAAAAGGAACTTTTCATAAAACTCAACTCTTCAAGTGCTCCCGACTTAGAACAGCTGTGTTATTGTGATTTACATACAGGGACTTTACCCAGGCCAGTTTACGTAATTACTGGCAATGCTGCCACTAGGCACATGTGGCTGGAAGGTCAGCTCTTTAATGTTGGCTGTTTAACGCCACCTACTTTGTGCCAGCTTCAACATTTTATTTCAAAACAAAGCATCGTTAGGCCAAGAAGGTAAGGCATACACATATTTAAATTTGACTCACTTCTATCAGTTGCATGATGTTTTATTCACAATATTGCTGGCAATTAATTCTAAATTGCATATATATTACCTGCTGTCACACATCAGCACCGGTGCAACTCAAGCATTTTGACAAACATAACTGGAAAACCTCCTATTTGAAATGAAGGTACAAAGTTTCTAGGGAATTCTGTATCACGTTAGTGTGGAAACACAAAGCGTGATGGACGGCCAAGCAGCTGTTACTGTTAGGAGAGCTGCAAAGCTGTTGGCCACGGGTGTGAAAAGCTTCTTAAGAACCGAGTTTTCAGACATCAAAGTTTTTGAATCAAAATCGTGCAAGGACCACTTGATGTTTTTTCTCAAGAGATTCTGAGAACAGAACTACCCCTAACATTTCTAGGGTTTTTTTTTTCATTTATTGGCTAGTATTAATGACATAATTATTTCCATTATGCTTGGGAAGGAGAGAAGAGGAAATACTGAATTTTGATAAATCACCACCATATTTTATAGTCTCCAGAAAAAAGCAAAAAGGCCACCTGGACAAAACTTGAACCTTGTATTTTCTTATTACTTACTTTCTGAATTTATCAGTATTACGCTAACAGAGGCCATTCAGGGTTTGTCGAATCTCTGTCACTTATCTGAGAAAGGAGCACATTCAAATTGCTGGCATGCAGTACTACCACAACAAAAAATTCTAAGCCTACCTACATGAGAAACATGTGACAGAACAGCAGTAAAAAGGAAACAAAAACTTGGAGAAAAATTTACAGACTCCAGGTAATCAGATTTTGTTTTGGTTTTTTGTTGTTGTTGCTTGGTGGTTGTTTTTTTTGGCTTCGTTTTGTTGAAGGTTTGTTTGTTTGTTTTTAAACTACTGAGTAATGAGTGAAATACGAGGGGCAGGGGGAGGAATAGACAGGTACCTGAAGCAGTGATTTAAAGAAAAGCAAAAAGAAATTCTACTAACAAAATGCAATACAGTAACACTAACATTGGGAAATACTGAAGTAACCCACAGACAATTTTCAATGTAAAATCAATAGTTTATTGCCATGCTACAATTTATTTTTTTTTCCAAGTGAAGTTGGCACTGGTAAAGGGGAAAAATGTTGTCATCGTACATAACACATTTTTTAAAAATGCACATTTGGTAAGCTTTCTCAAGGACAGCTTAAAACAAGTGAAATTTTTTTAAGAATAATGTGGAATGGCATAAAAATACACTCTTTCTGCATAGTATAACAACACTTTTTTCATAAAAGAAATATGGAATGTTTGTAAAAACAAATGCATTGAACAGGGCAAATTAATTGAAGTTTTAGAAACAATTTGGCAATGGTACTCCCACTGTTTAGACTTTTTTATATAAAAGAAATAAAAATCTAGAAAGCTACCTTTATACAAAGTTGCTATATTTATGCCTTTAAGTAGGAAAAAAAACATTTTATAATGCAAATTAGGACATACAATAATCTTACAATATCATACAATGTAATGACAAGAAAGGAACATACAACATAAGATTTTGGCCTTTGTAGAAATGTCTATTTCTGCATTTAATAAATGCATTTGTGGCACACTGGTGACTATTGTATTCTTACTACTACCAGTTGGCTTTCATGCTAGAGCGGCGTTCGGCTGCACTGTAATGGCAGGTCTGCAGGTGAGCTGGAACCCGGGCTGTTTTTCAGGAGACGAAAGGTGATGCTGCAGTGACGCAAGATGTTAAAAAGGCAACGTGCCCGCTGTTTGCGACATCTGTGCTGTGGGACCCCAGACAACACTCTTTCCTTTCATACCAGAGCATTTCTTATACATTCAGTTTTTAAGTACCAAAGTCTTACACGTGAGAACATCTGTGTTCGAGATTTGGCAAAATCTCAGGGAAAATACAAAGTTAGTACCAAATATATATTATATATAAAATGTGGGTGTATGATATACACACATATTCTAATGCAAAAAAACTGCATTAATATGGAGTTGAATTTGCTGACATCCATTCCTAAATAACATAACCGTTAAAAAACAGGTGTAATCCTGATCTTTCACACACTTTAGAATCACTTCCTCTTTCATACATAATAGTTAAAGCAATATATATGCAAGTATGACTAAGAAATCAAAATTCACATAATAATCTGAACTCTGACCACAACAAATAGGATTTTTTTTCAGTACATGTATTTAAATATATTTATATTTTTACAGTATTTTTAGACCATTCCTGAAGAACTTGACCAACCAGGTCCTCAGGTGTAACAGAGCTGTTACATCAGCAGAACTTGATCTTGTAGGAAACGCATCCAGCGGCCCTCGAAGTCAACATGAATCATTCGTTTGGCTTCAAAGGATGCTGCATGGGGCCCAAACGAGCTCCAGAAGGATCGCCCTGCTACCAGGGAAGGTTCCCCGATGCCATCAAAGCTACTACCCTCACACCTCCTTTCCTCCTGCCAAGGGGAAGGACCGGAGCAAAGGACACAGGAACTCCGGGCTCTCCAGGCTGAGGACGGAGGGAACACGCAGAGCAGAGCCCCAGCACCAGAGAGCAGCGCGGGGAGCTTTGGGGCACCTTGTGGACTAAGGCTTCTCGACGAAAGCGGAGGAGCTGCTCCTCCACGCTCATCGCTTGGCAATTCGGTCGCCATGGGTCTCAGGCGTGAGCTACGGCTGGGACACCAAGGCATTAAGGGCTTTGCAAACACAGAGGAAGACGGTCCCTGTTCGGAAGGGCTCGAGCCTATTTCTTAATCGTATTTTTTACATAATCTCCTTTGTATATACACATGTTTGCTACATAAAATAGAATTACACCGAAGTAATGGATATAGCAGAAAACATTGTCACAATATATGTATATTACCACACTAAATAATTACGAAAACTGCAAGAAAAATTTCAAAATGCCCTTTGTAATATATAAAAATATAGAAATGTCCAACACTTGTTTCATCAACTTTAAAGGTAACTTTATCTCTCATATTCTATCTGTACACCTACGTATTTCCAAACAAAATACTGCGTTAATCTGGAGTAAACGCCGTGTTAGGATAATATCCTCTTAAGACATCTGACAGACTTGGTCACACAACTTACAGCACAGTATCACAAGAAATAACATATACATGGTCAGAGTTACAGCTGCTATGTTTTTTTTTTTTTCTTATTCACTTATCTTGTCCAAAAGAGGAAGTAATTCCTAAAGATTGCAGAAGAACCTTAACTCATGACTTCCCATCTTTCATATATGCTCTCTAAGGACATCAGCAACCTTGACTCCATCTTAACGCAGTTTTTTGTGATGGAATTTCTCATGTACTTTTTATTTTTGGAGTGTATATGAATTTAAAATAAAAATATTGTAAATGAATTATGTTTATATTAAGTAAATACTGTCAAATATAAATGCCTGAATTGCTACCTTAAGGAAAAGATGGGAAAGATCTTATCATTAAATTCAAAAAACCAATAATTCTATCTATCAAACTGAAGGACCAAAGTTCTTTAAGGGAAACAGGAGAATTTCAGATTTAAGTCCACTATTAGTTCCTACTACATCCGTTTATCTTATTTGCAGCCATTAAATAAATTAGTACAGTGCAGAAATTAATCTCACCATTGATCCCACCTTACATGAAGAAGAGAATACTGCTTAGAAACAGAGGTCCAAATCAGATCCATCATTATATGCTCAAAGTAGTAACTGACATTAATCAGAACTTGCATTTTCACTTCACCAACAATGAATAAAGACAATCTGCTCTCTCTCTCTCATTGAAAAGTGGTTAAGTATAAAACAGAAACAAGGACAGCCAGATTTTGAGCCAACACACACCGTTATAAAACCAGCAAAATCAGCTGCTGGTCTGTCACCTGCAAAAGAGCAGCCCTGTTTTGACATTGGTTTGGACTTTGTACAGCTTAGACCTTTCTGTGGCCCTTTTTACACCAAGGCGCTAGTCAGAGGTGTAAACAAACGCACAAAATCCAAACGTCTGGAGGGGAGCAGGTATTAAGTAGTTTATGGTATGAAATGTCTATTTGAACATTTAAGATGTCTACAAAAGTCTATAAAGACTTTAATAGGAACATGAAGAGGTGTGCTTCAACGCCCACCATTATGCTCAACTCCTGTCATAAGCAAAACATACTTATCAGCTTCTCAGAATGGTCTTTTTTGTATTGTTTTATGGAGTCACCAAGGAACACCACAAAATTAAAATTGGTCCTCTTCTTGGCATCAATTTGAGGAAAAAAAATAACCAAACATCTTCCTGCTATGGATTAAATTATCGTTAACTGTATTTCTAGTACAATCTTTATTATGTACTTTTGGTTGCTGTTTCACCTTCTTTATCAACTCAGTTTCCTTGTTTCAAAGATACACCAGCGTATGTCTTCCCCAAATCATTGCGTTAAGGACATACCTACAGACTATCGCTTTCCCTTGTCAAATGTGCGTGAAGGGTAGCAGCCAACTGCATGTTACAGATGAAAAGTAGAACTGACAGAGAGGCTGCCATTTTTGCAGGACCTAGTTTCTGTAAACTTAACATATCTCAGTTACTACAGAAAATGGTCACATATTTGTAACCATCTCTCAGACTATACACTTGTGGGCCCAAAATAAATATGATCTAAATACTGTGGAGAGATTTCAGCTAGAAACCAAATCCTAGATTACAGACACTAAACCTAACATCACAGCCTTTAAAGAGACTGAATTGAAAAAATATTTACTGAGTCTCAAAGGGTAAAGTGCATTGAAACTATATCTACTTCAAGGGGTGAAAAGAAGGAATGCTAAAGACGAATAGCATGGGTAACAGGGATTACCCAGTATGTTTGCAGCGTACACAAAAAGAGAAAGCATTATCCCACCTGTAAAATGTAAGAGAGTAAAAAAAAAATAGTCCTGGAAATATGCCATAACGTGTTAATATAAGGCTACAGAAAGTTGGTATTTCAATATGTTCTCAGTTCCAGGGACCAGAGCTAAGAAAACTCCCCCTATGAAGTACTGTGAAACTTGCAATAATATAAAAAAATTACTCAGACCATCCCTTGCATCTGAGACTATTCAGGATAAACACATAGGACAGTGCACTGGAACTAAGGAGGAATATGGTTGGTTGGTGTAATTTTGGCAGGTCATTTGGGATCTACCTGAAGCTTCTGTTTCCCTGTTTCTCAATTAAGAATATTACTTTCCTGCCTCACAGGTGTATTAGAAAGGTCCAGTTAATTAGTATTTCTAAAAACCCCATATTATATAGATGAGGACCAAATATTTCTAGGCAGCTAGCTAGCTCAAACACGTTTGCCTCAAAACACATGCGTCAGCATTACTCAGCCCACAAATTATAAGCTAAGAACAAGAATCACACCAGTGTCATTAACCCGGTAAATATTTTAAAGTACCTGGTAATTTCTCTTCAGTACAGACCAAGACTGGTCCATAGCATAAGGTGAGGCAATGGCAAAGATCTGAAGGAGCATGAATGCTGCAGACCTGTAAAATGTCTAGCCCTAGGTCATCATTACCTTCTTGAGTACCAAGGTGTCCCCACAAGTCAATGAGTCTATCACAAGAGTATGCGTAAGTTGACCATGAAATCATTAATGAGTTGGTTTGGGATTTTTTTTTACTCTTGTTGAACTTCCTCATAACAGTCTCACTGACTCCCATCTTTTACTTCTGCAAATCGCATTATTTGTGCATTTGATATTTCAGTACCATACAGTCTGTAAAGAATAATGAAAGTCAGAGTTGCCCAATATCCCTTGATGATGTGGCACGTACTTCAGGTGTTGCCACTGTTGCCGCTACTAAGCTGAGAGAACACCAAAGAAAAAGTTACCAAAGGAACAGGAATACACTCCAATTTAAAAGACTGAAAATAATCATAGTTCTTTATAAAACTTCAATTAAAATATTGCATGAAGACCTTAATTCATTTTTCAGATCTCCAAATGGCTTTTCTTGCATGTTTTTCCTCAATCACAGTTCAAGGATTATTTTACATCACACCAGTTCACACAAGTGTCAGTTCCTTTGCAATAACAGGCTCAAGAATAATCTCTTCTGCTGCTAGTACCAAGGTGCACCTGCAATACTGCCAGAATTCTAAAATTATTCAGAGTATTAAAAAAACCAAAACAAACCCCAAAACTTCTGCTAAGGGTGCATCTGGCATGTTCAACAAACACCATTCTACCTGGATGTACCTGTAACACTGAGCAGCCATCATTGTAACCAAGTTCACCAACTGCAAAAGGAATAGTAGTACGCTTGTAGATAATACTACCTTCAGATAATTTAGTACATATCTTTCTAAATTAAAGTATACTATCGACTATGGATGCACACTGCTAGAATGCACAATTTTCTTTAAGAACTATCAAGTCCAGTACCCTGCCTCCCGTGTAACCTGTGTCTGATGCTTTAGAGGAAGACAATAACTGCATAATAAACCTTTCCAGTTGTGCAATAATGCATGCTGCTGGAGAGCTGGGGTATTTCTGTCAGGCATAAAACAAGTAGAACACTGGACAAAGACAACCATTTGACCTTCAAGAGTCTGTCAAATGTGGAGAGTAAGACAAACACATAAATGACCCTGAACAATAATTAAAGCTATGTACAAAATTTTTACTTTTAAAACAGGACATTACTGAACAGATAAAAGAGAAACACACAAATGCAAAGAAAGGAAGGCACACTTAACTAAGAAATGACAAGAGAGCCTTAATTCATACAGCCAACCTGTGAATTCCTTCACAAAAAACAGAAACAAAAAACACCACTCTAATTAGATTAAAATTCTGTCAGATTTCACAGGGAACTTGATATGCCACTCAGAATTCTCTTCTAGCGGAAGAAGCTTAAGGCTGAGTTTAGATGCATTTATAGCTCTGATCAATGAACTTCAATGTGACCTCTCAAATGTCACACAAGTTAAGAAAATTATTGGGAATTAGAGGCCTTCTTGCCCATGCGGTATTAAAAAAAAAGGGCAAACAACCAAACACAGACAAAAAAGGTATGGTGTCCATATCCCTTGAGATGAACCAATGTATCTTGTGTACGTCAAACTGAGTGAATTAATGCATTACACACATTTCATCCTGGCGGAGACACTTCAATGAAGAATGAACATAAGATAGATACCTTGAATGATTAGGTTTACCTGCTAATAATGCACATATCAAGAGGCTTTAAAAAGTGTTATAAATGCCATTAACGAGTATAGGCACCAGACCAGAATATTTATAAATTCAAAACTGGCATGTCACTCAGACTAATCAATTTAAAGAGGCACTGTGAAAGGTGGTGATGCTGCTATGCAGTAATTACTACTACTGTAGAATGAAATAGTGTTACCTAAATGAATACTTGCTCTACATTAATTCCCTTTAGTTAGACAAGTACATGAAGTATGCAGAAAAAGTTCTATTAGTCTATAAAAGGCGTTAGTGTTAAGAAATGCAAAGTATTTGCATCTTCAATTTTATAAACTTCACAAAAGGTGCAAATGATTTAATGCTTCCCAGGCTCACATAGGCAGGTCAGTACTGTTATGTCTAGTTTTCCTAGAAGTACCATCATCTCGGGGCAGTGCTTTTTGCAAGCTTGACATAGCAGCAGTTCTTTCAATATCTATCACAGCATACAGCTCTGTGCGCCTGGTTGGAGTTTGCGGAAGTGGAGTGGTGGGGGTTTTTGGAGTCTGAGGGTTGTCGGAGTCACTACCACCTTCCAAGTCAACCTGTATGTAGTTGAGCTGCCTGTGTTCTAAACTTGGACGCCTAATGTCAAAGTTAAAGACTGTTGGGGTACAGTCCCGACGTCGTGTAAATTCTACTTTATGAGCACTTGTTGGTACTGTTACATTCTCTGTATTGACATAATTATGCATTGGATCTAGGTTATTGTGATAGCCATTCAGAGACGGGGTCTTTGGTCCTAAACTGTCATCTTCATCTCTACTCAGCTTGTGGGCTTCCCAAACAGGAGGCAAGGATGGCAAGTTCTCATAGTTCAACAGTGCAGTTCTCCTCTGAGCAGAGTTGTTAATGTTCTGGGTGTCTGAGGTACTGGTTGATGTCAAACGACCTCTCCTGACCCCTGAGGCACTAGGGATTGATAACCTATTTATATTTTCATACACCAATTTATTACCAGATGGTGTTTCTCGACGTTCATCGCTGTCGTACCCTGTGTCCCATTCAGTGTTGTTTGTGCTGCTGCCACTGACTTGGTCTCTCCCAAGTTGCTCCAGTTTCTCTCTTTCCATTAACTGCCTTTGAACAGGTGTTGGTCCTAAAACAAACTTGACTCCTTCAGGTTCCAGGAGAACCTGAGCATCTCTGTCATCAGTACACATCTGATCTTCTTTCTCTTTAGTTGTCTCAGTGTTGGAAAGCTTTGACTCCAGTGGCGCATGCACACTTGATCGATTTTTTCTTTCCTCTTGTACCCCAGTAGTGTTGACGTAAGTGTGCACCTGAAGGGGGAAGAAAAAAAAAAAGGCAATTCAAATGCTATTTGCACCTTTTTTTTTCCCTCTAAATTGCTTTCCTTAACTCTCTACTTCTACTCCCTACTCCCTACCTGAAAACCAAATCTTGTGATAACAGCTGTTGAAAAGCAAAGGTCATCCCTCTCAAATTTGCTGAACTGTGCACAGTTTGGTTTGGGGTTTTTCTCCCCCTGAAATTTTGTTGTTGGTTTTGTTAACATTATTCTAACAAAAGAACAGAATTTACATACTGCATTAATAATTATTTTATCTCAGTTGTGTCCTAGTTACAGCTTTTCAGGGTCTATTCCAGCTCTGCTCTGGTCAGGGAAACCTCGGGCTGCTTCAACTTAACTCATTAGATCACTTGGACAAATCAGTGATGCAGGGCTCTACTTTGCTGTCTACTTTCCAAGACAATGACAATAGTCACTTTGGCTAAATTTATCTTCATCATTTCCACACCACAAAGGAAATTTACGGTCCATTTAAAAACCGAAGTAGAAAAATACACAATTCCGTATGAACTGTGGCACTCAGAATTAAAAAGGAGCAGGTTTGGCACCAGATGCCACTAAGAAAGGCATAAATACACCACTAGTTTATCCCTCCAAGTTCCCACGGTGGATCAACACAAGCTGAAAGGGAAGGACTGGAGTAATGGATTCCTTCTCTACATTTTAATTCTATATCTGGATACCCAAACAGCAAAAGTAGTATTTTATAGCAACAGTCACCAACCTCTCTGTCAAGCTCTATAAGCTGAAGTGTTATTTACAGCTCATGTGACTCCTACACTGATACTTTAAACTCATTTACGCTTCAATAACTCCAACAATAACACTTTCACTCTTTCTGTGGGGGCTTCTAACAAATCCCTTCCCACAAGACAACTCACTGCACTTTGCTCTGGTTACCTTCTCCCATTTCCAACACTGTTTGTTGTGACACATGGGAGTCTTCCTACACCACGTTACATTTTATTACACATGACTAACATTTTCATTAGCAACCTGAATGAAGAGACAGAACAGACCACCTGAAAGTTTTCAGTCTATCCCAGATTGGCAGGGTTTCCACTGAGAGGGATCTCAGCAGCTTGAAGAATTGATCTCATAGAAACCTCATGAAGTTTAGCAACAGCAAAGGCAAAGTCCAGTGCCCAGTATGGAATGCCACCAACAGCACAGGCTAGGCACCAATGGACTTGAAAACAGCCTTGCAGAGAACCACCAGGTGTCCAGGTGGATGGTAAGTTGAATGGGAGTCAGCAGTGTGCCCTTGCAGCAATGAAAACCAAATGTGCATTGTTTCGTGCTAGCAAAAGCACCACCAGTAGGTTAAAGAAAGTGATTATTACCATCAGTTCAGCACTTGCACTGGGGAGCCCAGATTCAGTCTCACAAGACAGACATCACCATACTGGAGCAAGTCAAGTGGAGGACCATGATTAGAAGGGCTGGAGCAGGTGACATACAAGGATAAGCTGAGAGCCATCCTTGTTCAGTCTTAAGAGAGGGTCAGGAAAAAGTAATAGCTGTTTTCAGCTTCCTAACAGATAAAGAAAATACAGAGCCAGACTCTCTATGGAGATGTAAAGGTGGGTGTCAAGAGGATGGGACCAGACTCTTTTCAGTAGTGCCCAACAACAGGGTAATGGGCACGGACTGAAGGACAGGAGGTTCCATCTAAACATGAGGAGAAACTTCTTCTCAGTGAGGGTGCCAGAACACTGGAACAGGCTGCCCAGGGAGGCTGTGGAGTCTCCTTCTCTGGAGACATTCAAAACCCGTGTGGACACATTCCTGTGCGATCTGCTCTGGGTGACCCTGCTTTAGCAGGTGGGTTGGACTGGATGATCTCCAGGGGTCCCTTCCAACCTCAACCACCCTGTGATTCTGCCAATAGGAGTTCCAGATTTTCTCCTTGACAGAAATAAACCAAATAGCTTATGTTCAGCAAAAGGCTAAGGGGCAACGGACAACAGCTGTAACAGGGGAAAAAAAAACTGATGACATATTAAGGAGAAAAGCTTTCCCAAAAGTGGTCAAACACTGGAACACAAGGCTCAAAGCATGACAGGACAAGGCTCTGTACAGCCACATCTAACTTTAAAATTTGACCTAGAGGACTCTAGAGGTCCCTTCTAAACTAAATTATTCCATGATTTCTATTTGCGAAATAGTAGACTTATATATGCAAAAAGCACAATTTATGTGTTTAAAAATCATTACGGAAATTGTTGAAGAGTCTATGCAAACTTTCTATATCTTTATTTGTATATAAATATGAAGAACAACTTAAAATAGTTACTCTTCCTCAACAAGCCATGCTACAAAGTATAATTTTAAAGATGAAAAGCAAATACTATTCTGAGGTAGTTAGCATATTATAGAAATACATTACTACTGATAAACACAAATGAAAGCGTAAAGAACAAGCATTAGAAAAAAACTGAAGTACTGTAGAACCTAAGTTATATAAGGGGGAAAAAAAAATACCCACTGGCTCCTCTGCTACAAGTAAAGGATGTGTTGATTCTTCACCAACAGAGGGGAGGCGTGCACTTCCGACAGAAGGATGTCTGCTGGAAGGATGTGATGAAGCGTCTCCAAAAGATGGGTATCTGGGATAGCCGTTAGGTAAACTTTGTGCATTGAACCCAGGAGCTGATTCAATTAGAAAACAAGCAAAACCATATTAAAATAGGACATTTTACTGCATATGAGTAAGATGCTTTATATCTTCATTTATGATTCGCAAAAGAGAAATTAAAATATGTAAAATAGTATTAAATATCCACAAGACTCAGTTTTGCTGAGGGGAAAGAAAAGGAAAGCAAATGGCAGAGTATAGCATCCCAGTATTTACCAGGAAACATCTGTAGCAATCGCTGAAGTCTAGGTGTATTACATACCACAGTCCTCCCAGTAAACTCCCTGTTCAACTTCTTGTACCATTAACATTATGCTTCCCTAACAAACAGGGACTTATTTACCGAAGCTTTCCCTGAAATAATCAATAACCTGGAATTCCTAATTTCAAATATCAAGCCATGTGCCTCGGATTACTTAAAAACCTCTGCTATTTTTACAAGGTCTTCACTCTACTCATCCATCTACCCGTAGCAAAAGAAAGATTTCAAAACCACTATACAAGTGATATTACCATCACTTTTTTTCCTAATAAAAAGGTTGGAATATCGCCCAATATTAACATTTCTCAGAAATCCTACAAGTAAAATATGGTGATAAAGCAACTCAACAGGTGTGCACTAAAGCAGTGTATACCTATGCAACAACTAAGTTCCCAAAACTTATTTCTTAAAGCTGAATAACTTGACGATGGCAATTTTGTTCCCAAGACTTAAGATTGTCAAAAGAGAATCCTCAGCAAGTACCTCAAGCGAGTGCATTACTGGTAATTAGCCTCTTAGCTGAAAATAGCATTTAATTTGCACTAAATCTTCAAGTAATTAAAAAGGAAACTAATTTAAAGCCAAGTAGCACATTACATTCAGGTATGTCATCTGACAGTGTAACCATACTTACTGGTAGGCGTTCGAGGGGTTCTTGGAGCTTCCAACTCAGTTTGATGATTATTCCTTTCTACTACTGGTTCTTCTACCACATTTATGCTATTATTCTGCATTATCTCTTGCAACATATTAAATAGCTCTTCTGCACGTGCACATTTAAAGGCAAAGATTCCTATAAGTACACAAGAAAAAAAATCAAAATCCTTTAACATACGAAACATGCCTTAAAACGTATATAACTTTCAAACAATAGAACTGGAATCCATGTAATGAATACCTGTTAAAGAAGCAAAAACGTTAAGAAACTTTAATTGCATCAAAACACACAAAATTACTACAAGAACCTTTGAAGAATAAGATTCCCATGCACCAAAAGTTAAATTAGAAAAATGATTCAGTTAAAATCAAAACTAAGTTTTGAGTGCTAAATGGGGGGTTAAAACCAAACCAAACCAAACAACAGGGCAAGATTTTTTCTTTTTTAAGATGATATAAAGGATACCTGTTAAATATATACATATATATATTTAAATGAAACTACTGTGGTGCTACAAGGTCATATTTTTTAAACCAGATTTCTATTAAGTTACCATAAAAATAAGAAACCTGCACAACTGGAAAGAAGGATTTAAACACTGGGTAAAATTTAGTTTCTTTAAGAAGATTACAATGAAAAGCTACTAAGACAAACTGTGTGAAACAGACAGCAACAAACTAATTGCTTTAGGCTAAAGGATAAACACAGAACACAAAGTTAGCAGCAATACCATCTATTTTGCGTATGTATTGTGCCACTTTGCCTTGAAACAGCAGGGAGCGCCCCAACTTACCCTCACCAGCAAAGTCGCAGCTTTGGATTATTCTTCCATTGAAAGCATGAAGTTAAAGTTGACATGCTTGTTAACCGTGGGTGCAGGTGCTCATTTTTTCAAGTGAGTATTACAGTCTTAAAACACTCTTTACTAAAAACTACCTACCCATATAGTTTGTTCTCTACGTGCAATTAGGATAATACGCTGGCAATTACTATCATCGTATCTTTATTTAAGGATGCAGAACTGTGACAGATCAGAACCAGGAGAAATGCTTCACATGGGAGAAGTTCATAAAAAAGCAGCTGGGAAGATACCAAATGGGCTAAGAGGAATGATGCTCAGCAATTAGTATTCTGCTGGTGTAGTGAATAAGCTTCATGCTTGCAACACGGCAGCTGTAGAGCTGCTTCTGCTACATGTCCCCAACTCATGATCCAGCTCAAGTGCAATACTCCACACCTAACTTTTTAATTATTTCTGAAAATTCACACTGGATACTTAATTCTTAAGGGAGAAAAAAAGGTTCACAAGCTTTAAAAAGCTCCCAGTATGTTTCTGAGAAATTCAGCTGCCTTTATCCCTTTGTTTAAAAAAAGTGATTCCAAATTGCTGATTCCTTAAAATATGAGATGAACCAAACTGGCACGGAAACTGCAAGCAAAAACAACTTGATGAAACCTTCATTTTTATTAAATACAGTCACATTAAATACAATGTGATCTGTCCCTTACACAATATGGTGACACACCAGCTCCTCCAAGTTTTCTGTCCCGAATTATCTATTAGCTGTGCGCCCAAAACATGTCTTGAAGGTTTTTAATACCTAGCACAAACTCAATGTTTCACCATCAGTGCATTCTGACAACTTATCAATAGGTATAATTTGAGATTAAATGGAAAACACAAACAAGAATGTTGGCTCATGCAATCGGTAAAAGTTGTGGGGCAGTACTGAGAGTATTCTCAAATGAAAAACTCCTCAGTCATCTCACCAAGTGAAGATTAAGTTTTGCAACTGTGCCCACAAAAGCCAGTGTAGGTCTGAGGAACAATGCTCCATTGCAAAATGGAAGCAAAAAGAACATTTTTTGCCAGATTTCTTTTTTTCTCAATATTCACAGTATTTTAATATTACATAAGGCAGGCAAGAAACAAAAGAGGGAGGAAAGGGCTGCTGCTCACACAGCCTGCTTAATCTTCTCTATTAACAAACAGGAGGGAAGCAGGGAAGTCAATTAGACTTGGTGGAAAAATTTGCAGATGTGCTAATAGGCCAGGGAAAAGAACCTTCAAAATAGTATTTTCAATGGAATTTTATTAGTATCTATTTTACATGTTTAGAAGCAGCAGTAAATTAAACCTGTAAAATCAAATAAAACGATTTTCTTCCAAACAAAGTTTATTGCTTTCTTAGAAGTCTGAAAAGTTAGTTTAGTATGGAGTATACCACAACACTTGAAAATATCTCTATTTCTCATTAGGAGATGAGCTCAGAATGCCTTCTAAACTCTTATTCAAAACAAAACAAAACACACCTGTCTTTACCTCTGCTTGGACAATGAAGATTGTTTATTATCAAGCGCTTTCAACTTCCTGATTTTTTACAGTGAAATTTAAAAAAAATGCAATTGCTAGATACCATTACTGATAAAAACTTCATTTCACAAAGTGTGAACCATAAGAATTCCAACTACACACAGCTACATCGAGGCAGAAAGATGCAAAAAGAGGCAGAGAGTTCAGCCAAAACAGCTATTTCCTCAGCACTGCAGTGGGGAGAGAGAAAAGCCTCAATTTTCTCACTGGGAGCCAACCTTGGGCAAGGCAGGCATGATCTGGGAACTTGAAAGGTAAACCACCTTTTCCCAGTTAAAGCCACACAGAAAATAACTGAGCGTAGCTGGAGTTCACACACTTCATAGAAAAATGTGTCAAAGTCTGAGAATGATGTCACTGATAGAAATGAAAGTGGCATTTGTTTTAGGACGAAGACGAAACCCAAGTGTGTTACTGAAGGGTAGGAACATTCAACCCATGCCAATGCTCCAGTCCTTTAAGAATCTAAAAATAGAGATTTCTTTGAATTCTGAGGAGATTCCTCCACAGTTTCAGGTTTCACTGCCTCTCCCCGAAAGTCAAGTCAGCCTCTAAGGTAGGAGAATCTCCCTGTCAAAACCATCTCCCAAGTTGACCAGAAGTATCCACACATACATGAAGTGTTCCAGACTGACAATGCCGAAAACTACGTGCAACTCAAATCCTGATTTGACCGTAAGACCATTCGCCATAAGGTAACTTACTTTTTTCTTTTCAGAAACCACATTCAAACTACAGCCTTTATAACCCTTGCCAAAGAATAGGTAAACATACTTTTTTAAAACATCTTCCACCACCAAAAAGCTTTGTATGCAAAAATTCCACATACCTTGTCCAGTTTGACACCTTCGGCCACTTTCAAAAGAGAAAAGATTTGAGTCATAGCCATAGCGACGGAGACAGAGGTAGTGCCATTTTACAGAGTCCCTTTTACGGGTGTACAAAATTAGTTCTGTATCTGTAAGCTCCATTATGCCAGAACCCAGTTCATTACCATCATCATCCACATTAATGACCTATAAAAAGAGAAGTTTAATAGCGTTAGGTAAGGACTCTTTTGAGCACCAATACCATTACTAATAATGTTAATGTTTCACCTACGTGCTTCATCTGCCTTGTGGCATGAGTTACGATCCTTAAGGTAAAAGTCTTTAAAAAAACAAACCTCACCAAACCAGTTCCTTTCCTCCCCCAGCACAGAATTAATAGACATTTTAAAGCAATATGAATGAGACTGCATAACATCGTTGTAAAATCTGAGGAGAAATTTTAAATAGAAGAGATACATAAGTTTGGGGTTTTTTTTTGAATTGGCTTTATGTACGTATTCTAGTATTTCCACACAGATAAGGCATACCCCAGCTAATGGAATCCTTCAGAGCCCCATTCCTAAAATAAATATTTGCTTTGTCATATAACCCCACTTACAGTTGGGAAAAGGAATGAAAAAGGATAAGGGGCTCCAAGATAAAGCTTCCTTCACATACCTGTATAGCTTTGCACTATGCTGAATCACCACACTGGTTTAGATTTTTTTTCATGCCTTTTTAACATCAACAAATAATTCAAGTACCCTATGGTTATCTGGCATGAAAACATGTGTATAAAGCTTAAACTCTTATTCTTTCTGCTTTTCAACCAGTTGGAGGTCATCCACATCTTTCATGGAATTTGGACAATGTGTATTTCCTCTGCATGTATTTTATCTCACAATACTCTTTTAGTGGGATTCTTTCTTACCCAATAAAAAGGCTATCAAAAAATCTTCCCTATGGTATCAATTAATGTTACTCCTTCAAGAGACAACTTGAAACCTAGTAAATTGAAAAGAATTAGGAATAGTTTCATCTGCCACTGAGGATTACGCCAACTTTCTTCATTTTGCAAATTACATTCTTTCATCTACTCCCCCCTGCTGCTAAATCAGTAACCCACACCAACAATAGAGAAATTCTGCGAGGAGAAAAAAAATAGGAACTAGTTACACAAAGTGATGTCAAATGCATAAAAAGCAAGAAACCAGAAAAATATTCTATCCTTCAGCTTTTTGTACTGATAATATTAAACATTTCCAGAAATTCCCATGGCTTTAAAGCTCATTTCAGTGTTGCCCTAAGGCAACGCATGAATCATTTTTCACCATGGAAGCATTACATTCGTTTGCCAACTCACAGAGACAGTTTGGAGCACAGAAGCAAATCTTATTTGTGTGACTATGCAAAGGTATATTTACTTAAAGTCACTGACGTCAGCAGCTTTACATTAAGCATGTTAAGCACATGAACAAGTGTTCACAAGCTTACAAATTCCAGAGACGTAAGAGACAGAAGCATGTTTATCAATAAAATTTCTTCAGGTAGAGGATAAAAGTTCTCAAAATGCTACAGTCAGTAGTGATGTTCAAGTAAAACCAGCAGTCCTAAAATTTTCCATTGCTGGCCCCATATCCAGGCTCATAATCACAGTTCTCCAACAGCTCTTCCTTAATGCTTACGACTCCCTTCCTAACTTCCATAACCTTCCAGAGGCAACACCACTTACTTGGGCCCTACCGGCTGACATGGAGATGGACCCAAAGCACAGGGCCTCTTCTCCTTCCTGAAGATTAAAACCGTCATTAAAAAACCCAGACTGTCTAGAGAATTCCTGTCACTGCTGGCAAGAGAGTATTTCTCAAAGGGGCAAGAGAAACCTGTAGCCACAGACACATCTGCAACTGTGCCATGTTTTAACCGTTCAGTAATGCTCTCCCTATTTTCATTTATTTTTTTTTTTCCACCACAGACCTACTCTGCAAGAAAACAACAAAATAGTTCACAGCATACCATGTCAGCTGCTTACCTTAAACTTGTTTCGATGGTTATCTGAGACAGTTTCTTTATCTGGACAGCTACAACAGCTACCCATGACTTCTTTAGAAGACCATGTGATGTCTAAAGGGGATACAAAAAAGTAAAAATTATTATTTAGTTAAGTAAAAATACAGTATCATCAACAAAACAACCCAACACAAATTGCTCTCTGAAATTATAAGTCTTCATGATGAATTTTGCAGTGACAAGTAATTAAAAAAATAAACTTAATATTACAAATATTTTTAAACAGTGAAGTTAGATTTGGCATGAAGGGGCGACAACACCAAGCTGCGTAAGTCCTACCACAATTCAACCTGACGTTACTACCAAACAGACCAGTTTGAGTTGTCATCTTAATTCCCATGGTAGCAGCTTGATGGAAAACAAAACCCAAAAACTTACTGGGTGCGATTCTCATCTCCTAAATTAGGGCCTTTATACAAGGCAACTACCTGACTCAGGTTCCATCTGAACGAGCACTCCCCAAGCTTAAACTGGGGCGCACAGCCCTCATGAGGCCCACGCAAGCCCTGGGCTGCTGGAGGCAAGACAAACAGCCAGCACGGTGCTCCTGAAAGGCTCCCTGGCTCTGGCAGCTCCAGGGCTGGTTTGCAGGGGAGCGTGGAGGCGTTCCAGGCCTGGAGGCAGCCCTGTGCTGGCAGCTGTGCAGTGAGGCTCTCTGTGCTTCCACTTTTAAATGCTTCCCATATAGCAATGTACATAAAACTATGGAATCAAAGTCCGGGGAAGGAAAAAGAAAATCCACATTCAACACAAATATTTTAAAACTTGGGGGTTTTTGTTTCTATTAAGGTTTGGATTGTGTTACACAGTCTATTTCATTTGCCATAAAACAGTAAAATATTCAACCAACACAGAACAGCACGGCTAAATTAAGGAAACAAAAATACACATCTGATATTTTTGATATTTTCATCTATTTTTTATGTATGGCAAAACTTTCATAAAACAGTATGAGAAAATGTTCATAGAACCAAATCTCACAACTTGCTTCTCCTCCCTCTACCACCTTGCAGAAAGTAGTAAGTTTTGTGTTTCTTAAATATAAGAATATGAGGCAAAAGAAAACCCATTTGCATGACCTTGGTATTGGATAAGAACTAAAATTTCCACTACACAAATGGAAAGTGGGGCAAAATCCTGGAAGAGAGCTAGTAAGTCAAAAGAAGACATATTAGGAATCAAGAAGAAGGAAGACAGAACTGGTTAATAACTTTTTCTGACTAAAAGGGAAAAAAAATCAGATGTCACTTTAAGAAAACTGGGACTTGCTTTCTAGACAGGCATTTGTATTATTAGCATGCAATGGTAGTATCCAAGTAGCTCTTTAGTCTGCTGAGAAATAAGGTGCAAGAAATAGAAGGCAGCACATCTAGCTCTTCTCATCTTCTTGACCAGAAAAGCCACCCAAAAGCTGCTGCTCTAGAGACTAGATAAATC
This sequence comes from Columba livia, assembly GCF_036013475.1. NCBI lineage: Eukaryota > Metazoa > Chordata > Aves > Columbiformes > Columbidae > Columba > Columba livia. Next base: position 155,364,586 of record NC_088602.1, on the reverse strand, counting down.
TGTACAAATCTGCAGAGGTGCAATTTAGAACTTGAACAGAAAGAATAACAGCATGGCTTGGATTAATCCAGTAACAAAGAGACAGACTCCGTCAAAATCATGGATTCTTTAATGTCATTCCTGGCCATAACATGAAAACACACATTAATATGACGGAGCTTTTTTCCCCTAACTCAACATGGAACTAGAGGGTTGGTTGTTGGCTTCTACTCTTGCAGAGAGCTATGCTACATACAAGTGTTTCTTTGCAAAGTGATGAGAGGTCCTGAATTTTTTCAGTCTCTCAATTACAAACTACTTTTGAGAGTCTTCACACATATATTTCATTGTTATTTTAACTACTCCATTTTTTTCCCCTGAAGATTTCTGCCTGTTTTATTTAGAAAGGTAGATACAGCTAAGGACATCTATTACTAATTTCCTACCCTGGCACCCAACAATTCCTCACTACAGTAACATTCATGTGCTACCCTCCTCATTCTGAGAATACACCGCTCAAGACAGCAAAATGTGAAAATAGCTGCAATGCAGATTAACAACAAATATAATATAGATCTGCAGCTAAGATTTTTCAAGCTCTGGTCCATACAGCACTCAAGTGTTGCAAAACAGAAGCCTCTATTAGCCTTCAAGCACAGATGCTTACAGTTAATAAAGTCCAGTCTTAAACCTCCCAAAACCTTTTGACAAAGTGGAAACAAAACTAGATAGCAGGATGCTGTTACAGCATCATGATTGCCTTTGCATTCGTCAAAAAGATAACTGATCAAATCTGCTGGAGGGAGGTGCTAGCAAACTCAAAGAGACAACTTACTGTGAAGCAGTTCAGGAGAAATCACTAGAGATGCAAGTGAAAATATGTAGCATGTGAAGGCATAGGAAATATAGCTACTGCATCCCAAGAACAACAAAGAAAGGGCATGTGATCAATAATCATAAAAGCTCGTTATTTTGTCTCTAGTAACGGTCTCTAACGGTAATAGTTCAGAAAACCAACAACTGTAACGCTGCTCAAAGGAGAGATGTGAACCAAGGCTAACAGGAAGAAATTAAATAGGTAAGGAACTGGCAGAGTTAAAAATCACTCACCTAGATTTGGCCATTAATATTCCCAGGCTCTGCTGCAGCATCAGGGCTTCTGTCATACTTCAAAGTGTCATGATGTCTTGTCACAGAACTAATCATTGGACCTAGAACTAGAAGAGTACATAAAAATGTATTTTTTCTTGGGTTTAAGATGCCAGCTAGTAAAGTAATAAAAATACATATGTTTTTTCTATTTTAGCAATACTATGTCAAGTGAGGTCTTCATGGCCAGAGTGCATCTTAAGTGGAGTTGCAGACAATAAACAGATCTCATAGAGCTTTCCCAGCATTTTAGTGCCTATCTGGTCTTGGAAGAAAATAATCTGGTGTCCCTTTCTGCAGTGTAGCCTGTCACACTGGCAACTCGACTCATCATCTACTCACTCCTTACCCAAAGTAGTGTGTGGACACGACAGATGCAAAGTTCCGATTATCTTTAGCATATATCAACCAAACCACAGCAAATAGAATACATCCAATTCTGCTTAACTCCCTCTTGCTTCTCCTGCTGAACGCATACCAATGCCGACTTGTACGGCTAACACCTCACCCTTTCTTTGTTTCCCTCTCATTCTTGCTGCATGACTTTGACCATAAATTGCTTGATTTCACCTTTCCCCAGCCCCCCCGCCCGATCATTCTCATACTCGCTCTCCTCTCACATTTACCACTGCAAGTTCAACTCCTGCTTCCATCAGGCTGACAGTTGGCAGCCTCCATTCTCCATTTGTAAAACTGCCAAACAAGCACTTGGTGTTTCCTTTGAGGCTGCTTCTTGAACTCAAGAGAAGGGCTAAAATGGGCTTTACTAGCCTTCCTTATCAGCCTTTCAGGAGGTCAGTGCCAACATGTTTGAGATCACTACAGCTCTGCTTATCAAGGCTGCTGGAATTCTTTGTATTCATCTGCTATCCGCTGCCTTGGACTTGAATTAAAAGCACTTTGGGAAACTAAAACACTCTTCTTTTCTGCATAGTATCAAGTGTAACATAGTCCCAAGCTCATCCCAGGCCCCATCACTGTAAGAGTTGCAGAATGTTCTTACTATGGAGGGATTGTGCAGGAGAACAGCATACATTCAGTACTGGTAAATGCAAAATAATGTACCCAGCAAAGGAGCTCTATCTGTCAGGAAGGCAGATCAGTCATGGATTCACATCGTTCAGTGAAAACATTAGCTCAATAATTATCATAAAGCACATGAAGCAGAACTGTTCAGAAAGAAGAGTCGGAACAGAAATATAATTCTATTGAATGAATACACAGTGCATCCACATATGTATTAATTTATGCAATCATGCCTTCCCCATAAAAAATATACAGTAAAACCAGAAATATGCTACTAGAAGTGCTCAGCATGCAAAAAGGGACCACACAGGCCACAGAAATGATGAGTACTGAATTATAGGTGACATGGTAAAGATTAAAAAAGCCCAACTATTTTCCAAATGCAAGCTTTAGGGAGCAGCAACTGACATTAATAAGGAGTAGGCTGGAAAACAAGCAAACAAACAAACACATACAAAACCAAAACAAACACCACAAAAGTAGTTTTTGCACATGGTATATAGTTAAACTGTCATCCATGTCTTGTGGAAATGAGTTCAAAAATGTAAAGATTCAGAAAGTAACTGGACAAATACAAAGAAAGAAATACATATTTTATATATACATATATATGTATATATAAAACAGAATCACAAATATATATATATATATATATATATATATATGTCTCCATGAAGAGCTTTTACACTCAAGGATGTCACATCTGGCTCAAAAAGTCTCTAAACTGCAGATTCTTAGAAGGGTATTAGAGAATGATCTTAAAACACTCCTTCTTACTATTCCCTTCCCTATATATTTACTATTGGCTGTCAGAATTTACTACTTACTGTCAGAAACAGGATCCTATACAAACTGATGCTTCACACCTGACCCAATAAAGCCATTCCTAGTTAACCAAAAAGGATGACAGACTCAGCAAATTTTTAGTGCAGTGTCATAAGAGATTTTAAAAAAAAGTATTTAACTTGAAACTAAAACCTAGATTTCACGAGGGTACAGAGGATAACCTTATTGAACTGTTTGATGGATATGTATATTTACAAACACATACTTAACATAAAGATTCTCTGCTGTGCATAAGTGGTATTTAGCATCAGGAACTTGCAGCAAGTCACCAGCCCTTCATGTAATACATTTGCCCTTTCGCCATAAGCTTTATTGATCTTGGACAAAGTTGTAGACAGTTCTGTTAAAGATCTATCCCTCTGCACCACACACGGGTTCTGGTTCTGTGACAGCCCTACCCAATCTAGCTGGTATTGTCTAATTTGTTTTTTGGTCAGGTTAGATTTTTGTTGCCTTAGCACACCAACCCAGCACAGCAGAGAGTCTGGCAAGTGCCAGGGCCAGCTGGGAACAGAATCACAGCCTTAGTCACCTCTGCCCAGTGTTCAGAAAACCTAATCCCTAGGGCTAGTTACTGGAATTTACTCAGATTACTAAACTCCCTTCTAAAACCTTCAGGACAGGAGAAAGGAAAGACAAAGCAGAAAGCCTGACCCACTCAATCTGGGGGAATCTTGCAGGTAGTCATTAGAAAAATAATAAAATCAAAAATTTTCACAGGCAAGCTACACTAATGCAGGTGTGTTTGCACTGGGTATTTACCCTGATATTTTTCTACCAAAGTTTTAAAACCTTCACATGGTTTGGCTACCTAAAGCAGACTAGCCTGTTTCAGTTAGCTAAGAATAATTCTTAAATTATCTTAAACAGAGTTTTTAATGGATAAAATAAAGCACACAAATGTACAGCACCTAACTTCTTTAAAATGTAAAGCAATAAGAAAAATCTCCAACCAGTTGTTTCCAATTACAAGTTGGCTATTTACTCTGTTCGGGATTTTTCTTAAATCTTCCCGGATTGCAAAATATTTACCCAAATTTACACATACAAGGAGAAGCAGACATTTTCACAGTTATAACCCCCAAAATTAAGAGTTTCGGTTATGTCTACAATGTCAAATTTAGGAGCTGCGATTTCCCGTTCATGAAGCATCAGTGGTGGTTGGGTCCAGTCAAGCAAGGAGGGGGAAGGGGATGGAGAGTATTTTCTGCTTCTCCCTAACACACATTCATTAGGGCATTTCAAGGTAAAAATCCCAGGCAAGACAAATGTGGACCAGCCCTTATCTAAACCTTGTTAACAGGAGTGAAAAATAGGAACTGCCATAACTTCAGTAAGATACATTATTTGGCTTTGTCAAGTAAAACACATCTCTTTCCCTTATAGACTAAGCAGTGGCAACAAGTTATGCTAATCTCTGAAAAGTCAAGGAAGACAAGGCACCAGTGTAAACACAGTAGGTACCTTTTTAAAATAAATTTTTTTAAAAAGTCAAAAGCTTGTAGAAACTCTAACATTTGCAACAAAGGCCATGTGGACAAGCTGCAACTTCTCTTTTCACTCATGGTAACTGGTCACCCCATTAAAGTGGGCTCACAGTTGCACAGCTGATCTAGAAAGTGGCATTCACTATGTTCTGCATGCTTTGGCTGCAGAATCAAACATTAACTCTGGAGGATATTTTCAGTATGCGTTAATTTATAGCCCATATCTTTTAAAAATCAGGGAAGGAAAAACCCCAAACCATAGCAAACCTCAGAAGAGGCAGGGAGGAGCAAAGGTGCCTTGTCTGTAAACTGATCTTTTCCACATATTGTCTTTGAAAGAAAAAGTAGCCTTTCAAGCCACTACCTGCCACATTACTAGATCTTGGATATGTCATCCTCTCAGACCTACAAGTACAAAATATACTGAAGTGCGTTAATAGAACTTTAGGTTGTTAAGATTATGATTGGGAATTTTTCCTCCTCCAGAAACTGCAGTATCTGGAAAGATCCATTAATCTAATGAAGTAAATGGATTAAGGTGCCTGTGGCAGATTGTTCACACTCAGGCTAACAAGCACTTGCATCTATTTGTTAGTGTATTATCAAGCATAGTATCAAGAATTCATAATATTTGCTCCACAGCTAGACTATATAAACACATACTTCTACTACCATGCTTGCCTATAATATTCTAAGTCACTCCGTTTGAAAGATTCTGTCTACTTTCAAAATCCTGAAGCATAAGCATCCACCATTTTCAAAGATTCTGGGTTTCGTCTGGCCTATGGTATTAATAAAAATAAGATCATAATCCAAATCACTAGAACACCAAACTCCTGTGCACTCTTACTTCCTACTCTTATTTAAATATTTAGTTTAAAAGGTAGAGTAGAAGAAAAAAAATCATTATCAAACCCTCTACGTTTAACATCAATTTCTGTGGAAATAAAGCAGTTATGATAAAACTCAAACTAACAGAAATGCTGAGGTTTGGAGGTATATTAAAATTGCAAGCTTATTGACAGATGGATAAATCAAAATCAGGAGTATTTCACCTTTTTCATTAATTTATTTTAACAACTCTATTTAGCATACTGAGTAGAATAGTATTGTTCAAATCGTTCATTATATTTAAAATTTGAAACTGCCCAAGTCTTCATATTTCTTTTGTCCTCAATAACAACACAAGGATGTTGACGCTCATAGTTTAAACTCTGCCACTTCCTAAAATACATTTCTCAAAATGTGTTCCATAAACATTGTAAAGAGTTACCCATGGTTTACCTAAGCTTGAAGCAAGTTAGCCAGCCGTGCGTTATACCAACACTGAAATGAATCATTAACATTCAGAAAGCGCAAAAATTAAGTCAATTTAAGATTTTTTTTTTCACCTGCACCAATGCTACAATACTCGAGTATTTCAGAACTACAGAATTGGGTTCTCACAGCTGTTTACTATCAAAGAACAAAGAGACTGTATTCAATTTGAAGTTTTATTAACACACTCTTAGAATGCAAGTTCTATGAATTGTTTCAACACCTGCTTCTTTCTTAACTTGATAATAAATGCTTGATAATAAATCCAGTAAACAAAACAAAAAAAAATGGGAGAGGGGTGTAGAGGGGAGAGGAATTAGTTGTACTCGACAGCTTCTGGAAAAACCCTTAAGTTTTTGCAAGGGAAAAGTCCAATACTTGGGAAGGGTGTGGAGGGAACAGACGATGTAATGGTTGTCATCTGTACCGAGCCCAGGAAGGTTTCAATATCATAACTGCCTTCTATGAAATAAATTCAATTTATTGCCTGGGGAACAGTCAGAATGTCAAACATTTACTTCTTTTTAAAACCCAAACCTTCAGATATTTCCAAATTCATTTTTTCAAATTGTTCTTTTTGCTGCAGACTTTTGTTTGCTGCAGTTTGGTATTACATGATCTTAGCAGTTACAAAGCAGATTATTAATTTCTTTTCCTCCCCATTTTGGGTCCTCTCTGGCCTTTTAAACATTAAAGTTATTTGGGAACGTGAGATACATCTATGAGAAGACGACTGTTACTTAAAAACAAAAAAAGTATTCTGCTGAAACCAGTGTGTGTGTGAGCTAGAAAATTCAGAATTGGCTAGCACATTTTCTTCCTAGGTTCTTAAAACTTCAAAAGAACAGACTCTACAAGCTGTTTCAAACTCAAATTGTGCCAAAGGTTGTTTCTCTTGATGCCTTGGAGCACGGGAATTATCAGAAGTTATGGCAATGGCAAATTATTAATAGCTATATAAAAATACGCACAAATTGCTCAATATTAAGTAAAACTCCCCATTCTCCCTTCCTCCAAGCATGTTAATATTGTCACCTCTTATAAAACTCCTTAAAAATTAACATTATACTCCTCAAAACTATTACTATTAAATTCTCCCTGTGTGAAGGAAAACCTAGGGAAAGGTTTTTTATTGTTGAAGTATGGCACCAGATTCATCCTGTATTCTAGGTCAGTAACCTGGACACTGCCAATCAATGCCTTCACCCCACAGAGACTGACCTCTTTCCATTTGGTATGTAAGAAACAGAGTTCAAATTCTGGTTGTCTAAATTGCATCTACAATAGACAGTAGCAGTAGACATCACAAATAACTTGCTAGGCAACTGAACACCTTGAAATAGGAAAAACTAACTTTGACAATTTCCTCTCAAAGTTCAAAATTCTCATCCCCCAAGTGTTTGGAGGTTTACGTTTATACAGATGCTCAGAGAAGCAGCATCCCCAATTCAGAGTGGGTATTACAGCCTCCATCATGACACCTGCCTGGCAAGTGCTGCAGGACAAATGTCACACCACAAGCGACTTGGCAAGAGGTGACCTATTCAAAACAAGAAACCTAATTTCATTACAATTGGATCAGTGGCTTCTTATAGGAATGTTATGGATATCTTGTCTTCTGTTTTAAAAGAAATCAATGTTTGGTTTTTTTTTCTTTTTATGGCTTTCAGTATACAGAAACAATGTCAAACATTTACAGATAGAAATTGCTGTCTGCAACTTACTTTTTTTTTTTTCTTTCTCCCTCTCCCACACTTTTTCCTTAAGGACCTATTTTTCCTCTGTAATTTTTACAGAATACTACTAACTATAAATTGATTCATTTCAGATTTTACATTCTTCATGTTTCATGATTTCCACCCTTGCATTACCATGTTAAATATTTCTTGATATTTGACTACAGCCAGTGTAATTAGATTTAACAGTGAATTCCCACCCTGCAAAGATATAAGCAGCAAGGCTGAGATGCAATTTATAAAGCAGCCTATTTTTCTAGATCCTTCATGAAGAACATTGATGACCTAATATGTCAAAGGGAACACATACTTTAAGAGACACTGCATGAACTGTGAGTTAAATCCTCTATTTAAAAATTCACCACAAATGATGGCGAGATTTGCACTATCTTTACCACCCTGAAATCTTCTTATGGCAAAACCTGAAGCTTACGTACTCAATTCCTTCAAAAGCTAGTAACTCCGCTCAACTTCTGGTTTCTGTTTTTCTGTCTGCCCCATGATGAGCCACACAGCATTGAACCTGCCCCTCCTTAAAGCTCATTCCAGTACATCTTTCTCCTCTTTAAACTCTCACAATTGGAAATACTTGAAGAAAGGCACAGCCAAATCCCTACAGATACATTATGATAAGTAATATTCTCAGCTCGGTTTTGGAGCGCTGTTGATGCTAACGCTTATTCTAGAGCGTGGAATAATTTCACCTAGATACCATCACCTCAAAGATTAAGTACAAGCTGAGAGTAGAAATCTGAGTGTTTCAGGTTATATATAGACAATTTCTAAGTAACTGATTACATCCTCTGCTTGTTAACCAGAGTTGTCACTACAGCAAAGCAGCTTTAATCTTTCTGCACATAAACCAGCTTTTGAATGAAAGCAGAAGTCCTACAGGCATTTGAAACAGCAAGCAGACTAATAAACAGATGAACCAACTTACCATGTAGGAAAAATGTTACTGAGTAAAATAATGATTGGTTCATTGCCATTTTATTCCTTCCAGAAGATAGGTGAAGAAGGCAGAAAAGGTACTGAAATCTGTCCTTTGAATTTTGCTGGTAGCCAAATACTGCCCATCTCATCACTAACTAAAAGAAGGACTTAAATGGATAATCATTTTATCTGATGTGGCAAATCCTGCGTCTTCAGCGTTGTGATGTAATCCATGGTGGCAAATTCTATATGATTTAAGAATCCTGGTATCCTACTTAGGACTTAAAATAGCCCATACTTTGACCTTCTATTTATTTTGGCTAGCGTATCTTCACTACCATGAAGCCAAGTTCTTTCAACTGGAAAACAAAACTTAGGTTTCTGGAACACGGGACTCCCACGTACCAGACCTCACATGCACATAAGAGATGTAGCATCAAAATAAAGCATTTGCCTTGAACTAGTTATTACTGAGTGTGGTCAGCTCCAAGAGCCTCATTCCCCCAATGGTCACAAAAAGGACCTCTTCACTTTATAATTATTTGGCGGCAGGGGAGGGGGGGCAAAATCTGTACATCAGCAAAGACTGACTAATTCACTTTAACATTTGGAGACAGAACAGACGTAAGAGGTGCCAGAGCTGGAACGCTCTCCCATGGAAACAGAGCAGTTTAAAGGCACATGAGCATTCAGCAGAACAGCAAGAAACCCCTGAGAAATACAGCAATAACACTCTCTTCGCCTGCCCACGTGTGCTGCCATCCTTCAAACCAACTCCTTTCAGGTGTCCTGGAGGGCCCTTGCATTGCACAGTCTGGTAAACAACAGCATAATAACAACTCACCCGAAACAGCAAATGCATTTTGGGGAGATGGCATCTTAATTGTAAAGCAAGCTCCACTAATGTCAGACATAATCCTTGCCCTTCATCCACTTGGCAACAATTACTAAGAAAATTAATATTGAGGGTGCTTAAGTACTAAAAGGATGAAAAAACAACAGTGCTAACAAACCATAACAGAGTTAAAAACGACAATGAAGGAGATCCAAGAAACTAAACATGCTGAGAAAGAGTTTGGTGCCGCTGGCTGCAATTACGGAAAACCAATTATAAATGGTAGAGGTGAAGTTGCAGAATCTAGTTTCTAACTTCGCTTATGCTAGCAGGTGAAGTTTTACCTCAAGCTTTTTAATAAACGAGCATGTTGTCAGACTTACGATTAAAATACAGTAATAAAGGTACACTCCTTTTCTCTCTTCAGCCGTTTTCAAGGGGGAGGGGGAGACAAAACTGGCAAAACCCAAGCTAAACTGTAAAGCCTTCTGGCTCCTGTGAAGACAAAATTATTGCAACCACACACAAGCTGCAGCACACAAGGTTGCCGCTTCGGCGCGCCGCTCTGGGAGCCCTCTGAACACGGGGCGAGGAGCCCGATGCAGATGGCACTGGGAACGGCTCCCTCAGCAACATTCCTCCGGCAGCACCTCCTGCCACTGCCAAGCCCCTGCTCCTCAGCCTCACAGGAGGCTTGCTTTCTTCCCTTTTCTTCCTCCCCCTTTTGAACACACACATTCCTTCATGATTCCGCCTGTTTTGCTGTATGTGTTTCAGTATGTTTGGATTCAAAGTCATTAGCAACTTTTTGCGTCTTTCTCCCCACCCCACCTTGCTTTGGTGCTGTATAAAAAATACCCAATGCCATGTAAAACACAGGAGGAAAAAAAAGCACCCAAAACCCAACCAAACCAAAAACTAGGAGCCTTGTCTGTTTAAATTCAGGACTGCCAACTGATCTTGAAGAGCCACTATGTAAAATTTTGAAATGGCACGTTAGTATTAAATTAATTCTTTACAGTTCTCCTTAAAAGTTATCATTTTCGCAAAATGCTCAAATTTAGGTAAGTTAGTTAAACATTTGTCGGAACACTGTTCACTAGTAATACCTTAAAAAACCATGCTCATTCTGACAGAAAAGCTCTTCTATTTGCCACAATTACAGCAGAAATGAAGATTAAAGACCAACTTAAACAGCTGAGTTAGACAAGCAGAGAGAAGGGCCGCAGGCAGCGATGTTGTGTCAACACTTACATACTTCATGACATTCGAGACTGATTTATACGACACTGATCTTACACCTCTCCACTTCACTCTAGCATGACATTTTAAAACCAGCATTCCGTCCTTATTCTGAGGTGTGGCACCCCACATTTTGACCTATCCTAATGCTATATAAAAGGTAAACACACATTTCATCCAGGTACTAGGTGACACAACTGCTCTATTCAAGAGGTGTATAAATACATATGTGGCCTGAAATGGAGTTTCAAATCTTCACCTCAGCACATTTCAAAAACTCGACGTTTTTAAATCCACGTGCATCTTGGACAGGAACACACAAGCTCTTTGCTCTACCATTTCTACTAATCCTTCTGAGGATGTGGAACAACATTCCTTGTTTGATTCTTTAATCGCTCTCCAAAAAACAATCCTCTTACTCTAAACTTCCAGAGAAACACCGCTTATATTTTACTTGGTATCATTTTTAAAATAACTTACACACATGCAAATATTTTTCAATTTCTTACTAAAACAATTTCTCCAGATCCACACCACCGTATTGTTTTCTGTGAATATCTGCCAGATTAACTATATCCTTTTAAAAGAAACAGCCAGAATATCAAGCTCCAAACCGTGACATTAGGTTAAACAAGCAAGCACACTAAATTATTTTATTCTTGGAAAATCTGAACCTCTTAAAAAAATGTCCTCTGAGGAACAGCATATACAAAAAGCATCATTTTTACACAACAACAAAACAGCAGAAATGCGACTGAAGTTTTAAGCACCTCTGCCATGGAAAATATTTTTGGATACAGAATCAAGGAGAAAGGCAAAGTGATGAGAAAATAAAGTAGTCAGCTACAACAACCAAGCCAAGTAATGGAGCCTAAGAGGAAGAGAGAATCAAGCTTGATTCTTGAAAAGGATGCCTGGCTCAAAACTGTTTAACTAGTGAGTCAGCTCTCCAGTATTTAACCACAAATGCCTCCTAAAAGTTGAGGCCCACAGCTCTTGCCAAGTCTTCAAAGCCAGCAAAGTTCCAAATTCTGTAATTAAGTAAATCACACTGAGTTTATATTTGGTAATATTTTAATCTCTGAAATATTGTTCATTCAAACATTTCAGGAAAGGTTAAGTTTTGCTTTTATGTTTTTGACGTGTTTTGCACACAGTCTTCTAATACATTAATAGAAACAACATTGAAAAGCCTGCAAGGTCTTTCTTACCAAAATATTAAGTGGGTTTATAAAAACTAAGACATGCCACTGTCTTTTATAGAAATACAGATAAATATATTATCAGTATGTATTCTCAATATGTGCCCTTCTTCATCCACCCATCGGCTGCTCTTTTGCTATCAGCAAGTTTTTAGCACTTGGATACAAGGAACCTGGCCTTACCTGAACATCTAGGTTTTATACATTTTTTTTTTGTTGCTTGAAAAACTGACAATCCCATCCTCCCAAAATATCATTATATCTTGGCTCTTTTCAAAACAGTTTGGCTTTTGCATTTACCATTTCTCCCTCTTCTGCAAAAAAATTATCTTCATCACATTTCAAAGACACGTGATTTTCTTATTTCTGTTTACAGGCCTCCTCATGTGCTTCTTGTACGTTTTTTTCTTCCCACTTTAAGAAGGAATTCTAAGAATCACTTATCTTTACCTCCCCTGTGACGCCAATTCACTGTATAAAAGGGGAAGATTAACAATAGCTAATTATTCCTCTAAATAAAACTATGTATGTTATTCACTGGTAGCTGATGAGAAGTAAAATCTGCAATCTCAGGGTACTCTTTGTCAACACTGAATTGCTTCTGCCAAAAAGCAGGTTTACACTACTTTTTTTTTTCATTGCATTTGCAATGAAAAAGAGCATAAGAACATTTAGTTAACATGGCTGATTTGTTAAACTATGGTAACCTTACTATATAGATGCCTGTCTGTGCCTTGGGCTACCAAGAAAAAAGAAAGAGGGCCAAAGACTGAGTTACTTCTGAGGAGATTCCAATTGGACACAAGAGGGAAATTTTTCATGATGAGAACAATCAGCCATTGGAATAATCTCCCCAAGGCAGTGGTGGATGCCCCAACATTGCACACTTTAAAGACTCAGCTGGACAGGGTGTTGGGCCATCTTGTCCAGCCTGTACTTTTGTCAAAAAAGACTGGACCTGATGATTCTTGTGGACCCTTCCAACCTGGTATCCTATGATTCTCTGATTCTACATCAACTGATCAAAATTCTGACTATTGGGATCTGCCCAGCAGATTTACGTAAAACCCAAGTATAATAATATTTGTGCATCCAAGCAATCACTTCCTTATTTTCGTTGCTGACTGAATTTCTTCCAGTCAATTTCTATGCAATAAAATAACTTGTCATCCCCCCTACAACATCTTTGAGTACTCCTTTGTCAGTGATTTAACACATCCCCCATTAGTTTAGCTGATTCACGCCCTAAAAAGTATTTTTCTGTTTGAGATGGAAATTACCAAAAACTGTAGTTTGATCTACTTGTACATAAGACGACTCAGCTAAAATCCTCTCTGAATGAGCTAAAGAATGATAGAACTCAGCTTAAAAATAAAAACTAAAATCTTAAATGAAAGGCCTGAGAAGTGCACTGAACTTTCCTGGTGCTCAGACAGTAGCCTCAAGTTCCATCCTCAGCCAAACCACACACACTTCCAACCTCCTTGGCTATGGGAATTCAGAGTACTGTACAGTGTTAAATATTACCTGAAATACTGTAGCCTTCAAATAGATTTTTTGTTTCTCTACCAACTGCATTGAGTGGTAATCTCTGCCTACAAGCTCACACCGGTTTTGTGTTTCTGTATTATTTTGTGAGTGAATCTTTTGTGCTGCAAACTACTGCAAGTTCTAGATATGAAGACTGAGGGTGATGTAGTTTAAAACACCACACTAAAACTTCACAGACTTCTGCATATGGAAAACAACTGATTTAGTTTATCGCTAGCATGGACAAGCTTGTCCTCGCCCATCCATTATGCTACCATCTGATGGCTATATTGAATGCCCATTTTCTCTCGTAAAATATTAGTTCTAGAGACTGATGAAGACGCAACGGCTCTATCACCATTACTAGCCATGACTACACCAAAGCAACACCCTTAGCAACCTTTGAAAAGCGTATCAATTTCATAACAGGGTCTTGTCTTTATTTGTGACTAAAGTCTTTAACATTTACACTTTTTTCTTATTTGCTGATGATCTTCCACAATGGAAAACATATACATTGAAGGGTGGGGGTGGGAGGAAAAACAACCAACATGTGTGCTCCTAGGGTACACTACATTAATTCTTCATATTTATGTTATACTCTCTTCAGTCAATAACACTACCCAAACAGATCATACTCTCATTATTCTGTGCCAGCTGTGCTATTTAATGGATACTGAAGTAGTACCAATTGGTAGAGTACATTAGCTTACAAGGTACAAACAGTGGCTCTTCTGTTGCATTTTTATTATTAAACTTCAAAAAGGCTTTGCAAACAAGAAACCAAAATAAATGTATTACTGATGCTCTGAAAGCCCTGCAGACCTCCATGGGAGTCACTCTTTCTGAAATATTTTTGACATTAACAGCTTTATTGGCTAAAGCAGACAAGTTGCCTCCTTTATGAAGGGTCCCTATTCATATGCCAGCCACCACTTCTAAACCAGCATTCCTCAAACTGAAGTCCACAAGCTCAAGGCTCATTTCACCTTCCCATCCTTCCTCCCCTCCCGTTCGAGCATCATTTTGCAGGAGGTGATGGAGAATTGCAAGGATGCCAGGGGAGCAGAGGGGAGAGGTGATTGCAAAAATCGGTGTGGAGGGACAGACAGGCAGTGCAAAGAGCAGCAGAAGAAGGACAACAGAGCTGCTTAGAACGACGCGGAGCCACCTCTCAGGAGATCATGTTCCTGCTGTCCAGAGGCTACACACAATAACAAATCAGAGGCACAGCGATGGGCTCTCCTGCAGCTCCTGGCCACAGGTGAGCTCTGGCCCTCACTGGTCTCCATGGTGAGCTGCTTCATGGAGCAAGGCCAGCAGAAAATATATTTTTGGAAGCTTACATTTCAGCCAGTTTAGGTTCCTGAACTGCCCCCCTGCTGGCCTAGTGGCAGAGCTGGCACAATCAAGAGAAGGCAGGAATGTCCAGGGGAGAGGGCACCAAGCTGCATGCTTAGCTCAGCTGGGACTTCAAGCCATATCCAGATCACATTCATTAGCACTACCTGACCAGAGATAAAGGGACTTACATTCCTCCTCCAGCTAATACGTACAGCTCTGCCTAAATGTACGCAAAACATCACTTATTGCTACTGAGAAACAAAATACAAATAAAAAACTAATAAGAAAACCCCATACGCACCTGAATTTCAGGTTTCTCAGGTTTTACTTCTAGAAATATTTCTTCAGTTACCCCTCACTTCCAAACATCAGTATGTCACTCATACCTGATTTGGGTTAAAAATCATCATCATTTTCCTTGCTCTGCTGTATTTTTTTAATCTGGACCAGCTTCCTGATCAAGTTCACTACATGAACACCCACACACAAATAAGGGGGTGGCACTGTTTATACCAACAGCACCACAGAGACAAATGTTCTTGGAAACTATGCCCAGATACACCTTTGTAGCTACTCTATTCAGTGCTGCAGTTATATAATCAACCACACCTTATTGCCAATGAAAAGTCGCAGAAAACCTGAAAGGAAGGACAGAACACAGAAGAATTCAGATTTAGGCACAGTTTTTTAACAGACACATTAAAAAAAACCTTACGATTCTGACCCATCAACGGCACTTCTATCTTAATTTTAAAACAAGTGCAACAAGCAAAATGGATAATACCCAAATCCAGCGATTTTCTAGAAGAGGACAGATAACTTTAGTTACGTAGTTTAAACAGCCAGTTTGCTGCTTCAGGGTATTACAAGTCTGCCCAAAGATGATATAAAACCCAATCATTCACAGATTCTACTACAGCATTTTGTGGATGAAAACTCAGTGGTCTCTAGCAAAACAGCACAATTTATTTAAGAGCATGGGATGTAAAATGTTTGGCATAAAACCCATTTAAATAACAAGGCCATAAAGCTTGCTGGCACTTATTTAGACAAGAACAGAAAAAACAAAAATCTATTATAATTCAATCAATTCCAAGAACTAGATTTGTGTTTTAAAATTAGTATTAATTTACAGGATTCAAGATCTTAAACCGGATTTCAAGTACAGATTAATCCAAGTTAAAATACAATTCCAACAGATATTTAAGTTGTCTAGATTTACTCTGTAGGTGAAAACTCAAAGCAGTAAAACATCCATATAAAGTACTGACTTCCTTTGTTATGTTTCTCTACTCCAGGTTATTAGCACTTCTGCAGTGAACTACACATTTTAACAAATACTTTTTTTAAGGGAAATTGCTTGTTACCATTGCTAATATTCAAACTCCTGTAAAGTAGTTAAAGGATCTTCTTAATCCCTAGAACACATTTCAACTGCTCAGGAAAGGCCAGAGAATGATACACACAAGGTCTAAACCAGCTAAACTGAACCGGCACAAAACAGAGAGGATCTGTTTTTACCAGCTATCATAACAAAATACAGCAATTTAAAAGTAATTTCTGAGGAGCTACTTCATATAAATTTTATTAGGTGAACACCCTGTCACCTGAGCAATACTATCCTAAGGAAGTAAATTCATTACAAATGGACTAAGATGGAATTTCTAGGTTTAGAAGTTACAGTTTAATAAATATTTACACCTAAAAATCATTGGTCAAATGGGGGAAAAAAAAAGTTTACACTTCACGATGAGATACCTTGATAGAACCTTTGAGAAATAACTTTAAAATGTTTTCAAAAAACATTAGGTACAAAAACCACCAAATAATTAAACATATAATAAATACATGGTAATTAATGTCTGTAATAAGCTGACAAGAAAACTGGTGGAGCTTTGATGTCTTGAGTAACTCTGAAATCAAAGTCAAAACTTTCTGGAATATATTTTTTAAGCAGAAACTTAACTGCTTTCAATTCAAAAGTAAATGGGTGAGATGTAGCAACTTAACAGAACACAAAGGACTCAGACTAGGTTCCTCCATTCTAGCCTTAAGCAACTCATGACTAGGAATAAATGTTGGCATTCAAAAACAAACAAAACCCAATCACTTTCTTCAATATTTAAAGATTTTCAAAAGCAAGTTTTAGAATAAAAACTACATTTGAACTTGGTGTTGAAATATATTCCTACCAAAGGCTACATTTCAGTATATCACCATGTTACATACAAGACTAGTATAAATTGCAGAAGTGATTACTGAGTATCTTAAAACATGAAACAGTGGTAATAACATCAATGAACACACACGATTTGAAAGTATGTGCATCTTCAGATAGAAAAATCAAAATGTTTGCTGTGTAGAAAGCTACAAAGTCCAAAATGTAAACTTTAAGGTTTCATTAACATAACTGGTATTCTTGATCTACTGTCACTGATAATGAGTTTCATCTATTAAAAAAAACAAAAACCAAAAACAACCAACCCTCACTGTATGTATGACAGAAGGTTTTCTAGAAATACACTGTTCAGGTAATAATTTTATGCGATAACTGATTCGTAAAGCATAATTATTGAACATTTTGTCTACTTCAATCTATTTTTTCCCGTTTTTCCTATAGCATTCTACTGCCAGCTGGGAAATACCCTGAAAATAACAACTGGGCCTTTTATACCAGCTTTGGGGTTTAGTGAATCAGTAAGTTGATGAGTATCAGTCACCACGCTGCCAATTACTGTGTCCAGTGGAGATGGCCAGTCAGATGAAGCCAGGAAAGGACCCCAAGTGACAGGATCAGAGGCAACTAAGGCCAGGACCTTTGGTTTCCAGGACATTTGGAAGATTCTCTGTACATCTCACTGACTGTTTCCTACACTGGCTTGACCTTTTCTTTCTGTTACAGCCTTCATCTCGCTTCTTTGCTCCTGCTCCTCTCACCACACCTCATCTCTGCTGCCTCTCATTCCTTTTTCTTTGTGGAACTCATCCCTAGTCCATATCCAGGACCTTGCTACCACCACTGCTGTCAATCTACAGTCACTTATGGAATACATGTCTTTTTCTTCTTTTGCATGCCTGTCTCATCCATTTAGACTATGAACTCTAAAAAACGGTTGGTAATCCCTGCCCTAATATTTATACTGCTATTACCACAAGAGAGAGGTAATTTCAGCTGACCATTACACACACTGTAACAGACATGAAAACTGTCAGTTCAACCACAATTCCTTGGCAGGAACACCTCTACCAGTCCAAACTGGAATCCCTGTTTTATGGCACAGCTATCTTGTTGCTTTTGTCTGTTCCCATGCAGTGAAAATATTCTCTGTCCCAAAACTAGCAACAAGTAGAATCATTTCAATGATGTTGCAACAGCGTTACGCTTATCATACAATGTAAGTGCCTTGCACTTCATCCTTAATTTCAGTAGAAGTTATGAGATTTTACATGCAATTCTGTACTTACAGATATTATATTTGATATTGTACTGCTTATAACCCCTCAAACCAACAACTGTAAAGACATCAAACATGAGTACAGGCTTGGAAGGAGGAAAGTGTACAAGTTGGCAGTAAACTTGACTTGCATGAAAGTTCCTAAGGGACTCCAGCTATACCTTACAGTCAGCACACAGCGCTGACAAGTCCATTTTTTTTTAATGTTTTAAACTTTTGCCTGCAATAGTACAAAAGACAAGAGAAGAAAAAGTAATGGTGGAAGACCTTGAGATAAAGACATTCTCAAGACATGCTGCACCAAAAGTAGTTGACTTTTCCTACAGGAACTGTGTTCTTAGAAACAATACAGCTAGTGAGCTCAAAGATCCATATCTAGGAGGCTCAATCGTGTGAGTAAAATATTTTCCATAACCATTTTTACAGTGTTGCGCTCATATACGAAGCCAAAGAGGGCACCTTTTTGAAAACTCTCCCACCATTCCCTTACAACCTGAAGACTACACAAGGGAAAGTCTGTGTGGCAAGGAGAGAAGATGAGTCAGCAGAACATCTACCCACCAAACATTTAAAAAAACTGTTGCTGCATGGTAAACAAAGTTGAGTGTATGTCAGTATGGATTACACTGTAAACAACCAGTGAGAACATCAGTGAATAAATACTCATTAGGATGGTGCAACTTATTTCTAGCAAATGCATAAAAATTATCTCAATCTCCCCAAGTGGCCCAACAAACTTGTAAGTTTGGATATCGGCATGTTTTGGAAACACAGCAGCAAGTATGCTTGGCAGCTTCAAAGAACTTGGGTCATCAGTTGGATTGAAACACCCAATAATTATCTAGTCCCAAAATACGCAGAATTATCCAAGTTCAGAGTCTCTAATGCAAAAAGGTCAATCTTCACCAAAGCTACATACTAACCAGGCAGGAGGACACAATCATTTGTACCCATTGGCATAGTAACACAGACACAGGTAGTTCCTGAGCAGGCTGTTTCTCCTTTCCAAAGTTTTACCACGCACAAGAAGCCCCGAGTTACCCAGTGTGACTGGTTTTAAGCAGGACGGACTTGACATATGGTCTCATAACACAGAAATACTCTGAAATAGGTTGCCAGTCTTCATTCCGTAGAAAGAAATACACTCTTTGAGCTTTTTCGAAACTTTAAGACCCTAACTGCCTGCATGTGCCTCCATCTCTTCATTACTATTGCTGCCTGGGCTAGCTAGATAAATCATGCTACTTGTATAAATAAACACAGATTCTCAAAAAGTTAACACATCTGTGAGAACTAACACAAAAATTATCATTTCACATTGAGTTAACAGACAAACGCCCCCTCAAACCACTACTAAAAATGGTCAAACAGATTAACAATAGCACAGGCATGTATATCATACTCTGTGCACATTTTCCCATAGAAATTTACCTATATACACAACATAATATTTTAAACAATGCCAAGATAAATATAAAACACTAAAGAATGCCATTAAGATTTATATGCATTTTCCAAGTAATTCCTTAAAAGCCACATCTTCAATTACCAGAAACTGATGCTTTCCAATTCAAAGTATTTAAGAGTTCTTGCTAATTTAGTCTATCCCGAAGAAGGCAGCAATATGAATAGCAAAATAAGATGTTATTAATAATAGGCAATTACCATCACAAGCTTGTTACTGATTCAGTGCAACCCTAGAAACCTGGCATTTCTGTTGTCTTCAGGCAATGGGGACAGATAGGATGTTTCTGGGGAGAACAGAGAAAAAAATCCTGTTGACCAGCTGTGTCTAAGACCACACCTCACAGTTAGTAAAGCTACAAGTTAGCATTAAGAATTTAAGTTTCATGTGATAATCCTTCCATCAGCCTGAATTTAACAGTGAGGAGAAATCCCAAATTATTTTGCATCTTAATTTATTCTGCACATCAAAGAAACAGCAGTACTCCAGGCAGATAGGAGAA
The DNA here is from genome assembly GCF_036013475.1 of Columba livia. Taxonomy (NCBI): domain Eukaryota; kingdom Metazoa; phylum Chordata; class Aves; order Columbiformes; family Columbidae; genus Columba; species Columba livia. The sequence goes on along the minus strand of NC_088602.1, from coordinate 155,344,538 downwards.
GGGTGAACAATATTTTATTTTATAGGTAGCAACAAGTATTTACACTGAAAAGGAAGTATTCGGGTTAAGATTAAAGAAAATGGGTGCTTTCTCTTCTCTTAAAAGCAGACACTCATGTTAATCAGGGTCACAGCTTATATCAAAGATTTTTAAATTACAGGCAGAGAGCTTTTAAAACAGTTGGAATTGCGAAAGCTCTTTTAATCATATACTCAAAATTAAATCCAAACTTTTTAAAGTTTTGAGTTTCTCTTAAATATTCTCGTTCACAATTTAAAAAACCACACTACTTTAATTGTGTCCCAATAGTCTTATTTAAGTATGTGTGGTACAGGACTGACTACTGGGAGGTGGGAAGAAGGATGTAAAAAATCCTGTTTACAGAAGAAATACAGTTGTATTCTGTTCATATATGATTTCCATTATGAGTAGTACCTTTGCACTTTAACTAGAGCATTTGATATTAATTACATAAAAGGGAATAACTAAGATGTCTGTACAACTTAAAAAAAACCCAACAGTTAATACTGATAATCAAAACAGTTATGAAACACTCACTGAAGGTCACTTGAAATACTGCAGATTAAATACTGGGCTACTCCATAAACTTTTATACTTCCAACCCCTGCTTGCTTCCCTGAAAATAAATATATATATATTTTTTTATTTCTTACTATTGTTGTGAAGTCACATAGAGGTTCAAATGACTCAATACCAATATTTACATGTCTACATCCAACTCAACTTGCTCTTCTTCATATGTTCACACTGAAGCCCAGTAAAATGCCAAAAAATTTCTAATTCTCTACTAGACTGACATAAGAGATAACAAAAACACCCCTTTCAAAACCAAGCTCATGTTTGAGATAATACAAATTCAATTTATAACAAGGACATATTGTTTCCTGCCATGTATAGAAAATAGGTGCATAGCTATGAAGTGGTGTGAAATGTTCCTTTCATAGAATCATTTCATGCGGAAGAGACCCTCAAGGTCATCAAGTCCAACCATAACCTAACTCTGGCACTAAACCATGTCCCTAAGAACCTCAGCTAAACACCTTTTAAACCCCTCCAGGGATGGTGACTCCACCGCTTCCCTGGGCAGCCTGTTCCAATGCCTGACAACCCTTCCCAGGAATAAATTTTTCCTAATATCCAATCTAAACCTCCCCTGCTCCAACCTGGGGCCATTTCCTCTTGTCCTATCACTTGCTACTTGAGAGAAGAGACCAACACCCTCCATGCATGAATGAAACAGCCATCATGAGACAGGATATTTTAAATTAACTGCTGTGCCCTCCTTTCACAGAATGCTATTTTGTGTTACCTTCAGCTGATCTAAAGACGACTGCAGCTGAAAGACATGGTCTATCCTGCTCTGGCTAATCTTCCATTTAGCCAGACAAGCTTCAATCCAAATCACTGTGCTGATCTTGCCCATCAGAAGGCCACACTATTACTAGTGCCAACAAAAGGGAGGCTGGACCATGAAGCCTAAGGAGAAATCATGTGCTTCTTTTTTGGCATGTGGTCATGAAAATACAGCTTCATTATAATGTGAAGAGATATTACACAGATCAACTACATCATCTTGTACATCACTTTTACAGAAACCTATAGAACACCTATGGGAAAAGAAAACAGGCAGTAAACTCTGAAACAGCTTTCCTTCAACATTATCTTACAAAAATATAAGTTCATATAAAGCTTAGTTATGTGTGCAAAGTATAATCTCAAGCAAATACTAAAGCATGTTTAAAAGTTGAGAAACGTGAGATTTTTATAAAAACCATAGTACTTCAGGTGCAACATTAAGAATGGTATTGATAAGGCAGTATGTTGTCATTATACAACTTCTAACAGTGCTACTTCTAACTTCCATTTACACTGCAGCACAAGTGTCAAAAATTCTGCACAAATACAGCTTCAAAAGTTACTAGATGTTTAGGAATAGGATTAGTGACCATTTAGCCAGTACAGATTTTGATTTTTAAAAAAAGTCATCTTACTTTTGCATTTTCTTTAAAATAAGAACATAAAGCTTAAGTGTGCTAATTAAGATTAAGCACCTGACATTTAAGCTGTAGGACTGATGGGAAGTCATTCCCTTCATTTTTCAAAAAGTCAACTACTAACATCAAGCATCCTTACAAACTCCAGCTCAAGCATTATCCAACGTAGTGTTAAATTATACTCTATATCAACACACAGCACAAAACCTTTGGTAGTTTGTGATTCACGAAAACTGATTTTTAAAGTGTTCAACAACAACAGCTGCAAACAGCAACACTTTTGTTGTTTCTCCCTTTCCCCAAAAGACCAATGGCATAAAGATTAATTTAGAGCAAGAACATGAAGCTGAAGCCTTCATATGAAGTAGCACATTTCACATCTGATTTCTAACGGCAGTGCAAGACAAATGGCTTGCTTTCACCTTAAAATTAATATTCAGTAAACTAGAAGGACAGTAGTATGTTTAAAAATCTTATTACACTATTTAGTATTTCAAGTTAAAAGGATATCTTTGAAATGATAACTACATATTGTTTGAAAATATTTTGGCGCCGGCACAGAATCTGCAAAGAATAGCCCAAGCTTTAACTTAATTATCCTTTTACAAGAGTTGTGGTTTGAGAAAATACAACAACTTCATAAACATAATAATCACTAAGCGCAATGGCCTTTGGCAATAATGCTCCAAAGCAAGTTTGGATAATCCAAGATAAACCATGAATCCTTTCTCTCTGTACTTTTGCAGTTAATATAGAAAATTCAAAAGCAAATGAAAATTGTGTGTCTCAGACTGTACAAGCAAACAAAACAAAAGCTCCTGTCAAAGCAACACATCACATCCAGTAATAACTGAATTAGTCAACAAGACTATGTTACAGAAACTGCAATCCAACAATGAAATTTGAAAAAGCTACATTATTTTCTAGAACAGAAATAAGGAAGAACTGGCTGTCTATCTGCCCCAGCAAGCCAGTGTTAGCAGGGCATCTGTTGACTGCACCCTGATATTTATATTCAAGGAAAAGATAGCTTCTGTCAAAGCACATCAGTGAATCTCCTGAGAAACTAATACAGCAAACCCTACAAAAGCCATGTTTTCTGTTCTTTTTGGTGTTCCATAGCTCAGTGTCTTAGAAGTACATACAGTATGCTGATACAGGGTCTTCTGCTTCACAGAGGGCAGCTGCTAACAGGGCTTTGGTGCTTCACCTTGCATCCCTAGGAACTGAATTAGAAATAAAGCTACAACCTTATATGAGGATAGGCTTAATTAATGAGGTACCCCCTCCATGACCACCTGCTGCAAGGCAATGACAGTCCCCTGGGAGCCTCTGGGCATGATTGTTTTCAGTATGAGAGTGTCTCTAGCTCCTAGCAGAACTTTTGGTGGGGTTGAAGTTGCCTCAGAAATGAGCGAGACCTCGCTCCTTTGCAATCAAGTCTTGTGAGCTCGCAGTACGATAAAAGATGTGCAGGGCCATTAGTCGAGTGCTTTGCCCCAAACAAGTATGATTCTTGCTTGACTAACCTGAGGTTTACAGGGAGATGGTTTAGAGGTGGACTTGGCAGTGTTAGGTTAACAGTTGGACTCAATGATCTTAAAGGTCTTTTCCAACCAAAAGGATGCTGTGATTCTATGAAGAAAATTTAGACGCAGTTACAGAAGCAGTGCGAAATAATCATTATGGTGCTCTTTAATCCCAGATACTCCATTCGTTTATTGCAACCTCTTTGCCTACACTGGAAGACATCCCAAAACAAAGGCACAGAAGCCACTTAATCCCTGCAATACTGCAGATATTTTGAAAGTAACTTAGAACTAAGAAACATGATAATTAGCTACTGCTAAGACAGTAAAACACTGCAATTCAAATTCTATATGTAATAAGTGGTATTAGAATAAATTCAGTCAAGCACACAAAATTCAAAATATTCAAAAAACAAAACTTCTTCATTAATGATTATTAGTCCCTGTTCTTTATTCGTTCCCATTCAATTCCCTGTACTCATCCACTACCTCATCTTAACTTGCACAGCTCCTACAACTTCTGTTCAACCCCACCAATGTTTAAGCTGCTCACCTATGTGAAACACCTCTGTTTTCCACAGGTCCAGTTTTACATCTGAATTGGATGTATTCTCTCTGTAATACCTCATCATTACAACACACTAATAATTTGCTTATTCTAAACATAGTATCATAGCATCATTTCAGTTAGAAAAGACCTTTAAGATCACGGAGTCCAACCGTTAACCTAACACTGCCAAGTCCACCACTGAACCATCTCCCTAAGAACCTCATCTATGTGTGCTTTGATATTGTTGTACAACTTCAAGTAAATTATTTAACCTTGAATATTTCAAAGATTATTAACCTAACAGTCCTACTCTCCTTCATAAATTCCAACCCATTTATGTTAAATATCTGAATATCCAGATAAATTTCTCTATATTACCCTCTAAATTACAGTAGGAAAAAATTGTTTGTTTTCATTTAGAAGTCAATACAAGAACAAGTGTTCTGGAAAATAACTAGAGAACCAAGAACATAATGCAAAGCACATGTATTGATATTACTTTCCTTGGGAAAGAGGACTTCTAATTTTCAGTCACCCTATATACATCTACAGCATCCCAAGTGAGAGGGCAGCACAGTATAGTGCAAAAGGGAAAAACAAACAGTTGGAAAACGTAAATAGTACATGATGGAACCACAGCCAGATTATATTAATCCTTCACTTCTGCTGTGCCAGCAACTGAAAACGTGTGTTATACTGCAAGGAGGGCTGCTGTCAAATTCCGAAGCCTGTCTCGTGCTGCAGACTGATGCAAATTCTTCTGCAGCAGAGACAGTGGCCTTCGCAGCCAGTCCTACCACACCAGCCTACGTTGAACAGGATCATGAACACGCTAACATTCCCCATTCTAACATCCCTACACAGCTGCAACATGGATCAGTTAGCCCCAGTGGTATAATTTTTATATTATTCAATCTAAAATGCATTAATTCTTGGCTGCTGAGGTGATACATTTTGTCTGTTGTATTCACTGAACTAGGGCCAAACTGGACAGAACAAATTTCTATGGGTATGTTAATTTTAGACATTTATGTAACTCACTATGTACTGAAGCAATAGCAGAGTTCTTTAATCTCCAGCACATCTAGGCTTCCTTTCTTGTCATCAGATAGCCTAGGGGACAAGAAATAATCATAAGGTCCTCAGAACTCAGTCTAATACTTGTGTGTTACTATACATGACTCATTTGAGAGCTTCCCTAGAGGATCACCTATAGTTGACACTTTTGAATGGTTTAATTACATTTGCAAGTGTTTAAAATCCCTGCCAAGTCACTACTATAGACTTACACCATCTATAGCGAAATATAATCTTAGATGAAACACATCTAGTAGCTTAGTTAGTAAAAAAAAAAATACTAAAAAAAAGGTATATAAATAATCCATAAAATCTATATGAAAAATTGCAGAGCACCACATAACCTATTGGCATGATTCATTACATCAGGCACAAGTCTAATGTGTGCCTATGAATGCACACACTTCATAAGGAAGCATTTACGCTTTTCTTGGAAATAAAATTAAATTCTGGGAAGCAGCAACCACCATCACCAAGGAGCCAGGGGATAAATTCACTACCCTCACAAGGTGCCAACCCCCCAACAAAATCCCTACCTCATCCAGAAGACAAACACTGAACCACTCACGAATCAGCTGTTAAACTGCTGCAGTTCACATCATGGCCTTTTAAAGCAAACAAACAAAAAATACTGTAAGGCATACTGTAAACTGGTTTATAAATAGTTTAATCATCCACGTACAAGATGATTGTGCAAAGCAAACGATGGAAAAAAAGTGCATTGCCTGCCTCAAGCTATGCTGTCACTATTTTTGAGTTAAAGTAAAAACAGAAAACCTACTGACATCCAATGTAACTGTTACCACTTCCCTCAAGTGTAAAGCATCTGAGCAAAACTGTGCCATTCAAACAACTTAAAATATATCTAGAGGATGTGGAAATGATCTACTCACAGTGTATCTGCACCAGCACAAAAATTTCAAGTCTCAGTAATAATGTGTTGCTATAAAAATACTTTAAAAGGTGAAGGGAGGAAGGGGCAAAAGTCCCTAGTCCCTAATGATACACTATGGGAAGGAAAAAAAAAAAAAAGGTATAAGTTGCTTCTTCTCCATATCTCGGTTTGGAAAAAGTGATGGCATTCTAGCACAGAGCAGAAGAAACTCAGCTTCTAGGTTTCTCAGATTTTTGCCAAATTTCCATTCAACAATAGTTTTACTCTCACCAGTATATATTCAGTATATATTCAGAAATACAGATTCAAAACACGAAGAAAGTTCAAATAAAGTTTATTATTAGGGTTAGCCTATGAGTAACTTGGCAAGTAGCTTTTAACACACAAAATCTAACATCAAACATTTTGGTGACAGTTTTAGTTACGTTTTATTCATAACTCTAGACAACGCCCTCTTATTCTTTCTAGTTTTATGTTCTTTTTATGTGTCCCTATGTAGTTACAGATTTTCCTATAACCACCCACCTCAAAGTAGTCCATTCATAGTAAAAGGTAATCAATGATGTAACTTCACTGAGTTTGTATTTGGTATTGGAATTAATTCATAGAAAGCCTTTACAATTAATGTAAACAAAGACCTCTTTTAAATCACTAACAGCCAGCCCACAATATTTACTATTTCAAATAATGTGTAAAATGCTTCTACTGTTGACCATAGACTGCTAGGTTTTATTATTCCATCTTGTCAAGCATTCTTCTGTGATATTTCCTTCTCATGAAATCAAGAATAGAGAAGGCTTTCTGAAGCTACACTTCCTTGGTATAGCACACTTTAGAAATAACATTTCATACAGGACAAATGTAAAAACTTACTATTTAAAAAACACATTAATGCAGTATCGCACTTTTTCCTCTTTAACTGACAAGGAGGTTTTATATATTTAATTATGCAAGAGTTTACATTCTTTTCCGCTCCTGGGTTATGTCCAATTTCCAACAACCTGACTGCTAGCATTTCTACAGACTAAGTATGGAGCAGAACAAAGCTAAATGCACCCAAGTGATGGAGGAGAGCTGAAGATTTTCTTTCTGTAAAAGAATGAACACTAGCCGTCTCTTCCCCATCTTATCTCCTCAATAATTTTAGTTATTAATCAACAATAAAAGCTATGTTAACTTGCATAACTCCATTAAAAGAAAAAAACAAAACCCACACACATGTAGGTCAGGCACTTTTATGTGGGGCACTGGAAAGCAACATGAAGAAACACTATCTTCTAGACATTTTGACACGTGACAGCTGGATTAGAAAACAGTCTTACTTCAAATTTATTTTCTTGAAAAAATTCTAGAACTATATGTAACCAAGCACTACAGTAGTTCATAAAAAAAAGTGCCAGACAATTTCAAAATAATTAGCTACTAAATGTGTAGCATGTTGAAACAAATACTTAGTTTTTATAGTGCAAAAGCCTAAAACTAGACACTTTATGTACAACATAAAAATTTATGCGTATGACAGAACACATCATAAGAATCCAATATACACCATCCTTAACACACAGCTCACTTTGCAAGTCAGCACCAGATCCCATCAATCTAAGAGTACCACAAGAGCAGATTGACATATCACATAACAAACACTGGTTAATGTCTCTCTACTCATTAACATAAAGTATCTCATGGTAGTCAACATTTAATCACTTCATTAAGAGCTTTCCCTAGAGTACACTACTTATCATTAAGTACTCCCGTCTATCCCTCTTCAGACATCATCCTACTCCCAACTACAAAGAAATTATCCTTCCTAAGGAGAGCTTATAAAATTCCAAACTGACCAGCATATGCTTAAGTTGAACATTATTCTTCCTACATATCTCACTGAGCTTTGTCACATATAGCTCAATAAGAACTCAAAACACTAAGTGAAAACTATGTGAATCTGAATCTGCTCAAAATTGTGCTTCAATTTACTTATCAACAGGTAAAGAGTACAGGAAGTCATCAGAGGCAAGATGTGAACATAAAACGTAATTTAACTGCTTGCCAACTTTTTTTTTTTCTTTTTATACACTTGTACCTCTGAACCTTAACACTTCACAAATATTTAGACCTGGACACAAACATTCACAGCTTGCCTTACACTAAGCCCAAGCATAAATTAGAGGTGCTTATGTTCTTGGAGGAGGAAGACAGGACAAGCTTCAGTATAAATAAGCTTTATTGATTTAACATCAACAGTGAAGAATTCACAGAAAAAATGCTGAACTGATACAGTATTGGCACAATCAAACCTCTGGAAAGCTGGCTTTCTTTTTGATTTCACACTACTGACAACATTAAACTACTTTTTACATTAATATGAAACTATTTAAAAACATAGCATCTAAAATTAGTAAGTTACATCCTTTAACAAATAAAATTCTATATTAGACCTAACATTGAGAAATACAAACTCTGCAAGAGAAGCAAATTGCAGACATACACAAAGCTGTGCTCTACGGGATGAGTTTATGAAGACTTAGCAGAACAAGGAACCCTGAAGCAGGAAGAAATAAGTATTTATTAAGCAAATGTACTGACACTAATGAACTAACGTAATAATAAAACACATTTGTGAAGGTCAGATGATGTACATTCACTGTCGGAACAGAAAAACCAAGGCAAATAACTTGAACTTTAGATTCTGAAGGACACTTTTTTGCCCTTTCCTAGTAGAAATATTTCAAGATCCTAAGTGGCCATAGGTATCTTAAAGTAACAGTCATAATATACACTTCAACAGAAACTAGCTTATTTAAGTTTTTGGTATATGTTGTGCCTCTAAGACAAAACATACATTGCTCTAGAACTGAAGACCCGGAGGACAAGCTGGAAATGCTCTCCCCACCTCTATAATCAGAAAAAGTTCTGGAACCTGGGGTGGAGGTGTAAGTCACTCGATAATAATGGTTCACCCATATACCTGTCTATTAAAAAAAGGAGAAAAGAAATATCAAAAAGGAAAATAGTTTATCTGAAGCCTATGTAGCACATTCTGTTCTTCCTTTCCTGTAGGCATTATTTTCTAGTCCAGCAATTTTTAGGAACAGAGCACTCTTCTGGGCTCCAGAACTGACCAACTGGCATGTATTACTCAGAATTTTACTAAATATAGGCATAACAATGTCATTATAATAATACTAAATAAATACCACAAAGTTCAAGTTTAGAGAAAAGTATATTGTATAATATTGTATTTAATATTAGCTTATTCATTACTTTTTCTTTATACTTTATTCATTACTTTGGAAGTTGGCAAATGTGATGCCCATCTACAAGAAGGGCCAGAAGGAGGATCTGGGAATCTACAGGCCTGTCAGTCTGACCTCAGTGCTGGGGAAGGTCATGAAGCAGATAATTCTGAGTGACATCACACTGCATATACAAGACAGTCAAGTGATAAGGCCCAGGCAGCATGGGTTTATGAAAGGCAGGTCCTGCTTGACCAACCTGACCTCCTTCTATGACAAGTTGACCTGTTCAGTGGATGAGCGAAAGGCTGTCGATGTCGTGTGCTTAGACTTCAGTAAAGCCTTTGACACTGTATCCCACAGCATTCTCCTGGAGAGGCTGGCAGCTCATGGCCTGCATGGGTGTACTCTGCGATGGATAAAAAACTGGCTGGAAGGCCTGGCCCAGAGAGTTGTGGTGAATGGAGCCAAATCCCGTAGGTGGCCAGTCACGAGTGGTGTTCCCCAGGGCTCAGTATTGGGGCCAGTTCTGTTTAATCTCTTTATCAATGATCTAGATGAGGGGATTGAGTGCACCCTTAGTAAGTTTGCAGATGACACCATGTTGGGAGGGAGTGCTGAGTGGTGAGAAGGCCATACAGAGGGATCTGGACCGGCTGGATCATTGGGCTGAGGCCAATTGTAAGAGGTTCAACAAGGCCAAGTGTCAGGTCCTGCACTTGGGTCACAACAACCCCAAGTGCTACAGGCTCAGGGAAGAGTGGCTGAAAAGCTGCCTGGAGGAAAAGGATCTGGAGGTAAAGAATCTGGAGGTGTTGATTGACAGGCAGCTGCACATGAGCCAGCAGTGTGCCCAGGTAGCCAAAAAGACCACCAGCATCCTGGCTTCTAACAGGAATAGAGTGGCCAGCAGGACTAGAGAAGTGATTGTGTCACTGTACTCAGCACTCGTGTGGCCCCACCTCAAATCCTGTGTTCAGTTTTGGGCCACTCACTACAGGAAAGACATTGAGGTGCTGGAGAGAGTGCAGAGAAGGGCAACGAAGCTGGTGAGGGGTCTGGAGCACAAGTCTGATGAGGAGCAGCTGAGGGAACTGGGGCTGTTTAGCCTGGCGAAAAGGAGGCTGAGGGGAGACCTTATCACTGTCTACAACTATCTGAGAGGAGGCTGTAGCATGGAGAGTGTTGGTCTCTTCTCTCAAGTAACAGGACAAGAATAAATGGCCTCAAGTTGCATCAGGGAAGGTTTTGATCGGATATCAGGAAAAATTTCTTCACAGAGAAGGTTGTCAGGCATTGGAACAGGTTGCCCAGGGAAGCGGTGGAGTCACCATCCCTGGAGGTGTTTAAAAGACAGGTAGATGAGGTTCTTAGAGACATGGTTTAGTGCCAGAGTTAGGTTATGGTTGGACTTGATGATCTTGAGGGTCTTTTACAACCAAAATGATTCTGTGAGTCTATGATTTTTAAGACCTAAAATGTCTTAGCCTAATGCCTTTTAATAACAAAGATTAATGTAATGGTATCCTTCCCAGCACAACTGCAAGTGCCGAGGAAGTTCTCTCAGGAACACCATTGCCTGAAACTTACACAGTAAATGAAGAAATGGAGAGCTACCAAAAGATAAGAATATAGGCATTCACAGAAGCAGCCAAACATTTGCCAATTAAATGCTTTTAGGAACAAACCCACAAACAAAAAAACTGAAACACGTCAGTGGCTCAAAAAGCCTTGAACCTTGTGACCCAAAGTTTCATGAGACATGAAAAATAAAATGTAAGTCACTTGGCTTTCCTTATTAAAAAGTATTAACTCTGTTCATATTAGTTTTAGTTCTACAATAAGTCAAGTATAGGACATGGCACTTAATACTACTTTTATTGGCAATTTAATTCAATTTGGATATTATTTAAATAAAAGCTGCAGATCACATCTGAGTTGTCTCACCAAAGAAACCTGCCAAGTGCAGAAAAAAATATTTACTGACTGAAATCAAATATGATAATAAAAGACCACAAAGTCTGACATCTTACTCTCAGAATACAGTAAAGTTGCTTATCCCAAAGTAAAAAGTATAGTCATCAGACAAGTGAATCAGATTTGGAAGATGTACAGAAACATACATTTCACAGGTGTCTATAAAAAAAGATCCCAAGGTAGCACGTATCTCTGTCAGCTTTGGTAGATAAAAATATAGTTCATTTGTATAAGTAGAGAGACAACAGGATACTCTAATACCCATGAAGTCAGAGGTGCAATCCTTTTCTCTTCTAGTAGCATTAACATACATAACATACAATTATACTCCAAAGTTTCCTAAATCAAAGTGAAGAATATGACATCAAACATAAGTAAAGATGAGGATTGGAGAAAGAAAAAAAAAAAAAAAAAAAACAACACATAGATTTGAGTGCCAAGAGTAGCACAAAAAAAAAAAAAAAACACAGAGTAGGAGGCAGAAATATGAGATGCAGATCTTTGAATTCAAAGACAATGGGCTTTAGCTTGATGAGGAAAACTAGCAGTCTCACAGACTACTGAAAAATCATACCAGCTGTATTTTAAACAGCTTGCAAAGATACGAATATCAGGAGAGGAGGGAGGAGGTACTTGAAGTACTCCAGATGACAGATACAGGCCTAAATTTCATTTGTAAAGACAGAAAGTGTAGTCTTGAAAATGTTGTTTGGAAAAGGAAGAAGAAGGACATGAATAAAACATGACTCTGGATTCAAGAAGAGGTTAAAAGAAAAAAAGGGGGGGGCTACTGCCAAACAACTGCCCTGGGAAACAGAAGATTATACTGCTGTCAGCAGCATCACAAATGGCAAGCAAATGAGTTAAGTTTGAGACAGATTAGAACGAGCTCTGAGACATTTAAAACGCTTATGAAAATTAGAAACACTGCAAGGAAATACAGGACTGAATGAAGGCACAAAGAGCCACGAAATTCTACCAAGAAATGCAGTAACCTAAATAAAGAGGATAGTCTGCAAGACTTCTATGAACACTGTACACCTCAGGATTAGTGGCAAGAAGGAACAAAAGAGGGAAGATGCAGCAAGCAGTACCACAGATGCCAAAGAGGGACAAGGCTGTGACAGCCAGGCAAGTTTCCCTGCATCATATCTCCTCTTATCCCCACAAAGGTAAAGCAGTTTAGCTATATGCTTTATAAAAAGCACAACTACACATTGAAAATGTAAATAAATGTTTTGATTGCATTATTGTACTACCTGATAGCTGCATAATAACAACTATTTTCAATTACAATTATTGTGGTGATTTAAAAGCAAAAGCATATTTTCTTTAAACTAAAACTAGTAATCTAATTATATGTTTCAATCAATGTTGGAATTACTGAAAAATACAGACAGGTACAAAGAAAGAAGTATTACAACCTCTGCTTCCAATGGCTGGCTAAACTTGTTGAGTGACATCAAGGGGGAAAAAAAGTCCCCTCGTGTTCCTGTAAGAATTTTTTAAAAGAAAAATAACAACAACTGTGCTTTAACAGAGTAATTAAAAGATATATATATATATATTTTTAAACATAAATACAACAAACTCTAAGATGTCGGAAGAATCTTAACATACTTCCCTGAAGTAGCCCTCCCTGTGTTTGCTTGGTATCTTAATTTGCGTTTGGTTTCAAAACTCTAGGCTTGCCAAGAGCTATTCCTTTCAAAACCTCAGGAATTCCATTACTAGTTTTAAGCGAAATTAAAGGAAAATAGAAGCATTCAACGCATGGCAAAAGTATGCACAAAGTGTTTGTTGATACTCATAAATAGACTGAAAAATTTAGACATGTCTGAAGGATAACTGCTGCACAGTCAGCTCTGTTTTGCTCTGCTGTGCAACTAAGCAAAAAGCTACTGCTGTCATTCCAGAAAAGCTCAGCATCAGATACATTGCTGCCAAGATGGAACACAGTTAGTACTAGATTGTTCATTTTCCACTGGGAGTTCGCTTATAAATCAGAGGTTGCATTTCTGCAAAATAAAAAAATAAAATTTAAAAAGTGGGAGTTTCTCCTTTAAAGCTACCACTTCAGCATCTCCATTTGGGAAAAAGATGCCACGCTGTGCTAAGACATGGCAAAACCAGTCAACTCTCCACCCTGCCAAATATCTTGCAAGTCATGAAATAAAGACATTCCATCTCAGAAATGTATCTAATATTGTGCTGATGATTATCTTTCCAATGTTCACATAATAAACAAAATGGTATTCCTACAATCGCTTTTACTGACTGAATTATGGTAAGAATAAAATGTCCCCACCTACGTATTGTGCCAGATGCCATACTAATGCACAAAAATATAATATCCCTGTCCAAAGCATTTAAGAAAATTTGCTCAAAAGACAAATGATTCCTTTGTGCCAAGGTGAGTAATCCCAGCAGATAAGAACTACTACGCAGTTTAACTTTGGCATCAGCCAAAGGAAAACAGTGCAAACATCAACACATCAGTTTAAACTGCAGCTCCAGTGAGAGATAGATGCAAGTTCTGTATCTTCCACTAGAAACACAGGAACCTAAGTACCAGGTGCACACTGGATAGAGAGTCTATTTTACCCCTGAAAAGGCAAAAAATTAAAGCAACTTTTCACCATTGAGTCAGCACACAGTAACAGATCAGTGGTTTACAGTAACCGTCACCACTGTATGAATGACAGCTGTAGCATCTCAGTCCTGCCAGGACCAAAATCACTATGAAGAAAGGCCAAGGGAAAGTAGTCAGCTCTCCTGACTGAAAACATGGTCCATCGGCCTCATTTCAGTTTGGAGCACAGTCTAGGAAAACCATCACTATTTCAGACATGCCAACTGTCCTACAGTTCTCAGCTTTTACCAAAACAATAGACAATTCATACAGTATTTCTGAACCATGTTTTCCTCAACAGAAAAGTAATAGACAAATGTACAAGAAAAAGCTGAACAGCAAGATGTACTTGACTACCTTTGCTGTAAGATACACGTTGATCATAAATAAGGGGAAATAAAAAGGATAAGCTCAAACCTACAGTGGGATCTTCTTTTAAAATCCCTGTTCAAAAGCATACCAACACAAAAGTGTCTCTACCAGCAGCCAATATGGAACCTGAACATTTACATTAAATAAAAAGTTCTGCAAGAATAAGTGGCAGGTCTAATAACTGTGACTGATTTTGGAAGATGAATAAAGGTGACTGCCCAGCATGGGCAGCTATGATAGCAATGACACGCAACACAATCATCTCACACTTGGCAGTAATTCAGGGGAACACATTGCCTTACACAGATATTAGCAGTACTCTGTTGACTGAGATTCAGGCAAAAAATCTAGGAATTATCCTGGACCACCTGAGAAGTCAGTGACATTAAGTATTGCTCATGTGAAAAGAAACTTCCCATCTCACTACCCAAATACAGACATGAAAACATTTTAGAAAAAGAACAAATAAGACATGGAATTAAAGTACTCTAAGACAAGAGGAGGAAACAGTCAGTAATCACAACAACATTTCCACTAATTAGAAAAGAATGCATAATAATCAGTCCCAAACATGCCATAATCATGAAATTTTATTGTATAAACATCAGAAATAAGTTATTAGTTCTTTTTATTAAAGCCAAGGGATAATTATTTCTGTTGTCATTTCAAGCTTGAGAGAAAGACTGAAATTCTGGAGAATCACACAGCTCCAGGAAGATATGCCTAAATAAAGAGGGAACTAAATTGGTTGTCATGATTATTGCCACCTCACCAGAAGCAGTGAAGAAGAAACTTTGAGAAGTATATTATATTTGGAGAATACATGACATATACACACATTTATATGCATAGATACTTATATGAGAAAACACCACATACTACTTTAGCACCAGTTCAAGTTCAAAAAGAATGCTCACTTCTAACACAAATTACACAGAAGGGCCAACAAGGAAAGATGATGCTTAAGAGCAGAAAAGTCAGAGTTTGTTATATTATGACTGCTATTCTACAACCAATAACACAACCAAAAAGGTTCCACTTAAATTTGAGAAGAAACTTCTTCACAGTGAGGGTGACAGAGCACTGGAACAGGCTGCCCAGGGAGGTTGTGGAGTCTCCTACTCTGGAGGCATTCAAAACCTGCCTGGATGCCTTCCTGTGTAACCTCATCTAGGTGTTCCTGCTCCAGCAGGGGGATTGGACTAGATGATCTTTCGAGGTCCCTTCCAATCCCTGACATTCTGTGATTCTGTGTGATTCTGTGAAAATATCATCTGCATATGCTGCATGAAATTACACATCTCTGGACAGCAATTTTCAGCCAACAGCTCCTCAAATAGTTTTGATAAAAAACAATGTTATGCAGTAGCAGACAAAAATAAAACCCATAACGTTTGTTCCAAAAAACATCACTGAAAAACTGCAGATAGGTCAACCTCTTCCAGCAGTAGCTACTGCCCACAGTTACTCATCGCCACCCAGCAAAGAGAGGTTACCACCCATACAGACTTGTAAGAGAATGAATCATGTAAAAGCACACTAATCCACTTGAGGAAAAATTAATCAAAGTAACCGACTAGTGAAGGTAGATTGATATTATACTGCCCATTTAACTGTTGATTATGCCTAAAGCACATAACACTGCATCCAGTTTCTTTGGTGAGAAGGATCATTAAGTACGGCAATCTATGTCAGAGTGGCAGAGGCAAATGGCTGGGGGGACAGAGCATCTACAATAGTAATGGATGACTGAAAAAAAAAAAATTAAAAAGAAATTAAAAAAAATCAATGCCTATCCATATCCTGAAACATTAAGTACAACTTCCGTGATAGCCTGAAAGCCTTAAGAAAGATTTTGAAAACCACTAACGTTAAATAGTTACTTAAGAAGAAAAGTCACACACTGCCTCCTAGGAAACTGTCTGAAGTTATAATATATGTCTTAGGTCAGCCTTATAATTTTCATAGGTGTGTTCATTATTTTTTTTTTAATCTACTTATTGCTGCAAAGTATCCTGCAGTTTTCTTAGTGAATGCTCTGATCACTATCTTTTCTGGTTTTAGACTTTTCAATTTAAAAGCTCAACATATATGCTGAACAAATTCATTGTTTCAAGAATTTGATGGATGAATAGCAGTTAAAAACAGGAGCATATTTTTCCCATTAAGTACCACTAAATGAAACAAGAGGTACCAAATAAAAATAGTAAAAAAAAAAAAAGGGTACTATACAAAAGGCCAGATTCTTCCCTCAAAGTACATAATGACATCAGAGATGCAGTGCCACAGGTCTTAGATGTAAAATATACCCATGAATGATAACTGAGCAACATATTCAAACCATCAATGCCATATGAGCTTAACCTCACTGGATTAGGCCAGTATTGAACACGCTTTAAACTAGCATAGAGTGTCACTGTCACCAAAAGAAACAGACACACCCTGCTCCCCTTACTGCTTGCTTCCACCCCCATCTTCGCGCCAGCACAAATGTTTGTGCAGCAAACTGATCCAGCTTAAACCTAACCCTCCCCTCCCTGCCCCTCCCCCAAGTTAGTTCAAACCTCAACCCAGTTCACCACATAACCCTACAAGTATTTGCCTGCACAAAGGAGGAAGCAGAAGAGCGGGGTGGAAACAAGCAGGACGGTGTTTTTCAATGGTGGAGCTGGTCCATGCCAGCTGTACGCCTGTGCAAAGCAGGAGGCTGCAGGCTGGAGTCCCGTCACATCAGCCTCACGGCCTCCGAGCTCCTCCCCTCCCTCTCCTGGATCCCACCTCTTTGCTCATGTGGCCACTGACAGGTATGTGACTGCGAGGTGAGTCGGTTCAGGGTGCTGAGTCAATTCTAAACTAACTCTACCAAAAGAAAAAGTTGCTAGTTTTCGGCCAGTTCAGCTCCCTGAAACAGCTCCTGGTGCAATTGCTACCAGCACATGGAAGAAAGAGGAGGAAAGAGGCTGGGAAGGCAGAAGGTCCAGTTTTGATCACCTTACGTGGAAACACTCGTACACCGCCACATTTTAAATTTAAACTTGCCAGAGCAGCTGAACGTGATTATTTTTAATTAATTTGTTCTTAAGATTAAAGCTTGTCCCATTTTTTTTTTCAGAAATGTAAGCAGCCATAGTCTACTTGGGCACAAGTAGCAGGAAGTGATGCCACTTCACTACATTAACCAATTTCACTCTTCATGTTTAGTAAAACAGAGTATTAGTTACTCTAATGATCCTTTCACCAAATATTCTTTTAAATATCATTAATTTAATCACCTCAGATATTTCCACAGGAGAACATACCTGTAATAAAACCAATGCTGTCATGTTAAGTATTATATTTACTGTAATTTACTATTTGCAAGGAATTTAAACAATGGTTCAGGTGATTAAAGTGGTCTTATAAACCTCTCTGCTCAGGAGTGAATTTCATCCACTATTCAAAAAGTTGTTCTGTTTAAGCTACGAGACCCGATGGTCACAGAAGTGAACAAAATTCACTTCAGTGAGTTCAGAATCAGACCCTCAATAAACATGCTACTTTCTAGCTATTTTTTGCCAGTAAAGTATTGTAAGGAAGAGTACACAGACAGACTGTGAGAAATAATCTTGCTAACTTCCAAAGAACAGAACTTGTTATTGGATCATTAGATTTAGCAGGGAATTATTTCTACGGCAAGGAAAGATATTTATGTTCATCCAGTTAACAAAGAAAAGAAACATAATCATATCAATTCAAAAGGCAAAACATATCAACATCACAGTTCAAGAACTGTGTAACTGAAGTGCAGAATCAGATTCATGCATCTGCAAATCAGTCTTCCGAACTGTCACATATTACTCTACCTGTAAGAATTAGAAATAAGAACAGTTTATTTTGACTTCAACTCACCACCACCACCACCTAAGACAAGACACTGAACTGGAAAGTGAGCAAAACCCTAGAAAGCCATTTAACCAGATGTACATAAAACTGTTGGTGCATTGTTTCAAGGAGCATTTTCAAAGCAATCTTGACACAGAGACAGACTCAGGGAATCTCAGTCAAGGAATAACATTATTAATCACTTTCCGTTTGGAATGGAGTTAGCAGTTTTTGGACTTGAACTGGTGATCTGCACTGATAAAAGTTCCTTTTTAAGTAGGCACAGACTGGTGTGCTCTTCAAATGCACTTGCTAACCGAGGAAAACAGACGATGAACTACCCTGGCAGTTCTGCTGACTTCAACAAGAAAACAGGATGCTTATTGGATCTGAACCCATGTGTCTTAATACCAAATCACTTCTAGCACAGCAATAAATCTTAGAAAAATTAGTTTTTAATTCTCCTGAATAGAAATATGTTGCAGAGCTAGCAGAGCAGATTTAAGGCCATATTAATAATATAGAATGGCTGGTGACATTAACACCATTAAAGATAAAAAGTACTTATTCAGAAAACTTTTTTGCTCATTACAACAAATGTCACTTTACCACTAGCACTTTAAGTAAAAAAAAAAGGCTAACAAAAAAATCAGACTATTCAAAAAAAGCCACAAATGAAAAAACTTTTAAAAAATATAATGAACATCAAATCACAGATGGCAACTTTTTCAACACTTACTAAAATCAACACAGATTTCTACTGTACGTATTAATTACAATAACAGTACTATTTTCAACTCACAGCCCAACAACATTCCTTGTGATTTCTAACCATAATTATCACTTCTCATGCGTGAATGCCGAACAAGATGCAGCGACCAGGAAGATGAGAAAACGCGCTTCCATTTTCCAGAAAATCAAGTTCAGACGGAGAACTGAGTCAAACCAGTACAGAGACACCTTTCGACCTTTGTGATTCCTCAGACCTACCCTTACTACACTGGCATGCAGAGATACGTCAGAGGAAAGGGAGTTTAAAACGAGGAGCAAGCAAGCTAGGTCTCGCTTTCATTCATACACACAGCAGCACTTTGAGAAGCCCGTGCGACCCCCATCCCCTGGGGTGACTCTGTCTGAACCGACCCAGCGGAGCTCTCCATGAGCCTCAGGGCTCGCACCTCCGAAGCCCCCCCCTGGACTTGCTCGGCGACGTGGAGCAGAAAACGCACTCGTGTGGAGAGGCATGTGACAGAAGCAGCTGACCCCGAGGACGCTGCAAGCGCTTGACAGGTCACACACGACGAGCCGAACCGCCGGGCACACCGAGCACCCACCAGGCCGGGTGGGCGGTGGGGCCGCCGGGATCCGCACCCCGCGCCAGACCCGCCTCCCGCAAACCAACCGCCAGGGCAACTCCAACGGCTCCTCTTTTGTTTTTGAACTCACACTCCACTCACCCAGCCCCGCTCTTCCCCTCCCTCCCGCCCCCGAGCAAGGCGGCGATCCCCCCACGGCCTTCCCCGCCCACAAACAACCGCCGGGCCTCGGCCTCCCGCCCCCGCCGTGCCCCAGCCGGCCCCGGCTGCCAGGCAGCTCCCGCCACCGGCACAGCGAGACCCCGCACCCGGACCCGCACCTCGGCCGGGAACGGGACCGCAGGTCCTACCGCGGGGAACGTCCCAGCTCGGCTCCCACGGGAGGAGGCGAGACACGAGGCTGCTCCCGCCCACGGGCGAGCCGGGCCCGGCCCCGGGAGCCTCCGCCGCCGCCCCCTCCCCGCGGAGCCGGCTGGGCATCCCCCGCCAGAAGGAATCGGGGTGAGGGGGGGGGAGGGAGGACCAGCACACCCACCTCCTCCATGAGCCCCGCGCTGGCCGCCGCGCCGAGCCCGCCGGGCCGCCTGTGACGGGCCAGACGGCGGCCCCGCGTCGCGCCGCGGGGAACGGCTGCGCCTCCCGACAGCGGCAGCAACAGGGCCTCGCTCTGGGCCGGACTTTGCCCGCGACAACTTCCGGGGCACGGCAAAAACGCTTTCCGGGGGCAGCGGCCGTTGAACGGTGAGGGGGGTGGCGACCGCCCCGTCACCCGTCCTGTCACCTGGTCCGGCCCCAGCCTGTTACCCGCCCGGCGGGGTCAACCGGCAGGGCTTCTCCCGGCAAACGGCGGGCAGTAAAGAGCGCGGCCCAGAGCGGTGCAGGGAGGCGGCCACGAAGCGGGTCTTACTGGTTTCTCAGGTAAAAAAATAAAATAAAATAAAGAATTAAAGCTGTAATTGCGCGCATAGCTTTGGGAAACATTGGTTCAGTCGGTTTGGTGTGGTTTGTTTTAAATTTCTTTATTTCTGGTGGTTGTGTTGCACGCGGTGTGGGAGCTCCGCTACAGCCAAGGGAGCTGATCTCTTTACATAAACTACGCTACATGCGACTGGAAGCAAAGGTAGACAGAGTAGATATTAAAGCCAAAGATGCTGCAAAAAGAAGTGTGGGAAACAAGAATGAGAAAAGATGCCACACCTGCGCGTTGTGATTTGTGGAAATGCCGGGCGCTTCTGTCAGGCACAGCAACAAAAGGCCACACGCTTGGTTGTACTGTCGCTGCCCGTACGTCATCTTGTCTGACGCCTGTTTGCAGACCGATGCGTGTGACAGGTCTTGCACCAGAACACCTTGTAATCTACAGTTGTAATCTCGAATGTGTAATTAGTGTCCCAAAACATGCAAAAATCAAACACATGGCTCGCAGTTAGAGCAGCCAGCAGCCTGCACAAAACTCTCAGCTTTGTCTGCGATCATGCTATATATGGCTCCCTCTTTTTGTCTGGCTTCTTTGACCTTGCTCTAACTTTTGTCCTCTCTACCAAACAATCCCAAGCACTGAGTTACTTCACAGAACTGCTCTGTTCCTGTATCTTACTTTCTCACAGGTTGTGCAATTCATGTTTTGACTGTTTCAGTTATCTAAAGCCTTTGACAGGGAGAATGGAGAGTCTTGCTCTGATGATAGCCACTCACTCTTCGCTTCCCTAGGCAGTTACTGCTTCATAGCAGAAGTGGCAGAAGCCACTCCAATATTCTCCAATATACTCCAATATTCATTTAATCTGTAGGATGTACGAGAGCTGGAGAAGCTGGAGTCCATGCAGATATTTTCTTTGCATGCACATGCTAGAAAGGTGATAATATCTAGAAGGAAAAGGGTAGAGAGAACACAACTGTGGTTTAATATTTGTACCATTGCAGCTGTTGGCTTCTGTGCATGTGAGTCAGTGCTCAGAGAGCTAGATGGATAAAGCAAAGGGAATGGGATTTTCCTATAGCTGAGTCATGTACTATGCAAAATCACATAGCAAACTCCGTCATCTAACATACTGTACATGCTCATATCCTATCAATGTAATATATCAGTGGGCTAGAAAGCAATGAGCTGCGCTTAAGACAAACATCTGCAGGATTCTTTATGACCTTCAGGTCCTCTGTTATGCAGACTTGCCATAAAGTCTGCTTGGCTCCAGTCGTTGACCTCAGTCTGTGAGTCCACATCCAACTAAGTATTTGTACGTTGCAGTTTTTCCATAGCATTCTCAGCAGCATCTGGATGAGCAGGGAACAAAGCCTCCACATGTCTGTTCTGCTTGGTCTTGGTTATTTATTTCTTTTTCTGCTCTCTCTACCTCTCACCATGCCATCACCAGCTCTTGTGAATGGCTGCATTTAAACCATATGTCAGGATTTATATTAAATTTGGATAGCATAGTGTCTCTTCAACAGTCAAGTTCAATGTCTTCATCAAAGGTGAAGTGCTGTTTCTGTTCACCTGTTGTGCTGGGTCAGCCAAGACCACCCCCTTTAATAAGTGAGCTTGATCTTATATGGTATAGAATACCCAGATGTCCTAGCAGTGAAGAAATTAACCCCGTCTTGACCAGCTGAGCCATTCCACCCCTTATTCTATACCATTTATGTCATGCTCAGGTCGTACATGTACCCACATGCTTCAACTAATTACTACCACCTTAAATACATATACACATATACCAACCCCTTGATTTGTCCTTTTATAAGTTAGCTTGACCTTATATGGTATAGAATACCCAAATGTCTTCAGTGTAGAAATTAACCCCGTCTTGACCGACCGAGCACACTTGTCAAACTGGTCATATTCAGCATTTACCTAAGTGTTATTTTACCTAGCTCACCCAGATTTACTGCCAGACCAATTCTGCATTTAGATACTAGAAGTCTGTGGTGCTCAGTGGCTGCTTTGTGTCTTTCTCCATGTGGTTTTCTGGCTTCTTAGGACCTTGCTGTGTCTCATTCCTGCTGGGAATTTCTGACTGGTCACGTTGTTCCTTCTCTTTTTCACTTCATAGATGCTTTGGATCCATGGCGTATTGGTTGCTGGTCATAGCTACGGTCATTTCTGTCATTCCAGACTGAGATTATTGCAGCTCTGCTCGGCTGCCGTAATGATTACTAGTCTTTCAAAGATCACATAGCTGCTTGCAGACTTCTGCAAATTACAATCTTACGTTGCTTTAAGTCCTTTGATGGCATCTTCATTTCTGTTGCATCTTCCTAAACTTTCTTTAGATCAACTTTGAAGTCAGAGACCTCCTGTGTTGTTTTGCTATAGTTCCTGTTCTCTCTTAAAAATTGGATGCTGGTGCCACCTTTAAAGCTTTTCCATAAGTGGTTAGCCCATGGCTAAAATTTGTAAAATTATTATTTTAGTAGCTAAACATTTCAACTTGTTTGCTTGGGCATTTCTTATATGGTCTTACAGAGTGGCTACTGGGTGTGCTAATTGCTTGGAACAAAAGTAATCATATATTTCACCAATCTGCAATTCATAGCTGTTCTGCACAATTACTGTTTGGAATTAACTCCTTTATTAATAAAAAATTAGAAGGTCAAATAAGTATTTTGGAAATAGTCTTTGAAGAGGAAATAAGCTTGAACTGTGTCAGATATACTATAGCTTGTATTTCCAGAAGTTCTCATTTCACTGTCTTAATGTATTTCAGTATGGATTCATAGATCCCTCTTGTTCCATTTCTTGGATTCTTACAAGATGGGAACAACATTTTGTGGTGGGTTTTATTATGAAATTTGGACTCTACAGGTCAAGTGCTTCTGCCTGTGATCTACATTGATTTAGGCAGTATTCAATTCTGTAAGCAAGAGAGCAGTCCAGTCATATGCAACGTTTTATAATTACAGCAGATTTATCTGATTAGGAAAGCGCTTCCCTGTTTATCTTGTATTCTTTCCTAATGCCTGGGTCTGACAAAGAGGGGATTCTTGGGGAATATGATGCCAGATTCTGTGTTGTGTTTCTGCAGTTTCCTTTCATACATTGTTCAGAGATTAATGGCAACAAACTTCTCAAGGGTTTGCACAGAAGGAGTTACATTTCTTCTCTCCCGGAAGTTTGGAACATATCCCATTTCATGTATAGTTTGTCTTCACAGCAGGGAAGTCTTTTTTGATCAGTATAAATGTGTATCCCCCAGCAGGAAGCCTGGATGTATTTTTGGAGATAGATACTGATTCAGATCCTTAATGTTTCAACTATAAATTCTGCTCTTGAAGTAAACATAAGAGAGTAAACAGTTCCTCTTACAAATGAAACCATAGCAATAGCCTCATGACAAATGACAGAACTTTGCAATCACTTTGTTTTGTGATAAATAAGGCCTTTGATATTGCTATAGGCACCACCAAACCCAGCTATAGGTGAGGGCTCTGTTATAAATATTGTCTTTCAGGGTTTGTGACTCAGCAGTGAAAGTATGTTTCTGATTGAAATGTGGTACAGAAGCTCGTTCTCTGCTGCAAGAGGCTACCTAGAGTGTGGTTTTATCCTGACCTCCTCTTTCCAAAATCCATTTGACACTGTAACAAAATTTATTTTTTAAAAAAAAAGAAACACATTCGGTCTATAACAACATTTCAGGAGCTAGAAAACAGATTTACAAAGAGAGAGAGTTGGACTTAGTGTGTTAGCTGAACAGAGTAGTGCCAGTCACATCACATTCTGCCTCCCCTCATGTGGCATGCTAAGTGGAATGACCCTTTGTATATCAATCAAGAAGTTTTTGTTTTCACAATTGAACAAAGCCCTTGCATATAGTAAGGGCTAGATAGCAGCCACTTATGGCCTGATCCTGCATTTCTTAAGAAAGAACACCTCCTCTGTAAAGTTAGTAGGCTTTTCTTTTTTTCAGAAGGAAGTACAAGATTGAGTCAATAATTTAAACTACTAGTTCACTACGTCATTGGATGCTGTCAAAATTATTTAAGTTGTCAACATTTCAGGTAAATATGAAAATAGAAATTTCAATCCAATAGTGAATAAAGGCATTTTGCAGATGGACATTTTAATTCACATAGTGAAACTTTTCCTGAAATGACTGCTGGAATATGAAAAATCTTCTGCTCTCATTCCTGTGATATCCCGGGAAAAGTGGACCAGAACTGGTCATTCAGGAATTCCTCAGGTGACTGTATTATAATTTGTTTTCCTCAGATGTTTTGTTTTTGAACAAATATACCACTGATATGGTTAAAGGATACATGAGCTCTAAGTAAACATAGTGTGAAGAAGCAGATACTTGTCACTGTGGCAGTTGGTCGGTAGACTTTTAAAGATAATACAATGAGCTGCAAGAACATAAATTGAAGCTTAGTTGTTTTCTCTGACCTGTTTATAGGCTGAGCTTGCTGGCTGAGGTACTAGGTATTTGGTCCCTTACCATTTGAATATTGAAAGCCTGAAAAACATCATTGCAAGTGAAGCTGCCTTTTGGGCCTCCAAAATATAAATACAAATTCATTTCTCCTCACAAATGAATGTTCTGCTTAACCAAATTGAACTGTTTTCATTCCCCTAACAAAGGCATGCAGTTCCTGTAACTTCTTGCAGGCTGTTTGCCAGGAAGAGCATCAATGTATTGGCAGTAGAGTGTACACACATCTTTTTCCAACTAGCCTGTGATAACCAGGTGGGATGTAAATTTAACTAAATGCAGAAAAAAGCTACAGTGTGTTGCAACAGCATTCAAGATCAGACTTTGACTGACAAAAGCAAGGAAATTCCAAGTGAAGATTGCTCCATTCTTATTTCACCCCTCTGTATTTCAGAGTTTCAGGTCCTCAAAACTACACACTTGATTGTGTACAAAACAGTGTTCAAAGAGCCTCGTCACAATGTCAGACTTTTAAAAATTAGGCAACTTGTGCAATTGTAATTTTGACTCTGTTCTGGGCACAAAGTATGATAAATTTAAGTAGCCTATCGTAGACCAGTTTTCTGTTTTGCCCCTTCCTCATTCAGGACACAGAAGAGGTGCTTCTCACAAGAGAAAACAGCTGGTTATTTCAAATCTCTGCATGCGGCAAGTGCCCTTTTGCCTTATTTATTTATTCATTCAATGAACAACGACTTAGGTGTCCTTCAGGCACTTATCATTGTGTTAGTTGATACTTCATTAGCATTAGTGGAATTTTTTCTATGTTTTCTGTACGAGAGAAGAAATACAGTTTCATTTTACTTAGAAGAGAGCATGGATTAGGTCCACGGAGGGTCTTGGTGCTGCTGTGCTCAAATTTGTGGCAGTTAACATTGAAGAACCTTGCTGCTGGGTGAAATCAATTGCAACTAGTTCGCTGTCCAGGTTTCCTGTATGGTACATGGCAGAAGCAAGTAGAGGAATAAATAGGCTTATGTTGGATCCACTATGAACAAGAAGCTGGCTCAGCTTTTCACTGTGAAAGGCCAATTACATCTATGTGACTGAAGTTACAGTGACCAGGCCTGAGTGCTGCAGAATCTTTTAAGATGCCGGGTTTGTCTGTTGTGTCCCATAAGCAGGTGTTACAACTGCTGTTGGAAAATTGGTAGATGGACTATGCGCCTTCGCCTCAGCCTCTACAGCGCTTATTCAGGAATGTTAAGTTAGATCCACACTGCCAAGTTCATAACCAGGACACTGACCAATAGTCCATTTTGCCCACACAGGTACATGGGAGGTGTTTCGATGCAGAGGCAGAGCAGGCAGGCAAGTACAGCTGCAAAACTTACAATTGTATCTCTCAGCACCCTCAAAACTTAGTTGGAAGGAGCTGCTTGCTCTACTTGGAATTTACTTCAGTACACTATTTCATGTTAGATGCCTGAGGGGGGCCCTTTATTACAGAATGTGAACATTTAAGGGGTAGGAGAAACCACTCTGTCCTTTTCCTATAGTTCAGTAATTAGAAACCCCAAACCTCTGCTTGTGGGGGACCTGGTTTTGGTTTCATCCTCTGTTTGTGAACATAACGATTAATATTTTCCTTCGCTCGGGTTGTGCTCTAACAATCATGTGGTTATTACAGCTTCCCTCATCACAGAATCACAGAATGTTAGGGATTGGAAGGGACCTCAAAAGATCATCTAGTCCAATCCCCCTGCTGGAGCAGGAACACCTAGATGAGGTTGTACAGGAATGTGTCCAAGCGTGTTTTGAATGTCTTCAAACAAGAAGACTCCACAACCTCCCTGGGCAGCCTGTCATCTTAGCTACTGAAATTGTTTAGTTGTGACTGTCTGGGCTGGACCTTTAGGAGTAAATTTAGCTTGCTGGGAAGTATATGCTAAAGTGATCAGAGACATTTTGGGAACCTCACTGAAGTAAGAATTTATGGAACGTTAGCACTTCCATAGCTGGAAAGCAACTGGATGAGAATTTTGAAGACTGTCATTTTGAATTAAAGGATTGTAAGTGTTTGTTTTCAGCATCTGAGTCCTCTTACTGGTTTAGTCACCGAGATTTGTCTCAGGTCACACAAGCAAATCAGTGACAGAGAGCTGGGGTGAGGCTTCAGCATACAGACAAATACGTCAGACTATGGAAAAATCAACATGGGTTTTTGTAGAGAAGCTTTGTCATAGTTATGAAGTTCTTTCATGAAACCAACAAACTGATAAACCAGAGTGATATGTTCATTGTAATGATTTCAAAAGAGCTTTTGGCACAGTTCCTCACTAGTGCTGCTAAAGAACGTTAGCTGTCATAGGTTAGGAAGCATGCTTTGTGAATTAGTAACTAGCTGAAAGAGAAGGGTTAATGAGGTAGCAATAAATAGTCATTTTCTTACACTGCTGGAGAGTTACGATTGGACTCCTACAGGGATTCATGCTGGGACCTGCACTAGTTAGCATACTCAGAAATTGTCATGGAAAGAGAGTGAGAAAGGAACCAGCACGTTTTGCTGCTGGTGCAAAGTGCTTTACAGTAGTGGCGTATGAAGCTGACAGCAAGGAGTTCCGAAGACTGTTATTCTGCCACGCAGCATGGATGTTAAATTAGAAGTTGAAATTCAGTATCAATAAATGTAAAGTAATACATACAGCAAAACCCATCTTAATTTTATGCGCCTAGTAGTATGTTACACATCTGCTGTTATTGCTGTAGAAGGAGTCCTTAGAGTCTCTATAGGTAATTCTTTGGAAACTTCATTTCCAGCTCCAAGTCGAAAATAACTGGAATTATTAGAAAAGGAAGACAGAATGAAGCAGAAAAAAATCATGATATCTTTGTGTAGATCAATGGTATGGCCACATCTAGTACGAAGCTCTGGTTTCCCAGGTCAGAAAGAAGGTAAAGGTAGAAAAGAATAATAAAACATAGAGAATGGTTTCTGTTTAAAGCATGACTGTCAACACTTGGACTTTTCTGTTTGAAAAAGACAAAAGTGACAACGTCTGGGTGACTAAGGAAACGTGATTGAATTATATAAAATGGTGGCTTGTGAAAAGAAGGTAGGGAGCTCTCACTCACTTTTTCTAGTAGGTGGCACACAGGGGAAATCATGGACAGCAGGTTTAAAACAACCAAAAGGTCGTATTTTTTTCGGATGCTGCAGAACTGTAGAATGGAGCTCACTGCTTCCAAAAATGTGGAAGCTAAAGCTACCATTACTTTCAAAAAGGGATTAAACTCAAGAGGGATGCAGTGCATTGGCAGCTAGTAAATAGAATAGAATACAGTAACCTTTGGTTCAGGTTTTCCCTAACCAATTATTTACTGAAAACTCTGATTATATATCTAGAAGGATGGTGTTATACCTGACCTGTTCTTTATACTCTCTTCCTGACTGATCAGTCTTGGTCATTAGGATCAGAAGAAAGTTTGGGATACCTGTGTAGTCCCCATGCAATATGACCATTGTGCAGCTCATACTGAAGAGAGACACCAAGATGGTCAGGAGACTGAAAAATGGTATATTGTAGGAGACAATAGAGAGAGAGAACTGAGATTGTAGAGAGAACTGAGATTGTTCAGCTTTAAGCAGGCGACTAAGAGAAGGACTTACTGCTGTTGTTTGTATGGAAGATGAAGTCAGATTGTGCTCAGAGAGACTGAGAGGGAATGGACACAAGTTGAAATACAGGAAATTCTGCTTAGATACAGAGATCTATTTGTTTGTTTGTTTATATTTACCATGGACACAGTCAAACATTGGAACAAGTTGCCCAGAGAAGTTGTGTAACTGCCTTCCTGGGAGATACTCAGAGCTTGACTAGACATGGTCCTGAGCAATCTGCTCTAAGTGGTCACACTTTGAGCAGTAGGTGCTCCCAGGTGACTTGCAGAGGTCCCATTGCAACCTACATGGTTCTGTCTTCTTCAGATGGGTTGTTACCATGTGCTTGTACCCAAAGGATACATTATTCCATATGGTGGATTTGATCAGCATTAACTAATATATATTAAAACTCAGTGCAAGAAAATAGTGGAGACAAGACACTTTGGATTTGCCATCAAGAAAGCAAGAGTCAGCTGTGGTACTTTCTGTCTTGTGTCTTGATAGTAGTCATGAAAGTACTTCATAAAAATGCATCGAGAAGAGGAGCTGTTAGTCAGGGTGCGGCAATAGCAGGAGTCAGTAAATGGCACAGTTGTCCATGCTCACAGTTTTTGGTCTTTACTTCCAATGTCTTCTTTAAACAAATGATAAATAATTAGTTTGTCAGACGCTGAATGGCAGGGAAGAGTACACCCAGTGTAGCATGTGCTGCCATGTCACACGATATGATTGTGTAAGCATGTGTTCTCTGCATCTGGATGAAACGTGTCTCCCACAGGAAAGCCAGTAAAAAGATGTTCTTCTTCACCTTGATTTCTCTACCTAAGGTCAGCGCTTCTTGGTATTTGGGTTAAAATTTTTGAAACAAAGATAGTGCTGTTTGTTGTTGGAACGATAAAGGACTCAGCATTCCGATTCAATATGAACTACGCAAAGCCATTTATTACAGAAACAGGCCTCCTTATATATGCAACTATATTCTAATCACACGTCCACGCTCCAAGCATGGATTCGCTAAATGAGTATCATGGGCTGTCCACGCGCTGGAGTCTCACTGATGATAGGTCCGATGATTCACGTCACGTTGAGGCCATGTACGCCCCTCTTTCTCACAGCAGATTCTGTTCTCAGCTTCTTGAAGCGGCCTTGAGATTCCTTTGAGCCTGACTAATTCAGCAACAAATCTTTATCTATTAAAAACCCCTCCACAGTTCGTCACAGAGTGCTTCTGTTCAACAGCTGGCATGCATGGCACGAGCAAACATTTCAGGCTACAAAAAATACCCAAAACTGCCCATAACTGTTACCTCCTGTAGTAAGAACTTTCATTTGTAAGATGCAGACTCTGCTACAGCTCAGCAGCTGAATGACAGTGTTTTCACCAACAATACTTAAGGAATAAGCTGAGTCTTATAGTTTTAAAGAACAAATGCACTTCAACTTAATTGCAGTCAGGCCTGAATAAAAATTAAAGGGTTTGCATGTCTGTTAGTCTATATGTGGGTAGAAAGGCAGTGAGGTTAAGATAATAGGCTCAAAATGTATTCTCAGAAAACATTTAAAACCACAGCAGGGTGTGATTGTATGCAAATGAGTATTTTTGCAATAGCAGATTAAACACCTTATGGAATTTGTATGGAAAACTGCATGCTTGTACATGATGCAAAGTATGATTAGGCACCAGTGCGTGGAGTTTTTGCCTTTGGTAAAAAATTAAGGCAGATTTAAATCAATCAATGGTTTTCTTAGTCTTTTCACAGTATATATTGTAAGTTACGAACAGTGACTACTAGAGAGAAAGTGTCAAAAACCAACACTACTTTTTCCTTCGGCCTGCATCCTTACAGTGTGTCCTGCTACAGTTTCCAGTCAGATAAAGCACTTTCGTAGCAGAAAGTCTGGCCATAATCTACATTACATGCCAGAGTTATGTATCTGCCTTTCTGAAACTCTCTCCTCTAACACTCAAGTTACTGTGTCCTGTGCAATGAGAGAAATACCCTAGCGTTTTCAAGAAAATTAACTTTCGGTGTGCCCAGGAAGAACATTTAAAGGAACATTTAAAGTTGCAGCCTACATTTTTTCCCCCTAGAAGTGATACATCTGACTTAGCAATATTAGATATAATTGTGTTTGTTTTCATCCATTGTTTTTCCTAGCTGGAGTAGAAAAGATAAAATACATTCCTTCAAATTGACTTTGACGTAAATAGTGAAGTAAATTGGACCCACAGTGACCTTGTGCAGTTTCTCTGAGGTGGATGTATTACTTTATGCAAGACATAAAAGCTTTTCTAAAGAAGTCAGATTGTCACATTGAAAAACAATGAAACACACTCTCTTTCTGTCTTCCAAAACAACTCTGCCTGCTCAGCAGTAAATCTGCACAGGGAACACAAGCTCCCACTGGCAGGATTACTCTTCTGCCTCTTAATCATAATTTGTTAGTGAAAGCAGTGGTCAGAGAAAGTGCAAGATCAACAGTTCTGAACACTGGTACAGCAGGCTTCACTCTCCTTCATGCATGTGCCTTTGTGCCACATAATCCAGAATCACATCTAGAAATGAATGGATAACGGAGCATTGTGATTTATACAGACAGATGAAACTTGGAGGACTGCGAAAGGTATCACCTACCCTTCTCCTGAAGGGTCTCTCCCATGCTTGGGGGGAAGGCTCAGCTTATGAAGCCACTGCTGAACTACTGATCACAGCCTGACATTTTAAGAGAAGAAAAACATAAAATCCAGGGGTTTTTATTTCTCCCCAGTACATAAGGAGTGGGCTTCTTCAGGAAAGCAAAAACCTTCTCACCATGTGGGCAGAAACCACTGAGTGAGGGTAACAGGCCATCCAAGGTGAGGAACCACTCCAGCCCTTGCAAAATAACTTTCAGAATTAGAGCTGATATAGCCAACATAAAGGTCTGTGAAAAGATTTTGGGCATGTTCCCTTCAAAGAGGCATGGAAGAAGAAAAGATGAAGTATGATAAAGCAGAAATATTGGTAATGCAATATAAAGCTGCTTTTGCAGTGCCTTATTTTGGACTGCCTAAATTCACACATAAATCTAGTAGAAGCAAACTACGTAATTGCTTGAAACAAAGGAAATAAAAACAGACTTGTTAATTTAATGGTATTTTAAGCATTAATTGTTTTAGGCAGAAATAATTTTATTTCCCTTCAATTAGGTGTAGTAGCATATTTTTAAAGACAAATCGGGGACAGAACCAAAATGTATACCAACATCATTCTCTCATGCAGAAACATGTATAGGGGAAGTCTGAAGGATGGAGACCAAAGAAGTCCTGCTCATGGAATTTTTCTCAACACAGTTTGATTCGGGTGGGATGAGCTAATGCTACTGTAGACAGATATTTGTCCCAACTGTGTTATTCCAAATGCCTTTTAGCAGGGGGAGAGAAAGATGACACAACGGCTTTTGTGCTGTAATGAAGCATTTAAAAAATAGCTCGTGCTTATATTGAACAACTCCAAATAAAATAGATCTTCAAGAAAAAGTGAGAAAATTTGAAGTTTATGAGCCTTGTGGAAGTTAATTCCACTGCTAAAAAAGCTTCGGCCCCCTCACAGAAGAGAGCTTCATTGTGACACAAGAACCAAACTGGTAACTGTGAACCATAGGTGATCTTTGATGTTTTTTTCCTTCTCTCTCTGTCATACCCTTGGCCTTTCCTGAGATATTCAAATAGTTGCTCTTTGTGTTAGAGCTCAGGGCAGGCTGCGTATCCTGGTCTTATTTAAGACTCACTTGTCAGTGCAAACCTCTGTGAAGCAGCCTGAAGTATTTGTCTTTTTTCGTTGTTGTTGTTCTGCATTCACAATTGCAGATACAAGCTTATTTTGTCCAAGTAATGAAGATGCTCAGAGGTTTTATTCTTAAGTTTTCTTCCCAAGGCTACTTAATTCTGTACCAAACAACTGCATGCCCACTCCAGCCCTCAAATCAAAGCCTTTTTTTGTACAAACGGGAGATTTTCAGATAATTTTGGCTCAAGTCTTATTTCCATCTCCTTTTTTAAAACCATAAGAAAAATTTTCATGTAAGTGACTTCCAGGAGTACTGTTTTTTTTAAAAGAAGCCTATTTTGTTAAAGATGGTGAAACCCACAGACAGCAGTCACTTCACTAATCCACTATAGTCACACTGGATTATATTGCCATGGGATGAGAACTGTACTGAATGCTTCTTCAGTTCAAAGAGAATTAAGGGTATAATTTTAGAGCTGAAAGACATTGTTTACAGTTCAAGTAAAGAACTGCAGTTTATTATACCACCCATCCTATGCTGCCCATTTACATTAAAGGCCTTCAGGCCTGGAGCTCTGCCTGTGCATTTTGCATGTACAGTATTCTCAGGATATGATATAAATAATAATGTATCAGCAGTGGAGTGAATAGCCCAGTGGAGCAATCCACAACTGAGTGAACCTCTCAGATATTATGGAATAAGGCCAGCATTACTTCAAAAACATTTTTTTTCCAGACAAAGTCAGTCAAATGCCTAAATTAAAATCCCACTCAATTGCTTTGATCTTATCAGATGCAGTATCTGTGTGTTCATTTAATAAGCCTCACATGCATTTTATCTTTATGCTTAATTTAAATATGAGAAGCAAACACATTTTATGTAGTTGTTGTTCTCCAATTACTACAAAAGCTTCTTAGCATCTTTGATCATGTGAATGTTATTTCAAATCCAGTTCTGCTTCACAATTACAAAGTGTCTTTACTGAAGTTAGTTGGATGCAATTCTAGTCCAAGTGGAGTAAACCACAATCCTCAGAAAACAGATATGACTACAGAGCAGTAAAGAGATCAGAAGGCACCCAAGTAACTGAGTTGATTGGTGGTGGGATTTTTTTAGGCAGAAATTTCAACTGAAGCTGTAATGGAACAAGTGTCTGACGCAGTGCATCAATGATTTAGCATTAGAGGCAGTTTACAAAATGTTATGATTGTTAAAATACTATAGATCAGCAAACTTTTTTTTTTTTTTTTTGTATCAAGGACACTACAAAAGATGCTCAGCAACAGGTTTCTGGTTTGGGGGGATATTTTTACACAAGACCACAGAGAGATGACACAGGTATAATGGCCGCTAACCAAATTCAACATGCTCATGTGGGGACAGCTGTTAGACAATTACAAAGTGTATTCAGAGTTGTCACACAAACTCGCTCTAGACTGAGGTAAATCTCTGAAGAGAACACCCGACAGCGTCAGTGTCAAATAAAGCTCTTGAAGCAAAACAGCTTTTTGTCTTATAGATCATTTCTCTTTAGTGCTCCTTGTTGAGTGGCGAAGGAGCTGTAGCACAAAACTGAGAAGGAGCTTAAAAATGGCAAATGTACAAAATACAGTACAAGAAAATTATTTTACTGCAGAATCAACAAGAGGGCGTACAGTAGCAATGGCTAGGGGATAAACTGAAAAACATACTTTGTTTAAATTTATGCGCAGGTACCTATCAGACTTCCAAAAGCCTTAGATTAATAGTTACAAAGGAATGCTGGGAAGCCTAACTATCAGGAAATATAAAACATTACTAAAGTAGCCCTTTTCTCAAGTGGCCTTTCTAGTATGGAAATGTGGCTTCTTCATTTACTGATCTATAACTTTCATTCACCAGAGGTCTGATTGAAACTCACTGGCTTCACGAGGACTGAAGGTTTATTTACTGAAGTACTATGCATTTCCAGCTCTAAATGCAGAGGCAGGACACTTGGTAGCATTTAGTACCACACAGTACCACACAGTACCATTAGACAAAGAACAAACTTTAATGAAATTTCACTTTTCAGGCAACGAAACCATGAAAAGTTTCACTGCTTTTCCATGTTAAAATGAACTAGTACCCAAGAGGAGTAGCCACGTGCTGACTTGCGGGCCTGGCAGCTGAGTTCATACCAAATCACTTTCACCCTCTGATATTGCCCACAACGTTCTGTCATGATCCAAGGCAATGCCCATGTTCATTTAACGCTGCAGTTCCTGGCTGTTGCTGATAAGGACTGAAAAGGGAAGATTCAAAGCAAATACAAAGCTTTGCAAAGCAGCAGATGCTTGGATCATTTCCAAACACTACGTAGGAGTGTAGTAGAGTCCAGCCTGTCTAGTTTAAATGTCTATCCTGTGTCTTGCCTCACCATGTAAATGGCTTAACCTGTAGCAAGAAGGAAAAAAAATCAGTTTCTATTTGTCTAATATATATATTTCTTCTACAGTCACTAAAAAGGTGCGTAATTTCTGAAGGCAATAAAAAATCAACTCCATGTAATTTAGATATGTTCATTTACCCTTTTCTGAGGTGGTGGCTTTATTCAGCTCAAAAGCACTCAATTAGTTTTCCCCAATGCCCTAACCACTAAGCGAGGTGATGGTTTTCTTTCGCCTGTTCCCTGCCCAGTCCTGGAGAAGTCTTGCAGAAGTGTCTTGTCTACAAGCTCACTGTGGCCAGCAGCAATGGGGAGAGATCTTGTGTCCTCATGGTTAAGAACTTCTAAAACTGTGAGATGCAAATTCAGTCTTCCTCAGGAATATTTAGTTCCTGGGGTAAATGCTTTAACTACTACATAGACTTCCATACAGAAACCAGGAAATAACACCAAAGTTAACCACAAGCCCCTCAGACCTGACTTTCCAAGATTCTCCATATTGCTTACTCAGAGTTCAGGTGGTTTAGGACCTGAATGGAGCTTTAGGTGGGACAGTTATCACCCTAATCAGGATTGGAATGAAAACAAAAGTGACTTTGATTCATTCTTGCTTTAATAAACGGACAGGAAGAAGGAGCCACGTGCTGGCCCTGCTACACATGGAAGAGCAGAGTGCTGCAGTGGTATTAATTCTCCAGATTTTAAGGCCAAAAGCTGTCACCCTTGTTACACGTATAGAGACATAAACCTTGTTGGTTTTGAAAGCTCTTAATACCTGTATTTACCCAGTGTGCTCGTGCTTAAAGATGCAAGCTTAGAGACTCTGATTTAACTGTGAAAGTTTTTCAAATCTTTTGTTTGGAGTCATGTAACTGAGGTGCAGTTTTGCCTGATCAATTCAGCAGGTGAAGGAGACCTTTCTAACCATATGTCTTACTTCCTGATCCTATGAATAAAGATACTGGAATGTTTCACTGAGAAATTTAGAAGTGTGTTTAATGAAAACTCGTGCATTTTAATAACATTCTAGATCAGAAGTTAAATTTGAAATAAAGGTGAATTGTAGAGTGTGAAAAAAATGTGAGACTTGCCAGACATTTTAGAAGTAGATATTGAAGAAAAACTGCTACTGATCACTTCAGGTGAAAGTATTCACAAAGCAGAAGCCAGCAGATAAGATGAAATCTGTTTCTGTCCTGAAGTACAGAATTCTTCACAACTGTGGCAATAAGAAGTGCCAGCCACTCGTTTAACACATGAACACCTTAAAAAGTATAGTAATTATCAGGGAGGGAGCAGGACAAATAGTGCATGTTCCAATGCTAGTGAGTTCTTTTTATGGCCTAATCACTAGTCCTTCAAGAGATTTTTCCTATGAAAATTGAAATATAAATTTTAATTTTGCATGTGCATTAGCTATTTGCAAGACTGTTTCACTAGAAACTGACTTGATATCACGTTCTAGCTTGAAACATTTTAAAACAGAAATAGTATAAATGTATCATAAGTGAATGTTAAAATAAATCCCAACTAAGTATATTGTGATGCATAAATAACAATAATTTCTCATTGTTGCTATTCTTTTTTTACCATCCTAATTCTTTCTTCTTTCCCTTACTAGACTTAGGCTGTTCTTCCCTACTTTATTCAGGAAAATCAAAAGTTTTGGTATACTTGGGAGCCAGAGGTTCATTCATAGTATTTATTAAGCTGTAAGTAGTCAAAGAAGCTTATGAATTCTATTAAGTTTTTAAAAGTAATTACTTCTAGAAAATCCCGCCATTTTGCACCTGCAATTGAGTGCAAGCAAAGGATGCAGTTCAGAGGAATATCCAAGTTATGTTTTGTTCATTTCTGGAAAAAAAACAACCAACCAAACAAAAAACCACAAACCACACAACGCTAAAAACAACCCCAGAGACCCCAGAGATTTGTATTTGAAAGCTGTTTCCCTTGCCAAATGAACAAAAATTGTGAACAAGCATTCACACTCTTTCTTTTGCTTCCTGGCACGGTATATTCAATTTGCTCACAAGGCTGCTGAACAGTTTCATAACACACAAGATAATTTGGTCATCTGTATAGAAACAAATACAAATTATCTAATCAGATGGTCAAGTCTCAAAGCAAATAAGATCAACCAAAGATATCACAGATCTGCCAAAATCCCAGTAATAAAAATGCTGTTGAGACTGGAGAATATTTTGGACATACCTGCCACCTGGTGTTCGGAAAACAACCTTATGTGTGAAAACAGCCTGAAATGCTCTTAAAACTGGATTCCCCTTAACAAGCAAGCAGACACTGATGTATTTAATGTGGATTAAATGGATAAGCACCAAAAGTGTCTTTAGGTTAGTATTACTACCAGCATCTGTCTAGAAAGAAAAGGAACAGGGTGACTTAACATTCCTTTGAGTCCCATCTCTACTAACCACAAAAACTCTCAAGTACATCTTTGAATTAAGTATATTTACAAATCTCCCATCAGGTAATGGCACTTTTGATGAGAAACCTCCCAGGCACAACCTTATACAGCTTCACAGTCTAACTGTAAACTACAGTGTGCCAAACCCAGAGGCAAAGAAGTTGTATGAGCTGGAGCTAGGTAAGAAAAAGGACTAGCGATAAATAATACTGGGTAGTAAGCAGTCAGGGTTTGAAATTACTGCGATGACTACTAATGTGTTTCAGCTAAACTACTTAAAATCCCAAGTCTTTATAGTGGAAGCAGCAACGGCAATAACTACTAGTTTCGTGTATTTGATGCCTGAAGTGATGGGACAAGAGGAAACAGCCTCGAGTTGTGCCAGGTGAGGTTTAGCTTGGATGTTAGGAAAAATTTCTTCACGGAAAGGGCCATCAGGCGTTGGAACAGGCTGCCCAGGGAAGTGGTGGAGTCACCATCCCTGGAGGTGTTTAAAAGGCGTTTAGATGAGATTCTTAGGGACATGGTTTAGTGCCAGAGTTAGGTTAGGTTATGGTTGGACTCGATGATACTGAAGGTCTCTTCCAACCGAAATGATTCTATGATTCTATGAAGTAAACATTCTTTGTTGGTAAAATTGATGCCAGTAAACACATAAACTGAGATAAACCATGTTTTATCTTTACATACCTAAGGGTTAGTTCAAGTGGGGCCTAAAGGTTCAGTGTAGGCAATTGGACGAATTACTGTGCTGTTCAGTGATATCAAACTGTACTTAAGCACGATGAGGGATTTTCTTTTTCTCTCCTTTGCAAAGCAAATTTAAATACATCTGTGTTTCACAATTATAACTTAGGATGAAACCACAGTCTAAAGTCAGTCTCAGCAACATAAATAACTAGCATTTAAGTTAGCACCCCTGGCAAAGACAAACTGTAACTATTTGTCTGGAATCACAGACAAACTGTAACTATTTGTCTGGAATCACATCTTCTTAGGGCTGCCAAGAATTAAGCAGGGTGTAGCGAGTTTTTCTTTTTCTTCAAGGCAATGGGGGTCAAATGCAACTGTGTCCCTGGGCACCAGACTCCATTTCAGTTCTAGTAACTTTGGAAATGATACGCACTAGAAGGTCAACACTGTAT
The DNA here is from genome assembly GCF_036013475.1 of Columba livia. Lineage (NCBI taxonomy): Eukaryota > Metazoa > Chordata > Aves > Columbiformes > Columbidae > Columba > Columba livia. Next base: position 155,306,294 of record NC_088602.1, on the reverse strand, counting down.
TGTACACTTACAGTGTACACATGCTATGTCAGGTGCTTGTGTCAACAAGTCTTTCAATGACCCATAGGTCCAAACATAACGTGTTAACTGAGAACCATGCAGTTGTTCATGGAGAAAGTAGCTACAGGTTTACTTGTGAAATGCGGGAAGGTGGGGTTTTTTTGTTTGGTTTGCTTTTTTTCCACATTTTATTCTCAAGCCAAAATCTTAAACAGTTTAATTCTCATGAACTTTTCCCAGAATTTAATTATTAATAGAGGACTCAGTTGCTTTCTCAGCATCTGAAGAAAGTATTTCCTAATGAAAACACAGAACAGAATAAGGAACTTTGTAGAGCAGAAGATATTCTTCCTGTTTTCTCTCAACAGTAACTGCTCAGCACAGACGTTAGCGCTATTTTCTTGACTTAGTATTGATGGGGGAACATGACAACTCTTGTACAATCATTACAGAGAGCATGAAGCAGAAGAAAACACAGTCCACAAAGTCAAAAGAAAAAGCTGGGGCGGGGGGGGAACCACTAACCACAGACAAAAATTACATCAGTAGTTTAGCATGTTGATGGCTACTAACAGTAGAGCCAGCATCATTGCTTCCCTAAAGTTGAATACTACACTGATTATTGGATGTTATTTAAAATGTAGACAAAAATAATACTTTAGGCTGCTACAAAAACACTGCATTCAAAAGGTACCACTCCATTACTTTTTGGTCTGTTTAAGCCTGTGGCAGCAACTCTGTTGTTAGTCATGGCTCCTGCAGAACCTATTTAATGTTCTGAGTTAATCTACATTAGTATTATTTTAACTGACAAATAACAATGTTGAATACAACTAGTTATCACCAAAACTCTGTTTTCCATTCCCATTTTTGTTTCAGCATGCACAAACGGACCTTAAAAACCTCCTCACGTAATGGAATAAATATGCAAGAAGCTAAGAGAATACACATGGAAGGAGTCACTTCATGCTAACACTATTACATTTGTTCTTAAAATTCTGCTGACGGTCATCAAAGACAAGGAAGCAGTCAAACAGTTTGAATGATAAGGTATAATCAAATTGTATTAAAATTGTACGTTTTCACTGAGAAGTGTTTTTTCGGTCTTAAAATATATAATATACTGTGGCCCATGCAAGTCTTGATTTCATTGGAGACCTCTGAAAATGGCATGTTCCACTGTACTGGAATTGCCTAGCATATTCTTCTTAGGCTACTGCTTAAAAGGAAATTGGCTACTGAATCAACAAACCAATTCAGTAGCCAGAGAAATGTGGATAGTCTGCAGTGCTACAAAGAGTCTGTATGGACACCAGTGCTAGAAGCTGTTCCTCAACCTATGTGTATATTCAACCTATGTTTTTATATAATACCATAAACTAAACATGCCAAGTTTTAACAGTTATTTTTCTTGATGAAAAGCTTAAGTCTGCATCTGGAGTGCTGAAACTGTTTCAGTTCTAAATCTTTACCAAGCTGTTGTAAAAGCTAATCATCAATTGTTTCAAGCATGAAGAAATCAGTGTTGTCTTCCCAAAGCACTGATCATACTGTTTTCTCTGGGAGAAAGGATGTGGGGTTTTTGCTTCTCTGGCAAAGTTTATCGCAACACAGTATCTTGAAGCAGTAGAAAAGGCCAGGCCTTTTCAAAACCTGAAGCAGCACCATCTCTATTACACTCTTTCACTTCTACCAAAAGTTACAGGCAAAAGATCATGTACTAATTTGCTGATTTTTCAGGGGGAACACTCTATAATTAAGAATAAACACAGTACAGTGCAAATATTAAACAAACTTCTACAAAACAGGACCAGAATAATTTTCTGCTTCTGCACATAACTTTGTACTTCAAAGCAGATGTGACACTAGAAACTCTGTAAATAATCTGTAAATATACGAGTTACTTAAAATCCTGTTTTCAGAAAGTTCTTTCATTGTGCTGATCACAGGCAGACATGCAGAAATCACTGTAACTAGACTTAAGCAATTTGCATACAATTATGTGTCAACCTCTACCTTAAATCAGGGCATGCTATTTACAATTGTCCTTGAAGACCAGAACTGGACAGAGACAAAGAATATTAAAATAAAAAATAGCATATTTTATTTTCAGCTTTAAAGATGCATCTCTAAACGATCAGTAGAAAAAAAAAAAACAACACAAGTAAAAAAAGTAAACATCGGCATTTTGTAAAATCACATAGAACTAATAAAAGACTTAATACAAAGTTTTTATATACCATTCAAATGCAGTTTTAAAAAAAAAAATAGTCCGGTCTCCAAGACCCCTTCTACTTGAAATAAATGATTAAGTACCCACAGATTTCAACTATAAAACTAGGATACATCCTTTCTTTTTTCTTCCATTTATGAAGTCAATTGCCACGCACTTCAATCACTTGCAAGTGAAATTCATGTTAGTCTCAGTTACAGTACTGGAGAGGACAAATACAATTCCAGGACTCAAGTCCTTCTGTTTTCAGTATCCTGAAAGGTTCCTTATCAAGTCAGCGCTCGTCACATATCCTTAGACTGATCATCCTCTTCAAGTTTCCTGATTTCATTCTTTAAACAGTTGATGGTTTCACGACTTGCTTTTAGTCTTTCTTTCAGTTCAGCAATTTCAAAACTAGTTTTCTTTTTGGCAGCTTCCAGCTTTTCCCTGGTTTTTACTTCAAGATCTGCAACTGTGGTGGCGATAAAGAAAAATAAATATTAAAAGAGAAAGCCAGAAAGCCTGTTTTGTGGCCCCATTCTGCTCATCAGTTTTGTGGATGGAGTTATTATTTGTTCACGCACAAGTTTTTGGACAAAGCTGGTAACGCCAACAAATTTAAGGAGGCCACAGATATCCCTTCATATCTCATAAGTTATAGAGTTGTGGGCAGTGTAAAAAAACAAAACCAAACCAAAACACTGATTTTTTTATCTGCTTCAGTAGCACATACTAAAGAAATATATTTTTAAAACAAATAAACAAAACAACAACACTAAAAATTTCTATCTATGCTCAAGAGAAGCATCCAGAAATTTTAAGTGAGAAAAGTTTACGTTTGGACAAGACCTTTTTATTATTCAAATTATTAAACACTTTCTACACATAAACCACAGCAACATGAAATATACCAAAAGTCCACCTTAAGACTGGCTAAGCTGAGGTAGAAAATACAAGTCCACACACCCAAACGGACATAAGGCAAATGACAAAGGTAACTTTGTAAAGCTTCAAACACATAGCTACTCTTAGTTTGAGGTATTCACTGTCTAAAAATACTTGTTCTCAGGGGAACCTGCATATAAGCCAAAGGCCAGGTGAGCCGCACCAGAGTTTGCAACTAACATGGCAGGATTTGGGCTCAATACATATTACATTTACTTTCTGAAAGTGGAAGAGATGAAATTCAGAAGGTCAGAACATACATCATCGCTAAATGAATCAATGTATTTCCATTTCTTTCATTCCCTTAATATTCTAGTTTATATTTAAAGACAGATTAAATAGGAAGGACACGAAGAATATTCAGCTAAATTACCTAAGGAATTAGAAGGGAAAAAGACAGGAAGAGCTTTCAGACACTGCTCTATCCCAAAAGGGTTGCTGCTTTGACTAACACAGTACTAACTGCTCTAGATTTCAGCGGTAAAGTGGGATCTTTGCTTGCACTTAAAATCCTGATGAAACCAACTTTATCACAAATTCAGCAGGCTGAATTTATTCAGTTTTATCTGATTTTGCTGCATGCCATCACTCATAATACTAAATTATTCATAATTTTCTTCAGCAGGCACACAGACCTGAAAATCTTGGAAGTTTTCAAATAAGTATTAATATCTTTGCAAAAGTTGAAGCTAATTTGATGCAAAAATATGACTTCTTAGCAGCATCCAAATCCGCTGTACTATTACAGCCTAGGGGGAAGAAAAAAAAAACCCAAAACACAACACCAAAAACCACACAACTAAAACCAAAACAAACTCTTTTTTATTGCTAAAATGAAAATATTTTGATTTTCAACTTACATTCTGTTTCATGCTTATAAGCACCTAGCGTTAGCTGACGAGATGTTGTCAACAGCTGCTGCATCATTGCAGTAGGGTCTTGAAATATCTAACGAAGGAGAAAAATACATGGTGTCAACAATACTGTTAAATATAAAGTGAGGATTACATTAAAAATTAACATACCATTTCATCATAGAATTCAGAAACTACAGTTTTCTTTCCCAGGATAGCATTGGTATCAGACTGAAAAAGCTTCAGCAAGTGATACAAGGTTACCTATAAAAAGACAAAATTGTATTAGCTTGACAACTGCAGGGGAATGATATCTTCTAGATATCAGTAAGTGGGATTTTTTCCCACGCTAGTTGTGTAGGATTTAAAATCTTTTAGGAATGCAAAACTAAATGTCATATAGCTTCAGCAGGATTACTTAAATTTAGTATTGATAGTAAAACACACCAACTATCCAAAGGCTTCTTGATACTTTGTGTTTTTCTTAGGAAAGACACTGATGCTAGCATAGCACCATTGAAAAAAAGACAATTAAAATATTCTAAAATCCTGTAACTAGGAAGATAAATTCCTGGTGTGTGCTCAGCCCAGGTAAGGTGCAACATGCAGCCACCTACCAGTAAACACCAGAAAAGTTAAGCACAGAAAAAACCATCACGAACACCAGTAGAAAAGCACGGAAACAGAAAAACATGGCCAACCATTAAATATATTTCTTATGCAAACAGGCTTTATTATTTCCATGGCTGATGGGATCTATTTTGACCAGAAATATCCTACAGCACAGCTTGAGGCCACCATAATTGATTAAGTGTTGTTAACAAGTTCAATGTACTTACAGGTCTCTCATTTGGATCAATGAAAAATATCTTAATGATTATTTCAAATTCACCCCAGCCCGTTTCGGTGATTTCATAAGGCGGTTTGGTAACAACTGCAGTGGGAGATGCAAAAGTGTTAATACAGGTGATAACTCCTCATCAGAACTAATCAAAATTCCGTTTCCAGGAACAAATGCCCAAACGTAAAACCTACCTCGTAAAGGATTACCGTAGCTTTCATGCAACTTGAATTGAATTTTTTTGACATAGGCAGACATATCCTAAAATAGAAATGCCATGATTTCTGATTATTTAGACAGCACAGCAAACTATTGTTTATTCATCCATCCTACATGCCTATCATTTCTTCTGACTTAAATACAGTATTTCTTCTGACTTCGTGAGTAGGAAAGCAAGACAGTAAATCCAATGGTTAGTACTGGCACACAGGTCTGTCAGTATTCTGTCCTCATGAATGCTCTCCAGTTCTCCCCTGGCCTGGAAAGATCACTCCACAAACAAAAGTGGAAAAGCATCTTCCTTCTCTTACTCTTTTTTGGACCCCCCCCCCCCCCCCCCCCCCCCAGCCTGTGTGTGCACTCCCCTTATGCCCCAGCACCCTCCTGCCCTCTCCTCACACCCCAAAGCTCATCCAGTCCACCCCTCTGCAATGAGCAGGGACATCTTCAACCAGATCAGGTTGCTCAGGTCCAGCCTGGCCTTTAGTGTCTCCAGGGATGGGGCATCTACCACCTCTCCGGAAAACCTGTGCCAGGGTTTCACCATCCTCGGTGTAAAACATTTTCTCATGTCTGGCCTGAATCTCCCACCTTTCAGTTTAAAGCCATAAGACACAGTAAGGACAAGGCGCCGCCGCTCCCCGCACACCTCGTTCCTGTAGGGCTTCACGTAAACCGTCCACTGGTGCGTGTGACCGTCCTCCTCTCTTTTCTTCCCAAAATACCGGGCGACGTTTCCATACACGATCGGCTTCACAATGGTAACGCCCTTTAAAAAAGAGAAAAGAAAACCAACGACACGTTTCGAAAGGCGTTTGCCGCGCTGCTCCTTGTAGCCCGAACGAAGCCGGTGCCCCGCGGAGCGAGGCCCGTTCCCCGCCGCAGCCATCGCTCCTCCATCCCCCGCGCCGGGCCGGGCCCGCACCTTCACCCTGCCCCCGGAGTCAGGCCCGAACTCAGCCATTCTCTTGAACATATTGCCCCGGCGTGGGGGGCGCCGCCCGCAGCCGCGCCGACCGCGCTCAACTCCCGCGCCACGGCCGCCTAGCCCGGCCCCGCCGCCACCGCCGCTCCGCGACCGCCATCCCCTGCGGCTTCCGGCGGCGTCCGCGTCACGGCGGGGCGGGAACGGCGGGGCGGGGCTGAGTGACTGACTGACTGACTGACTGAGTGACTGACTGACTGAGTGACTGCCGGTGTGAGGCGCTCCTGGCCGGCCTCGCCGCCTCACCGCTCCCCGGTTTGGTCACCGCTCTTCACAGAATCACAGAGTGGGTGGGCTTGGGAGGGAGGGACCTCTGGAGATCATCCAGTCCAACCCACCTGCTAAAGCAGGGTCACCCAGAGCAGATCACACAGGAATGTGTCCAGGGGGCTTTTGAATGTCTCCAGAGAAGGAGACTCCACAACCCCTCTGGGCAGCCTGTTCCATGGCTCTGGCACCCTCACTGTAAAGAAGTTTCTCCTCATATTCAGATGGAACCTCCTGTGCTTCAGCCTGTGCCCATTGCCCATCACCCTGTCACTGGGCACCACTGAAGAGTCTGGTCCATCCTGTTGACACCCACCCTTGAGATATTTATAAACACTGATGAGATCCCCTCTCAGCTTCTTTTCTCCAGGCTGAACAGACCCAGCCCTCTCCGTCTCTCCTCATAAGAAAATCGCTCCAGACCCCTCACCATCTTTGTAGCCCTCTGCTGGACTCTCTCCAATAATTCCTTGTCTTCCTTGCATCCTCCACATTGAAATGGATATGTAAAGGACCCCTCTGATATGCGTGACCTTTCTAAGCCTAGTTAACTTTAAATGATGCTCCCTCTCTTGGCTGTGTTTTACAAACACAGTTTAGTCTTTTTAAAACAGAAAAACCCGCCGCGCTCACGCCATGCCCACGGCTGACAGGCCTCTGCGTGCAGGTCACCGTACTGCTGTGAGCTCAGCGGTGCTTAAAAAAAGGAAGCAGGGAATTATATTGATTCTTTTTCTTCTTTCCATATTTTTACTTTTGTAGCCTTCAAACACACACTCAACTAGCATATGCTGGTGTTCACTGGTCTCATTGTGCACCATTCCCATGGACACACACGGTGCCTGGTTAAATGAAGCATCCTGCACAATCAGAGCGGTCACAAGGAGGGAAGGAAAAGCCTATTAAAAATAAAAAAAGGAGGGGGGGAAAGAGGGTTGCAAGCATGCTAAAAGTTGCACAGCCACTCCAGGCTTCAAAATATTCAGTTTGTGGGCTGACCAGTCCAGAAATTTTTGTACATCTTTGGAATATATGGGATATCACCTTTGGTAAGACTTCATCCCGTTGTCTTCCAGGCAACACAAACCAAAAGGCTGAGATGTGTGACAGTTTCTGTGTTCAGTTTGACATTGAGTCTGTCTTTTTGAAACACCCTGTAGTTTCTGAGAAAAAACAAAGAACTTTCCTCTGGCAACTTTCAATTACCAGAAAACAAGCAGAATAAATCTATTGAAGCAAGTCCACAAACAATGCAAAATAAACTAGGCTGCAAGAGGATGCTGTATTTCATGCATTTATCTTTGGATGGCAAAGTTAAAATACAGAACTAGGTTAGTAGGGTGGCAACGAACTAGTTTCTGCCACCATTTTATGGTTAATCTGCAAAAAAGCTCCTTTGCCTATGGGGAAATAACTGAGCTGTCAGGTACTCTTCTTGGCCGGTGACTGTTCAGTTGTGCTCTGGCGCAGCAGGAGGGTGTCACGCTGCAAGCTAACGAGTTATGCCTCTGGTTCAAAGTTGTATGTAAGTAACACCCATAATTGCTCAATTCCAGCAGTTTCCATTTTATTTACCCTGTGAACCTGACAGTTCTTTGGGTGAACAAGGTATTAAAAATTAACTGGCAATGTTTCACCCTGCTTAGGTGTGAGCAGCTTATGTCAGCTGCCCTTGTCTTCATCAAAAGGAGCTGGCTGAGCAGGACCCCTTATTTACATTGTTTTCCTGAGCAGCTGGATATAACAGAATATGTGATCTAAATATTTCCTTGTTCTTGTAGGAAGGCGGTCAGCATCCCGTGGTACCCAAACAGCAGCAGAGGTCAGAACTGCTGAACTGCTGGTGACTGGGGAGTGATGCCCATGCAGGGTAACACACAGTGGGCTGAGCCGACTCAAGGGTCACTGATTTCTCCGTTTCAGGAGGAGGTGAGTCCCTGCTCCGTGCCCCAGCTGTAGCCTCCGGTCTGCCCAGCTGCGGCCATTCCCGCGATGGACCAAGGAACTCCTCCACGGAGCTGCAGCCAGACCCTGCTTGCAAACCGCTCTCCCGAGCGCCCCCTCCCATGGCATCCAGCGTGTGCCAGGGCTCCTGGTGGACAAGAAGATGGCAAATGGCCTCAATTTGCACCAGGGGAGGTTCAGAGTGGATATCAGGAAAAATTTATTCCTGGAAAGGGTTGTCAGGCATTGGAACAGGCTGCCCAGGAAGTGTAGGAGTCACCATCCCTGGAGGTGTTTAAAAGGTGTTTAGATGAGGTTCCTAGGGACATGGTTTAGTGCCAGAGTTAGGTTATGGTTGGACTTGATGACCTTGAGGGTGTCTTCCAACCAAAATGATTCTATGAATCTATGAATACCATGCCTAACCCACTCCTGGGAAGCAAAAGTTCCCTATCTCTTTCTTTGCATGAACTAGATCTCACGTGACAGTGCTGCTCAGCCCTGCAGTATTATAGCTCTTCTTGTTAAAATGAAGCAAGTTGGCAACACTGGCATGTGGGCCAGTCTTTTGCAAGTTCTCACTGTCTTCAAAGAAAAATTAAATCTCCTGAGGTTAATGTAATTGCTAATTAAATTAACCTCTTTACTCCGTAAACATTAACAAAGACAAAAAGAAGAATGATGCCATTCCTGCTGTACAGAAACCTTTTCCTCCCATGTGTGATGACTGCCCTGCAGATCTCCCTTTGGAAAGGGGGAATGATGGGCTTGAATGTTGCTCTGCTGTGTATTTTAAAGACAGAGCTGTAACCAGCTAATCTATTTGCAACTGGGAGATGAGAGGGCAGCCCACCACAGCAGCACCTCGAGAGACTGTGCTCACCTCAGCAGGGGCTATTGCACATCTGCTTGGCCCTCGGGATCCTGCCACCATTGCACCACCAGCAGCTGTTGGTCTGTAGGATCCATGATTCTGATACAGAAAATAAAAAAATATGACTGTATAGAGAATGCCCGTGCTAGAGGGGGTGGTCCTTTTATTCTTTAATCCAACCAAATATGAAAAACACATGCAATGTGTCTTAACTTCAAAAATGCCCTTGGAAAACACAACACAGGTTTTCTACTTTTGGAAATAAATTCCATTATGTCTTCTCTGGAGACATTCAAAACCCGCCCGGACTCCTTCCTGTGTAGCCTCATCTCGGTGTTCCTGCTCTGGTGGGGGGATTGGACTAGATGATCTTTTGAGGTCCCTTCCAATCCCTGACATTCTGTGATTCTGTACATTGCTCTCTATATACAGAAGTACAAATCAAGCCCAACATGTATTTCCACAAAAACAAGAGAGGAAAATACAACCATGGCCAGTTTATGCAGTGGTTCTGACTGTATTTAATCAATGCTGGCCTCTGCCTGGACAGAAATGAAGTGCAAGCAAGATTTCAGAGGAAACTTTGGAAACCAGCGCAGTGCTGGGGCCCTCCCACTGCCGTTACTGCCCTAAGGGTGAAAGCGCAGACACGGGGAATGGCCAAAAAAAATAATTCCTTCCAAAGATAACCAAGTTTCTTTGCTGGCTCCTGCAGGTTTGAGTGCATGTCAGGGGCCATGGGCTGGCGGGTGGGCTGTGGCAGGCAGGGTGTCCTCTGCAGCAGCAGCTCCTGCTGCGCTTTGAAGCTGTTGACAGCCAGAGCGGGTAGAGCTGCTCTCACGGGCAGCCCCAAGGGTGTTTTTGGCAGCCTCCATAGATGTATCCAAACAGACCCGCTCACCTCGCTCCTGCCACCAGGCTCGCGCCTGTGGAGCTTCTTGCTGCACAAATACCTGGTTTTGGTGAGGGGCCTCAGGGCTTTGCCCTTCCCTTCTTATGACTTGCCTGCCCTGTTTTGTCCTATGGACACGCCACTATATCTGCAGCAGGAAGGAGAAGGGACGGGGACTGTGATTCTCATCTGAAACGCGAGTGTTGGCCAACGTGGATGCTGTTGTGGCTTAATGTGAGCTGGCAATACAACCACGATAGCTGCTCGCTCGCCTCCCTCCTCGCCCCCCAAATAGGGGAGAAAATCAAAAGGGAGAAACTTGGATTGAGACAAACAGTTCAATAAAACGAGAAAATTCTAATATGCTACTAGTAAATATATATATATATATATATAAAAGAGAAATAAAAGATACTCAGGCAATTCCTCACGAACTCCATCCACACTGAGCAGCCAGTCCCAGGAAGCAGCAGCAGCACCTGGTCCCAAACAGCTGATCCCAGAGAGAGAAAAGACAAAAAAGGCAGAAAGGCCCAGAGGCCTCTGCAAAATGGCAAAAGGCCGAACTAATGAAAGTCCTGAACAGAACTCCCCCAGCTTCAACAAAAAGAACCAAGATAGTGATGAAGACAAAAGAGACCAGAATATCCCCCCGCCTCCTTAAATATGAAGCATGCTGCTAGTGGGCTGGAATAGTCATATTGATCAGTCTGGACATCAGTCAAGCTCTGCCCCATCTCTGCTCCCCTTCCTTGCTGCCTCACACCTGTGGGCAGAACGCTCAGAGTGTCCCTGGCTCTCAGACCAGAGCAATTAAAAACATGAGCTCTGTGCTGGGGTGTTATCTCTTGTTGTCAAACTAAGTCCAAATAATGATCACGCTAGCTATGAAAAACAAAGGTTTCTAACTGCATGAAGAAAATTAACCCATTTTCAGTCAAACCAGCACAGATGCCCATGGCCAACACATGGATTGTTCCCAAGACCCGCAATCAGAGCCCATGAATACTTCTCTCCGAAGGACAGCAGTTTAGCAAGAGCCTGTTGCCACCGCTCATTCCTCCGTGTCCCCAGGTCCCCCGGCAGTACCTGTCCTCCACTCCCACTCCAGTTTGCTCCACAGCTTCACCTGCTTTCCCCGCTCCAGCAGTGCGGCCACCATAGGCAGATGACCAGCAGGACAAGGAACTGCAGCAAGGAAAAGCAACGCAGTCAGGAACTGGGGAGGTGTGATGAGACAGGCTGCTTCTGGGAGAAGCTTCCTGGTGACCAGAGAATCACAGAACGTTAGGGATTGGAAGGGACCTCAAAAGATCATCTAGTCCAATCCCCCCACCAGAGCAGGAACACTTAGATGAGGTTACACAGGAATGTGTCCAGGCGGGTTTTGAATGTCTCCAGAGTAGGAGACTCCACAACCCCCCTGGGCAGCCTGTTCCAGTGCTCTGGCACCCTCACCGAGAAGTTTCTTCTCATACTTAAGTGGCACCTCCTGTGTTCAGTTTGAACCCATTGGTCAGCTCAGACTGTGGAAGAGTGGCAGGGCTAGAGAGGGTGAAAAGTTGCAGACAGTGACAGCAAGTCTGTGTCAGCAGAGATGGACTAAGCCGATGGGATCCTGACTTCTAAACTCCGGCATTCAGGTGCTCATTTTAACAAAGCATGTTAAAATGGAAGTTCCTGCCCCATGTGCCCCCTGGAAGTCACAAGAGCAGACTTGGAGAATCCCAGGCTGTGTCCCTAAAGGTTATTTGATCCAAGACGTTTCATAGCTGCTGACAGCTGACACCTCTCATGGACCTTCCCTGGAGCAGCCAGGGGTAGAAGACAAAATGTGAGGATTAGTCAAGACTTCATGGTGCATACAGCCTCTTAATACTGAAACCACAGCTCTCCTGCACTTATCTCATCTCTTAACCTTCTCCCACTCCCTTTTGGTTCCTCTGCTTTGTAGCAACCAGAAACGCAGCCTCTTCAGTACATGGGCATTTTCCAATACTTGAAGCATCACTCCAAAATTGTACATATATGATGTGGAAAGCCACAGCCAAAGTAACATCACCTCAGAATTTTGTTTAAACTCTCTCACAATACCTACCAAAGGGGGATTTGGCTATCTAAACTCTGCTACTCAGATTATTATAAAATTATTATCAAAGTCCTGGTCTTAATGCAGTTACTGCTCATCATGAATCTACCACCATTAACAACCTAACAGAAGCAGCCTGGAGAAACGGGCATTGGACACATGGTCCGCACCGACTGAAATTGAGGAAATCACCTAAATGGAGCAGTTTTCAAAGCAGCCACTTTCAGAGTCACAAGTAAGTTGTGGCATATGGCCGGCTATGGGGGGAAACCTTCTTAGGAACAAAGCGGAATGAAAAAATCTGCGCAATGAGATGACGTGGGAAGGACTGGAAATGGCTCTTGCCTACAGCAAAGGGCTGGGAGTGCCATGAAGGATACAGGTGCTGAACCCACTTCTACCAGCCTATTTTGGGGGGCTGCTGCCCCTGTGACGTAACTGTTGAGCCCAGCCTCTGCCCAGGCATGTGGTTTAGGTGAAGCTTTATCATATGCAGCTGTTGTGAAAGAAACGGTGCCCAGGCAGCTCCTCACAGACTCGAGTCCCTCACCCGTTTTACAGCTCCCTCAGACAGCACACAGGCACTGTTTTGATAAATAAAGAACAACTCCCAACTCCAGACTCCCAGCAAAATGACCAGGTGCCTTAGCATCCTTACCTAGGTCAAGTCAAGTCCAAGATTTAATTCCAGAATTTGTGCTTTTAAATTTTTCAATTTTTATCAACTTGAAAAGAGGTGGGAACAGTTTTATTCATCAGAGTGTCACATACAGTCTCACAAGAGCTGCCCTCACACGTGTGTCGTGTAAGATGTTCCCCAAGCTTCTTCCAGTCCTGGAAAGGATCAACCCAAGTGGGTGCTGAGGCCACCAGCTCCAAGGACCAGGCGCAGCTGGAGGCAGCACAGACCTGGCTCCAGCGATGACACCAAACCAATCTCTCTCATGTTGGCCCCCATGGTTTTAACAGACTATTAATTTAATTGTTGTTTTGGTTTTGGCAGCTTGCCAGTTTTCTAAATAAAGATGTGAATTTATATAAACTTTCCCTTCTTCAGTAATGCACCCAAGCCCCACACAGTGAAAAATCTGAGATAGTTTGTGCTGTCATTATAACAAAAAAAAAATGGCGAGGGAGGTGGTAATGTAGAGGGGTTAAGAGTTTTATTTCTAAATAAATTTGAGCAAAACGCATAAAATTATTGTTTTCTTTTTATTTCCCAAATAGCTTCACTGAATGGAACAGTCAGGAGAGAACCTAAAATGAGGAGGGCACAGTAGGGATCCCACATGACAGAAAAAGGAATCAAAAATCTGAAGTATCAGACTGTTCGCTACCACTGTGAAAGAAACACCAACAAACTTGTACTGGACTCCAGCTGAGATGGAAGGCAGCCAGCAGACAGCTTTAATCCTTATGGAGAATTTTTATGTACAGGCTTCATTCCCACAAACAGCCCACTCCTCTCAAATTAAACGTTTTTAAAGTTCCTTTTAATGTCAGTTATAGTGATCTGTGAGCTCAAAATATAGCTTTTGTTGTAGAATAAAAGGCTAATCGCTCTCATCTGGTTAAATAGCTGCTAATAAAACATTGGTCTTCTCTGACCCTTTTCATTCTAAGTATTTTATGTATTTAAAAAAGGGCCCAGCACACAATTTAGACATTATTTCCAACAGTTTCTTCTGCAGAGCTCTGTTGGCTGTTCCACACCATTCACCATTTTCACTACGCTTACGCTGTGGGTCTGTGAGAAAATGGGAGCTGCGGACCTACATCTCGCAAAGATGCCCAGCTAAAGTGATTCAGGAGAGTGAGAACTACAGATTTAATTACACATAGGCTGCAATTAACATTTTGAGGTGGGAGCCCAAGTCCTGTACAGCTCGATCCATGAATAAGGATTCTGTTTGGGATGAATGGTCTCTGTTCTCATCCCCTCCAACCAACGCGGATCTGTGACGCATCCAGGCAGAACCACGTATTTTTTAAATGAAGCACAGTCTGTAGATTGTAAAAGGTGTTGAGGGCAGCTGCCTGTCTGTCAAAAAGAAGTAGATGGCTAAATAGGGAAAGGGAACACCAGCGAGCTTTGGAAACTGGTTTTAAGCATCATTTTAACCATTCTGAAATACAGTAACTCTGCAGAGCTCCCCGATCCTTCAGAGGCAAATGCTGCCTGGGAACCCCCCCATCTTCTGCCGGGTTCTGGAGACGCCGTCAGCTACAGCCAACATTTTCTGTGCGGACAGCGTCTTCCAGTGTTTTCAGTGTCAAAGGCTTTTTGAGCATTAAAACATTTCTTTCACTCCAAGTGTATTATATGGGAAAACATGCACAGGAATTTAACAGCAGCGCACTGAAGAGGCATTCAAATAATATGGAGAAAATAAGGAAAGAAACAAGGACTTTTTCATGAGGTGTCAAGGTAAGGACGAGAAAAATAGAGCTTGTTTATTTTGTGGGAAAAGGGGAAGAAGCAACTGCCATCTCCTTAAACTTAGAGCAGTTGGGGATTATTACATCTAGTTCTGTTGACAAAGCCTGTAGCTCATAAGGAGGTGGATATGTGTGATGCACGACCAACGTAGGGACATCACATTAATGAGGGTCCCAGACATATAACAATGTTACTCATCTATCCAATGCCTCATTTGTAAAAAATAATTAAAAGGGATAGCAATCTTCTACCTGCAGCAAAAAGACACTTATTTCTATGAATAAAAATGCTCTGCAATAGTTTTTCATGCCGTCTCTCCAGGAGCACTAAAAGAGGAGAGTAAGAAAGGCAGAGAATTCTTGATCACTTTTGAACACCATACACTCAGTGTCTCAGCATTAAAAGCATGGACTAGCATCTCTGTTTTCTATAATATTATACATTATGTTACGTGACCAAAAGGGAGTTTCTTCTCTGATTTACTTCCAGCTCAACCTTAACCAGCAAAAGTTCCACCTGTTTGGTTGGCACCAGCCCCCCCTCCCAGCCCATCACACTCTCAGCTTGCAACACCCTTGAAAATAAACGTCCTGCCCTCTCCTCGCTGCTGCCTCAAACTCCTCCTGTGCCTTTCCCAAACCCCTCTTTTCACCTCCAGTCTAAGAAAGGAAATATCAATACATTTTATTAATATAATAATAAAATAAAACATTAACATATTGTTACCTCATTCTCACTTCGGTTTTTCTCCATTGCCTCTCTGAAGGCTCCCTCTTCTACATCTCCCAACAACTTAATTTTCTAGTACGTGTGGCAGGCTTATCGTCTCATCTCCAGCCATTTACTCACATTTTTAAGAATCAATTGCTTGCTTGTGCACCTTCAAAGAGCTAAAACAGATAAATTTTGATTATACTGATACACTTCCTTCCTCTTGCACTCCCAGGTAAACATCCATGTCTTACACGGCAAGCTCTCCAGAGCAGCAGCGGCCTTACCTGCTCTCAGAGCATGAATGAGCATCAACTCTTTAAGTTCTTCAGGATGTTTGGGGTAACCTGTGTTGTTAGTCAAGGTGCATTCAGAAATTCAAGCAGGCGTGTTGTGCTTTAACCACCTTAGGAGAT
The DNA here is from genome assembly GCF_036013475.1 of Columba livia. Classification (NCBI taxonomy): domain Eukaryota; kingdom Metazoa; phylum Chordata; class Aves; order Columbiformes; family Columbidae; genus Columba; species Columba livia. The sequence goes on along the minus strand of NC_088602.1, from coordinate 155,290,602 downwards.
GCCAAAGCCACTGTCAGGGGTGCTGAGTGTGCAGACCACACTCCTTTAACAAATACGCTATGCTACCAGGTGGTTATCTGTGGAAGAACGCAGATGTTAACTCGGCAAACACATCTCCCAGTTGACTGCCTTATTTCCCAGAGTGTGATGCTACAGGCCCTCAAGAGGACTTGGCTAATTCCCACATGTAAGACAGACGCTCTGTCCCCAAAACTATTGTCAATGTTTCCTTTCCTGGCATGTCATGATTAGTTATAGTCCAGCATTTCAGGATAAATTGGGAATAAAGACATTCGGGTATTTGCATCTGATTTCCCTGTAATAATGTTTGTAAAAAAGGTATCTTTGTGATCATAAGCTACACATATATCCAGGCCTTGCTTTACTCAGCCTGTGCTGCACAAACTTACCTTCCACATCTTCAGACACTTTGCTCTGTTGACTTTTTTGGAACTTGATTTGTATTCTGCTGCTCTCCTCCTTTACAACTTACCATCTCTCCTGGACCAGCTGCAAAATGACGAAAAGGTTTGAAAGACAAACCAGGGGAGAGTAAAAAGATAGAGAACAGGAATAATACCCTGAGCATCTCTTCCCTCCCCAAATGTAACAGGAGTCAAAAAGGACACTTCTAACTATTTACTCAAGGTCTGCTTCCCGGCAGGCACTTGGGTGTCTTTTGTTTCCACAGATTTCAACAACTCAAGCCTGTCCCCAGCCAGCAATGCTCCTCTGCTGACAAGAAACGAAGCAGGATGCCGCTTTGCCAAAGCTCAGCAGTGCCTTCAGCCAGGCTGCGCCGAACGGGTGCAGCAGCACGAGGGGATATCTTCTCTTTGCACAAAGACACCCTGGGGACATCGCTGTCCCATGGCCTGGCTGCACCACGCATAGCCCAACACCTGCACAAGGTCTCCAGGGCTCCCTCACAGGAACAGCTCCTGCAGTCCACAGATCGCCCTTCCATCGCAGCGTAAGAACGCACAGCTCATGGAAGCGACTGTTTGAAGCCCCCGTGTTAAACCTCACAAACGCCTTTCACCTCCCTCCCCTCCCCTCCCCAAAAAACTGCCAGTCAATATTACGGGGTGCACAGGGATGTTACTCAGCCAGTACCGCTGTGCTCAGAAACAGGTTCATCCTGGTGGGGGTCCTTTTGTGTTTTCTTTTGGTCATGGGGTTTTTTTGTTTGTTTGTTTTAAATCCTGTAGCCCTCAGAGCACAGGATGGATGGGAAGGGTCAGCTCTGTTCTGCAGCCAATCCGCCAGCATGAAGAGGTGGCAGAGAAGAGGTTCTGCACCCCTTTCCACATCACTGGGCACTGGAGCAGGGGGAACAAGCAAGGACAACAATTCAAGGGATTATGTTTTCCCCAGAGAGCCTCCAGGAAAGGAAAAACAAACCCAACCATATTCAGAATGTTTACTTTCCTCGTTCTTCTGAAACAGTTTCAAATCAGACCTTGACAATCTGGCGCCCTGGTTAGTTAACCTGTGCTTGAATGCTTCCCCAACAAATTCATCCACGCGCTACTGAATCCTCACTGTGTTTACCTCTGAGTACACAGCCCGTGCTTTTGGGGACAGGATGCTTTATAACACAACTCTCTGCCATTCAGCAACAGGAACTGCTGAACACCCTAACACAGAGGAAAATTCCAGCAAGGTATTTTAAAATAACGAGTTAGCAATGATTTTCCCCACGCTCTCCACGCAGAAGGAAGCCTGGAGTCCTCCGAGCCCAACACTCCTTTCAGCACGTCCAAACTTTCACACTGTCAATGAAGCTGAGCTATAACCCACGCTCACCTGGCTAAAAACCCAGGTTAACTGTGCAATTCAGACATAGTGCAGTAAATAATCAGTGGCCAAGTTTGTTTTCCTACCTGTTGCTTGCTATTTTGAACAATTAAAATTTGAACCATTTAGAGCAAGCAAATGTTATTTTTATCACAGGTTTAGGGCGCGAGTCACAAGAAATCCAGGTTCATTTCCTAATGAGTGATATTGTTTCCTCCACACAGACCCATACAGTCACCCCCCTTCATTCACTCAAAAATGTTCAAATAAAATCATGAACGTTGTGATTTTCCAAGCCAATCAGACTGTGTTTCAGACTTTTTTGAAGCTATAAAGATTAGAAACAGTTATTTTTTCCTAAATGAAAATCAGCATTCTCAAATAATCTTATGCCTGCCAAATGCTGGAGGCTTGTCACAGACAGAAGTCAAGCTGACAACACTGCAAAATGGTACCAGAAAGCTAAGGTGGTACAACAGATGTAGCTCATTTTGTGCTACAGTAAATTAACTTCAACAAATATTATGAAAAGTTTTCAACAAATATTATGAGAAGTTCACCATCAGTGAGGCAAAGCATGGCAATTTAATGACTTTTCGTGTATAACGCACAGATGTGTGTTTTACACATACAACGTTTTGATTTTAGGAGCAGAGTGAAACATTTGGCCACAAACCACAGTGCCCAAAGCGATTTCAAATCACTGCAGGATGGAACTGCCCCTGGTATCAGACAACTCTGCGTGAACAGCTCAACCTGCCACGCAGCTGGTTTACCAACATTTGCCAGACTTAGTCAATTTGAGAAGCCAGATTAAAATAAAAAGGCTTATCATCACTGGTTTAATGCCTCCTATATAGCAAGCCCACTGCTCCAAGCATTACTACACATCTGAGTCTGAAAAGGTAATTTTAAGAGCCTGACATTGCTTTATGCCGCCGCCTTTTGTTCTTCAGTTGACACATTACATGTGGGTCACCGCGTTTTACACAAAAATGCCTGACCAAAAAAAGAGGTTGGCTTAGTAAAAGAAGTCTGCACTTCTCACTGATTTTAAACTCTGCAAAAAGTCTTTGAAGACCAGAGGAGAAGGACAAGAGCTAATAACAGAACTATTTTTAAATTCAGAAATAATTACAGCACGGAATCTGGCTATGACATTAGAACATCCAGGCTTAAAGTTTTAATGTCTGAATATTTGAAAAGACTGACATAACGAGCACTGAGGAGAAATCAGACAAGCTGAAATGAAGAGAGACAAAAGTATTTTTTTATATAAAAATGGCCTTTATTTCTTCAATACAAGGTAAACTACTATTGCAGTTTAGGACCAACACAAAAGTTGGACAGCAAATTGCTTAACAGTCTCCTAAAGGCTGGAAAGAAAGAAACCGTGAAAGCTAAAAGTTATGCAATATTTCAAGTATAACATCTAAAAAAGATGAAATGATCCCTAAACTTAACTAAGTACCTCTGCTGAAAATGTATTAAAATCCACATTTGCTAGGATACCATCTTACCTTGTTGAAAAATATAGGTCTCCAGAAACTCAAGTATTCAACAGACTCTTTGGCCTGCCGGTATCAGGAAACTGTTTACTATACATATATAAAATCCTTCGGAGTCAGGCATTCTGACAGGCATCCATTTCCTTACATTTTGCATTGCAATTCTGCATTCCCTGCTGTATTTCAAAACCATTTCTTGAAAAGCTTACTCGTACATCCTTGTGCAAAATGGGAATCGGGAAACGGAATGGTACAGGAAGACAACACAGCCTTTTGTTTAGAAAGTCAGCAGTGCTGGTAATTGTCATAAAAATGTTAAGGTTTACCAAACAGGAATGTATTTCACCTTTAAAACACTTGGCTTTTTTTCTGTTCATGTTAAAGGAGGACATCTGCGGTAGTAAGGAAACTTAATTTGCAATCACTTGTATTTATAAAAGCACACACATTCCTCATTTTCTTACATTTGAAGATCAACGGAATGTCTGTTTTGTAATGTAATAATAATAATAATAATATGCACAGTTTAATACAAAATACAGTATATAAGAGGGTGAGGTCAAAGTCTATTACTTGAATATACCCCAAAGTGTTCGCACTGAATCATGTAAAATCACATTACATGGTATGAATAGATGGGAATTTTTACAACTTAAATGCTCCATTTGATTGGGATCAAAGGTATACTGGTATACTGTTTACTATTTCAAGAGACTTCAATAAAACTAGTATATAGTAAAAGATTTAAGCACAGACATAGGTCATATCAGAACCTAAAACCCACTGCGATAACTGGGGCTATAGAAAGGATGCAAGAACTAACAGGTGCGTAATTTACAAATAGAATGAGATGCTCCCTCATATTTTGTCCAGCATGGGGGGGGGGGTGGAAATCCCATGAGAACATCAAACTGAAGAACTTTTAAGCTTGAAACTTCTCCTTAGTAATTCACACTCTAAAGCTAAAATTAACCTCAAAGTACAGAGCATGTCAGATCTTAATTTCAGGTGGGGGGCGCAGGGTGGGGAACAACAACAACAACCCGCCCGAACACCCCCACCCAGCCCAAGCCTGTCTGCGATATTATTTGCAAGGCATCGTAGTAAACAGGTGCAAGAGACAATATTTCTGCACAAACATGACTAATCAGCATGCTGCAACCATTATGTTTAAGACTTATGTGGTCAGTTACCAGAACAATTTAAAACCTAAACAAATCCACCTTCCTTCTTTTCTATGTCAAAATACTTATTTGGAAAGAATGAAATCTTTAAGTGTGTGCACACTGACCTGCACTTGCCTCCTCTAAGATCTTGAAGGGTTTGCGTTTCAATGTAGAAGCGATTTAGTGTCTTGCATCTCTGAGGAGTATCAGTCTTAAACATGCACGTTTTATATTTGAATCTATACGACTAACAGTATCTTCACAAGCATTATGCTAGGAAATTTAAGGCTGTATCTCAGTTCACACGAGAACCAATAATAACTTCAAGAGGCTATGTATAAAAGTCTATAAATAAAAAACAGGAGCAAAGTCTGTTTAACCTGTACACAGAGAGAGCAAGTGGGTAAGAAAAGGAAATCGGGAATTAAGTATTTCTATAAAGAAAGTCATGTATTTTTACTACAAACACGGATGACAAGTATGTACAACATTTATATCGCCAATTATCCACATACAACTAGGAAAACATTTACAAGGGTTTGGATATGCAACTAAACAATCAGGTAAAAAAATACAGTTAGAAAAACTAAGCCTCACCAATTTCAAAGGAACAAAAATAGAAAAAACTCACTCCTTAAAAAAAAAGAGTCAAGCTAATGCCTAAATTGAATAGGGTGTCGTTTTTACCACAAAAACAACGGCTATCCAAGCTTACAGCCACACTGTGAAAAAAACCATGGAAGTTCTGACCGATCATTTGTCAAAATGCAATCAGAACCAAAATTATTGGCACAGAAAGCAAAAAGGGAATGAGGAAAAAAGACTGTATGTACAGTTTCCAAAACGCTGTGTTCTTCTTCTGGACAAGTATTTTTGACCTATCAAAACGTATAGTCCAGTAGAAATTCTACTTTAAAAAACCCAACCGATCCACTCTACCGCTAAAAAACAAACCTCCAGTAAAACAACTTCTGTTGCTAAAGCACTGTCACCCTTAAGTCCACACTTGTTGATTTTGTCTTTCAAGATAAAGGACACAGCCTTAATTTTTTTTTTTTTTATATATATATATAAGTAACATTGAAAATAAGAATATTTAGAAGAAATAAAAGTATTTCCTCACAGACTATTTTGTCCTTCCATCAGCAAAAGGAGATGAAATAAAACTGGATGAATATCAAAGAGGACAGCAGTAGCCACCGTGGCATCATCACCAGTCAGTAAATTACCAAACTGCCATATCCTGAGCATGCACAGGAAATTGCCAGGCATGTTTAATAAACCAAAAGCTGGTAAAAATTCTACTACAGATCCAGTTATACATGATGTGCATTAAACATATTCCTTTTTGGTGTCTATCAAGGTCTTTGGATTTTTTTTCTGTACACTTTTTTTGTTTCATTAAAAAAAAAAAGCTAACAAATGAAATTCACTATAACAAGAGAATATTATCAAATTGCAACACGGTACATCTATCAGTTAAAACTAAGTGTTAAGAGAACAGGCAGAAATAAGCGGCTTCATACAGGGACCTCATCTCTCAGGTCACAATGAGCGCTCAGTTTAACTTATTGTTCCCCTGCTATTCCCTCCCTATTTCCATTGCCAGCAATGGAAATCTAGATGCAAGTGAGAAATACACTCTGTGTAAAAGGAGTAACAGTCTCCTTAAATCTGTGTCAGTGTGGAGAAAAATATCAGTTCCTGCATAAAATGCTTGTAAATTTACTTCTTTTTTTTTAAGATTTAATATATCTATGCAATGGAACATTACTTACCTGCTGCCTCTCCAGTATTAGCTATACCCCATGTAACAGCTACAGGCAGATTATTTCTTCCTTAAACTTATTACACACAGCAGTAAACAATGTTTTTAAGCAAAAAAAACCCAAAAAACAACTAATTACAACAGTACTGTTTGTAACCAACACCTATTCACAAAAAGCAGGTAACGAGTCATGACTTGTTCGATACAACTTTCGGTTTTACAAAATTTTAAAAGGCAGTTTTCCACTTTCAAACAGGATTAAACAAACATGTCAAATAGCTTCTCAGTAGCAAATAGTTCAGTAAACACCAGCGATCCCATGCATGAGGAACTGAGGTACACAATTTAAGGAAAAAGAAAAAGGGGGACGGGGCGGGGGGGTCTGAAGTTGTAACCAAGTCCAACAGCATCAACCTGGCTGCAGGAAACCTGGCTGAGTCGTAGGTGACAAAAATATTAGACAATTTCAGACTTAGGCAAAGCTGTTGTGGTTGCACAGGCTACTGGTCCCAACTCAGTAAAGCATAAAAATCACTCACGTATGCAAATGAGGTACTTAAAGCATATGTTTACATCCCCTGAAATCTATGGAATGTAAGCACTTGCTTTAAATGCTCTGGAAAAAACAACGGGATTTAAGTGCTTTCCTGAACAGGGTAACACTTTAGGTCTGCTGTAAAAAATCTCCGAAACGGGTAAAAAAAGAAATCAAGAGTTGTCTTAAGAGTTGCCTCTTAAAGCCATCTGAGGTCTTGAAACTTAACTTAAAACATTAAGTGCAGCTATTTGAACAACTGAAAACTCCAAGAATGAATCCGTTACATAACGATTTACAACGTACTAAGAGTGAGCCTTTGTGCAAGGCTGCCAGAAACTAAGTCTTTGCAACTCGTATGAACTTTCTATTCGCTTGCATTTCACACTTGATGAAATTTAAAACCAATTCTCAAATTTGAAGTCAGCTTCCACTGCGAGATCCAATAACTTGTTTTTAGGTAAATTTACAAAACCTCATCTGACAGATGTAGCGCTTTTTGCTAAGACATTTAAATATTGCCCATCACTAAACAAGGACATACAAGTGCACCTTCTCTTTTATATGCATGTGTGAATAAACCCCGGAGTATTAAGAAAATACCAAACCCATAAAGTCTGAAAAATGGAAACACCTGGTTTCTTCTGGCACATTTCTAATATACAGCTATGTACAGACTGCTACGGCCTTGGGGGCAGAGGGGAACGCACACAAGCACTGTTCCTATAAAACTGTAAACAACTGCAGGGTTTTGGTTTGTTCGTTAAACCTAACCTTTCCACCCCTTATTACGGACAGTTTAAGTTTATATAAACTGTAGCATCGATCGGGATCAAGGCTGTATGAAAGAAAGAATCTTCAGCATGCTGAAGCCACAGACCTGGGACCACCTCTCCTCCAAACAACAGACCACAAAGAGCTGCAGTTTTTACAGTTTTACACGTCAATTCGCAAATTCACAAGCCACCTAGGTAAACACTGCTAGAAAGCAAAAGAGCATTAAAGGTTTTACGTAACCACCTATTTTCATATCAAAAATGAATGTGTGAGAGCAACATTAGTATGCTTAACTCACTGAATGCAAGATTAGGCTGAGGCATATGCAAGAACTATTGCAATGTTTTTAAAGACAGCATCAATGTTTTCATCGTAACATTATCTTTAAATATTGCTGAACACAAGACTTTCCCTGAGGTGTAAACATCAAATAACTTGAACAGCTTTACACATCAGCCCCATTAAACAGTTTATTACAACACTACATCTACTGTAATCAGAGTGGTGCTGTTTACAGACATTATCATATGAACAGTCTAACATGAACAAACTACTATAAAAACAAGCATTTACTTGACTTTTTCCAATTGCTTGCACATTATAATTGCCAAATGTATATAACCAGTAATAAACTTGCAAAAGCTATAAGGTTTAAATCACACAGGTTTCCCTCAAATAAAACAGTTAAGCAACATAAAAAAGTAAAAGAGCTACTGGTTACCATGTATGCAGATTTGCTTTATTCAGATCTATTCCTGTTCATTTTATCCATGAATCCTTACAGGCTCAGTTCAATCACATGAAGCAAACTGCTGGACAAGCATCTTTCCTTGAAGAACGTATCTTGTCTTGGACGCTGTTCCTCTTCCTTCAGCTGTAATGTGTCAAAATTTGTGATGTAGATTTTGCTAGTCCCCATAATACACAGAAAATTGTTGGCTTATCTATACATACACAAGTCGTGCATCTACTTTCACCATAATGTAAACTAACACAAAATACCCAGAAGCAGTAGCTACTTGTTTGTGAATGAAATAGCTTTCCAATTCAATAGTTAAAATTAATGTTGTACAACCAAATTGAAATACGCATTTTGCAGTTGAATTATCAAATGATAAAGGAAGAAATAGCTACTGTTCCTGTGACTGATGGAAACATTTATAGAGAACATTTCCTAAAGTATGCATTCTGCAAGAGTAAACAGACAAGCGCACCAGGTAATTTTGCCACTAGATTTTTACATTTTTACCTGCCCACTTACAGGAGGTTTAAGCTGGTCTGATATTTAATTAATGCACTGATTTGTATAATGAAGTAGATGGCTCACAGCTCAGTAACATTTAGAAGTGCACAGAATCTGATGCCAGTACTTCAGAATTTTCAGACTAGTGGCAAGCAGAATCGGCTTCGCATCTAAAAATACACGCTTGCAGTTCAATCACAAGAACCCACTTTTCAAGTAATACAATATAGATTTTCAGGTTTCCTCACCTACTTGCCCCAGAAAACAAACCCAGGCCCTACTTCCTACTCTCATCTATTTTAGCAAATTAAGGAACCACACCAGTGTTAATTACTCTAAGAGTTCACAAAATACTCGGGATGGTATAATTCCATACATTGGATTTCAGTTGAATTCCATTACGAAACAATTAGCTATCTTTATTTCATTAATAATTAACAATTTCAACATTCAATAATTTCAAAATAGCTTAAATCAAATCGTTTAAAAACCCAACACATTAAATGGTTCATTTGAAAAACAAGACGTTTAGAGGAGCAATTTCATGAACACACATTGGTACACAGCTGTCAAATATTCTTCTTCTAGTATAATAACTTCAAAGCAGTTGGGAATACTAAGTACTCAATTTTTGCATGAACAACCGACACATTTTTTCTTCCTTTCCTCAAAGTGACTTTTAACAATATTTTTTCAGAAATGTATAACCAAGTAGGCTCTATACACTACAGTATGCACATAAATTAATCCACATTGAAAGCACTGACTGGAATTTCTTTTCCCTTTGTTCCCAAGTCATGAATGTATCAGCCAGTAATTAATTCTGGGGAAGTTCTCAGAAGTTCCTTCCCCAGAAACCCAAATTTCCATAGGTGTTACGTACTTTTAAAGTTAATTAGTAGCAAAGTGACACAGTGCTGCCTCCACAAGAAGATGTGTTTGGAGTTGGGAGCCAAGTTAGCACAGACAGGAGAATCCCAGGGTTTTTAGTGGAGAATGTAAGTATGTGACAGCTGTGAGACTGCGTGTCAGAATTTGCTGCTCTCATCATACAATTGCTGCAGCAAGAGTTATGGACCTTTATCACTTCTATGGCAACACTCAACAGACCCAAAGCACCATATATATGATTTATAGTACTAGCATAAGACAGCTACAGTTCCTGAGAACCATTCACTAGATCCATAAGGGTGCTTAATAGAACTACAGGAACTTTAAAGAATGCGTGATAAACTGGACTTGAGATTAATACTTTTCATTATAGGGCTCTTAAGATGGTCAGCACCACACTGAACCTTCATTTTAAAGAACAGGAGCAACTAAAATCCAAAGTGGTGCGCATTTTGGTTCCAAGTATTCTGCCACTGCACCTTGGCAAAACTGCAAACCTCTGTGGTTCCATAAGGAAGAAATAAATCTGTATGGATTATACCTTAATGCTCAGCCCTTTTCAGTATTCTACGAGCAAGTAGAATATTGAAGTAAGAAACAACTTTTTAAGGGGGAAAAAAAAATAAGATTAAATCTCTGGCCAGTACTTCTCAGTGATGCTGCTTCCCATCTGCCTCAAGCTCCTATCAGCTACCCATCCCAAGCGTGTTCGGTTTGTACAATTTAACACCACACAGCAATCAGCTTTTCATCATTTCTACTAATAAACCCCAAATTTCAGACTTATCTGTTAAATAGGTATTTTGTGGTTTAAAAGTTAGGGGTTTATGCCAGAACATTTCACAAATGAAATCCCAGAACTTAAGTGATCAAGTATTTTTGTATTTATGCAAGACGGAACTTAAGCTTTTTTTGCATTAAGACAGTCTCTTACAACAAAATCCAACCGATCTCTTATTATATAAAGCATCTTGCAGTAGTAACTCTGTTTTTTCCCTTTAATTCCAATTATCCAAATAAGTATCTAAAAGCTTTAAACAGCTTTTAGAAGTGTGAAAATTCTACAGCAGTTTAAAGCTGTATGTGTATATACCCATCGAGTTTTGTTATAGTAGTGTAATTTCTGATATTTTCAGACTCTGAATTTAAATCTCCCAACACGTTCACATTTCAGTAAAATGCACGATACACTTTTGTCACTATATCCTAATAGCTCCTAAGAATTACTTCATGTAATTCTCCTTTATTTTTATTTTATTCTATACATAAAGGAAAAAAATACACAAAGTAAAAATCCCACACAAAGTATCAGCTTGAAAGCCAAAATTTGTTTGAAGTTAACCTACATTCCAGAACACCACAAACTCCAAATACTTTAGCTATAACACAGTAAGAAGGAAGGAATTTTAAACTTGACTCTATACGTGTCTTTCTGCATGTAAGCTGAGATATATTTTTATATATATATATATGTGATTCTGTTCATCATACACGTACAAATAGACTATTTTACACCACTGGCACCTTCTTCCATTTGTTGCATATATTTTTCTCCCTATTATTAGTGTACTTACCTGGTACCTTTGTTCAAGCTTGGTGTATAATGTAAGATCAACACCAGAACAATTTGTTGATTTTATAAATGATTTTACACAGGAAGAATGCTCCCAAACTAGTTTCATTCATCATATGTCTTTCTCCTACTATCCCAGCCTTTCTATTCACCAAAAATAATGAATGAACAGAGATGTGTTCAGAAAACTCAGTCTTTGGCTTACAAATTTAAAAGATTCGAATTATTGGCAAGTATCTTTCACATTGATATATGAGGAAGACACAAAAAGGTAGGTCAGGCTGCCACAGGAAAACATAAAAATGAATATCTCATTTCTCTCTTTTTTCGTAAAATGAAATCTTAGTTCTCAAACCACAATGAGCAAAAGGAGAAAAATGAATTTGTTCATCTTTTGCAGAACACTGCATCAAGCCAACATTTTCACTTGCAAGTTTCAAATGCTCTATGAAGCCTTAAGGTTTCTCAGGGAACTTTCACACAGCTCAACTTTGTCAAAACTACTGATTTCACAAACAAAAGAAAAAAGCACAGGATGTGGTAAACAGAAAAAATATAAAAGTGTCTGAAGACATCTCAGAAAAAAAACAAAATTACAGCAACATGTCCACAGAAAAAAATAAAGGTTATGAAATTTTGCATTTGCAAATAAGAGCAGAACACTTTCAGTTCACTTTTTCAATCACCTTATTACCCTCGATAAAACGAAAGAAATCACTGAACATTAAGAAACAAACTACATGTTTCTGAAACGCACCAGAGTAGCCACAAAAGAGACTTTAAGAAGCACATAGAACAGGGGCACTGCTCGTCTCTTCCACTCTGTGGTGGATTTCCAATACCAAAACAGATGCACAAGTCATTATCTCTCTGGTGAATGCTAAATGCAATAAAATAATGCAGCCCCAAATATGTGCTTCCTCAAAAATACAGATTTTTTTAAAAGAGAGATTAGGTAAATAACATTCATAATAGCTTAATACTAAGAAGATCTGAAATAACCCTAGACAGGTACATATACCCAGGTTTTGAACCATGCTACCACGATTCATTTAAAATTCCATTATGGACTAAAAGCTTATTATTAAAATAACTTACAAAAATAGGCATTTTCCTATTAATTTACAAGGTTTCTTAAAAGGCTAATTTCATACTTCAAATGATGTCTAAGTGGTTGCTAACACACTGTTACAGGACAGTTCCCACTTATACAAGCAAAAATATAATGAATTTTACTTCAACTATCAGTACCATTCCCCCTCCTACTGACACCAAAAATATTCCAGCCGTGTTAGTTCTCAGATCACTCCAAAGCTAAAACTACTTCAGAAGAGCTGAGAGCAGCTTTGAAAGAAGCGTATGAGCCTCAGAAGTGCATTAGATTTGAAATTATTTTGCTTACAGTGGTTTGAGAGCAGAAAAATCAGAGAAAAAACATGAAATATGGAGTACAAAGTCTACATACATATCAGATGTTACAATGTTAGTGTGGTTTTGTCTTTGCAATTCAGTCCAAATCCAGTTTAAATAGGAAATAATCAACCCAATAACAAAAACATAAAATGAAAAATTTAACATTCAGCAGTTATAGAAATTCAGACAGATTAAGATTGGGACAATGTATCAGCTAGAAATACATCCAGTAGCAATTACACTAAAAAAAAATCTGTCTAAAAAAAGAGTCAGGACTCATGCTGATGAAGTTACATTACTATTCTGTTTGTACACAATATTTTTGCTGTTAATCCTTCTAAATATCATTCTAGTGGATTTTTTTTTTACTAATACAGTTTAGACATTTGTCTTAAATGCATTGTTCTATTTTGTTACCTATAGGTTTTGTACAAGCAAATGCAGGCAAGATATTTCAAGGAAACGTTCAACTTACAGTAATTCTGGAGAATGGATTATCAATGTACATGAAGCCTTACTCAAGTGAAGGTACAAAAAAATCTTACAATAATTTAATGTTAAATCATGAAGTGTACAAACAGAAGTGTAAATACCTGCTAAGGTAGGTACATCTAAACTTTTTAATAGAGTTTTATTATCATAAACACATTTAGTAAGTTATTCCAATTTAACCCATCTCTATAAACTTAATACAGTACAAACTGAATTTTGCTGTATACAAAAATGTTCACAATGGACCTTTAAAACCCTTCTAAACTAAATGTGTAACACTTTAAAAAATGCCAGTACAGTATCACAGTTATGACTATAGGTACACAATAAGAAGTATAGGTGCCATTCATAGGCTGCAGGCACAGAGGCAACTTCATGTTATCTGGCAAAACATAGTAATATGGGGAGTAACTCTTTTCAGCATTACTGATATTTATTAAATGACTGAGACTGTTAAATCCACTTATGAATATTAATCAATGTAAAGAATGAAACAAAAAAAATGTATGGCAACATACATCTTAGTGAAAATGAAACACACAAACCAGGAGATAACTGTATTTCTTTTATACGCGTGTGTGTATAAATATATAAAAACAAAACTACAATAAAGCCTTTCTTCATTAAGACAGCAACGAGACAAAATGTTTACAACTTAACTTGAAAAAAATACCAAATGCTTTCGTTTACATGCAGAATACTAAATTTGCCCTCTAAATGAAGTTCTTAGGACCTATTTTCTTCTTTGAACAAGGGAACCTTACCTACGCAACCCCTCTGAAAGAGGAGTCCCAGCACACGACAAAGCAGAAGGATGTTGCGTATATAAATCCCACCTGAACTGAGACTGAAGCCACAGTTTATTTTTAAAACTGTGCTTTGGAAATGATGAAATGCGACCTAACACTATTTGGTATGGTGACAGGGTAGGAAATCTGTACACGGCACAGAAACTCTGTATCTACATCCACAACACTAAACACACAAAAATTAAAGCTAGATTAATAAAGCATGCCAAGGACGACAAGAAGTTATCTTAAATTCAAGGTTATTATTGATTTTTAGTATGGCTTGCTTATCTCCACCAGAAGGAAAACACTTTGGAAATGCATCCATCACTCAGCTCAATAGTTACCTCCTTCTAATAACACCTACTTGCAAATAACACAAGTACGCATTTATCATAAAAGGTAAAAATCCAGTTCAACAAAAGAAACACCACTTACTATTGTTAAATCAGTATTTTTATGTGCTTATACTTCACAAATTAAGAACAAGAGTAGCTATTTTTATGCAATTCCAGCAATATTTCTACCAATCCATTTTTTATGACAAAAAGTGGCATTAACAGATACATACTGCCAACTTAATTTCAGCTGCCATGTTTCACCTTCCTATTTAAGCCTCTGATTCCCCTTCTCTAGTTTGGTTCCTGCTTTGTGTGTCCCATTAGTATATGAATCCAAGACAACATCCCACTTAACACTCAATAGACTAGAGCATTCAGTATCAGAATTTGTTCTCCCCCAAAGGAGTCAGTGACACAAAAGCCTGACTGAAAAACTGAGATTTAACTAATACAAAATAATATTTTCACTTAGGAGTACATTCCATTTTATATGACTTCGTAATAGCTTTGCTCTATTTCACTTCTGTAAATGAACTTCCATGACTAAACACCACATACAAATCTGGAAATTAAATCTGAAGGTAAACATAAGAAATGGAAGTTGGTCAGACAGGCAAGCCTGCAATCTTCAGTTTTAGTGTAGATGTAGTGGGAAATTCTTCTAAAAAGGGAAAATATCATTGCGGAGAAACTAACGGGCGTGTTTGTTCCAACTGTCAAATATAGGGAACCATGTGTAGCTTGAATTCCTAACCCTCAAAATGGTATATTTTATAATGTGATGAACATTTCTATGTATTTTAAAAGCTCCCAGCAGTACAATTAAAAAAATATTATTTAGCATGCTACTCTGTAGCTACCTAAACATTTGATGCATTCAAGACTGCAGATATATGGAATAAAAACAACACATTAGCTTGTGAACAACCAGAAAAGAAACAATGCTTGTGTCATACATTTGTTCACTAGTCTTCAGAGAGTGACTTAACTATCAGAGGCAGAAGGGAATGAAAAAAAAAATCAGGGTGGTGGGGAACAACTGATCGTAAATCTTGTTGAATATAACACCTGAATTTAGCTAGAAGGCAGAAGATACTGACAGGTCACATTTGATAAAATAAAGAGCAAAGTCTCGCTGTATTTCTTGTATTTGAGTAAAACTCACAGGGCAGGGGGGAAACAAAACCAGAAAAAAAAACCAACAAAAACATGGCCATACTCGTGCAAGGACAACCTCTGTAGGTACACGTGTTCCCTAAATTGAAATAATCCACACATGACATGTGAAGGTATAAATGCTGCAGTCCTTACAAAAGTAGATTTTAAAATACAAAGTTGGTATTTTAAAATACAAATAAGAAATAAACCCATAAATTTTATATAATCTTCTAAAATTACAAACAGTAGACTTATCAGTCTGGCTTACTGCTTTTTGAAGAATCCATTTAATCATGTTTAATAAAAATGCCAAACATTAATATCACCTAAAATTAAAAAGCTGGCATGTAAACTGCAAATGATAATCACACAAATACTCTCACCCTCCTGAGACCAGTTACCTGTTGTTACTTACCTATTTTCACCTCAGATGCTGCAAGAAGAAAGTGATTCAGTACATACTGCAGGACCATTGAAATACAGACATTAACGGTGTAAATAATCCCAAACCTAGAGTAGTTACTTGTGGTTAAAGCTCAAGAACATGAAACAAATGCTCACCTTCTTTAACGATGACGATATTCTCTCTCTCTGTCTCGTTCCCTGTCACGATCTCTGTCGCGATCACGATGCCTCTCTCTCTCACGGCTTCTTTCCCGATAATAGTCATCATGACGATCTCTACTACGTGATTTGTGGCGCCTACTTTTTTCTCGTGACCTACTGTGGTCCCTCTCTCTGGATCGCTCACGTCTTCTAAAAGAAATTACTTCATTAAATTTTTCTTCAAAACACAAACTGTTTGCATGCTGATTTTGTATTCTGTTTAAGAGTTGTATCAAAAAATTATATGAGAGAAACATCTGTTCACTGTGATGCAGGTTATGTTTTTGTATATGCACCATACCCCAAAACGATCAGTATAACATGGCTGCTGATCTGCATAGTGAAAGTATGTGCCAAAACCAGCTGTCTTTATGTTTTTAATATTCAAGGCAAACTACGCCACTCCTACAGTATCCAAACGAACCAGAGGCTCAGTGTTAGTCCCAACTCTGAAAGGGGCATTATTTAAGTTTTAAAAGAAATCACAGTATCACAGTATGTTTGGGATTGGAAGGGACCTCAAAAGATGATCTAGTCCAATCCCCCTGCTGGAGCAGGAACGCCTAGGTGAGGTCACACAGAAACGTGTCCAGGCAGGTTTTGAATGTCTCCAGAGAAGGAGACTCCACAACCTCCCTGGGCAGCCTGTTCCAGTGCTCTGTCACCCTCACTGAGAAGAAGTTTCCTCTCAAATTTAAGCGGAACCTCTTGTGTTCCAGCTTGATCCCATTACCCCTTGTCCTATCATTGTTTGCCACCGAGAAGAGCCTGGCTCCATCCTCATGGCACTCACCCTTTATATATTTATAAACATTAATAAGGTCCTCCCTTAGTCTCCTCTTCTCCAAACTAAAGAGACCCAGCTCCCTCAGCCTTTCTTCATAAGGGAGATGCTCCACTCCCTTAATCATCTTTGTTGACTACGCTGGACCCTCTCCAGCAGTTCCCTGTCTTTCTGGAACTGAGGGGCCCAGAACTGGACACAATATTCCAGATGTGGTCTCACCAGGGCAGAGTAGAGGGGAAGGAGGACCTCTCTCGATCTACTAGCCACCCCCCTTCTAATACACCCCAGGATGCCATTGGCCTTCCTGGCCACAAGGGCACAGTGCTGGCTCATGGTCATCCTGTTGTCCACCAGGACCCCCAGGTCCCTTTCCCCTACACTGCTCTCTAATATGTAATTTCCCAACCTATACTGGAACCTGGGGTTGTTCCTGCCCAGATGCAGGACTCTACACTTTCCCTTGTTAAATTTCATCAGGTTATTCCCCGCCCAACTCTCCAGCCTGTCCAGGTCCCGCTGGATGGCAGCACAGCCTTCTGGCATGTCAGCCACTCCTCCCAGCTTAGTGTCATCAGCAAACTTGCTGATAGTACACTCTATTCCCTCGTCCAAATCATTAATGAATATATTGAATAACACTGGCCCCAGCACTGACCCCTGAGGCACTCCACTAGATACTGGCCTCCAACTAGACTCCGCACCATTGACTACCACTCTCTGGCTTCTCTCCTTAAGCCAGTTTGCAACCCACCTCACTACTCTATTGTCCAGACCACACCTCCTCAACTTAGCTGTGAGGATGCTGTGGGAGACTGTGTCAAAGGCTTTACTGAAGTCAAGGTAGACCACATCCACCGCTCTGCCATCATCCATCCACCTTGTTACATTCTCATAAAAGGCTATGAGGTTGGTCAAGCATGACTTCCCCTTGGTAAAGCCATGCTGACTGCCCCTAATAACCCTCTTATCCTTGATATGCCTTGAGATGGCACCAAGGATAAGCTGTTCCATTACTTTCCCAGGGACAGAGGTGAGGCTGACCGGTCTATAATTACCCGGGTCCTCCTTCTTGCCCTTTTTGAAGACTGGAGTGACATTTGCTTTCCTCCAATCCTCGGGCACCTCCCCCGTTTCCCAAGACTTGGCAAAGATGATGGAAAGCGGTCCAGCAATGACTTCAGTCAGCTCCCTCAGCACCCGTGGATGCATCCCATCTGGACACATGGATTTATGGATGTCCAGACTATTTAATTGCTCCCCATCTCTTATTTGTACTAGGTAGAAGAGCCCATGAATTTCATATCTACCTACTCTCAATTTTAAATTGTATGACAAAGGACAACAGGCAAAATAATTCTGCCCAACTTTATGTTTTTCCCCAACTCAAGTGTATTTCTACTGTGACAAGCGTGGAGAAAATTAGTTTTAAACAAAATTAAAAATGGCATAGATATGCTCAATCTTAATTTTCAATAGCAAATTCTAATAAAAATTATGCACTGGACATCTAAATTGAGGAATGATCATTCTTTTTGAAGATTACACATTGCAAGAGTACCATGTAGGAAAGGATACTAAATTAGACTAATTAAATTTAAGCTAGTCGGATCAATAACGAGAAGAGCATTAATTAAAAGGCAGCTTGAGAAACCCCTGCTTGGTTCTTTCACCCCTTTCTTGTGCAGCTCAGGAAATCACTAAGCTTCTTATATGACTTATTTTCTTCCCTGTGAACTAGTCCTGCACTACACCTTCCCTTTTACAACTAAGGGCAGATGGAAGAGGAAAGTTTTACCTGGATCCAGAGCCATAAGACTTGGACTCAATTCCATGAAGGCAGTCCTGAAGAGAGCTAATGAGCACTTTACAGCGATCATCTGCAGATACTTTGGACTGTTTGATTAAGGAAATCGCAGTTACCAAGGTCTCTATAGCACTTCCATAGTCCCCTGAAAATGACATAAAATCACGATCAGAAAATTATGCAAATTAAACCAAAGGTTTTTATCTGTAATAGTACTACCATTTTGAGAATCTTCTCAGACATAGGACGTACCTAAATTCAGCTTTGTATTAGGAAAATGTAGCTTCAGGGCTACCAGTTTCCTAATAGAAAAAACTGAAAACTCTTTTCAGTAGGGTAGAATAGCAAACACGTTGATCAAGTTTTACTAACCAGCACTGGCATCTGATACAGCTCTCGAAATGGCACTGCTTGAGATCGCCCTATTTCTATTCATGATTTCTTCAAATTCCGCTTCACTTAGAGGTGTCCTTGCAGCATCCATTTCTCTGCAAGCAATGAAACTTGTATTTAAAAGGTTAAGAAAAACTTCAGAAGATGATATTGCAACTTTAAGCGAAGTGACAAACAGAAAAGAAAGCAGGATCTGGGTTTGGTTCTGGTTTTTGTTAAGGACCATGTTTACAAGTATAATATCCTGAAAGCTAAAAATAAAATTTTAAAGAAAGGTAAAAAACAATTGAGAGATTGCTGTATAAATAGATTTATTTTTGTTAATCCCATCTATTTTGAAGATTCAAGCAGCACTTACTATTGTGCTTTACAAATATTTATGATTTTCATAAAGTCCTTGAAGGTATCTAAGTAGATATCATCCCAATTGAATGGATATGGAAACACGTGTACATAGGCAACGCGACTTTGAGCAAAATTAGAGATAATTTTTATAACAATACTGGAACTAGAACTATATGATCCTGTTTCCCAGACTCTAACTAAGACCAGAATGCTATAACTCATACAAAGCAAATATAGTCCATAATCTCTAAACCACTCAATTTTCTGAACAATACTTCAACATTCCACAGCTAATTCCTTCTTTTTTTCTTTTTTTTTTTTTTTTCTTTTTTTAAAACTTTCTGGTTTAATTCAAGGTTCTCTAATTTGATCTCCAAACCAGTCACAGAGTCACAGTAAGGAGGAAGCGAT
This sequence comes from Columba livia, assembly GCF_036013475.1. NCBI lineage: Eukaryota > Metazoa > Chordata > Aves > Columbiformes > Columbidae > Columba > Columba livia. The sequence continues at coordinate 155,270,803 of NC_088602.1, read as the reverse complement.
AAAGCAGAATCCTCGTACTCATTACACTTTCTTACTTTAACTATCAGCTACCTATATAGAGCTCCCAAAGTAACAGAAATTAACCTATCCAAAAATTTTCCCAAAAGTTTTGCAGTGTCCTACTAGCCAGTCTCTTTATCACACAGAAAATTTGGAGAAATGTGTTAGAGGCAAATGTTCGGACTATGAAACTGGCCCACTGCTTGATATTTCTAGAACAGTGTTAGTTCTTCTGGTAGAAGGAAAATGCAGAATAATAAGCAATGCTATCCTCTTAATTGCAAGAAGTGGAACAAGATCCTATAGCCAGTTTAGCATAAGAGGAAATGTCTAAAAATTCATACCTCCCTGAGTTTTGAGTATTATTTTTCGTGTGCCTCCCATAGAATGGAATATGTAATTTTTCTCTTATGGACATGTTATTTCCAGTGAAACGCCTATGATATATAATTAATGACAATTTAAATAGTTATGGATAATAGCTTTAACATTATCAATGAAAATACTGGACAGTAAGTTATACTGTCCTATTCCCACTCCTTCCCTCCCCAGACATTCTGCGAACTGCAGACAACCTGAATTTTGTCCATCAAAAAAATCCCAACACCGTATCATTTTATTTCAGGCAATTAAGCCAAATTCTTGAATTTCTATAGTTTCTGTATGAACACAGTAGGTACAGACGCGTGGGGTTTTTAAAATTCGTAAAAGAATGAAAGTGCCTTTGCAGAAAACATTTTAAGCAAGATAAGTGTCTCTCACGCTAGCAGTAAAATTACAACTGAAAAATCTAAATGTAACTATGTATAAAGTGTCTTTCTTACAATTTATCCCAAAATTTTCTGTGATGAATACAAATACAGTGAAAAATCAAGAAATACGACCAAGACAGAGATTCCTGAAAGCACAGATGTAAAAGATGTTTCAAACAAGATGTGAAAAACTTGACAAGTCAAGTCAAAGAAACTCAAAAAAACACTATCCCAGACAGGATTAACCACAGGAAAGCCACCGCTACAAGCCTGCACCAAATGAGCAGAAGCGTCCTGACAGGAAAGGAAGACAAGTATCTTCCAGTGAACTCACACCTAGCTTTTGAGACAAAGGCTAACTTTGAATTGGATCCCAAAGAAAAAAGGGACAAGCAGAGCTGCTGGAAGGTGAAAATGGTATAAGCTTGGTATGGCACTGTACTCAACACACACATCCAAAAAGCAGAACTCCAGAGCGTTCTAAAAAGATGGTTTGCGAAGCACAATGGTAATGGTACGGTCAGAATTTCAAGTTAAGACAGAAGCACAACCAGAAGCTGCTGCATAAGAAGTGACACGTTTGCTTATAGGACAAATGGAATGATGACACTGCAAATACAAACAGTGAAGGCAAAACAGTTCAGAGCTGAAAAGGAAGAATGAGATTACTGGTGTTGCATTTCAGGATTTTCTTACTGCTACAAACGCGTTTGAGAGATATTTCATCAAGAGAAGTGAAAAGGGACAAATCAGAAGACCATTTGGATCCCTTCCTGCCCTATTTTCCATTATTTCTAAGATTTGCTTTCAAAAGGAAAGTCAAATGCTTCCTAGAAGAGAAGTAAAATTTGCTACCAAGCACATTACAAAGGCACTCACCTTCCAGGTGGCCCATAGTCACCTCTGTCATAGGGTGGAGGTCGGCCATACGGGTCTGTCGGAGGTGGGCCCCGGCTGTCTGAAGTAGGTATGCCACTATTGGCAGGTGGGGGGAAGAAAGCTGGATTCACATGTGGTGCAGGTGGTGGAGCACCTGGAGGTGGCCCAGGGAGATGTGGAGGAGGAGCAAGAGTCAGGGGTGGGCCAAGAGGACCAGGCGGACGAGGGGGAAATGGACCTGGAGGTGGAGGTGGACCCTGCTGAGGTGGTGGTGGACCTGGTGGTGGCCCATAGCCTGGAACAGGTGGTGGAGGGCCTGGAGGAAGTGGCCCAAGTGGAGGCTGACCAAAGGGCTGTCCTGGAAACAGAACTGGTGGTGGTGGACGGTCACCACGATTAGGAGGTCCAGCTAATGGAGGTGGGAGGACTTGACCGGGAGGTGGAGGGCCTGGTGGGCCTGGTGGGCCAGGAGGACCTAAAGGTGGACGTGGGGGAGTTTGTCCAGCTAAAACATAAAAAAATAAAATAATTTTTTAAAAAACAGAGTTAAGAAATATAAAGAAATAAAATACTTACCAGAATAATTAAAATTTTTGCCTTTTTTTAATGCTTAAAAACAACCAAAAACTTGAAAACAACCCTCACTGAACAATTTGCAACTTACAGAAGACATGCATGGTCCCACTTTGGCTCCAGTAGCTTAGAAAACTTTTAACAGTTGCTTAACTAAAAATATCTAAAGAAAACAACATTAACTGGAAAACTGACAACCCACCCCACTCAATAATTTAATCACCTGCTATTCTTATCAACCCCCCAAAACACTTACAAAAACTAGAAAATATTGCACGCTACTTATATCTGCAGCTAAGTCTTTCATATGGGGCATAAGATGGAATATACATTAAAAATATGGAGAAAGCTATATTGCAGAAGGTAAATGCAGTATCCAAATGTACTTTTAGGTCCTCATCAGTGGTTTTTCAATTTGACCACATCCCTTTGCTTGTCAGTAGACAATCTACTACTGAATAACATTTATTAAAAATACTTAAGCTGAAATGAGAACTACACTGCAGTGCAAGCCTGATTGTTAAACAGAGATTTCTCCCATATCAGATACCTGACTGAACGTGAACACCTTCTCTTCACATCTGTGGTATTCTAAGTGCCACCTAACTGGCTTGTCAATGGGCATGAATCAAAACCGAATTTCTGATGACATGCAAACTTGTAATGCAGTAAGAAAACTAATTACTTTGCACTCTGCGACACAGGCATTCTCACCCCAGATAGCAGTTCAGAAAATCTGAACTACGCTGCACTAAAAACAAGTCTGCTTGCTAACATGATCTTAATTTTTCCATACTTTGAAAATACATACATTGACACATTAGAAAGACTGTAGCTAAAAATGTTATTACGTTGCTATCAAATTTAGTAAGTAAAACTCCCTGTTTGAATATCGACAAAGAAATACTGTAGAATCCTAGAATCCAGCTGAGAACACTGATTATAGCACATTACTGGATTGTGTTGATCTTTGTAATTCCCCAGATAATGCCACATTAATACAAGAAAGCGCAAATTAACCTCTAAATCCACAAACGAATTACTGTACCTGGGAAAGGCGGTGGTGGCCCTCCTGGCCCTGCTGGTCCAGGGAATCTGTCTCCACCCGGAATGGCACCTGGAAAACGACCTCGCCCTCTATTACTAGGTGGAAATGCTGCTCGTGAGCTTCCTCCTGGGGGACCAGCTTTACCTTCTCCAGACATCTGGCCAGATTGTGTGGCTGCAAAAAGCCAAAAAGCAAAAGTGTAATTATACGAATCAAAATAGGCTACAGCTTTTCAATTCTTGACATGAAACTTTCTTCAGTGCTAAAGCACGATCTTATGAACATCAACTTGTTCCTCGGTAACCAAACCCAAGAGTGCTTTGCTAAAATATGGCAGTGGTCCAGTACTCCCATACTGATGGAACAGCATCTGGGGAGACCATCAGTCCTTCCTTCAATGCAGCCCAAGGCCACAATAGAACATATTCACACATTAGGACTGGGATGCAGAAGACAAGGTGCTGGACGAAAGAACAACACAGAATTCCTATTCTCCATTTTATCATAAGCACAGCTTAACCAGACATCAGAATTTAGTCCAATTTGTCTACTAATGTTAAATTTCTAAATGCTGATGTGTTTTAAAAAAATTAAATCTGCAAGAAGATGAGAAAGCTTTTCCAACTGTAAAACAAGAGTTTCACAAAGCTGCAACCTTCTTTCAGTGAGTGCTCTCACCTGCTAAAACAAAAGATCTTCAGTATTTTTTTTTTTTTTTAATTTTTACTTTTAAGAGGATCATCTTTAAATAAATCTGCAACTTTATTCACCTTACTGGAAGTACTCTATAGTTACTTTAAACCTGCGTAGAAATTACGGGACGCTAAGAGAAAAACTATTGGAATAATCTCCTATTTTTCCAAGACAGTACATGAGAAAAGCTTACTTTTCCTTGACTGCATCTCAAACTGACTCAGAAATTGTTTATTACACGGAGTCACAACAGGATTCTGCCCATGCAATTCTCTTTTAGGCAATAAATCCATCAGCTTTTTGGAGGATGCTTCTGATCCCACACCCACAAGGGCAAACCTGAAATAATGAAGAAAAAAAAATTACACCAGTTTTTCCTGTTTCTTGGATATCCTGATGGACCATGAAAAAGGTTACACACAGTTAGCAAAAGAATACTTGAAAACAAAATACAGAGATTGTCTCACAGGTCTTAGCCCAGTTTTCAGAACGGATACAATAATTAATTCTAGGACATATTAAAACCACAAGTACAAGACGCACCAACATATATCACAACAAAGACAGCTTTTTGGTAGAGTATCAATATTCTATCTCTGAATTCATATGACCAAGTTATTATAAGCATTCACTATTTTCTCATTACTACTAAAGAGAGAGAAAGGCACATTCATGCAAGGAAGATTAAGTTGCCAGTGAAAAATACTAACTGAAATCAAGGAATAGACTCACAATGAAGATTGCCAACAAGATTTAACTCACAAAATAACAAGACACACAATACTGTCATAAAAATTTATGCCTGAAATTTAAGTCATTAGTATGAAATTATACACCAAATAATTGTTGGATATCAATAAACAAAGATTATCAGTACTGACAGTTATGAAAATTGACTACCCTTTCCCCTTTTCCACCCTCCCAAGCTTCAGTTCATTTAGAGAAAAAACAAATGACAAGTTCTTACCCTTTAGACTGGCCATTAGCACGGTTTTCAAAAAATTTTATCTCCAAAATATCATTTACCCCCAGTGAATGAACTGCTTCAGTTAAGTCTTCATCGGTTGTCCACTGAAAAATATTTTTAATATTCAACTATGAAAGCTTATCTAAAACACCACGAAAAGGGCAACTCTATTTGGTGTGAACTTGGTCAAGAGGAATATTTTATTCAGGCTGTGAGTATTTTCTGACTTTTGGAGAGCAGTCATTTATATCCTACAATTCTCAGAAAATTAATTTAAAAAACATCCACACTTCCTCATTTGTTACACTGCACCAATCCCTCCACACAGTTTACCAGCTACAGTTTACCAAAGAAAAAACATTGTATTTCAGTAACACTTGTCTTCTGAGAGCACAAGGCTTCAACAGAACTATTTCAGCAACTAACTTTTTCAACACCCAAACCATTTTTTATCCCACCGATTCTATTATTTTCACACAAAAGTAAATTTTAAATGACTCGTTAACTAGGTGCTCTTTATGAGAGCTCTGATGAATGAGAGTTTAGTGAACTATATATTATTTTCACAAAAATAGCACGATTTCCAGACAAAAGAAGGGAAATCGAAACAGAAACTATGGTTAGAAACAACTGCTTCCAATTAACCATACCTACTTGCTGTAACTTCCTATTTATTACTATGCAACATTGAACAATTTCACTCATATCTGATGGTACAGTAGTAGACCAATACTTATAGTTTTCTTCTTACTTCTGTAACTTCATTACCTCTTTAGATTTCATATGGGAAGTGCAAATCAGGCTTTTAAGATTCTAAACTACTTATCTGCTCTCTCTCAAATCAATGCATCTTTTAAAAATTCAACAAATTACTTTCCTGAGAGCTACATGCAAGAAAACCCACACAATAGCAACATTAAAGTAAATAAATGCACTTTTTGTGAATAACTTCACTTGTGAAGCCAAATAATGAGCAATAAGTACATATCGCTGCACACTGGGCCACCTGTTTTAGGAATTGTGACACTTGACTTGGATGAGTTCAGCTAATTCATGTGCATTTTACCCATTCCATTCACGTATTTTGAAATGGTACAACTCTTAAGTCAACTGCTCCTTTACTTACCTATTAGCTCCTGAAATTAGGACACTGTAATAAGTAATGAAAAGACACCTACGCACCCATAAAGCATTCTTTTCCAGGTTTCGCAATAGTAAGAAATTCAGGTGGGAAAAAAACCTTGAATGAGAACTTTCCATGCATGGACTTGGAAGAACCTGACTTCAGGTAAACAGATACATAAACTCTAGTCAATTCAGCTACGGACCAGCTCTCACACTTTGCTTAACTGCACTTTGTTTTAAAATGCCGTAGTGCTAACAAAAGTAATTGTCTTAAGCACAACTGCCATTCAGTGAGTTATCCCAGACCTGTTACTCCTAGGACAGCAGAAATAAGCCTCAAGGCAAATACCTGAAAGCAGTTTTGTTCAAGAGTCACTGCCCTGGAAGAAGGTGAAAAGTAATTCCAAGAAAATCCCAGAGAACCTTCCAGATCCTTTTCAAACACAAAACTTCAGCAAGGGTTTACTAATAAATGGGTTAATTCACTAGCCCTAAAGTATCTGCAGGCAGAAAGTATTTGGTAGTTTAAGCTTGTTCTCTTTCATTTAGTTCTCCGAAAACCTTAACAAGATGGTAACACAAACACCCCTTCATAATACTTCAAACACAGCAGGAAACTTTACAGCTCACATTTACTGAAGAGATCTTTGATTTTTTTAGATATTAAGACAGCTCCAGACAGGCTTACTAAATTTCAGATAAAAGGAAAAAATGAAAACAAACAAAACCAACAAACCCACGAACAACCAAAACACACCACTTGCTTTGCTGTACTCTTAATATTCCATATAAACTAAGTTGTAAGCCAAAAGTATTTACAAAGAACTACATTCATAATTTAAAAATTCCTGGCTACACCTAAATAGTAATAAGACACTTACCCAAGTAAGATTTCCAATGTACAAGGCAATTCTCTTTCCAGTATATGTATAGACAACATTTGGTGCAGCTCCTTTACCTACGTCATCCCCAACAGATGGTGGGAGAGAATCCATGTAATCACGATCTTCTGGGGCATCTCCATTATTTGCAGATGGAGAAATTACATCATCATATAAATCAATCTGATCATGTCCACCATATTCAGCTTCCTAAAATACAAAAACCAACTTGATTATATTTAACATTAAACACTCTTAAAACTTACTTGAAACAAAATGCTGTGATAACTGCCACGTTCCACAGACTTGGTGAGTCTGATATAACACCTACATCACATCCCTGCTGAAAAGCTAACCCCCAATTTCATCCACATTGAAAGTATATAAAATTCTTATGACTTCTATATCCTAAACTGACAGGGAAAAAAGAAACAAAACCAAAGATACCTCTGGTCACTGTTTTGCACTGCAGTACTTTTGCCCTTGTAATATAAACAGAAATCCAAAAACGCACAAGCCCTACTCCCAGAATTATAGACATTAGCAAGTGCAAGCAATGTGCAAACTGAGTCTAACATTCACTCGCAAGCAAATCTTTTTTCCATCAAAACATTTAACAAAGTGAACAGATCAAGTTTCAACAAGAGCCCCACTGACAAACACAATGCTTTATATTTCAGATTTCTACTGCATTCCTAACTTGATTTTTATATCCTCATTCACAGGGGGACCAGACAGGGACACAATTATATTTTGTTTCATTGAATTAAATAAAACTAGGGCTACAGAGAGACTATTCTACAGCATCACAGCTGCCTCTCAAACATTTTGGTTCAGAAAAGCACTGAGGTGTTTTGGAGTGAATCACTCCCTTCTCCCTTGGGCTGGTACAGGTTGCAGGAAAGTTCTGGCCAAGTGAAGCAGAATCCTTTTGGAAGGAATGGAAATGAGAGTTTCCTTCCAGAAGTTCTGCTTCATATGTTCAACAACTGCATCCTAGCTCCTAAATGGGAACAGATAGGTCAAGATCAATCAGTCATCCTTCAGACAGCTTTGATTTGTAAGTGTGCTAGGAATATTTGGTCCAAAAAGCCAGACTAAATATAGTCTGAAGTAGACTATGCAAACAGTGTGTTAGGCTGACAGAGGGGCCTGAGCACCAACTGCCTTGATCTGCTGATTACCAAGCCACATTACTTTTTATTAGAGACAGCTATACTGTCATCACAGATGACATACCATTGGGAGAAAGGTAAAATGTTGACTGTAAATCACAACAATCTCCTTAAAAACATGCAAAAAACCTTTTTAAAACAGTGTAACCTTAACCAGCAGGATTGCTTAATTCCAAACATGAATTAAGTTGGGTGCTATATATTTGCATTAAGGAACTATTTTTAAAACAAAGACTTTTGATAGTCGGCATTTTTCAGCGTAGACACCGTCATTCATCATATTTAATGGTGATAAAACTATGCAACAGGATGCTGCTACCCTCTTCTAGTATCCTAGCACCTACTTATGATAGACCAGCCCAATTTGTGTGAAAAAGAGGCACTATTTAAATTTCTGTTGACAGGAAGGCAGTAAGTTCTCAGTGCACAAGCAGTATTTAACATTAACCTTCAAAGCTTTTATATCTTTACTTTCACAGGTGGCTTTGCCACTTGCAAAAGGTGAGACTTGAAAAGCCTGCAGAGGGTTCCTGGACTCTTCCGCCCTGATCCAGAACAGAAACCCCCTCACCAGGTTTTGTTAGCAAGGCATATTTCAGCATTCAGCATCTTGTGAAAATGTCTCTAGAAACACAAACAAGCATCCTCGATAGAATAGTTCAAGGTACTAGATATAGTAACTAGAGAGAGTCAAGCTGGATTCCACAGAACACAGGCTGCAAAGTTAACAATCCTGATTGAAAACCCAACCTATCTACAGCAGCCATCAGATGACCCACTGTCTTGAAAATACTAACACGTTCGTTATCAACTGCTACTCATACAGAGAAAGTACAATTAAATTAAAATAAAACAAAAGCAAAGAACATACACACACAAAAAAACAGATAACCTAAGTTTTGGCATTGTCAATCACGTAGATTTGATCCTCAGTAAACTGTACTGTCCCAATACACTCTAAACTTCAATTGAAAATTAACCTCTCTTAATGTGAGTTTATCATCATTAAATTAAGTAAGGGTTTCATATTTTCACCTCATCTCTCTTGTTATCTGTCTCAGTTTGATTCCTCCTATCATCTTAACTAATGAAAGCAGGCTCCAAGACCTGCCTGGGACAAGCTGCAACACGACATCTTACAGCAAGATTAAGGATGATGTCACAAGGCAATTTAAGAAATCCTCTACTAAACGTGCAGTGATTCTAGTCATCTGTGTGTATGGATGATGACTTCAGGGAAGTAGAATTTAGTCTTGGTAGACAGATCCAAGCAGGCAGCGACCCGTCTTAGAGCAGTTGTACACTAACCTATCTCTCTGAAGAGGCTGAGGTCAGAATTGCCAAAATACCAGAGCAGGCAGCAGTCCACAGCTCTCCTGCACTTCCCTAGTGGCAAGAAACTCCTCTGAAACAGATCAAGTTTCTATCACATAAACTTTCAAGTCGTGATTGAAGGAAGGAGAGAATTATTAGGGCAGCATCATCTGCATATAATTTTGGGGGGCCCCAAAATGCCCAACAACCTAAGTGTCTTAATTTAAATCAAAGACACAACAGAAAACCTGATGTTGTTCCCCATAATCTCCTCCTACATCATGCATGGATTTCATTCAGTTATGAGCCGTCAACAAGGTGTGTGGTTTGATGATTAAGAATGATCTGAGTCAGCAACTGCAAGTGCAGATGGAAGAGAGAGGTGTCTCGATGGCTGTTGCACAAGACCAGACAACCCTTCCTCCTTCACACGTATACCATGGAAACTTACCTAAACACACTCTTCTTTCCTAGATGCAGAAGAGCATGAAAAAGAATACAGGAAGTGTTACTTCTCTAGTCTTAGCTATTTCAACAAATTTTCTGACACTACCAGGAATTAGTTTTGACCTCTTCTGACTTTCTTAGTTAAGAGAAGACCATCAAGCATAAAGAGAAATTATTTCTGCTTGATTATAGTCATTCAAAATGTTACCAACATGTTAAGAAACAAAGTTAGCATCATTATTCCAGCCCCCTCCACAACTGACTCAGAGTAGCAAGACATTTCAAAAGCCTGTGTTTTAACTTGAGTACTGTCTGAAATACTAGATCATTTGCTCTGAAAAATCAGGACTGAAATACCACAGCCTGTGCTATTATGTGGGACTGGATGAATCAAAAGGGTACTGAAAAGAAGCTCTCAAAGATTGATGCCAGACTAGCTATTAACTTCCAGTTACTACACCCTTCCTCAGTATTTTGTATTTCAATTACTGTTTGCAGTGTTTTGCAACATTCGAATATGAAAGCCATAAACACATGGAACATCATGGCCATGTCCAGAAGGGACAAATTAAGAGTGTTTTGGTTTTTTTTTTTTCAAACTTAGCAGCCATACTCCTCTGATTTGCAGAGAACTGGTCAAGAAGAAGCAAATTATCCAGCTTCTCCCTTAACACTTTAAAAATTCAAGTTACAATATATGTGGCCAAAACCTCTAAACGCTTGTTAGCATCCTAACTTTTTATTAAAAGTTTGTATGTCCTGAAGAACAAGTTAAAGAGATAAGCAAAAAAATATTTCTGGTCTCAATTAGCTGTCTGTACACACAGATTGGAACCTTTAACAGAACAGCAGGTCTTTGATGTTTCTAAAATAGCACACGCTGCCTGTGGCAGAAACATCCACCACAGTAGAGAAGTTTGCTAGGCCATAAGATTCACATTTATTCTTTAAGCCCAAAGGCCCTCAGCTCTACAACTGGCACACCACTAAAATTTAAGCAATCTGATCCCTTGCCAAATAGAGTAACTAAAAATTCACAAGTAGTCAAAAGCATACATTAAATATAAGTAGTACTGCTGTTTGCATTAGAAGGAAGCAAAGAGGCATCAGATGAGATGGTCTCAGGTTTTCTTTGTAGTTTGATATTTGCAAATATACAAAGGTTATCTCTTTCCCAGGCCCCTTTCAGCAGATCAACAGTACTGACGAAACTCATGTGCAATAAGGTATCGCACATACATTTTATAATAAATGCAGGTCTGCCAGTTTATGATTTTTATGACCAGGACAGCTCTGCCCATCTGAGGGGAAATTTATTATACCACAATGTGTACATCACCTTCCATAATGACTTGACTGCCTTCCTGATATAAAGGCCATTTAAAACAGCTTGTTTTATGTGGTAATTAAATACTAGCTTTTATTATTAATTACACAAAAATATTTTTCTCTCTGCATTCTAGACAAGAAATCAAGAGAGTAACTAACATATTCCTAAGAATCTGTAGCCACAGAGGTTTCCAGGTAATTAGCCTCTTAGCTGGTTACTACATCTAAATCACTTTAATTATCCAGTTACAAAATACAAAGTCAAAGCTCTTTCATTTCTAATTTGTTAGTATTTAAATATCAAACCAGAACACTACAGGCATGTTTAGACATATCCACAACACAACTATGAGAGTGTACTCATTAGAGTATAAACTAAAGCAAGCACTTTTTCCATAGCATTAAAATAAGAGATCCTTCTGACCAAGCAGAGGATACAAAACCATGTAAAATTTCCCATATGTATACATATAAAATTTATTTTACTGCATAAGATGACAGTAAATTACAACGCATAATAAAAGCAGTTTTTTACCATTTAATTATGTGCACGTGAAAGAAGAAAAAAAAAATGGGAAATGTAAAGTTTATTAGAGCACCAGAGAACTTGATGGTTCACATTGTTAGGACTGCAGAAAAGTAGCAGAGTTTACTGACCAAAGTTGCAGGCAACCTTGAGACCCAAGCTGGGTTCACGCACAGGCTCCTCATTATCTTTCTATCATGCATGGATATGCTCAGGTTTCATGTACAGAGACATCCTAAAATCTGGTAAAGTAATCCGTCTGTGGTCTTCTGGCATCAAGAGAATGCCAGCGTCAGCCACTTGTATGCAGATAATGCAGTTCTCATGTGCAGCACATTATCTCTCGTTCTTGAAGAGCAAGAGGTACAATGTGTAGGGAAATGGCCAAAGTAAAATATACCATGCAATACTTATTTCTTACAGGTCACAAGCAATGCATGCAGGAAGCATTAAATTTACTTTAATTTAATGTACTTTAAAACAAGACTCTCAATACGAAAGATCGTTGGATGGGGAAGCCAGCCTAAAAGAAGAAAATGGAAAATGACTCAACCAAGTTCTTAAAACAAAAAGAGGAAAGCACAATTTAAAACAAACAAACAAACAAACAACAACACACACAGAAAAAAAATAGTGGGAGCCAACTTCAGTAAGGCTGTAAGCCTAAGTACAAAGAATTACAATTCTGATGAACAGTAAGTCAACGAACGGGTAAGAGGCAACACAGACTAGTTTTGATGAGCTCCAGATGGAATGGGAAAGATGCACTTTCACTAAAAAGATCCGACTTCAAGTCAAGTTAGCCAGCTCACTGCAACCAAGACAGCTCTCGGTTGTCATCCATCTTTGCCAGCGTGTAAATCCATGGCTCTGTGGTCATTATTTCATCCTTACAACCTATGGTTCATTTAGCGCTAATCAAGCAGAACATCCCTTTCCCTGTTCTCCTGGAAAAAGACTTTAAAAATATCCCAGAAGAGCCTCAAGGATGAGTACCTTGAGGCCCAGAACAAGACAAAACAAGGAAGGGAAGCTCATCCAGCTTTTAGTCTTGAATGACACATTTGCTACAGATGCAAACAAAAGTTTTATCCCGGCTTGGGTATAAATACAGTTATACTGTACCCAGAAGAACAACAAAACTACACAGTATATTTTTCAGTTCCTGCTTACCGACAAAACTAATGGAAAGTTTGGTTCCTATAGTCCAACTCAAATCAATATTGGCAGGTCGAATTAACATAGTACAACAAAATCAAAAAACAATCGCTTAGTGCTTTACACATAAAGCTATTTTTTTCTTACAAATATGTGTTCCATAAAATGTCTGCTACATAAAAAAATAATAATGCAAATCACTTTCTCCCTACAGCATTTTCTCAATTGTCATCTTCAGCTATCCACAGATATGCAGAACCATGGCCGCCTTATCAATTTAAGCTGTCATCTTCAAATCAGAAACAGTAATTCACAAATAGAAGCTTCTAGATGTCAGAATTAAAATAGTAAGTAATACTGTAGACAGTAACTACCAGCCTTCTTTTGTGCTTTACAGAGGGAAATAGGAAAGTGCAGAGGTGTCAATCTCTCCCAGTAAAACTTTCTATTTTTAAGTAATGTAGTTCAACTGATCAGGTCCTGAGGCAAAATGAAAGCCACAAAAAACAAAGAGCAAAATTTTTTGGGGGAAAAAAAAAAAAAAAAAAAGAGACAGAAAAACAGTCTGCATGAGCTAAGGGAAAAGGGGCACTAGCCTCTTCTCACTTTTCTGCCCTATATTTTTGCAATGTTCACAAACTGAGACTGCAGAAACACAGACGTAGCAGGACAGCAACTGTAGTAAATACAGCAAAAAGAGCAAAGATTCTTCTGACTCCTGGAATAAGCAACACTAAATTATCACAAGTCTCTCATGTGTACCACCATCCTTCCGTGCATCGTGGCTACATAGAACTTTAACATTAACCATAACCTGAGTAGACCAGAAGCATGTGAGTGAAACAGAGTCCCCATCACTTTTGTTCTGGCAGCATCTGTCTGCACCATACTCATAGCACAACGCTATTCTATGCAGAGGGCTTCTGCACACAGGAATGTACACAAACACGACTGGATTCAAATGAGGTCTTTTCCTGAAAGACTTGACTTGTTATCAGTGTTTTACCTGGAACTGATCAAAACAAAACCAAGTTATTAAAAAAACTGAAGAGATGTACTCTCATGCTAAATGGTATTTGTGCTACGGTTCATCCCCGTTTAAATTCATGTAATGGGTCTTCAACTGTAAGGGAGAAACTTTCATAGGTAGACAAACTAAAAGCAACTCAGTCCTCTGCATCATCTACTCTATAGTTTGGTATTCTTTTACAGTATACCTTTCTGAGATTACTTCTGAATTGCTCTATCAATAGATATTTAAAGAATTAAAGTTTCCTGAGATCGTTATAAGTTGCTATCCAAATTAACTGTGACTTCCATAACTTATTACCTATCTCCCAGTAAACGTGTGAGTGCAGTTGTTCTCAGTTATTTATGTTCTAGGGCAAGAACAATGCAATCTGGGGCAACACGATCCGGAGAAGTGCAAGAGTCACAAACAGGACAGATGGCACACAAAACCAGTATGATCATCAGGTTTTCGGTTTTGGTAAGAAAGCAGACACAAAGCTTTTTGGAAAAAATAAGGGGGAAAGAAAAGAAACAAAAACAAAAAACAACAAACCAACCTAGAAAAGTGGACTGCTTGTAATACAAGGAAGTTCTGTTTATTTCACCCTCACCTCCTTACCAAAATAGAGCTCCTCCTCTAAAGAAGGGCTGCGTAACTTTTAACTAGTGGAGAACAACGATTATAAATAAATAAATATAAAAGGAAGATAGTTTCTCCAACGATGCAAAAATAAAGCTGCACTAGTTCCGCCTCCCCCGCAGAGATCGACCGAGAAACCGCTACGGCTCGGCGGCTTCTTTCCCCCGTTCGCGAACAATGGCTGTATTTCCCCTCGGCCGCCGGGAAGGAGCTGCTCCCCGCTCCGCATCCGGCAGGGCCCCGTCCGCTGCGGGCGGCCCCGCGCCGCGGCAGGAGCGGGATCCGGAACCGCTGCTGCGCGGGCACTTGAGGAGGAAAGGAGGGAGGGAGGGAGGGCAGCCGCTCGCCCCGGCGCACCGCGGCCCCTCTCGCTCCCCGCCCGCCTCCCCTCACAGGCCGCGGCCGGGCGGCGCTCCCCGAGGGGCCCCGCGGGCGGGGACGGGCCCGAGGCGCGGCCTGTCCCCCGCGCAGCGTGCGGCGGCGGGAAGGCCCGGCGGCGGAGCCGTCCGAACAATGGCGGCGTCAACGGCGCGGCCGCCGCGCTGAGGGCCCTGCAGGTGGCGCGGCGGCGAAGGCGGGCGAGGGAAGGGAAAGGCGGGGAGGGGCCGCGCCGGCCCCGCCGGCCGCGCGTACCTGGTTGAATTCCTCGCCCACATCGGCGTAGATGTCGATGTGGTCCACGCCGTCCGCCATGATCCCGCCCGGCCGCGCCTCGGGCCGCCGCCAACCGCGCCCGGCTCCGGAGCCGCCGCCGCCGCCGCCGGGAGGGGGGAGGGAGAGAGGCACGGAGCGAGAGAGGGGGCGGGACAGGGCCGTCACTTCCGCGCGGGGAGGGGGAGGCTTCCGGCGGCCGCAGAAGCGGCGGCTGCCCGCGGGGCAAGGGTCGGTGCTGCTCCGCTCCGCCCCGCCGGGGCCGCCCCAGGGCTGCTCCCGGTGTTTGCGGCTCACGGTTCGCTGCTTCCCGCCCCGCCTCTGCCGTTCCCTGCGTGGCCATGTTGGGCCGCGGGCTCGTAGCTCCCCAGCGGGCGGGAGCAGCGCGGGTGCCGGTGCCGCTGTGCGCCGCGGGTGTGGGGAGTAAGCGGCTGCCCAGGCCTCTTCTGTCTGCGGGGATGGGGCTCATGCTGGGAGCTCACTCGTGTTTTTATCGCGGCCTCAGCTCCGAGGAAAGTGCTGCCCAGCGGAGGGAAAGTGTGTTGATTGCTTAATAGCCGAGGACTTTAATTAATGTCTGTAAAGCGGAGCAGAGTGTTACATCTGTGAGGACAGGCTGAGAGTTGGGGTTGGTCAGCATGGAGAAGAGAAGGGTCCAGGGAGACCTTATTGTGGTCTTTCAGTGCGTAAAAGGGGCCTGTAAGAAAGATGGGGACAGACTGTTTAGTGGGGCCTGTTGTGATAGGACAAGGGGTAATGGTTTTAAACTAAAAGGGAAGATTCAGACCAGACATGAGGAAGAAATCTTTTACACTGATGGTGGTGAAACACTGGCCCAGGTTGCGCAGAGAGGTGGTAGATGCCCCATCCCTGGAGACATCCGAGCCTGGGCTGGACGGGGCTCTGAGCAACCTGATCTAGTTGAAGATGTCCCTGCTCATGGCAGGGGGTTGGACTAGGTGACCTTTGGAGGTCCCTTCCAACCCAAACTGTTCTGTGATGCTACGATGATCACACGAGGAGTGCACACACTGGTCTCACGAGCACTCCATACTGTGCAGAAAGGACATGAACAAACACGCACTGTTCTGTGTTTATCTAGACTCCAAAATACTCCGCTGTTGCAGAGCTCAGTTTTAACATCACAAAGTAAAGAAAATTAGCGTTGAATAGCATTTTTTTTTCATGCACTCAGATCTGTTAGGATTGCAAAGGCAATCCTAATAATTGGATTATTTTTGGATGAATGTTCCTGTTACCCGGATCCACATTTAAGCTCCAGTTGATTTCAAAACCAGTGAGTGTCTCCTGGAGCATAACGAGAAATGTGCATGATGTTTGACACCGCAGATTATGTTCTGTGTTGCACACTATGTTGCACATCCAAAAATAAAGCTACTTTTTTGCCTGACAATAAGAAGCTTGGCTTTCTCAGGCTGAATTAGAATAATGTAAAAACATCACTGCGATTAATAAAAATGGTAAGTGCTATTTTTAGCTTGACTCTGAATTTGTTTTTCCATAACTGGGAGCACTTCCCAGTTCCTGGATCAGCATCCATGTCCCAAACTGTCCTGACTTCACATTAGTTCCAGGACTTGGGTGCAGACCATCCCTGTCCCCCATGCTGCCCCCACATTGTAGTCTCCACTGGAAGGAAAGATGAACAGAGCGGAAGCGAGCTGAAAAATCAGAGAACCACAACAAGGGATATGCTGTGGAGCATGCCTGCTGACAGTCCAGATCTACCTCAGGCGTGGAGATGCTGGGGCGTTATTCCTGGAGTTCTTATCTGGCTTGTGTCATGTTAACAGTTATCCGCTGCAGACGTTGTGTCATTCCTGGTATTAATGGAAGCCAGAAATTCTGTAACTGAGCCTGGTTTCCACTCCATTGCAGTTTCCTGGTTAGAGAAACTAGCAGATCTCTCACCCTTCAGAAAAGTTCAGAGCATCACCTGAAAAAAACATTTTAGAGATGATAATCAGGAACAAACAAATAGCCTTAATTGAACTTCTAGTGTTGGTTACAATTATGATTGACAATACTGTGTTTGATCACCGGTTAAAAGTACAAGTTCCTATCTATGAATGCACAAGTCACGTGAATTAAGTGATTCATTGGTTTTGCAAGGAAGATTCACTGCTGATTACAGTTGAAGTATTGGGATCTAATTGAGTTCATGTATTTATTTAACGATGAACTGATTTAGTGACTAGTCTTCTACACAACAAAATGAAGCGCTGTGGCACTGAACGAAGTTGGTGAAGTCAAGAAAACTTAGCCCTAACTACCTGAGTGAGCTCACAAAAATTCACAGGAGAGTTCGCAGGTTGTGTGCAGGTGACTGTTTTGTATGCATCTGAATATCTTAAGCACCACATGGACTGTAGTGGTGCTTAAAAGGGCAAATGAATGAAATATGAATGAGAAAGTCGTTATAGTCACCTCAGAAACCACCCCGGGGATTGCCACTAGCATTTGAAGGGCCCCACTGGGGGTCTTTGAAGAGGAAAAGATGTGGCCTCTTCTTTGCTCTGTAAGATAATGAAGGGAGATCAGAAAATCCCTTAGACTCTCAGCCCGCCGTTGTGTTTTGTGCTCAAGAGGCTTTTCCACTTCGGAGCCTTGCTAAATAGTCGGACTGGCTAGATTTACTGCTCAGGGGCATTTGCAGAAGAGGCTATGATCATTTTTCTTCTTGTGTAAATGTCATTAAGCAAATTCTGTAAACAGTGCAGGAGACTAAATATTACGTAAGCTATTCTATTTACTTTTTGCTGTGTTTTCGTTCTTTTCACCATTAGACCTACTAAATATATCTTTATCTTTCTTGTGAGCAGCAATAACTTCTTTGTGGTCTATTATCTCTCTATGGAGCATTGTAGGAGTTGATCCACTCCAGTTAAAATATTAGTGCTTCATGTTTTGCACACATCAAGATTATTTAGACTGTTTGTTGCCTTCACCTGGAAAAATTCAGAAAGCCAAGGCGGAGTATGAGCTAAAATAGAAGTGCTGTCATGAGAGAAAGAGTTATTGGTGGTATAGTTTGGTCTGGGAGAAGGGTCCTGGTAAGGGTTGTTTGGGACAGCAGAAGCCACGAGCTGTGAAGTAATTGCACACCTTCCAAAGCCACAGCCCAGTAGGAGAATGTTGGGGAAGGGCTTAAGGACAAAGGACATGGGTCTACAGAGCAGTTGTACGAGCAGAGCCTGCTCTGAAAGCCTTAGCATAAGTAGCAAGACTAGGCTGCAGTGGAAACTACTGACTGCATCAGCAGAATTGGCAAGGACACTGCGACCTTGGCAGAGTTTCATAAAAAAACTTTAAGGAAGTAAGAGCACAGGAACGTGGAACATGTGTAGCTAGTAAACCGCAAGTAGGAGGACCATGCAAATGTGCCCGTTAGAGCTTAAGCCAATTAGTGAGTGACAAGTAGGCATAATTATTGTAGACTGTATAGGTATGCGCTGTTTGAACTAATAAAGCGAATTATGCTCTATCACTCACATTGAGTCGTCTCAGCTTGTTCCTCCACCGCTCGCAAGTGGCGCCCAAACGGGGACCCGAACGTCCCTACTCGGAGCGGCAGATGCAGAAAACACCGGTAGCAGCGACCTGGGGGCCAAGATCGACTGAACGCTGATCAACGCGGCGTGTCGACCCGAAAAGCCTGGACCGTCCTGAAGGGGTTCGCCGTCTGCAGGGGCTGCTGGAAAGGCTGCAACGAATACAACGAGAAAAGTTGACGTGGTGCCTTAATCAAAGAGCATAGAAGTACCGGCAACATGGATCTTGAGGTAGCCCTAGATTTATTACAGCGCTTTTTAGAAAAGTGGGGTGTAGATTGTATTAAGCAATTGTCGGGGTTAGTCGCATTAGGAAGGGTGAAGGGGTGTTTTCAAAACCCTGATTCACTTTTTGATGTCAGCGAATGGCGAAAGTTAGGTGATATGTTATGGGATATGGTAATAGATGAGGATAAATCTGCGAAAAAACTTATTAAGCCGTGGCGTGAAGTAGTCAATAACATTAAACAATATCAATTAGAGAAGAATTTAGCAGCCGTAGCCACTGAACGCTTAGGGGGTGATACACCCACGGCAAGCCGCTTGTCTATTGGAAACGATCATGTTCCTGTGCCTGCTAATGGGTGTCCTATCCTAGTGAGTCTCGATGTAAAGGGGTTGAATGTAGGGCCACCTCCAGCGCCCCCGCGATCCAATGACTGCCCTGTAGAACCCTCTGCCCGCCCCATTCCCTGAGGCAGAGGAGAAAGAACTGGAGTGTTCCCCAAGCAAGATAAAAGAGGGATACAGTTCCAGCTTCCATGGGTCATCCCAAAATGACCCCTGTAAATTGGAAAAAGATCATGATGCAGGCAGCAGAAGAGAAACAATTCGACGTTGCTAGAAGCATTTCTGAAAGTCTTGCATTCTCAGTAAGGTATGAGGTAGGAAACGACGGGGAGCTGTATGGCACGCATAACACATTGGATTGGAAGTTGTTATCTCAACTAAGGAGTACAGTGAATGAGTCCGGATTACATGGTGAGCCCACAAAGCAATTACTAAATTATATATGAGGAGGAACTCTTTTGTGTCTGGAGGATATCAAAGGAATTGTTAGAATGATTATGACTCAGTCGCAGCTTTTATTGTGGCAAGTGAATTGGCAGCGTTATTGTGAAGTATCTTCTCACCAGCCTTGATAACAAGGTGACCCCCTTTCGGGGGTTACAGTTGAGCAGTTAATGGGGATGGGCAGATTTGCTACCATAGATGTGCAAATTCAGCTGGGACCAGATATTTGTTTGGAAGCAATGCGGACAGCGCAGCTAGCAATTCCAGCAGTTAAAACCAGCCCCCCCTCACCATCATATACGGCAATAAAGCAAGGTGGAAAGGAAACTTTTGCACAGTTTGTAGACAGAGTAAGTGCAGCCATAGATCAGTCTGATGTACAAGAGTGGATGAAGCCAGCTTTGTTGAGGCAGTGTGTCTTAGAAAATACTAATCCTTTCACAAAGTCCATTATACTAACACTGCCGGGAGACGCTACAGTAGAACAGATGCTAGAACACATGAGCAGAGTACCAGTAGGACTGCAAGCCACGTTGGTAGAAGCGGCGCAAGAGTTAGGGAAGGATCTTATACAGGCACAATATCAAGCCTTCGCAGCCTTGGCACCCTTGCGACAGACCGAAAGGCAGCCTTGACCCCCGATGCAGAGGGGAAATAAATGCTTCCGCTGTGGACAAGAGGGACACATCCGAAGACAATGCCGCGCTCAAGTCTGGTGTGACAATTGTGATATGAGCAATCACAGTACCGCGGCCTGCCGGTGAACGGGAAACGGGCAGCCGAGCGCGAAGGGCCGACGCGCAACGACAACAGTTGCAGCCCCTGCTCAGCTGAGTGGAATGCCAGGGCCAGCACAACAACAGCACCACCTAGCACCGAACCCCAGCTCCAACCCGTTCCTGCCCACTCCCTGCATCCAGCCACAAGCGGGAGCCTCGGCCTGGACTTGGCAACAGCAGTAGACTGCAGGCTGGTAGATCAACGGCCACAAAAGATCAACACGACCACGTTTGGACCTATAATGATTAATGGCGAACTGCAAGGTGCATTGCTATTTGGACGATCATCAAGTGGAATAAAAGGAGTCTTTGTTCTGCCTGGAGTTATCGATGCGGATTTTAAAGGGACAATATCTATAGTAGTACAGACATTGTTTCCACCTGTATGTATTCCATCTGGAAGTAAAATTGCACAGCTAGTTCCTATTCCACAACTGACAGAAGACATGGAAGCGTTATCTCCGACAGAAAGAGGGACAGCTGGATTTGGATCAGCAGGAGGCCTAGTCATGTTAACAATGGCTATGAATCGCCGACCAGTGACCCTAGTTACACTGTGCGTCGGAGGAGAGCAGATCAGCTTGGAGGCACTACTGGATACAGGAGCTGACCTTACCGTCATGGTGAGAGAACGATGGCCTCATCATTGGCCATTGTTGCCCATGGCCAGAGGAGTAGAAGGAGTAGGAGGCCTCTCCTCCATCCTGCACAGCAGGGACCGTATCTCCATTGTCATAGATGGAAGGACCGCATCAACTCACATTACTGTTATGATCCTGCCTCAAGACGTTAATGGACTAATTGGTCGTGATGTCCTGGACCAACTAGGAGTTATTCTCACCACCAAAAACCCTTTTTAGTAACGGTCACTGCAACATGGACTTTCCCGATCCCACTGCACTGGTTAACGGATGCGCCGATCTGGATCGAGCAGTGGCCATTGAAAAAGGAAAGTCTTGAAGCAGCACATCAGCTAGTAGAGGAACAACTATCGCAAGGCCATCTTAAGTTATCTACAAGCCCATGGAATACTCCTATATTTGTAATTAAGAAGAAATCAGGGAAATTTCGACTTCTACACGATCTGCGAGCCATGAATGCACAAATGCAAGCCATGGGAGCTTTACAACTGGGACTGCCCAATTCTGCAATGTTACCTGAGCAATGGCATCTATTAATAGTTGACTTAAAAGATTGTTTCTTTACTATATGCCTACACCCAAAAGATACTCAGCGATTTGCATTTACTCTGCCGTCAATTAACAAGGAGTCGCCCGCTCAACGATTTGAATGGACAGTACTCCTGCAAGGAATGAAGAATAGCCCAACGCTATGCCAACTTTTTGTAGATAACGCGTTGCGGCCAGTCTGGTCTGCCTGGCCCAAAGCAGTGATGTACCATTATATGGACGATATATTAGTAACCCAAGAAGATCCCTTTACTGAGCAGCAACGGTCATTTCTATCACAGACCTTAGAACAAGAAGGACTGGTAATTGCTCCTGAAAAGATTCAATCAGCAGCCCCATGGAAGTATCTAGGCTGGTAAATATCAGAATCCCAAATTCGGCCACAGAAATTAGAAATAAAGACTGACATCCGTACACTACATGATGCCCAAAAGCTGATGGGTGACCTTCAATGGCTAAGGCCAGTAGTGGGAATTTCTAATGACGACCTTGACACTCTACGGCCTTTGCTGCAGGGGGTTGATCCAGCTAAATCTGTGCATTTGTCCCCGCAGCAAGAAGTGATCCTCCAACGAATCACAGAACAAGTCACCCAAAGTCGGGTTGATCGACATGACCCAAATGTTACTGTGGATCTGACCATTCTCAATGGGCCCTCTCAACTCATAGGTGCACTAACACAGTGCAAAAAGAAAAAGGGGGAGAAGGTCCGCATTTCAGAATGGTTGTACACGAAGCTACAACCACAGAAATCGATACAACAAAAGCTAGAAAATTTAGCTGAATTGATCAGGAAAGGAAGCACATGCATTTTACAAATTACAGGATCTGAACCGGGAATCATTAGGTTACCTATAAAAAGGGAAATGTTAGAATGGTGTATTCAACAATCAGAAGAACTTCAAATCAGTCTGCTATCAACAGCAAATGACATTGTAGTAGATTCTGTTAAATCACCAACACTTCAGTGGATCAGCCAAAATAGTTGGATTATGCCATCTAAGAGAAGTTAAATGCCCCTACCGATTGCGATCACAGCATTCACAGAGGCGGGAAGAAAGTCGCAATGTGCAGCTGTCACCTGGCTAAGCGGCACCACCGCATCCTTCCAGCTGTGCCAGGAGACTCGCTGCAAACGTTGGACCTGTCTGCGGTGCTATGGGCTGTCCTTTGGTGGCATGATCGGAACCTTAACGTTGTGACTGATTCACTCTACATCGCTGGAGTTCTTCAAAGAATAGAAGATGCCAGACTCAAGGAAATTAAGAATCCTCGCCTTTACGAACTTTTTCGTCAACTTCAGTCTGCACTTCAACAGAGACGGCAATCATATGCAGTTATCCACATAAGGAGCCATATGTGGACGGAAGGTTTAGGTGAAGGAAATCACAGAGCTGACCACCTAGTAGCGTTCACGGTACCGCTAAATGACTTTGTTAAAGCGCGAGAAGCACACAGTACTTTTCATCAGAATGCTGAAGGACTAAAAAAGCAGTTCAATATCACAACAGAAGAAGCCAAAGGAATAGTAAGAGCATGCCAGGCTCTGTTGGGCACTACCAGACCCTGTCGGGCCCTGTCAGGCCCTGTCGGTCTCTGTGAGTCTGACCCCCGACCATCTACATGTGACCTTTGAGCTATGACCCTTGACTTTTGATCCTTGACATATGACTCTTGACTTCAGACCCTTCATTGATGACCTCTGACATTTGACACTGAGCTCTGACCCCTTTTATAGGAAATTTCAATACACAATTTTATTAGTAACATAATTATTGTATCTGATTTTCTATCTACTCCCTAGAAAATCTAAGTTGAAATCTGTATTCAGTCACATTGCAAGTGCGATAGCAGTAATAAAGTGCAGGTGCTGTAATTTCCAGTGAGATTTCAGGTAATTTGATAAGGGTGGTGGGCGGGGCCTGGGGTGATTGATCCCTCCCCTTTCCCAGGGGATTGTGGGAAAGGGTGGGCGGGGCTCAGGGTATTTGAGCCCCAGTCCCCAGGTAGGGAGCTTATTCTGCTCTAGGACTGCTTTGGTGCTGGTTCTCTGCTGCTCCTTCGGCAGCTTTTGGGCTGTTTAAGCTACATGGGCAGACGTCTTAGGAGAAGCCGAGGTGTCCATTTGAGGTAAGAGCTTTGAGCGCAGCACAGCTTCAGTAGCAGCTGTAGTAGAAAGGTTGTCATTATGTTTCACTTGTTGACGTTGAGACATCCATGCTGAGTCTCATTGTAGATGCAATAGCAGTAATAAAGTGCAGGTGCTGTCACTTCAAGTGAGATTGATTCCAGGTAATTTGATAAGGGTGGTGGGTGGGGCCCGGGGTGATTGATCCCTCCCCTTTCCCAGGGGCTTGTGGGAAGGGGTGGGCGGGGCTCAGGGTATTTAAGCCCCAGTCCCCAGGCAGGGAGCTCATTCTGCTCCAGGACTGCTTCGTTGGTGGTTCTCTGCTGCTCCTTCGGCAGTCGGCAGCTTTTGAGTTGTTTACGCTACGTGGGCAGATGTCGTAGTAGAAGAGGAGGTGTCCATTTGAGGTAAGAGCTTTGGGTGCAGCAAAGCTTCAGTAGCAGCTGTAGTAGAAAGGTTGATTGTCATTATGTTTAATTTGTTGATTTAGTTCTAGGTGCTTTGCATTTTCCAATAATTCCTGACTATGCTGAAGATGGAGTGTTGTTTTTTGGTTTCTATTGCTGTATTAATAGCTGTTAATATAATCTCTTCTCCTAGAAGACTGTCTTGTCTCCAGAACCTTTGCAGTGTGCAGCAGCCCCTGGTAGATCATTCAAATGTACCTCCCGGAACTCAGCCAAGGTGAGCAATGACTCGTAGGCTATGACCGATAAATATTATTCGGGTGCCTAATTGTACTTATGTCCTTGCTTTTCTTACTGTAGGTGATGATGGAAAAAAGTGACAACTGCAGGAAGATCCCCGTTAGCCCATGTCATGTTTTCCTCTGTTGAAGATGGATTTGGTCCCTCGGCCCTCTGAAAGCTAAGTGGAGGCACGAGGGCTGGGAAGGGGCTGGGAATCGCAGGGAGGGTTTAAAGTTCTCAGACAGAAAAGGGCAGTCCAGTAGCAGTCCCCTTTGGGCAGATAAAAGGGGTCAGGGAACTTTACAGTGCCATGCCAGCGTGTGCCGGGCAGGGCAGCTCCAGCCCGTGTCTGCGTTGTCGTGTGGTTCGGGAAGCCCGCCTCGTGCCTGTCAGACGATCCTGGGGTATCATTGTGCTCCAGGGGCACAAAAGTCATTTCAAGCGCCATCCCGGGGTCTGGAATGCCGGTGCCAATCGGCTGCTGGTTTTCTTGTGTCAGCAGCTGAAAGGGTGCATGGTTCTTGCATCTTGAACGTTTTTGGTCAGTTGTGTTTTATGGTGTCGTTGTGGGCTGCAACAGCAGCTCTGCTCTCTACCCATCCAGTCTAAGGGACTGGCACTTCTTCCCAGCATCTTGAAGGTTTTAAGTCTTGCAGCAGCTTCTTGTATTTGCGCCGTCTCTGTGTGTTTGCGCCAGAGCTGCCGTCTCATAAGAGGCTGTGACGTTCCGCTCTTTTTTTTTTTCTGGGGTTGCAGTAGAGGCTCCTCACCTCACCACTGCCTCCCCGCAGGTTATTTTGATTGTTGCAGTCTCTGGTTTGGAATAATTTTTGTTGTGGAGCATTTTTGGTGCTGTTGCCGTCGTGACATCTGTAATGTTGTGTGGAGCATCTGTCTAAGCATGTGCGCATTTGGCTCGGAGCTGCTCTGCCCGAAGGTGTAGTCAGGAGTGGGTGGACTGAGTTCTAGGAGTCCACGATTAATCTGTGGACATGTTAACCTGCGTAGGCCAAGGTTGTGCAGTCATCTGGGATGGAGTAGATGTGGGCTGGGGAGATGACAGTCCATTCCCCAGTGTTTGTGGGACTCAATTAGACCTTTTTGTGGGATTCCTGAATAGAAAGCAGACCTGTGGAATGGTCAAGCTGTTGATGAGCTCCTGGGTAACTTGTTGAATACCTTGATTTCAGATGCAGAGGGACAACTTGGCACGGAAGAGCGACGGAGGAGGCGAGCTGAGTGCCGTAAGCAGGTGGGTCGGTGCGTGGTGCCGGAGGGAAGCTGTTCTGTGTGGCTCTAGCTAAATATGGCCGTTTCTCTCTTTCCTAGGTGTGAAGCAAAGAGGAAAGCTGGGTATCGGCACCGCAGCTCCTTGGGCAAGGTGAGCACGGAGTGCTGGGCCGAAGTGGCAGCTTGTTTCAGGTCCTGTGTTGCTGGTGCAGGTCTGAGCGTCCTTTGGTTGTGTTTTACAGGCAGTAGCTGAAGGTCTTCGTGGTCAACAGCGTGGCAGTCAAAAGCAAGGGCGGCAGGGTGGGCGAGCGGCCCAGGTAAGTGAGGGCGATATGGGACTGTTTGCAGGCTAGCTGTGTTTTTGGTTTTGCAGGTGCCGCAGACGAGCTGGGAGGGGCGAAGCCGCATGCCGGCTGGCAGCCGAGAAACTGAGGCGGCGGTGGGTGTGGAGGAGCCCCGTATTGCCTGGTGACTGGGTTCAGCGTTTCCTTCTTGCTTTGCAGGCTCTTTGTGGGCCCTTTGGACTCAGAGGACCATTTGCGGTGAGCCTGACTGGGGGCGAGGAGGACCGTGGGGCCGGGGACTCGTTCCAAGAGCTACAGTTCTTTTGCTTCTCGCTGTCTTAGACGTCACGAGCTATGAGGATTTGTGACTGCGCCCACGACACGCCAAACGGAACGCTGTGCAACTTAGGAGGAGGTGGGTGTTACGGAAGGGGTTGGTGTTTACCCCACGGCACTGTGTGCTGGCACGGCTTAGCAAGCGTGTGTTTCTCGTCTTCCTGTAGACACTGAAGAGGAACCCAGCAATGCAGGAAGATCCCTGTTAGCGCACATGGCATTTTCTCTGTTGAAGATGGATTTGGTCCCTTGGCCCTCTGAAAGCTAAGTGGAGGCACGAGGGCTGGGAAGGGGCTGGGAATCGCAGGGATGGGGCTAAAGTTCTCAGACAGAAAAGGGCAGTCCAGGAGCAGTCCCCTTTGGGCAGATAAAAGGGGTCAGGGAACTTTACAGTGCCATGCCAGCGTGTGCCGGGCAGGGCAGCTCCAGCCCGCGTCTGCGTTGTCGTGTGGTTCGGGAAGCCCGCCTCGTGCCTGTCAGATGATCCTGGGGTATCATTGTGCTCCAGGGGCACAAAAGTCATTTCAAGCGCCATCCCAGGGTCTGGAAAGCCGGTGCCGATCGGCATAGCACCAATCGGCTGCTGGTTTTCTTGTGTCAGCAGCTGAAAGGGTGCATGGTTCTTGCATCTTGAACGTTTTTGGTCAGTTGTGTTTTATGGTGTCGTTGTGGGCTGCAACAGCAGCTCTGCTCTCTACCCATGCAGTCTAAGGGACTGGCACTTCTTCCCAGCATCTTGAAAGTTTTAAGTCTTGCAGCAGCTTCTTGTATTCGCGCCGTCTGTGTGTTTGTGCCAGAGCTGCCGTCTCATAAGAGGCTGTGACATTCCGCTCTTTTTTTTTTCTGGGGTTGCAGTAGAGGCTCCTCACCTCACCACTGCCTCCCCGCAGGTTATTTTGATTGTTGCAGTCTCTGGTTAGGAATAATTTTTGTTGTGGAGCATTTTTGGTGCTGTTGCCGTCGTGACATCTGTAATGTTGTGTGGAGCATCTGTCTAAGCATGTGCGCATTTGGCTCGGAGCTGCTCTGCCCGGTGGTGTAGTCAGGAGTGGGTGGACTGAGTTCTAGGAGTCCACGATTAATCTGTGGACATGTTAACCTGCGTAGGCCAAGGTTGTGCAGTCATCTGGGATGGAGTAGGTGTGGGCTGGGGAGAGGACAGTCCATTCCCCAGTGTTTGTGGGACTCAATTAGACCTTTTTGTGGGATTCCTGAATAGAAAGCAGACCTGTGGAATGGTCAAGCTGTTGATGAGCTCCTGGGTAACTTGTTGAATACCTTGATTTCAGATGCAGAGGGACAACTTGGCACGGAAGAGCGACGGAGGAGGCGAGCTGAGTGCCGTAAGCAGGTGGGTCGGTGCGTGGTGCCGGAGGGAAGCTGTTCTGTGTGGCTCTAGCTAAATATGGTCGTTTCTCTCTTTCCTAGGTGTGAAGCAAAGAGGAAAGCTGGGTATCGGCACCGCAGCTCCTTGGGCAAGGTGAGCACGGAGTGCTGGGCCGAAGCGGCAGCTTGTTTCAGGTCCTGTGTTGCTGGTGCAGGTCTGAGCGTCCTTTGGTTGTGTTTTACAGGCAGTAGCTGAAGGTCTTCGTGGTCAACAGCATGGCAGTCAAAAGCAAGGGCGGCAGGGTGGGCGAGCGGCCCAGGTAAGTGAGGGCGAGATCACAGAATCACGGAATTGACTGGGTTGGAGAAGACCTCAGAGATCATAAAGTCCAGCCCTTGGTCCAACTCTAGTCCGTTTACTAGATCCTGGCACTAAGTGCCATGTCCAGTCTCAATTTAAAAACCTCCAGGGATGGCGAGTCCACCACCTCTCTGGGCAGGCCATTCCAATGCCTGACTACTCTCTCTGTAAAGAATTTCTTCCTAATATCCAGCCTAAATTTCCCCTGGCAGAGTTTAAGCCCATGCCCCCTTGTCCTGTTGCTAACTGCCTGGGAGAAGAGACCAATCCCCACCTGGCTATAACTTCCCTTCAGGTAGTTATAGAGAGTGATGAGGTCACCTCTAAGCCTCCCCTTCTCTAGACTAAACAACCCCAGCTCCCTCAGCCTCTCCTCATAGGTCTTACGTTCAAGTCCCTTCACCAGTTGTGTTGCTCTTCTCTGGACCCACTCCAGCACTTCAGTGTCTTTCCTGAACTGAGGGGCCCAGAACTGAACACAATACTCTAGGTGTGGCCTCACCAATGCAGAGTACAGGGGAAGGATCACTTCCCTTGTCCTGCTGACCACGCTGTTTTTGATACAGGACAGGATACCATTGGCCTTCTTGGCCACCTGGGCACACTGTTGGCTCATGTTGAGCTTCCTGTCAATTAGTACCCCCAGGTCCCTTTCTGTCTGACTGCTCTCCAGCCACTCTGCGCCCAGCCTGTAGCCCTGCAGGGGGTTGTGACCAAAGTGCAGCACCTGGCACTTGGCCTTATTGAACTTCATCCCATTGGAATCAGCCCATTTTTCCAGTCTATCCAGATCCCTCTGCAGAGCCCTCCTGCCTTCCAGCAGGTTGACACTCCCTCCCAACTTGGTGTCATCAGCAAATTTGCTGATGATGGTCTCAATCCCCTCATCTAAATCGTCAATAAAGATGTTAAACAGGACTGGACCCAACACTGACCCCTGGGGAACACCACTAGTGACTGGCCGCCAGCTAGATGCAGCCCCATTCACCAGCACTCTCTGGGCCCGGCCCTCCAGCCAGTTCTTAACCCAGCGTAGAGTACACTTGTCCAAGCCATGGGCTACCAGCTTTTGCAAGAGTATATTATGGGAGGCAGTGTCAAAGGCCTTGCTGAAGTCCAGATAGACCACATCCACGGCTTTCCCCTCATCCACCAGCTGGGTCACCTGATCATAAAAGGAGATCAGGTTGGTCAGACAAGACCTGCCCCTCCTAAACCCATGCTGGCTGGGTCTGATCCCTTGTCCATCCTGAAGGTGCTGTGTGATTCCATTCAGGATGATCTGCTCCATAACCCTGCCAGGCACAGAGGTCAGGCTGACAGGCCTGTAGTTGCCAGGGTCAGCTCTGCAGCCCTTTTTGTGGACTGGGGTAAGGTTGGCCAATTTCCAATCATATGGGACCTCCCCAGTGAGCCAGGACTGTTGGAAGATGGAGAGTGGCTTGGCAAGTTCTTCTGCTAGCTCCCTCATCACCCTAGGATGGATCTCATCTGGTCCCATAGACTTGTGAGGATCCAGATGGCTCAGTAAATCACCAACTATTTCCTCCTGGAATACAAGGGGCCTATTTGGCTTCCTATCTCTGTCAACCACCTCCAGAGGTGAGTTGTCCTGAGGGCCACCTGTCTTACTGGTAAAAACTGAGGCAAAGTAGGTATTAAGTACCTCAGCTTTCTCCTCGTCTTTGTTAACTATATTTCCCTCAGAGTCAAACAGAGAATGGAGGTTTTCCTTGCCCCTCCTTTTGTTAACATATTTGAAGAAGGACTTTTTATTATCCCTGACAGAATTGGCCAAATTAACTTCAAATTGCACTTTTGTTTCCCTGATTTTTTTTTTTTCTGCATGATCTAGCTATTTCCATAAATTCTTCATAAGTAGCCAGCCCTTTTTTCCACAGTCGGTCAAGTCTCTTATTTCTGATTTCATTCAGAATCTCCCTGTTTAGCCAAGCCCGTTGTCTTCCCCACCGGCTAGATGGGACTGTCTCCAGGCTAGCTGTGTTTTCAGGCAGTGTCCGAGCATGTGCCTCTGGTTTTGCAGGTGCCACAGACGAGCTGGGAGGGGCGAAGCCGCATGCCGGCTGGCAGCCGAGAAGGTGAGGCGGTGGTGGGTGTGGAGGAGCCCAGTATTGCCCGGTGACTGGGTTCAGTGTTTCCTTCTTGCTTTGCAGGCTCCTTGTGGGCCCTTTGGACTCAGAGGAGCGTTTGCGGTGAGCCGGGCTGGGGGCGAGGAGGAGTGTGGGGCCAGGGACTCGTTCCAAGAGCTACAGTTCTTTTGCTTCTTGCTGTCTTAGGCGTCACGAGCGATGAGGGTTTGTGACTGCACCCACGACACGCCAAACGGAACGCCGTGCAGCTTAGGAGGAGGTGGGTGTTACGGAAGGGGTTGGTGTTTACCCCACGGCACTGTGTGCTGGCACAGCTTAGCAAGCATGTGTTTTCTAGTGTTCCTGTAGACATTGAAGAAGAATCCAGCAATGCAGGAAGATCCCCGTTAGCGCACATGGCATTTTCTCTGTTGAAGATGGATTTGGTCCCTTGGCCCTCTGAAAGCTAAGTGGAGGCACGAGGGCTGGGAAGGGGCTGGGAATCGCAGGGACGGGGCTAAAGTTCTGTTAAGGGAAAGGGCAGTCCAGGAACAGTCCCCTTTGGGTGGGTAAAGGGCTCAGGGAATGTTACAGTGCGATGCCAGCGTGTGCTGGGCAGGGCAGCTCCAGCCTGTGTCTATTTGGCTGCAGGTTCAGTGAGTTAGGGAATGTTGTCTGAAATATGAAGAGAAATCCAAGACTAAACATGCTCACTCACTATTTAGAGTGAAGATTTCTTTTTTTGCATTTAGAAAAGGGAAGCCTGATACAGAAGCAGTGCTAGCACCTTTTTCTTCATAGTATTATGTGATGTACCTGCATGTTTGCATCAAGGTAGAGGGTCTCTGGAAAATAACTGCTGGTCTAACTAACAGGTGCTATCAATGTCCTGTGGTATTTCACAAAGGCTCATCATACTGTGGTATTGAGGGAGGATATTCAATTCTGCATCCCTGCTCTCACAGGTGGGCCCAACATTCAACTCTTTGGCAACTTATTGGGGAGAGAGGGGGTTACAGATAGCAGAGAGTGCATTCCACAGAGCACAGTAAAAAAATCCCTCTTGTAGCAGAATGGTTCATTTCTTGGGGGAATCCTCTTCAACAGCTGCCCCCTCAGAAGTCTCAACAGAAGCTGTGAAAGCTCCAAGCCTGGTACATGTAGGAAAACCCAAGAGCAGGAAAATCTTATAATTTGAGTACCTGAAGGCTGGCATTTTTGGCCGTCTTGAACTTGGAAGTAAGCTCTAAACCCTCAAAGTCTTCACTGTGGTGTATCGGTCTGTCTTGTTTCCTAATAGCATGTTCTGAGTCTGCTGCTGTAACTCTGTATGTCCCTTTTGCTTATCTTATAAGGTCCTGTGTTGGAAGGGACCCCCAACGATCATCATGTCCAGCTCCTGTCCCTCCCTATGACAAGGCTGCAGTTCATACCATGTGTCTGAGGGATTGTCTAGTCTCTTCTTGAACACTGTCAAGCTTTGGGCTGTGACACCTCCCTGGGGAACCTGTGCTGGTGCTCCACCACCCTCTGGGTGAATAACCTTTTCCTAATGTCCATCCTAAACCTCCCCGGCGCAGCTTCCTGCCATTCCCTTAGCTCTATATTCATACCTTTTTATCAATAAGTCCCTGAATTCTCTGGGGAAATGCAACTACTATGAAGGCTTTAGCTGACAGGTAAAATTCACTAAGAGAGAAACTTGTTTCTTTCAAGTGACAGGCCCAGCTGCAGTTATCAGAGATGATCCTGTCTCCTCTCAGCACCTGAGATCTGCTGCCTGCAGCCCAGGGGCTCAACTGGAATGTGGGGATGGAGGTGGGAATGAGTGAGCATGTGCCCTGTCACAAGGGTAGCTTAGGTGATGTGGATGCCCCCACCCAAACACCCAGAACTGCTCCCAGGCTCAAGCCTGTCCCCATTTAGACCCCTCCCAGGCCCAAGCCCCACGAGTGTCCCCCACAGTCTGACATGAGCAAAGGTCTTGCAGAGGTTTGGGCACAGGGCTGGTAGCTGACCCCAGATTTCTGGGCAAGGCTTCACCCCTCCTCAGGTACCACCAGCCCCAGGACCCGTCCCACATCCCTGCTGTCATCAGTCCCTTTACCAACTCATCCTGGTCTCCCAGCAGCAGCAGCTCAGCCCCCCGTTTCACACAGTCCTCCTGGCTCTCGCTCCAAGAGCTGGTCTCATCAGCAGCCCAGTAGCACTTGGTTCCATGCAGCGTCCAGCCAGAGGGGCAGATCTTGCACCCCTCACCCTCTGCTGATGGACATACAGACACTGCCACACTAAGGCACCCAGGGTGGAGATAATGCCAGAGGGTTTCTCTGCCAGGGCTTATTTGTAGGAGTGGGGGCCAGTCCCAATGAGGGGACACCATAGGGGGTGTGTCATCTTGTAGGGGACACAGGCTCTTCCTCAGCTCCAGGCAGACACCATCCAAATCGGCACAACTGTGTCCCAGCGACGTAGTCACAGACCCCCCTGGTCCTCTCAGGTTGCCCTTCTCTGCCACCAGCCAAGACACTGGGACAGATGGATCCTCAGCCTGGTTTTAGGGGTACCCTGTGTGTGTCCTCCTGCACCTCCTCAACTCACCATAGCCAATGACAGCCCTGACGAGGCAGTGGGTGCCGCGATTGAGAGACGGGGACGCAGCTTGATGCAAGCAAGGTGTCCGCTTTATTGTATGGCAAACATACATTTATATAGTCTAAGGCACACATGTTTCATGCTGATTGGCTAATCACTTTAACAGACATTAAGCTAGCTAAGGTGGGAATCTTAGTCAGGCAGTGTTCGCATGGTAACAAGATCGTTATCTCGTAGTCACAAGCTGTCCCCCGCTCCAGGGCTCCAGGGCACAGGCACCCCCACCGACCACAAGCTCCCCGCCTCCAAGTCGCCTCACAACTACCGCAACACTTAACTTTATTCATACAGGAAACTAGCCTATTAGCTCCAAATACAGAAAACTAACTCATCAACTCTAAATTCAGACAACCCACATCTCCCCCTTTTTGTTTTAATTAACTGACCCTCCCAAGGTCGGCGAACGACCAACTCGAGGACATCTTATTTCACTAACAGCTCCGTACTGGGGGTTTTCGTAATTTCTTTCTGATCTTGGTCTGCTCCTTGCTGCACGAGGAAAATCTTGTTCATTGAAGCAGTTATTGATTTTTGCAAGCATTGTAACACACATGGGATTACTATTAATAATGCACAAATCATTAAAAGAACAGAAACTCACAAGCCCCTTAGGTTGTCATTACGCCAGCTCCAGTATGAGCGGTTGAGATTGCTTTCCAAGTCTGACTCGTTTACGTACCCTACAAAATCCATCAAATCTACATACGGGTATCCAATTAAACATGTCCTAAACGGGTCACCTACTTGCGCTAGAGACAAACAAAAATCTGTAGTCCCGGTACGATTAGCCCAGGTAAGCCACACATTAGTACGAGGATCAATGTGGTGCAAATCAAAGCCCATACCAGCAGCTATAATCACAAGTAAAACAACTATTCTTTTGCCCATTTTCGTAATTGTTTGCTCTTCCTCCGTATACACTCTCTTTTTGTCTATTCCCACTTTCCGGGGGTGACTACCCAAATCTGCGGTATTTGAATGTCTTTGGCGCATTCAATCTTAGAATATAAAATGTCCCCAGACCTTTGTGCTACAATTTTCCCCCAATTGTTAGAATAATAATCATACCAGGGAGAATATTCTGTCTCTCTACCTGTTATCAATAACACCTGAACTGTATTCCACTCAATTGTTAGGCAGTTATCACACCAGCGTCCTACTGTATGGCGATTTAGCCACTGTGATTTTCCACAATTAGCACAAATTCTACAAATCCACGGATTACATTTTTCACATTGGGGACATTTAAGCTCCCATTTGTTAACCTCTGGAACAGAGTTCATTCAATTATTGATCGGTAGTGTCTTCTATATCAGTCGCAGGATCAGGACCAGGAATGTCTTCAGGAGGCTGCTGCAGTGTCTCTCGAAAAGGTCTCACGTTTTTAGCCGGGATCCAGCGAGGACCTCTTTCTGTGGAAACACAAGCATAGCCTCTTCCCCACGTGACAAGGGGATAGGGTCCCATTATCTTACCTGTTTCGGGGTCCCGGATCAATACTGGCGGCTTAATCTTGGGTTCAAAAAGGGTGTTTGTGCTAAAATGGCGAACTACTGGAGGATTGCTGTCTAATTGGGAACAATTCAAAAAGTTAAAAACATACAAGGCTTTCTGTATTTGCTCCTCTGGCGTAGCGGCTCCTATTCCCCCTTTTTGTTTTAATAACAGACGTTTTAAGGTTTGGTGGGAACGTTCTATTAAAGCTTGTCCCGTAGCAGAGTGAGGGATACCTGTAACATGTGATATACCCCAAGAGGCAAAAAAGGTTGTTAAGGTTTTAGATACATATGCGGGGCCATTGTCAGTTTTAATTTGAGAGGGTACCCCTAAAGTAGCAAAAGCGCCCATTAGATGTTTTTGCACATCACGTGCTTTTTCTCCTATATGACAGGAAGCAAATAACATTCCTGAAAATGTATCAATAGAGCAATGAACAAACTTTAAATGACCAAATTCAGCAAAATGAGTGACATCTGTTTGCCAGAGTTGAAGGCTCTGTAGCCCTCTGGGGTTGACTCCTTCTGCTATAGAAGGGAAAGAGTGCCTTTGACAATCAGGACACACCGCAATGATATTATGGGCTTGTTGTATAGTGAGGTCAAATTGACGCTTAAGGCCTGCAGCGTTTTGATGAAAAAAGGAGTGGCTGAGTTTAGCTTGCGCTAATCGATCTGGTAACACCTGCACCGGTAGCGTAAGCAAATCCGCTTGTCGGTTCCCTTCTGCAATAAAACCAGGTAGAGAAGTGTGAGATCGAACATGCATAATAAAATAAGGGTGAAGACGGGAATTTAACAGAAAGATGAGTTCTTGTAACAAATTAAACAGTGCCGTATGAGAAACATCTCGTAGCACAGAAGCTTCTGCTCGGCTAACAATTCCTGCAACATAAGCAGAATCAGTGATAATACTGAGAGGAATAGACCATTTTCGAAACACTCGAACAACTGCAGACAATTCTACTATTTGAGGAGAACCCTGTACAGTCTCTACATCTGAGTTCCACTGTTCCCGATGATCATCCCACCAAAGGACGACAGACTTGTGAGATTTGCCAGACCCATCTGTGAATACAGTGAGGGCTTGTAAAGGCCGGTCACTCAGCTTTGGAATAGGTAAAAGGTGAAAATCAACGCTTAACAGTTTGTGAGAAGGCAGATGAGAAGTGAGTTGGCCTGCATAGCCAGTTAGAGCTATGCCTAGTGCATCTGATTGTTGTTGTAACCATTGCAGGTAATTCTGGTTCCCATCGATGCGCTTGTCTGGAGGTAATCGCTGCCGCAGCTTTATGCAAGGAAGCTACGGCTTCAGGACTGAGACTTCGCGGAGCGTTTAAGTCCGAGTTTCCTTTAAGCATTTTGAATAAGGGACGAAGATCCGCATTAGTGATTCCTAACAATGGTCTGACCCAATTGATTCTCCCTAGCAGTTTTTGCACGTCATGTAAATTCTTTACATTCGCCTGTATTTGTAAAGGTTGCGGAGCAATAGTCTGAGCCCTTATACGCCATCCTAAGTATTTCCAAGGTGGTATTTTTTGAATTTTTTCTGGTGCAATACAGAGGTCTGCTGATTTTACAGCAGCCACGACAAGGGCTACAGCTTCCTCCATGACTTCATGGTGCTGTGCTGCCACTAGAATGTCATCCATATAATGATATAACAATGCAGCAGGTACTACAGTTCTGACAGGACTAAGTATTTTTGCTACATACCATTGGCATATTGTAGGGCTATTTTTCATTCCCTGCGGTAGCACAACCCACTGGTATCTTTGCAAAGGAGCTTGCATGTTGACGCTAGGAACCGAAAAGGCAAATTTAGGAGCGTCATCTGGATGCAATGGAATGTTGAAAAAACAATCTTTGAGGTCTATGATGGTTAAATGCCAATCTCTAGGGATCATGGCGGGTGACGGAAGCCCAGGTTGCAGGGCCCCCATGTCTTCCATAGCGTCATTAATTTTTCTGAGGTCATGGAGCAAGCGCCACTTGCCAGTCAGTTTTTTAATAACAAAAACGGGCGAGTTCCAAGGACTCGTAGAGGGTACAATATGTCCCATAGATAGTTGTTCATTAACTATTTCTTGGAGGGCGTGAAGTTTTTCCAGCAGCAGGGACCATTGATCAATCCAAATAGGAGTATCTGTTTTCCAAGTTAACTTTAGGGTTTCACGCCCCTCAATGGCCCCACCTAAAAATGTGTCTGGATAGACATCCCCCACTGAGACAACACATCACGCCCCCACAAGACCATAGGTACTGGTAAGATAAACGGTTTGACTGAGGCAACTTGTCCTTCTGAATTTTGAACTTGTATTATTTCTGTGCTTTGGCGGCTAGCTCCATACCCCCCGATTCCTGCTAAT
Source organism: Columba livia (assembly GCF_036013475.1). Classification (NCBI taxonomy): domain Eukaryota; kingdom Metazoa; phylum Chordata; class Aves; order Columbiformes; family Columbidae; genus Columba; species Columba livia. The sequence goes on along the minus strand of NC_088602.1, from coordinate 155,234,112 downwards.
GTCTGAGAGACATCAGCTAAAGGCCACCTAGAAGGCCACTTCGCTTGAGAAATAACGGTAACATCTGCACCTGTATCAATAATTCCACTTAACATGACTTGTTGACCTTCGCGAATGAGGGTGCATTGACATATAGGACGTTTTTGTGAGATGGCTTGAACCCATAAAATTAGTGGTTCTCCCGTAGATCCAAAACTTCCCTGTCTCTGCGGGAGCAATTGGTCAGGAATTGGGACATAGTCTTCCTTAGGGATCAGTATCAATTGAGCAATACGACTTCCCTCTGGCACTGTACAAGGAGGAAACGGGGTCCAGGCCATAATTTTAATTTCTGAATTACTGTCAGGATCGATTACTCCGGGCAATACAAAAAGTCCTGACAGAGTGGTGGACGATCTTCCTAATAATAAAGCCTGCGTTCGAGGGGGCAAAGGACCTGCAATTTTGGTAGGCAGTAAGTGAACAGAGGAATCAAGTAGCGTTACTGTGTGGGCGGTTGCCAGGTCCAGGCCGGCGCTCCCTGCTGTTGCTGGGCGGAGACTGGAAACACTCCTGTTTCCCCCCCCGGCGTTTGTGGGGGCGCCGGTCGCGGAACTTGTGTCTGTGCGCGCCGTGGTCCCGCGCTCTGTGATCGGTTTCCGTGTATGGGGCGCCCTTGAGAGTCGTATTTAGATCGACATTGATTAGCATAGTGGCGCCCTTTTTGGCACTTAGGACAAACTCCAGGTATTTGGGGTCGTTTCCCAGCATTGGCACTAAAGCAATCTTTTTTAAGGTGTCCCGGTTTTCCACACCCAGTTTAAGGAGTAGAATCTCCGGAGCCTGTACGTTATCAACTTGCCGCTCTAAGGCTTGTTTTAATCTATCTATAAACTGCATATACGGCTCACGGGGTTCCTGAGTGATACTAGTGAATGCTTTTTGGGGTCTGCCAGAGTCAGGAACTCTCAACAAGGCCCTTTTCGCTTCTTCTCTGCCTGCTTCCAAAGCCTCTCGAGGAATGTCGCTAGCTTGGGCTGCCGGGTCCGAAAACTGCCCTGTTCCTGTGAGGTGCTCTATAGTCAATGCAGCTAAGGCGGCATTAGCATGTCCTGCATAACCCAGCAAAACTGTCTGCAATCCCGTTCTCCATTGAGACTCCCACATTGTATATTGTGTTGGGGTTAATAACAATCGCGCGAGAGATTTTAAATCATGTGGGGTCATGACATATGTATCGAATACAGAAGATAAAAGGCTTGCAAAATAAGGGGAAGACAACCCATGCTCGGTAACTGTACGGCGCAACTCCTTAATGACCGAAAAAGAAAGAGCTTCCCACTGAGCCTGAGACCCCCCCCGTCCTTGGTATATAACGGGGGCTACTATAGTTCTGGCTATTTCCAACTCCCCCTCGTTTATCGCTTGGCGCTTAATCTTTCCCCAAACCTCATGAGGATCAGGGGGAAAAAGATCAGGTTCCTTTTCAGGGTCAATCGGACCCAGGTCAAAGGGATCACCCTCCGGGGGATATCCAGCAGCACAAGCTAAAGGTGGCGCAGAGGGTTCCGCCCCACCAGCGATTTTAGAAGGGCAGGGGGGAGGTGACTGAGCTCCCTCCTCAGAGCCTCGCTGATTTTGCTCTTGTGCCTTTATGGTTTCAAAGATTTTTCTCCAACTGGGGAGCATATACGGCGCTTCCTCATTTCCTGAGGTGGCTGCGTCCCATAACTTTACCCCCACATCGTCCCAAAGTTCACGTGTAAAAATAGAAGAAGCAGTCACCGCGGGGATCTTAACCTGCACCCATTTAAGGATTAACTTAAGATCTTGTTCCGAAAGAGTCTTTTTCCCATGCTTCTTAAGTAGAGCTTTCATAAGCTCATAAACGTCTCTCTCAGGGGAAGACTCTTGATTCCCCATTTTGCTAGTTTCCCGCAGCTCACCTCTCGTTCCAGACGGAGGGATTGTTTGGCCGGCCGGCTTATCCTGCTTCCTTTCAGCAGCTCATTCCACGTTCTGCGGGACTCGCGACATGCCACCAGGTAGGCGGTTTTTCAATCCTCGGCGGTTTCGTCGCTGACGATCACGTCGGAGGTCACCAATTTGCCGCGATTGAGAGACGGGGACGCAGCTTGATGCAAGCAAGGTGTCCGCTTTATTGTATGGCAAACATACATTTATATAGTCTAAGGCACACATGTTTCATGCTGATTGGCTAATCACTTTAACAGACATTAAGCTAGCTAAGGTGGGAATCTTAGTCAGGCAGTGTTCGCATGGTAACAAGATCGTTATCTCGTAGTCACAAGCTGTCCCCCGCTCCAGGGCGCAGGCCCCGCCTCCAAGTCGCCTCACAACTACCGCAACACTTAACTTTATTCATACAGCAAACTAGCCTATTAACTCCAAATACAGAAAACTAACTCATCAACTCTAAATTCAGACAACCCACAGTGTGGATGTCAGGTGGCTGATGCGGGGACATGCACCCACTGTGGGGCAAAACTCTCCTGGGGCTCTGGCAGGCCACATCCCACAGAAAGGAACAGGGGTTCCCAAAAGAGAAGGGGAGCTCATAAGCATCTGTCAACCCCCCTCCATCCCCAGAGAGCCCTAAGCAGTGTGGACAGGGGGGGTGACCCCTCCAAATGCCTGCAGCCCCCCCTGCACAAGGGCATGACCCCAGGAATGGACCAGCAGCAGGAGGAACTGAGTGTCCCCCAAAAATCCCTCTGCTCCCACTTTTGGGGTCACACACCTGGAGAAAAGCCCCACCAGACCCTCCTCCCACACCCCAGGCTTCAGTTTCCCTGCCCTGAGCAGCCCTCAGAGAAATGATGAGTGGCATATCACCCTGCTTCTCTCATCACACCTATTATCACCCCGCGCCCCCATACTTTCTGACACCAGTTTAGCGGGGGGAAGCCAACAGATACAACCCGCCATTACCTGCATCCTGGAGGGAACCCGAACTCCCTGTGACTTCCCCCTTCCCAAGACCATGTAACCATCCTCATCCTCCGTGTCACGGAAGAACCAGGAAGGCACAGGGCTGGGACATGGAGGGGGAACAGGAAACCAAACCACTGATGACCACTGTCAAGGTACGACCTGCCAGCAGGGCCAGAGCTTCCTGCCACTATTGCAGCTAAACAGCCCCAAAGTTGCCAGGGAGAGCAGCCCCAACACCTGGTCGAGGCCACAGGGCTGCTTTTCCTCTGGAGAAAGGAAAAGCAGGGTACAGGCACGCTGCTTGCAGGGAAAAGGAGAAGTTAGGAAAAAACACTTCTTTCCCCCATCGTGGTTTAACCCGAACTGGCAATAAAACCTCGACAGACACTCTCTCTCTCACCCCTCCAACAGGGGAGGGAATCAAAAGCAACAGGAGAAACTTGGATTGAGATAAAAACAGTTTAAAAAACTAAAAATACTAATACACCACTAGTAAATATAAATATAAAACTAGAAGTGGAAAAGTTGTGGAGTTCCCAGCACGAAGAAGGTCCTTTCTCCCCATCAACTATTTGACATCACAGCTTGGGCCTTGCTGCAGAGATAATGGTGGGTCCGCAAACAGTTTGAACTCAAGAGATGAGGGTAATTCAGCAAGAAACAAGGCTCTCGGCCCTTCAAAGGGATCCTGCAAGAGTAAGCAATGACACCGTCAGTACCCTTGGGGAAGCAGCTCTCCCCATAAGCACCTGGAGGGGACAAGGGCTGCCTGCAAGGGACAGTCCCTGTAGCCATGTCCCACCAGGCCCCTGCCACCGGATGGTCTCCCCGTGACCCTGGATCACAACGGGACTCACGTGTGGTTGAAGCTGCTGCCGTCCACCCACTCCGGGCGCCCATCCTGTCTGCGCAGCCCAACCCAGTAATCAATGTTGCCCCTGAGCCGTGATAGAAACTCCTGGAGAGGAAAGAGAGAAGCCAACAGTCAGGAGCTGCTGCTCACCCAGAGTCCCTGTCCCAGCCCCACGTGAGGCCGCAGACAGCAGCACCTCCCACCCAACAGCTGCTCCACCAAGCTCCACAGCTTCTGCAAGAGCTCCCCAGCCTGGCCAGACACGCTGGTCCTGCTCTGCTGGAGCTCTGCGGTGCCTGCGGTCCCGCGGAGCTCCATGGGAGAGGACACGCCCCCTGGGCTCCACACTGTACCCTGTGCCTCCCTCCCTCTGAGGCCACAGGCCAGAACTGCATCTCTGTCCCTAGAAGCACCGCCAGCCTCCCAGCACCAACCCTGAGGTCTGCACCCAACCCAGACCCCCCACATAGCCACAGTAGCCCCTCACTCACCATTTCCCACTCCCTCTTGATCACAGCCAGTGAAGCCCCCAGCGAGGAGCACCGCTCCCGGCTCCACTCCCAGCTCCCCTCCTCTCTCGAGAGGTAGTAGCAGACATTGCGGTACCCAACCCAGTCATCAGGACAGCCCAGCACCGCAGCTGCACTCGCTCCATCTCTTCCTGCTGGAGAAGGAAGGGGAGAAGGTCGGAGGACTCTGCTCCACAGGGACCAGGGAACACAGCTCCATGGGGCAGGGAAGGGGGCAGTCCCAAGCTCCCCCCACGGGGAACCCCCATTTGCTGCCAGGGACCCACAGGGAGAGACACCCCAGGGGTTTACAGCCTGCCCCAGGGCACAGCTGGGGGTGTCCCTGCCCCTCCCCAGCACCTCTGGGACAGGGCAGGGACACAGCCAGCCTGAGGGTCTGACCCCACCAGCCTTGGCCTCACACACCAACACCTGCCCCAGCCCGGAGAGGAAGGGGCCACATCCAGCCTGGCGGCACACACGGCTCTGTGCTGAGGGGCCGCACAGAGGCACCTGCTGCTCCCTTACCTGACAGCACAGCAACAGCCACTGCCAAAGCCAGGACCAAAGCCACAAGCGCAGCCAGCACCACGACATACACTGGAGGGTGTCTGCACCACTTACCTGGAGGAGGAAAAAGGCACCAGCAGTGAGCAACTGTGCGGTCCCAGATCCACCACCCCCAACCACCCTACACACCTGCTGCCTCGGGAGGCAGAACGGACCCCCGCCAGGGGACAGTCCGCCACAGGAGAGCTGCCAGAGGCATAGATATGTGGTGAGGGCTGCTACAGGTTACTTGATAAGGACCTGTACTCACCCAGAGCCCTGCACGCCCTTCTGCCTGCATTCCCTGGCATCTCTTGGTGAATGGACGCTCCTTCGCCCTGGGGACCCAAGGCCTGCTTCACTTCTTCCTGGGAGGAAACATGGTCTTGTGTCCAAGGCATCATAAGTGATGGCAAAACCTGTTTCCAGTCAAGCTTGGACATAGTTCTATGACCACAACCGTTATCCTTGTCTTGGCAGATTGCAGAGAACACAAGGAAGACGCAGCAGATCCAGATGTCTAACTCTGCATATCCAGCAGGGCCACCCTAGGGCCTCAAATATCAGCCACAGCCAGTCCTGGATGACTCACAGGCTCAGGAAGGTGTTGCCTGCACAAGCCTACCCTGTCCCTGCTCTGCCTGTGACACTGCAGACAGTTCCAAACACCTGGAGATACAAACAGACAGTCAGTGATCCGAGGGAGCAGCCCTTGGCCCCCAGCACCCTCCTCACCACCCTGCACACACCCTGCCCAGACCGGCCACAAGGCACTCGCTGGCCGGGAGCATCCCCCTTCCCACCGCTCACCCTCCCTGTACCACCACTGGGAGAACAAGGGCAACACGGGGGAGCACAAACATCCGCTCCTCCATCGGCACCAGGGGGAAGAAAACACCATTCCCCAGGGAGGAAAGGCAGCGCCAAGAGGAGAGCGAGCCCGCCAGGGTCCCTTCCCCGCAGCGCCCATCACAGCGCTGGGCAGCGCACCGCCCGACCGGCAGCACGGAGGAGAAGGAGCGCCAAGCACCGCGCCCGACCCGCCCCGGCCTCTCCTCGCCCCGACACCACCGGCCTTCCGCCGCAATGAGCGACCAAACCCGAGTAGCACCTACCGGAGATGCGCACCCGCGTTCCGCTTCTGCAGGTACCAGCGCGCACCACAGCGCCACTCAACTCAGCGGATTATATTCTGTTCCCGCCCTTATATAGACTCGCACAGCCCGCCCAGCGCTCCGGCCAATCAGCGTAAACCAGCACGATACTTAAAGTTTTTTGCCTCAGATTTGTGCAGGTTCTGCTTGAGCTGGCGGAGCAGCCCATGGAAGTTCCCACCCCCTCAGGTCTTTTTCCCCGTTTTTGAGGAGCAATGGGGAAAAGGGGGAGTCGTTATGGAAATCCCCTTTCCTCACCAGTATATTAGTCGGCCTTTAGAGTTCCAAACCGTATTAGCTTTGTCAATACATATTATTTCACGTTTTATGCTGCGATGCAATGGGGTAGCAGATTTGTCCTGGAGATTCTGGTATTTATTAAAGAAAGTTGAAGAGTGGCCCAGCCCTGGAAATAAGGGCTGTGCTCTCAGGAGTTCGGAGCTGCACCTGGATTATAAAGGATCCAGCTGTGCAGCTACGTGTCCCCACCTGCTGGGCAGCAGGTGAGTTCAGAGGGAACTCAGAGGAGTTGGGTTCCCACTGTGCACACTGAAGTGTGCATGTCCACTCGGTCTCCATGTAAAGAGGAGGTTTTTTTGCGCTATGGTGGTGAGTTCTTGCTGATTGCATCATGCAATAGGATTAATAGGATTGTATCATGCAAGTAGGTTGTACCTACTCGCTAAAAATCTCCCCGGACGGATAAATTCAGTGAATTCAGACTGGGGTGGAGGGGAGGGGTGTGTATCCATCAGGTCTTCTGATATGCCTTTGAAATGCTGCTGGCCTTGTTGAGAATTAATTGCAGCAAGTTTGAGGCCAGGCACATTGGGGTCAACAGACAAGCTGTGAGAATATACATAAATAGGCTGACTTTGCCATGTAATTCTTTGTGTGGGTGTTATTCGTAAGTAAGGCTGTTGTGGTAGCTAAATCCTTACAGGGTGCCAAAAAAATGCTGTAAAAACCAATTTGAGTGTGCCAGCTTGCCTGCCAGAAACTCACACAGAGGAAAAACTTTCTTTTCCAACCTCTCTCCTTGGCACGGCTCCAATGTGCATTGTGTTGAGAGGGCTGGACAGTTTCCACACTGGATCTAGAAATGTGGACAATCTCAGCAACATCCCCCAGTCTCTGCCTGTACTGAGAGCAGGATTTTACTGATCCACCCACTTTCTGGCTGGATGGCTGGAGGTTGGTCCCTGGTGAGAGTTAAACTCGGCTTTGCCAGGCAGTCCTCAGGGAGGACGGGCAGCCGAGGTGAAGCAGCAATGGGTGTCTCGGGGCAGGGGGTACAGCATGGCACACCGTGCCTGCTCTGGATCACCAAACAGGGCTGCGTCCCCTCCACCCTGCCCAGGCACCACAGTCCATCACGAAGGGGTTTGAGAGTGCGAGTGTGGAGCAGGCACCGATTTTCTGTCCTGAGTGCCAAACTGGGAGGGAACTGGGGCAATCTGGGGGGTGACAAAGTCCCTTTGTCACCAGCAATAGCTCATCCTTGTCCCGGTGGTGGCTCTGCCCCTCCCTGAGCAGTGCCAAGAGGGATTTTACCTCTCTGCTTCATTTAGATGTGCCTCTTGTTAGGTCATCAGGCCGCAAGTTTGGGTGAAGAGAATTCATTAATAATATCAGCATCCTTGGCTGCTGTGTGCTGTAGTGGTGCTTGGTGGTGAGCAGTCGTGTACCCTTTCTCACAGGGAATGTTTCTAGCTTTCCTTTGGTAGCCCTCATTATGGTATTATTGATGCAGCATTACTGATACTGAAGAGAAGCTGCTAAATTAATGCATACTGTCATTAAGTTACAAAAGGCATACTCATCATTAACCCATTGACATGATAGATGCTTTGTGACCACCTGCAAAATGAGGGGATACTTTTCAAGTTTTAGATCCTTCTCCATGACAAGAGGGAGACAGAAGGCTAAGTGATACATTGTTTAGGAGCAGAGTGTTCAGCTTATATTTGACTTGCGATTAATCAATGTACTGTAAGTAAGATACAAAACAATTGTAACTAACTTGAGACTAACTTCCTGATTATGCAATTATTTCCTGGTGTAGATGTATTGTATGTTAAGAATTTCCAAAAATTGTAATGAATATGTAACAGTTGTGTGAATATAAGCAAGGCAAGAACATCCAGTCCCTGGAGAACTTATGGAGGATGATCCCCAGTTTTTCCCAGCACTGATAAAATGAAGAATGCCTGCCTAACGTTATAATTGACTTTGCTGTTTATTTGTTTCAATACAGTAGTATAAATTATGATACATGTAATTAAGTATGAATACTTGTATTATTAATACAACCACATGATCGTGATGGTTGTGTGGTTCAGCCAGCAACAGAAATGTGAACTGGGGTACACGGGGAGAAAAGTGGGTGCTGCTGAGGTCGCACCTCAAATCCTGTGTTCAGTTTTGGGCCCTTCACTCCAAGATAGACATTGAGGTGCTGGAGTGAGTTCAGAGAAGGGCAACAAAGCTGGTGAGGGATCTGGAGCACAAGTCTGATGAGGAGCAGCTGAGGGAACTGGGGCTGTTTAGCCTGGAGAAAAGGACCCCTGTTCCCCTGCCCTGTCCCAGGGGTCCTGGGGAGGGGCAGGGACACCCCCAGTTGTGCCCTGGGGCAGGCTGTTAACCCCTGGGGTGTCTCTCCCTGTGGGTCCCTGGCAGCAAATGGGGGGATCCCCGTGGGGCAGCTTGGGACTGCCCCCTTCCCTGCCCCATGGAGCTGTGTCTGAAGGACCAGTATGGGTCGATCAGTGGCCCCTTGCTCAGGCAAAACTTGCAGCCCTGCAATCTCTTGTGATGGAACGGTTAGCTGTGGAACGCATAGAGGTTTCACATAGCCCTTGGAATACTCCTGTGTTTGTTATAAGAAAGAAATATGGAAAATGGAGATTATTACATGACTTATGAAAAATTAATGATGTTATGGCAACTATGGGAGCTTTGCAACCAGGGTTACCTTCTCTGACAATGATTCCAATGCAGTGGGAAACTGTTGTAATAGATTTGAAAGATTGTCTCTTTACTTTTCCTTTAGGAGAACAAGACATGGAAAAGTTTGCCTTTACTGCTCAATCTGTAAATAATGGAGAGCCAGCAAAAAGGTAGCACTGGAAAGTGCTGCCACAAGGGATGAAATATTCACCTACCGTATGTCAGCGGTATGTGGCAAAAGCTCTGAGGCCGGTACGTGCTTTGTTTCCATCGGGATATTGCTATCATTACATGGATGACATCTTGTTGGTTGCAGCAACACCACAAGAATTAGGTGAAATGGAAAACAAGGCACATGAGTCATTAAATCAGTATGGGCTGGTTGTTGCACCTCAGGAGGTGCAACAGCAACACCCATGGCTTTATTTGGGCATGAAGATTTTGGATCAAACGAGGACATCACAACCTACAAAGCTGCAAGTAAAAATAAAAACTCTGAATGATGTGCAAAACCTGGCAGGAGTGATAAATTGGGTGAGGCCGTATGTAGGAATCCCCTCTTCTCAATTGCAGCCACTGTTTGACCTATGGCGAGGAGTCACTACTATTTCTGCCCCATGAACTTTGACAACAGAAGCACAGAAGGTAATTGCGGAAATTGAACAAGCAACCAATAGTAAACATGTACGGAGAACTGATTTGACGGTGCCTGTACAAGCAATTGTTTTGATTAATCAATGCATTTCTTTTGCCATGATCACACAATGGCAGGAGAAAGGGGGAAGATCCGTTACAGATTTCAGAGTGGGTCTTTTTGCCAGCCAAGTCAAAAAAGACAGCCCTAGGCCTTTTTGAACTGGTGGCTCAGATGATTCTTAAAATCAGATCACGTTGCATGGAACTAATGTCAAGAGACTGGGAAATGATTGTGCTTCCCGTGCAAAGTCATGATGCCTTCAGAGTGCGTCATGCAACAGGTACGCTATAGAAAGAACAAGGATTCCTTACTTCAGGGAAGAAAACATATTTCTAATGAGACTGAAAACCGAATGTTGTTTGAAGCTATTCAGCCTTCAAGGGAAATTGCTGTAGTACACTGTCCAGCTCATACCAAAGGATCCAGCAAAACTGAAAGGAGTAATCAGCAGATAGAGCTGCAGAAGCTGCCACATGCCAGAGTATATACAAGTGTATTCTAGACATGAAGAATAAATTTTTTACAGTGAGGGTGGTAAAATACTGGCCCAGGTTGCCCAGAAGAGTCGTAGATGCCCCATCCCTGGAAACATTCCAAGCCAGGCTGGATGGGGCTCTGAGCAACCTGGTGTAGTTGGAGCTGTCCCTGCTCATTGCAGGGGGGTTGGACTAGATGTGCCTGGACCAAAAGGTGTGTGTGGACAGCACATGAATGGTGTGTGAAGAGTGGGTGCACAGCAGAGACTGTGAGGGCTGAAAAGCCCAGGCCACTTTTGTCTTGGGGTCCCTCTGCCTGAGAGGCACAGAGTCTGGACTGTTTCTTTGCTTAATTTTTTTATATTGTTTGAATAAATTACTTTTTTTATAGCACAGACATTTGAGAGTGTGCTACAGAAACCTAGGGTCAAAAGCATTTCTTTAATGTCCTCTCATCCTATCTCTTGTTAGCTGGAAGACAAGACTGATGCCCACCTCACTACAACTGCTGTTGTAGGAGTTGGAAAGAGCGATAAGGTCTCCCTGTCCTGGTTTTGGTCAAAACAAGACCAATCCTCTTTTAGTGATTTTTCTTTTTAATTAGGTTCTTCTAAGTAACTGCATTTTTCTGAAGTCGGCTGCAAGTTTTTCAGACTGTTCACTCCAGAGGGGATAATGGCTGATATTTACAGTTTTACTGAGTTAATTGTAGGAATGGTATGCAGAAAAGGCACAGGTTTATCTTCTATTGCGATAGCATTCGAAGTTGCTGATTGGAATGAAATGGGCAAAGAAAAAAGCAAAATACCCCTGGCCTGTGTTGTACAGTTTGAATATACATTTCAGGCCTGTGTGAAGCTGCAAGATAAACTCAGCTCATTGTAACCGAGGAGCTTGCCAGAGCCTCCCACCTCATACCAGCGATTACACCACCTGCGTGGCCTTGGCTACATCTGAACTGCAGCAAGAAGAGAAAGAAGAAGAGAAAAAAGGAAAAACCTGGTTGCCCGCTGCTAAGTGGAGAAACGGGGGCTTTATTCCCCCCGCTCTGTTTTTTTTTTTCATCAAGTGTTGTCATCCATCCTTGTTGTGGCACTGCGTGGCTTCTCGGCTTTGAATCAGGGGTTGTTGGTGTTTCTTTTTGCTTCAGTCTTGTTTCTTAGGTTCCGGCACATGTGGGGAGAGAGCTCATCGTTTTACCTCCTTGCTGCAGTCGGTCTTTTCACAGCGGTCTGAGTGCTCAGTGCTTCTCCGGGTCAGACTGGTACTAATGTGGGTGTGGAGTGGAGCCAGGTTGGTTTGATGTGGAGTTCAAACTGATTTGTTTTCATGAGGGGCTGGAGATCTTGCCATCTCAGATGGGGGCCAGAGGGAAGTTTAATTCCCCCCTGCCTCCCCCCTCCTCCCAGCAATGTTACTGCTAGAGAACTGTAACACTGCATGAAGGAGTCTGAGGGTGAAATTTAAAGGCATTGCCAGTGGATCCATAGTTCTAACGAAGCTGGGAAATTACACACAAAAAAAGATTCTTTTTAATAGACTTATTGTGTGGTAACTGGTTGTAAGAGACTTCTTAGTAAATTCACCGTGCTAGTTTTTGAGGTCATGGGAGAGAATGAAAGAAAGGCCATTTTTTGAGACCAATGGAATGCCAAATTGGGAACAAAGTTTTACCATATGAATTCTTGTATTTGCCAGAAAGCCCTATACCTCTCTTGGGTCAAGATTTGTTAAGTAAATTGTAAGCTCAAATTACGTTTTCTGAGAATTCTGTTTAGTTGCATGTGCTACAAGAAGCTGCTGGGGTGGTGCAGATCTGCTTGTGCAAGTGAGGAATCACCAAGGAAATTCTGAATGCTGTATTTCCACTAGTATTAACAGCCAATGTTTCTGGTGGCTCAGATGATTCTTAAAATCAGATCAGGTTGCATGGAATTAATGTCAAGACACTGGGAAATGATTGTGCTTCCTGTGCAGAGTCATGATGCCTTCAGAGTGTGTCATGCAACAGGTACGCTATAGAAAGAAGGGCTGAAAAGCCCAAGCCACTTTTGTCTTGGGGTCCCTTTGCCTGAGAGGCACAGAGTCTGGACAATTTCTCTGCTGTACTTTTCCATTTAATTTTTTTTTTTATATTGTTTGAATAAATTACTTTTTTAAAGCACAGACATTTGAGAGTGTGCTACAGGAAACCTAGGGTCAAAAGCAATGGCTAATATTTATGGTTTTACTGAGCTAATTGTAGGAATGTTATGCAGAAAAGGCACAGGTTTATCTTTTATTGCTATAGCAGCCAAGACTGCTGATAGATTTTGTACATCTGATAAGTGGGAGGGTTGTAATTGCAGGGAGGGGTAGACAGAACAGGTGACCCAAAATTGCCCAATGAGGTATTCCATGCCATCCATGTCATACGAAGCATGAAACTGGGAGATCACGAGGGTCTTGCTCTCTTTGTCCATGGCCGGGATATGAAGAAGACCCTGTCTGTTGTCCTGCTTGCTGTCACATATCCACCACCCCACACACCTGCTGCCTAGGGAGGCAGAAGGGACCCCCGCCAGGGGACAGTCAGCCACAGGAGAGCTGCCAGAGGCATAGATATGTGGTGAGGGCTGCTACAGGCTACTTGATAAGGACCTGTACTCACCCAGAGCCCTGCACGCCCTTCTGCCTGCATTCCCTGGCATCTCTTGGTGAATGGACGCCCCTTCGCCCTGGGGACCCAAGGCCTGCTTCACTTCTTCCTGGGAGGAAACATGGTCTTGTGTCCAAGGCATCATAAGTGATGGCAAAACCTGTTTCCAGTCAAGCTTGGACATAGTTCTATGACCACAACCGTTATCCTTGTCTTGGCAGATTGCAGAGAACACAAGGAAGACGCAGCAGATCCAGATGTCTAACTCTGCATATCCAGCAGGGCCACCCTAGGGCCTCAAATATCAGCCACAGCCAGTCCTGGATGACTCACAGGCTCAGGAAGGTGTTGCCTGCACAAGCCTACCCTGTCCCTGCTCTGCCTGTGACACTGCAGACAGTTCCCAACACCTGGAGATACAAACAGACAGTCAGTGATCTGAGTGACCAGCTCTTGGCCCCCAGCACCCTCCTCACCACCCTGCCCAGACTGGTCACAAGGCACTCGCTGGCCGGGAGCACCCCCCTTCCCACCGCTCACCCCCCGGTACCACCCCCGGTACCACCCCCCGGTACCACCCCCGGCAGCAGTGCCCCCGCTGGGAAAGCGGGCTCCAGGGCTGAGCCCTCTTCTGTAATGGTTCACAACACCGACGGGCTCCTCACAGCTCCCTCCCTGGCACAGCTGGAATAACAGCGGCAACGGGGGGGCCACAAACATCCGCTCCTCCATCGGCACCGGGGGAATAAAACGCCATCCCCAACGGAGGAAAGGGAGCGCCAAGAGGAGAGCGAGCCCGCCAGGGTCCCTTTCCCGCACCGGCCACCACTGCGCCGGGCAGCGCAGCGCCTGACCGGCGGCACGGAGCAGCGCGGCACGGAGCAGCGCGGCACGGAGCAGCGCGGCACGGAGCAGCGCGGCACGGAGCAGCGCGGCACGGAGCAGCGCGGCACGGAGCAGCGCGGCACGGAGCAGCGCGGCACGGAGCAGCGCGGCACGGAGCAGCGCGGCACGGAGCAGCGCGGCACGGAGCAGCGCGGCACGGAGCAGCGCGGCACGGAGCAGCGCGGCACGGAGCAGCGCGGCACGGAGCAGCGCGGCACGGAGCAGCGCGGCACGGAGCAGCGCGGCACGGAGCAGCGCGGCACGGAGCAGCGCGGCACGGAGCAGCGCGGCACGGAGCAGCGCGGCACGGAGCAGCGCGGCACGGAGCAGCGCGGCACGGAGCAGCGCGGCACGGAGCAGCGCGGCACGGAGCGCCAAGAGGAGAGCGAGGCCGCCAGAGTCCCTTCCCCGCACCCTCCGGGCAGCGCACCGCCGGGTATTAAGTGATACATTGTTTAGGAGCAGAGTGTTAAGTTTATATTTGAATAGCAATTAATAGAGGTATTGTGAGTAAGAAACTAAGCAATTATAACTAACTTGATACTATCTTTATGATTATGCAATTATTTCCTAGTATAGATGTCCTGTATGTTATGAATTTCTAAAAACTGTAAAGAATATGTAATTGTTGTGTGAATATAAGCAACGCAAGAGCATCCAGTTGTTGAAGAACGATCCCTAGTGTTCCACAGTGCTGATAAAATAAACAACGCCTCCTTAGCAGTATAATTGACTTTGGTGTTTATATATTTCCTCTCACACTCCAGGCACCAGTTTCCCTGCCTTGAGCAGCTCTCGGAGAAACAATGAATTGCATCACCCTGCTTCTCCCGTGACACCTAGTTACCACACAACCCCCCTACTTCCTCTGTCCTAAACCGCGCAGCCGCCAGGCAGCACCAGCGGGAGGAAACCGCCATCGCTCACGGAGGAAAGAGAGGGTTAAGAGAAGAGAGAGTCCGCCAAGGTCCCATCCCCGCACCGCCGCGCCGGGCAGCGCACCGCCCGACCGGCAACACGGAGAAAAGGGAGAAAAGCACCATGCCCGACCCGCCCCGGCCTCTCGTCGCCGCTCTCCACCACCCTGCACGCACCCTGCCCAGACCGGTCACAAGGCACTCGCTGGCCGGGAGCATCCCCCTTCCCACCGCTCACCCTCCCCGTACCACCCCCTGCAGCAGTGCCCCCGCATGGGAAAACGGGCGCCAGGGCTGAGCCCTCTTCTGAAATGATTCACAACACCGACTGGCTCATGACAACCCCCTTCTTGGCACAGCTGGGATAACAGCGGCAACGGGGCGGCAGGGGCACAAACATCCGCTCCTCCATCGGCACCGAGGAAGAAAACACCATTCCCCAGGGAGAAAAGACAGCGCTAAGAGGAGAGCGAGCCCACCAGGGTCCCTTCCCCGCAGCGCCCATCACAGCGCTGGGCAGCGCACCGCCCGACCGGCAGCACGGAGGAGAAGGAGCGCCAAGCACCGCGCCCGACCCGCCCCGGCCTCTCCTCGCCCCGACACCACCGGCCTCCCGCCGCAATGAGCTACCAAACCGGAGTAGCACCTACCGGAGGTGCGCACCCGCGTTCCGCTTCCGCAGGTACCAGCGCGCACCACAGCACCACGCAACTCAGCGGATTTTACTCCGTTCCCGCCCTTATATAGACTCGCACAGCCCGCCCAGCGCTCTGGCCAATCAGCGTAAACCAGCACGATACTTAAAGTTTTTTGCCTCAGATTTTTCCAGGTTCTGCTTGAGCTGGCGAGGGAAAGGGGAAGTCGTTATGGAAATCCCCTTTCCTCACCAGTATATCAGTCGGCCTTTAGAGTTCCAAACCGTATTAGCTTTGTCAGTACATATTATTTCACGTTTTGTGCTGCGATGCAATGGGGTAGCAGATTTGTCCTGGAGATTCTGGTATTTATTAAAGAAAGTTGAAGAGTGGCCCAGCCCTGGAAATAAGGGCTGTGCTCTCAGGAGTTCGGAGCTGCACCTGGATTATAAAGGATCCAGCTGTGCAGCTACGTGTCCCCACCTGCTGGGCAGCAGGTGAGTTCAGAGGGAACTCAGAGGAGTTGGGTTCCCACTGTGCACACTGAAGTGTGCATGTCCACTCGGTCTCCAGGGAAAGAGGAGGTTTTTTTGTGCCATGTTGGTGAGTTCTTGCTGATTGCATCATGCAATAGGATTAATAGGATTGTATCATGCAAGTGGGTTGTACCTACTCGCTAAAAATCTCCCCAGACAAATAAATTCAGTTAATTCAGACTGGGGTGGAGGGGAGGGGTGTGTATCCATCAGGTCTTCTGATATGCCTTTGAAATGCTGCTGGCCTTGCTGAGAATTAGTTACAGCAAGGTGGAGCCCAGGCACATTGGGATCAACAGACAATGTTATAAATAAGAGCCAAGAAATCGATTCTGAGTCAATCAATCGATTTTATTTAGCAAGCGGTAATTAGGCAAAACAGCGCTGGGTGACCGGGGGAAGCTCAGTTCCGCCAACAGGCACACACAATTAGCTTTTCGTATGTGCTTATATATGTTATACGCTCGTTCACGTGCTGGGAATTTCCGTCTCTGGAACTTTTGTTATCAGTTGCAACATCCGGGCGCTCTGTTATCTGTAGCACCATCTGGGAATCCTATTATCTGTGGCACCATCTGGGAGTCCTGTTATTTATGGCGCCATCCGGTAGTCCTGTTATTTATGGTGCCATCCAGGCATTGGCTTACACACTACTACAAGGTTCTACAAAACATAATCAAACTTGCACAAGCACAGTTACTGCTTACAACAATATGCATAATACAATTGAATCCTACTCGATTTGTTCAACATTAACAATTTTGACCATCACTTATTACAATTCCCCCCCCCCCTTTTTTTTTTTTTACTCATTTATTTGTCGATCAAATCGAGTTACCGCTTTTTGGGCTAGTAAGGTCATTTCAGCTTCTTCATCAGTTCCATGTTTCTGTAGCAGCATAAGGTGTACCCACTCTACACGGTTTTTAACTAGTCCAATAAGTCGATTTAGGATACAGGGTCCAAAGGTTAGGGTGAGTAATAATATCATCAAGGGTCCAGCTACTGTGGATAGCAATGTAGTTAGCCACGGGGACTGAATAAACCAAGACTCGTACCACCCTTTTGCAGCTTCTCTTTCTCTTTTTCTCTGTTCCAGTCTCTCCCTTAATTTTGCCATCGAGTCTCGGACTACCCCTGTGTGATCTGCATAAAAACAACACTCTTCCTTCAAGGCTGCGCATAGTCTACCTTGCTGTAAGAAAAGGAGATCCATCCCTCTCCTGTTTTGCAACACCACTTCAGATAGCGAGGTTAGAGATCTCTCTAAGGCGGTTATGGAGTTTTCAATTCTCTCTAGGTCCTCATCTATAGCAGTCTTCAAGGAATTGAATCCTTGATTTTGTTGAACAAGTGAAGCTATCCCTGTTCCTGCTCCGGCTACCTCTAACCCTAGCAACATGGCTATAGTAATGGCTGTAATGGGTTCCCGTTTGGTACGATGGAGTCCTGTATCCCAAATATCATACATCACATTTTCTTGATGATCCAATATCCTTGGGATGATGGTAACTAACATGCAATACTCTCGGGAACTGTTGAACACCTTTAAAGACACACATGGAGTAAGTCCCGTCCTAGAACATATCCATTTTGTTCCATTCGGGGGAATAATATATCCTGTGGTTTCATTAAGGCTCGGTACGATATTCCCACAAAGTGGTCTCTTGGAATTTGGTACTTTACCTATACAAGTCCCTTTCCCAGTTACATGTTGCATAGTTATCCCTCTTTTCTGCTTTCCCAAGGACATTGAATAGGCACAGACTCCTTGTTTATGGTATACCGACGATTATCCCCTATAGCTTCATAAAAGGGTGGATTAACATTATAACACAACCAGCAACCCATGGTTAAGTTGGGTTGAGTATAGTTTAGAGTTTGATAAGCAGCCAGGATAATTCCCCATAGAGGATTCAAAGATTCCGGGGCTTCAATATTCAGAGATTTCAAGGCTTCAGTGACAGTTTCCTCTATTACTATTATATTCTCCTTCTCTACTGTCTTTGTCTCCCTACCTAGAGGGGGAGGGGATTTTACTACTGGATTGGGACCTATCGCTCGAGAGGTCGGTTTAACTTCTTCTTTCTTTATGAGAAACATGCCTCCTCTATCAGCACCCGGTTGATAATATCGCATTCCCCAGGTTTTTCCATCAAAACATCCACTATGTTCAGGATCTGTTACGTTAAGGAATATATATATTCATTATTACCGGTAAGGTAAGGAGGATTAGGGAGAGCGACCCGGCCCCTGGTTGGCTGAAAATCAGCCAGTGGAGGTTCATTTCGTTGAGGGTTGTTCTGCTTAACGGAGCTGCTTTATTTTAGAAGTCTTCGGAGGCACTTGCCAATCCCCACAAGGATACCCCTCTGCCTTGCCCTGGGCCTACTCTGTTGCTTCAGAGTAGCCGGGTAAGTTATCTTCTCGGCAGCAGTTGTAGTCTTCAGGGGACTGCCTCCTGAATTCTCTCCTTGTTCTGTCACAACCCACTTTCCAATACTCAACCCAATAGGGCTATTTTCAAATACAAGGGTTTTGCCACTGTCCCGAATCCTCACAGGGTTTGGAACACTTCCTCTTGGTTATTTCCCAAATGTCTGGACTTATCGATGATTATTAATATCCCAATGGTATCTAAGGTTTTTCCCCAACACTCATTACAACATCGTTCAACGTACGGAATTTTTTTTTTTTTTACTGCTGTATCCCGCACCCGCTACACACGCGACGTACCCACAGATTGCATTGCTTACATACAGGACATGCAATGTGCGACTTATGTAATTCTTTACAATTGTCCATAAAAAGCCTAGTATCCAGGGCTATGCGTCACGTGTCTGTTTCCTCTTGAAGGTCAGCTTCAACTCATCCGGTTCCCCGGTGACTTCCCAGTCTGTATGTAGGATAGGACCTTTTACTTGACTAGCGTGTGTCCATCCTCTTTCCGCAGTGCGGACTGCGGTATCTGTGGTGAGTAAAACAAGGAAAGGTCCCTCCCAGCGAGGGGTTAACGATGATTCCTTCCATGTTTTTACGAGTACTTGATCTCCCGGCTTAATACTATGTATTGCTGCGTCTAAAGGTGGTCTTTGAACCACCAGGCCTCGCTTTAACAGTTCTTGCCTCCTTCTCATGAGTTCTATAAGATATTCTTGTAACATCTTTTCTTCCACTTTAGGGTGTTCGATTGGTTTCTCCAAATCATAGGGCATTCCATATAACATTTCAAAGGAGGAAAGTCCTGTATCGGCCCTCGGTTGTGTCCTTATATTCAAGAGGGCTAAGGGGAGGCACTTTACCCAGTTCATTCTGGTTTCTATCATTAATTTGGTCAGGTGCTTTTTAATTTCTCCGTTCATCCTTTCAACTTTTCCTGAACTCTGGGGGTGCCAAGGAGTGTGATATTCCCACTTGGTTCCCAGAGCTTCTAACGTTTCTCTAATTATTTTGGAAGTAAAATGGGATCCTCTGTCCGAATCAATAACTGACATGATCCCATATCTAGGTATGATATGCTCTAATAATATTTTTACTACTGTCCTCGCAGTGGCCCAAACTACCGGAAAGGCTTCGACAAAGTGAGTTAGGTGATCTACCAAAACTAGGAGATACTTATACCTGCCTACCTTTGGTAATTCCGTAAAGTCTACCTGAATCCTTTCAAATGGCTTCTTGGCCAGTTGCCTCCCCCCAGGGATTCTTTCCCTAAGACACTGTTTATTTATCCTTTGACAGGTTAAACATTCTCCAACGATTCTTTTTGCTAAATCATACACTCCCAGGGTCATATATTTATTAGCGAACTGATCTACCAGGGCCTGTACTCCCCAATGGGTTTGCCTATGAAATTCTCTTAAAACTCGCCAAGCTACTCCTTTCGGGAGCATTTCCCTCTCGTCAGGTAGCCACCACTTCCCCTCTTGTTCGACTACTCCCATTTGCCCCAATTTCTCCTTTTCCTGATTTGTAAATCTCATAGCATACCTAGTTTTTACAGAGTCCTGTTCAACTGCTTTTATTACCAGTAACGCAGCTTTCTTAGCTTCCTCATCTGCTAAATTATTCCCTCTTATTTGCGTGGAGGTTCCCTTTCGATGGCCCTTTACATAAACTACCGCGATTTGTTTGGGCCCTCTTAATGCCTCCAAAGTTTGCTGTATTAAGGTCTCATGTATTAATCCTTTACCCTGGGAATTCATTAGTCCCCTCTCTTCCCAAATTTTTCCAAACGTGTGAACCACCCCAAATGCATATTTAGAATCTGTAAATATTGTTCCTCTCTTATCTTTTAACAACTGTAACGCCCTCAATACTGCAAACAGCTCACAAGCCTGCGCCGACCATCCTGAGTTAAGGGGACCTGACTCCTTAGTTGTCCAGCTATTTCCATCTGTTATGGCATATCCTGATTTCCTCTTTCCGTCCACTACCCGCGATGATCCATCTACGAACAGTTTCTCTCCACATAGCAACTCCTCTTCTTCTAAATCCTCTCTTATTTTGACTTGATATTCTATTACCCTGATACAATCATGGGAAAGAGATTCACTCGGTTCCCCATACAAAAATTGGGCTGGATTCTGCAAGTTAGTGGTTTCAAGCTCTAACTTAGGAGAGTGCAATAGGATCCCTTCATATTTCAATAACCTAGCATCCGTAATCCATTTGTCAGCTTTCTGCTGCAATACCCCTTGTATATTATGAGGTGTGTATACCTTTAATTCCCCTCCCATAGTTATTTTTCCAGCTTCTTCAACTAGGAGAGCAGTAGCAACTATGTCCTGTAAACAGGTAGGCCAACCGCAACTAACTGGATCTAATGATTTAGAATAATATCCTACGGGTTTCTTTTTACCTGCCCATTCTTGCGTTAGGACCCCAAAGGCCGTTCCACCCTCCATGTTAACAAATAAGTAAAAAGGTCTTCGGGCATCCACCAGACTCAGTACTGGGGCATTTACTAAATCAGCTTTTAAGTTTTCTAATTGTTTATCATCTTCTGTACTCCATTTCATCAGACCTTCCCCCACTAACTTCTGATATAAGAACTTAACCTTGTTACTGTAATTTTCAATCCATTGTCTACAGTAGCCGAAAAGACCTAAAAGTTGTCACACCTGCCTTTTATTCTTGGGAGGCTGGAGGGATAAAATAGCATTTACTCAATCTGGATCTAGTCTCTTAGTCCCTTTGCTCAACCAGTGCCCTAAATATTTTACCTCTTCCTCGGTAAATTGCAGTTTAGATCTTGATACCTTTAAACCCTTTAGACTCAAGAAATTTAATAACTTCATGCTGGTGCTTCGCACACTATCTTGGCTTTTTCCAGCTATTAATAGGTCATCTACATATTGTACTAAAACTACTCCAGGTTCCAGTTCAGAATTCTCCAAGACTTGTTCCAGGGCCTGCCCAAAGAGGTTTGGAGATTCAGTAAATCCCTGTGGAAGAACCGTCCATCTAAGTTGTTGCTTCCGATGGGTATCAGGGTTCTCCCACTCAAAGGCAAAATAGTCACGACATTCTTTTCTCAAAGGACAGGCCCAGAAGGCATCCTTTAGGTCTATTACACTATACCAGGTCAATTCTGGGGACACTTGGCTTAATAGGTTATAAGGGTTGGCCACTACCGGAAATCTAGTTACTGTTCTTTTATTTACTTCACGGAGGTCTTGTACTAGATGATAGGACCCATCTGATTTCTTTACAGGTAAGATGGGGGTATTGTGGGGCAACATACATGGTTCTAGTAACCCTTGCTGCAACAATTGATCAATTACTGGTTGCAGCCCGCGTCTCCCATCCTGTGATATAGGGTATTGTTTAACACGTATCGGTACTTCCAGATCCGTTACTGTCACTGTAATTGGTGGAATATCTAATTTTCCAACCGACTCAGGAGTGTACCATACTTCAGGATTGATCTTAGCTTCGTCTTCGGTTGTTAAAGCGTACAGTTTTACTTTCAATTCTCGATATTTTACCTC
The DNA here is from genome assembly GCF_036013475.1 of Columba livia. Taxonomy (NCBI): domain Eukaryota; kingdom Metazoa; phylum Chordata; class Aves; order Columbiformes; family Columbidae; genus Columba; species Columba livia. Next base: position 155,212,390 of record NC_088602.1, on the reverse strand, counting down.
CAAACTAATTCCCAATTCGACCAGTAAATCCCTTCCTAATAGGTTATATTCAGCTTCAGGCACTAATAAAAGGGACCCTATCCCTATTCGGGATGGGGATTCTATTTCTACCCCTTTAATTACTAGTACAGAAAAGGGGTCTCCTTTTGCTCCTATTACTACTATTTTCTCCGAAGATGGGGCACATCCCCGGGGCACAGTTTGGACAATAGGTCTTTCTGCCCCAGAATCTACCAGGAATTCCATTTCCTGGTACTGGGGACCTAACTTTAATTTTATCAAGGGCTCTGTTGTTTTAGGAGTCCCCAGCAGATAGAGCCCCTGACACCCCTACTCAGCATAATACATTTTCTCATCCTGTATACATTTCCTACAGCTCCTTCACATATGTCCCTTCCGCTGACAGTAAAAACATTCGATTTCCTTCAAATCCTTTAGTCCGACTTGACTTCCCTGAGGTGGCCCATTCCTACCTATGCGTGGTGGCCCTCCCTTCTGTGGAGCCGTCCTCTGTCCCTCTCGAACTGCCGCTACTAAAATTTTAGCTTGCCTCTTCTGAGTCTCTTCCTCCCTTCTCACATAAACCTTCTGTGCTTCCCTTAGCAACTCATCCAACCCTTTCTCTTGCCAATCTTCCAACTTTTCTAATTTCTTTCTAATATCCGGCCATGACTTCGCCACAAACTGTGTTTTTAAAAGAGCTTGCCCGACCGGTGTCATAGGGTCTATCCCGGAATAAAGCTGCAAGCTCTTTCTTAGTCTTTCTAACCATTCTGTGGGAGTTTCATCTTTCTTTTGTTGTTCATTAAAGGCTTTATTTATGTTCTGCCCTCGAGGGACAGATTCCTTAATCCCTTGGACGATTATAGTGCGGAGATCTCCCATATGGCCCCTGTTTTCCGGGTTTTGATTATCCCAGTTAGGGTGCTGCTGGGGCCACTTAATGTCAGCACCCGGCCCTTGTTGGTGCCGTTGGTAAAGATTTAGGGCCTGACAAATCCAATTCTCATATGACCCAAAAATTGGCCAAAATAAACAATCTGGTCTAATCTGCTGGTTTCCCCAGACATGCATGCAATAGTAAACCATTTTTTTCCTAACTTTGTTTCGCGTGCAAGCTGCACCTTCCCAATTCTTGAGCATAAGGCCCAATGGGGAATCTCGGGGAATATCCGGTAACCTCTCCTTGGGTCCCTTCCCCATGGGATCAGAAGGCTTGCTCTTCCTCTGTCCCATCTTCCGGAGTGTCTTCTTTCACACACACACACGCACCCCTCGTTCGTGGCTCATGCCCTCGCGGGCAATGAGAACCGCACTACTAGAGAGTCCCGCCCTGCCTTACCGCAGGGTCCACACTCACTTCGCTTCCTCCCCAAGCGGGGGGGGGGGGCGTCTCGTTCATGCACACTCCAGGATACCCACCCCAACCGAACGGAATTGCTTTCTATACTTACCCTCCCCGGGATCTTCGTCCGGTTCTTCGTGCACAAAGGTTTACGGGGTTCAATTCTTTTGCCTAATTACCTAAATTTAGGGTTCGGAGGTTAAGGTTTCAGGGCGATCCTCCATCCACTCCAGGGCCGTCTGAAAACGGGATGGGGTGCCTCCCTGAAGTTTAGGAGTCCCTCCCAGAGATACTTAATCCGAGTCACGGCACCAAAATTTGTTATAAATAAGAGCCAATAAATCGATTCTGAGTCAATCAATCGATTTTATTTAGCAAGTGGTAATGAGGCAAAACAGCGCTGGGTGACCGGGGGAAGCTCAGTTCCGCCAACAGGCTCACACAATCAACTTTTCGTATGTGCTTATATATGTTATACGCTCGTTCACGTGCTGGGAATTTCCGTCTCTGGAACTTTTGTTATCAGTTGCAACATCCGGGCGCTCTGTTATCTGTAGCACCATCTGGGAATCCTATTATCTGTGGCACCATCTGGGAGTCCTGTTATTTATGGCACCATCCGGTAGTCCTGTTATTTATGGCACCATCCAGGCAATCCAGGCATTGGCTTAACTACTACTACAAGGTTCTACAAAACATAATCAAACTTGCACAAGCGCAGTTACTGCTTACAACAATATGCATAATACAATTGAATCCTACTCGATTTGTTCAACATTAACAATTTTGACCATCACTTATTACAGACAAGCTGTGAGAATATACATAAATAGGCTGACTTTGCCAGGTAATTCTTTGTCTGGGTGTTATTCGTAAGTAACGCTGTTGTGGTAGCTAAATCCTTACAGGGAGCCAAAAAAATCCTGTAAAAACCAATTTGAGTGTGCCAGCTTGCCTGCCAGAAACTCACACACAGGAAAGACTTTCTTTTCCAACCTCTCTCCTTGGCACGGCTCCAATGTGCATTGTGTTGAGAGGGCTGGACAGTTTCCACACTGGATCTAGAAATGTGGACAATCTCAGCAACATCCCCCAGTCTCTGCCTGTGCTGAGAGCAGGATTTTACTGATCCACCCACTTTCTGGCTGGATGGCTGGAGGTTGGTCCCCGGTGAGAGTTAAACTCGGCTTTGCCAGGCAGTCCTCAGGGAGGACGGGCAGCCGAGGTGAAGCAACAATGGGTGTCTCGGGGCAGGGGGGACAGCGTGGCACACCGTGCCTGCTCTGGACCACCAGGCAGGGCTGCGTCCCCTCCACCCTGCCCAGGCACCACAGTCCATCACGAAGGGGTTTGAGAGTGCGAGTGTGGAGCAGGCACCGATTTTCTGTCCTGAGTGCCAAACTGGGAGGAAACTGGGGCAATCTGGGGGGTGACAAAGTCCTTTAGTCACCAGCAATAGCTCATCCTTGTCCCGGTGGTGGCTCTGCCCCTCCCTGAGCAGTGCCAAGAGGGATTTTACCTCTCTGCTTCATTTAAACGTGCCTCTTGTTAGGTCATCAGGCCGCAAGTTTGGGTGAAGAGAATTCATTAATAATATCAGCATCCTTGGCTGCTGTGTGCTGTAGTGGTGCTTGGTGGTGAGCAGTCGTGTACCCTTTCTCACAGGGAATGTTTCTAGCTTTCCTTTGGTAGCCCTCATTATGGTATTATTGATGCAGCATTACTGATACTGAAGAGAAGCTGCTAAATTAATGCATACTGTCATTAAGTTACAAAAGACATACTCATCATTAACCCATTGACATGATAGATGCTTTGTGACACCTGCAAAATGAGGGGATACTTTTCAAGTTTTAGATCCTTCTGCATGACAAGAGGGAGACAGAAGGCTAAGTGATACATTGTTTAGGAGCACAGTGGTTAGCTTATATTTGACTAGCAATTAATAGATGTATTGTAAGTAAGATACCAATCAATTGTAACTAACTTGAGACTAACTTCATGATTATGCAATTATTTCCTGGTGTAGATGTATTGTATGTTAAGTATTTCCAAAAATTGTAATGAATACGTAACAGTTGTGTGAATATAAGCAAGGCAAGAACATCCAGTCACTGGAGAACTTATGTGAAATGTGAACTGGGGTACACGGGGAGAAGAGTTCAGGGAAGGGCAACAAAGCTGGTGGGGGCCTGGAGCACAAGTCTGATGAGGAGTAGCTGAGGGAACTGGGGCTGTTTAGCCTGGAGAAGAGGAGGCTGAGGGGGGTGTCACCATTTATTGCAGGGCAACATTAGAGTGTGGCAGATGCTCTCTATTAACTCCCACCCCTCCCCACTAAGGAAAGGAGGAACAGGGGCAGATAAATTACAACTTGGAAAGTTAAAAAAAAAACCAAAACCACAACAAAACACAAAAAAGCCCCCACAAAAAGTAGTTTCACTAATAATAAGAGAAAATAATGCAAAATATACAAAGCCTACATCCTGACACCAGCAGCTGCTGGACTCCGCAGTAAAGAGGGACTGGGTTCAGGGATGCACAGACCAACAGCAGGATCAGGATTGCAAGCAGGAGTGCAGACAGGGTCTTCTTCAGATGCCGGCCATGGACAAAGAGAGCAAGACCCTCGTGATCTCCCAGTTTCATGCTTCGTATGACATGGATGGCATGGAATACCTCATTGGGCAATTTTGGGTCACCTGTTCTGTCTACCCCTCCCTGCAATTACAACCCTCCCACTTATCAGATGTACAAAATCTATCAGCAGTCTTGGCTGCTATAGCAATAAAAGATAAACCTGTGCCTTTTCTGCATAACATTCCTACAATTAGCTCAGAAAAACCATAAATATTAGCCATTGCTTTTGACCCTAGGTTTCCTGTAGCACACTCTCAAATGTCTGTGCTTTAAAAAAGTAATTTATTCAAACAATATAAAAAAAAAAATAAATGGAAAAGTACAGCAGAGAAATGGTCCAGACTCTGTGCCTCTCAGGCAAAGGGACCCCAAGACAAAAGTGGCTTGGGCTTTTCAGCCCTCACAGTCTCTGCTGTGCACCCACTCTTCACACACCATTCATGTGCTGTCCACACACACCTTTTGGTCCAGGCTCATCTAGTCCAACCCCCCTGCAATGAGCAGGGACAGCTCCAACTACACCAGGTTGCTCAGAGCCCCGTCCAGCCTGGCTTGGAATGTTTCCAGGGATGGGGCATCTACGACTCTTCTGGGCAACCTGGGCCAGTATTTTACCACCCTCATTGTAAAAATTTATTCTTCATGTCTAGAATACACTTGTATATACTCTGGCATGTGGCAGCTTCTGCAGCTCTATCTGCTGATTACTCCTTTCAGTTTTGCTGGATCCTTTGGTATGAGCTGGACAGTGTACTACAGCAATTTCCCTTGAAGGCTGAATAGCTTCAAACAACATTCGGTTTTCAGTCTCATTAGAAATATGTTTTCTTCCCTGAAGTAAGGAATCCTTGTTCTTTCTATAGCGTACCTGTTGCATGACGCACTCTGAAGGCATCATGACTCTGCACAGGAAGCACAATCATTTCCTAGTCTCTTGACATTAGTTCCATGCAACGTGATCTGATTTTAAGAATCATCTGAGCCACCAGTTCAAAAAGGCCTAGGGCTGTCTTTTTTGACTTGGCTGGCAAAAAGACCTGTTGGAACGATAAAGGACTCAGCCTTCCAATTCAATGTGAATCACGCAAAGCCATTTGTTGCATTTAGTATCTAAAGTACTATGAATAGATTCAGAATGATCAGAGAAGTTAATACAACACATTCTCTCAAAGTCTTCACAACCATGACCTAGTGTTAAAAGATCTGTAACTCTGTGATTTTGTAGAGCAGCCTGCCTAATATCATCAACATCTACTATTAATTGAACTAGCATCTCAGAGGTTAGATTAACCTATTTAAGAGACCAACAGCTTAACTTTGATATATCTCCTAAAGCTTTACCAGCCGCTAGATCAAGGAGAAAGAGTGTAATAGATACTATGGTAGGCACGTCTCATAATTTTACCTCATCTTTGTATTAATTATCTAAAACTAATATTGCCCTTTTGACTCTCCTGCTCTTTGCTCAAATTGCCATTCTCCACAGAAGGTACACCACCTGCTTGCTAACAGGCTTCTAGATCACCAGGTCTCTCTGCATCTATAACACTGAATTAGGATTCATGGTTTACATCTGAAACAGTCCTCACAACTCATCTCCCTCCTGTCCATCTGCATCTGTTGAATCTTTGTTGTCTTTGTTCAGCCAAGGCTTGACCCATTTTGCGGGAATCCACTTTGATCCTTGGCCTTTAATGACACAAGCATAACCTTTCTTGATCAGAGTAACAATCGGTATATCAGTCTGTTAGCATTCTCACCATACTGTCCCACAATAGCCACAGGTTGTTTCTATGTAGTAGCTATAAACAGAGAAATCTGCAAGTCCAATCGAATGCAGTCAGCTTGTAAGGTTGTCATAAATCTATTCATCCAAGTTTCTAACTCCATTTTGGCTGTCCTATTTATTGGATATTGTTTTCCCTTACCGGATCAAAGTCCTATTTCAGTTCTATCAGTGTAGTGTTTGCTTTATCGAAACATTGGCTGTTAATACTAGTGGAAATACAGCATTCAGAATTTCCTTGGCGATTCCTCACTTGCACAAGCAGATCTGCACCACCCCAGCAGCTTCTTGTAGCACATGCAACTAAACAGAATTCTCAGAAAACGTAATTTGAGCTTACAATTTACTTAACAAATCTTGACCCAAGAGAGGTATAGGGCTTTCTGGCAAATACAAGAATTCATATGGTAAAACTTTGTTCCCAATTTGGCATTCCATTGGTCTCAAAAAATGGCCTTTCTTTCATTCGCTCCCATGACCTCAAAAACTAGCACGGTGAATTTACTAAGAAGTCTCTTACAACCAGTTACCACACAATAAGTCTATTAAAAAGAATCTTTTTTTGTGTGTAATTTCCCAGCTTCGTTAGAACTATGGATCCACTGGCAATGCCTTTAAATTTCACCCTCAGACTCCTTCATGCAGTGTTACAGTTCTCTAGCAGTAACATTGCTGGGAGGAGGGGGGAGGCAGGGGGGAATTAAACTTCCCTCTGGCCCCCATCTGAGATGGCAAGATCTCCAGCCCCTCATGAAAACAAATCAGTTTGAACTCCACATCAAACCAATCTGGCTCCACTCCACACCCACATTAGTACCAGTCTGACCCGGAGAAGCACTGAGCACTCAGACCGCTGTGAAAAGACCGACTGCAGCAAGGAGGTAAAACGATGAGCTCTCTCCCCACATGTGCCGGAACCTAAGAAACAAGACTGAAGCAAAAAGAAACACCAACAACCCCTGATTCAAAGCCGAGAAGCCACGCAGTGCCACAACAAGGATGGATGACAACACTTGATGAAAAAAAAAGACAGAGCGGGGGGAATAAAGCCCCCGTTTCTCCACTTAGCAGCGGGCAACCAGGTTTTTCCTTTTTTCTCTTCTTCTTTCTCTTCTTGCTGCAGTTCAGATGTAGCCAAGGCCACGCAGGTGGTGTAATCGCTGGTATGAGGTGGGAGGCTCTGGCAAGCTCCTCGGTTACAATGAGCTGAGTTTATCTTGCAGCTTCACACAGGCCTGAAATGTATATTCAAACTGTACAACACAGGCCAGGGGTATTTTGCTTTTTTCTTTGCCCATTTCATTCCAACCATAATACACTTTATATGCAATTGCAAGTAGCTCAGCAATAGTTACATTCCTTAGCTTCATTTACCTTTTAAAATTTACAGATGTCAAAAACCAGCATATTAAACATCAATCCATTATTCCATTTTCCTCGATCCAAATCAGTTCATATTCTAGCAACTTTTAAATACAACCTCATACAATACCAAGTTCACATCCATGATAGCGTTTAGGGTTTGTTTTGTTTCTGGTTTTGTTTGGTTGGGTTGTTTGGGGTATAGTGTAGTCGACAGTGGTGGGGTCGACAGTGTGCGCTGGAGCCCAATCGGCATCTGCCCCCTCTGCCACTGCAGCAAGCTGGACTGGGCAAGGCTTTTATTAGCGTCTCACCTGGTGCGCTACAACTGTCACCCCAAAACCAGGATTCTTTACCTACTGTGCAAACAAAAGAGTCAAGTTTAATACACCAAGATGAGACACAGCCTATCACAGAGTTGCGCAAGTCTGAATGCTGGAATAAAGCTAGCACGCTAGAAAGAAAAATAACAGCTGCTACACACAGAATTTTACCATCACATTCACACAGTAAAGAACCAAATTACTCATGATCTTCTGTATTATCACAAAATGCATATTTTGAGTCCATGGATTCTCATTATTTAACAGTCTCTGAACTCACCGTACCACACAACAAAGACCTACTAAAACTGCAACATGCTTAAACAGATATACCCACAAAGAAAACAGGTTAATGAGGAAAGCATCTTGCAGACTTCAGTAAGTTTACTGGGACCTATGCGTTACCAGTTAATTCTCTCTCAGCTTGTTGAAGTTCAAACTGTTCCGCCTGTCAAACTGTCTGTAATGATCTAATGATATCTTGTAGAGATTTATTTGTCCTGCTCTGCTCGCCTTAAAAAGAACGTTAATTGCGACAAAGTATTAGACGTCAAGGTTCTATCCTCCGGTCACTTTTCCCATTCATCTAACTTACACAGCAGCCACCATTGACCATAATATTTCACAAGATCTTCCTTCCTCATATTTCCAAGTGCTTTCCTGTGTATTAAAACACCTCCCAATACTGATTACTTAGGAACACGACTGAAAACAGTAATTTCCGACCCCATCTCGTAAGTAAAAACCATGAGAAGAGGGAGGGAGGCGGGGAAGCACAGGGCTGCTTGCAGCAGGAGTGGAAAAAGTGGGGAGTAGGTTTTATGGCACACTTATACCACAAAGAAACAATTCTGACAACAACCAGTAAAACAATTAACTCACCTTCCTGACAAGCTGCTTGATTTTCAGAGACGCAATACACAGAAGCACATAATACGTACTGTAAAACTCGCAACTAACAGATTGACAGCAAACATTAGCATTCTCTACTGCTAATTTCAACACTAGCACTTCCTTAGCTTCTAAGTTTTCAACCTGCTTATTGATGGCCTCTTGAAGGTGGTCAATGAATTGAGTGTAATTCTCATTGGGACCCTGATTAATATCTGTAAATTATTTGGCTGCTTTGTCAGTTTCAGGCACCTTTATCACAGCTTGATATGCAAGGCCTGTTGACTGCCTCAGGATTTCAGAAACTAATCTTGCCTGTAATTGTGGTGTGCCAATTAGTGTCTCTTCCAAGAGCTGGGGGATACCTGTCCCTTTCAACGAATCCCCATTGTTCTGTCCTAAATGATCAAGAGCTGTTACATTGCATAGGTCTAATTTTGCTTTGAGTCTTTCATGGTTTTTATCCGATCTCGGGGCAACACGTACACATACTCGTTTTCCTTTTAACTTTTCAAGAAAGCGCTGCAGATCCTCATCTGAGTCATCAGATAACACGGACTTCAACGCTGCTGGAGAATCATTAGTAACAGGGGGGTTCGAACAGTGCACTCTCTTTTTTCCCAAGTCTAGCCCAGGAAAGCCACCCCCCTCCGCTGTCTCTGCCTGTTCCCATTGCTCTTTTAATCCTCTCAAAGTCTTTGGATCTTTGGGTAGTGCTTTGCCCCATAGTAATGAAATAAATAACTTACACTTTTCCTGTGGATAAACAATGTTTAATCCAATTCCTTAACTGTATTCTTTAAACATGTGTTCATTAGAGCATAAGTAGAACAGCGCTGGGTGCGTGGGGGATTCACTCCACCCAACACGCACACTTTCAACAATAAGAAGTGTGCTTAAATACAGTATGGTATTACATATTCATAATGACCCCAGAAACGCTTATACATATTCATGACCTTTCCCGCTTTTTATTAAAATAAGTCTCAGATAACCATTTACACATTCCCCTCCTTGACCCTCCCCTGTTGCGCCTGCACAATGTCACTTGGTGAATTTGAGGAAGGGTCTTTAGGGGTCGTTGGATGAAGGCTCCTTCAGCTTCGTCACAGTGGACTTTTTAACTTTGGCTCATTAGGAGGAACCGGCTGGAACCCAAGCTACCAAACCAACTGAAACCAGACTGGCACCCCCCTTTTTGCTGTAAATCTTGGCTATCTTGTCTCCTCAAGGTTGCAGCTGGTGCTGTAAAACTTCTTATCTCGGCATTTAATGAAGTCCTGCTTTTTTTAACTGTCGAGGGTTTAGATCGCAGGGTGACAATAAAACCCTGGCAGATGTATTGTTAACCTCCTTCTCCCCCCCACTTCCCCCTTTTTGCCCCTCCCTTTCCCCCCTTCCCACTCAGGACAGGTGATCAGGAGGGAAAGAAGGACAGAGAGAAGAGAGTTGGAAAAATTAACAATGTTTTACTAATGCTACTAACAAGACTAGAGAAAATAATACAAAATACACAAAACCAATCTTGAAAGTCTCAGCAACTGCAGAGCCGGCACCCAAAGTCCTGGATTGGACTCTGCAGCCAACCGGAGCTGGATTCAGTCTGTCACTAGGCCTCAGTTCGCAGGGACGACTAGCAAGGTCCTCTCCTAATGTCGGCCATAAGCAGAAGGGAAAAAACAAAGGCAAAAGGGACGAGATCCTCATGATCTCCCACTTTTATATGAAGTATTCACGTGAATGGAATGTTATACGCAGTTGGTCAGTTTCTTGGTCACTTGTTTCTCGTTGCCTCTCTCGCGAGATGTCCATCCGTGCTTATCAATAAGTTTGCATTCCATTGCTAGGTTTACCAAAACATGTGTCTGGTTCTCCAGGAAAATGCAGCTAATATGAAGGCTTTAGCTGACAGGCAAAATTCACTGAAAGAGAAACTTGTTTTTAACAAAACCAGGACATTAGCACAATTAGTTACATACAGCTCTAAACTAGATATTAATTATGTGGTTTAAAATGTTAGCTTCCTAGTAGGCCCTTATTATATAGTTGCTTAACCCTTAAAATGTTAGTTCCCTCTATCAATCTAACTTCCTAACTTTCATAACTTTTTACATAACTTTCTCATAACTTTTTACATAGAACTTAACCACCTTTCCCTTTTCCAAGTTCAGAGTCCGTGCCTCATTTGGTTATACCTGTAAACATTAAACATCTTAGCATGAATCACAACTGCATTTTTCACAGTAACATAGTCCTTTGTAAAGTCAGTTCCAGAAGGCTAATACCCCACTTCTTCAGAAGCAATTTCCATGTAGATAATATTAGTACCCTCCTCTTTAGATAAGTTCCACCCCCGCCATTTTCTGGTAGCTCACCAACTCTTGGCGTGGTGTCTTTTCAAGGATCCGGATCTTCGGCAGCTCCCCCCTGCTGCTCTGTCACCTGTACCGGGCTCCATCTCCACAGCTCGTCTTCGGCTGTCACAGCTTCACCGCTGTCTCTTCTTCATGCGAGATCCTTCTTCATACAGGATCACATCAGGGTCACCATATGTCGTGGTAGAGATGCCATTTATCGCCACAAGTGCATTTTTTATACAGTTTTACCAATTCATGTGTCTCTTCACTACTGGTTACAAGTTACAGCAGTAACACCTCATTGGCTAATTTTGCTATCATCAATGTTACTCTTCTACTCCCTTCTCTCTCATGGATACACCTTAATATCTCCGGATACTCCTTTACTCCCATCTTCCTCATGGGTAAACCTTAATATGCCCAAGGCTGATCTCTGTTCCCATACCCTCCGTCAGGGAATCCAGGGACCCACTGCAGTTTCCCACATCACACAGAAAGGAACAGGGGTTCCCAAAAGAGAAGGGGAGCTCATAAGCATCTGTCAACCCCCCTCCATCCCCAGAGAGCCCTAAGCAGTGTGGACAGGGGGGTGACCCCTCCAAATGCCTGCAGCCCCCCCTGCACAAGGGCGTGACCCCAGGAATGGACCAGCAGCAGGAGGAACTGAGTGTCCCCCAAAAATCCCTCTGCTCCCACTTTTGGGGTCACACACCTGGAGAAAAGCCCCACCAGACCCTCCTCCCACACCCCAGGCTTCAGTTTCCCTGCCCTGAGCAGCCCTCAGAGAAATGATGAGTGGCATCACCCTGCTTCTCTCATCACACCTATTATCACCCCGCGCCCCCATACTTTCTGACACCAGTTTAGCGGGGGGAAACCAACAGATACAACCCGCCATTACCTGCATCCTGGAGGGAACCCGAACTCCCTGTGACTTCCCCCTTCCCAAGACCATGTAACCATCCTCATCCTCCGTGTCACGGAAGAACCAGGAAGGCACAGGGCTGGGACATGGAGGGGGAACAGGAAACCAAACCACTGATGACCACTGTCAAGGTACGACCTGCCAGCAGGGCCAGAGCTTCCTGCCACTATTGCAGCTAAACAGCCCCAAAGTTGCCAGGGAGAGCAGCCCCAACACCTGGTCGAGGCCACAGGGTTGCTTTTCCTCTGGAGAAAGGAAAAGCAGGGTACAGGCACGCCGCTTGCAGGGAAAAGGAGAAGTTAGGAAAAAACACTTCTTTCCCCCATCGTGGTTTAACCCGAACTGGCAATAAAACCTCGACAGACACTCTCTCTCCCACCCCTCCAACAGGGGAGGGAATCAAAAGCAACAGGAGAAACTTGGATTGAGATGAAAACAGTTTAAAAAAGTAAAAATACTAATACACCACTAGTAAATATAAATATAAAACTAGAAGCGGCAAAGTTGTGGAGTTCCCAGCACGAAGAAGGTCCTTTCTCCCCATCAACTATTTGACATCACAGCTTGGGCCTTGCTGCAGAGATAATGGTGGGTCCGCAAACAGTTTGAACTCAAGAGATGAGGGTAATTCAGCAAGAAACAAGGCTCTCGGCCCTTCAAAGGGATCCTGCAAGAGTAAGCAATGACACCGTCAGTACCCTTGGGGAAGCAGGTGCCTATGTGCGGCCCCTCAGCACAGAGCCATGTGTGCCGCCAGGCTGGATGTGGCCCTTTCCTCTCCGGGCTAGGGCAGGAGTTGGTGTGTGAGGCCAAGCTCCCAAGCTCCCCCCAAGAGGATCCCCCATTTGCTTCCAGGGACCCACAGGGAGAGACACCACAGGGATTAATAGCCTGCCCCAGGGCACAACTGGGGGTGTCCCTGCCCTTCCCCAGGACCCCTGGGAAAGGGCAGGGGCATGGCCAGTACCCTTCTCCCCATAAGCACCTGGAGGGGACAAGGGCTGCCTGCAAGGGACAGTCCCTGTAGCCATGTCCCACCAGGCCCCTGCCACCGGATGGTCTCCCCGTGACCCTGGATCACAACGGGACTCACGTGTGGTTGAAGCTGCTGCCGTCCACCCACTCCGGGCGCCCATCCTGTCTGCGCAGCCCAACCCAGTAGTCAATGTTGCCCCTGAGCCGTGATAGAAACTCCTGGAGAGGAAAGAGAGAAGCCAACAGTCAGGAGCTGCTGCTCACCCAGAGTCCCTGTCCCAGCCCCACGTGAGGCCGCAGACAGCAGCACCTCCCACCCAACAGCTGCTCCACCAAGCTCCACAGCCTCTGCAAGAGCTCCCCAGCCTGGCCAGACACGCTGGTCCTGCTCTGCTGGAGCTCTGCTGTGCCTGCGGTCCCGCGGAGCTCCATGGGAGAGGACACGCCCCCTGGGCTCCACACTGTACCCTGTGCCTCCCTCCCTCTGAGGCCACAGGCCAGAACTGCATCTCTGTCCCTAGAAGCACCGCCAGCCTCCCAGCACCAACCCTGAGGTCTGCACCCAACCCAGACCCCCCACATAGCCACAGTAGCCCCTCACTCACCATTTCCCACTCCCTCTTGATCACAGCCTACCCTGTCCCTGCTCTGCCTGTGACACTGCAGACAGTTCCCAACACCTGGAGATACAAACAGACAGTCAGTGATCTGAGGGACCAGCCCTTGGCCCCCAGCACCCTCCCCACCACCCTGCACACACCCTGCCCAGACCGGGCACAAGGCACTCGCTGGCCGGGAGCATCCCCCTTCCCACCGCTCACCCCCCGGTACCACCCCCGGCAGCAGTGCCCCCGCATGGGAAAGCGGGATCCAGGGCTGAGCCCTCTTCTGTAATGGTTCACAACACCGACTGGCTCCTCACAGCTCCCTCCCTGGCACAGCTGGGAGGACAGCGGCAACGGGGCGGGGGCCAGAAACATCCGCTCCTCCATCGGCAGCAGGGGGAAGAAAACGCCATCCCCCGCGGAGGAAAGGGAACAGAAGAGCGAGCTCGCCAAGGTCCCTTCCCCCCACCGGCCACCACTACGCCAGGCAGCGCACCGCCCGAACCGCAGCACGGAGTAAAGGGAGGAAAGCACGGAGGAGAAGGAGCGCCAAGTACTCCCGACCCGCCCGCTCGTCGTCGTCGTCGTCTTCCCGACCTGCCCGCTCGTCGTCGCCGTCGTCCTGTTAGCAATCAGGACACATAACCACGGGCCGTAGTTATATGCGGTGCTTTATTTAAGCGCTGGGAAACCAGGGGTTCGCACCCAAAGCTGGCTTCGCTGGTCAGTTTAAGTTACACAGTATTTATGCAGTCCATTCACATATATATTCATGTATTCATTAAGATATGTAACGGTTACTCAACATTGATTGCAACATCGATTGCAACATCTTGGAACTAGTTTGATCATGTGCAGTGTCCTCTGGTGGTCTTTCAGGGGGTCTTCAGGATGAAGTAAGTAGTCTTCATCACTTCTGTCCCTTTCACCTTTGGGTACTGCACAGGCGTACTACTTCTATAGCTAGATAACTGCTGACTTGCTCAACCTCCGGAGATACTGCATGTACTTCTCCTCACTCTATGCGTATTTAGGCTAAGATAAAAGCTAGGTTGTTAAGATAAGAGTATACTCGAACACGATATGCTTGAACATCCTTTCAGGGACAGTTTACAAAAATGATTCATCCTTTCAGGAACATTTTGTAAAACTGGTTCTGTTACTGACAGTCCCGACCCGCCCGCCCGCTCGTCGTCCCGACCCGCCCGCTCGTCGTCGTCGTCGCCCCGACCCGCCCGCTCGTCGTCGTTGTCGTCGTCCCCACCCGCCCGCTCGTCGCCCCGACCCACCCGCTCGTCGTCGTCGTCGCCCCGAGCCTCCCGCTCGTCGTCGTCGTCGCCCCGACCCGTCCGCTCGTCGTCCCGAGCCTCCCGCTCGTCGTTGTCGTCGTCGCCCCGACCTGCCCGTCCGCTCCTCGTCGTCGTCGTCGCCTCGACCCGCCCGCTCGTCGTCGTCGTCGTCCCCACCCGCCCGCTCGTCGCCCCGACCCGCCCGCTTGTCGTCGTCGTCGTCGCCCCGACCCGTCCGGTCGTCGTCCCGACCCGCCCGCCCGCTCGTCGTCCCGAGCCTCCCGCTCGTCGTTGTCGTCGTCGTCCCGACCCGCCCGCTCGTCGTCGTCGTCGTCGCCCCGACCCGTCCGCTCGTCGTCCCGACCCGCCCGCTCGTCGTCCCGACCCGCCCGCTCGTCGTCGTCGTCGCCCCGACTCGCACGCTCGTCGTCGTCGTCGTCACCCCGACCCATCCGCTCGTCGTCCCGAGCCTCCCGCTCGTCGTTGTCGTTGTCGCCCCGACCTGCCCTTCCGCTCCTCGTCGTCGTCGTCGCCCCGACCCGCTCGCTCGTCGTCGTCGTCGCCCCGACCCACCCGCTCGTCGTCGTCGTCGCCCCGACCCACCCGCTCGTCGTTGTCGTCCCGGTCTGGCCTCTCCCTGTCCCTCTCCTTGTCCCTCTCCCTCTCCCTCTCCTCTCCCCACCACCCTGCACACACCCTGCCCACACCGGCCACAAGGCACTCGCTGGCTGGGAGCATCCCCCTTCCCACTGCTCACCCTCCCTGTACCACGACTGGGAGGACAGGGGCAACGCGGGGGGGGTGGGGGTCGGCACAAGTTTTCAAGTTTTAGATCCTTCTGCATGACAAGAGGGAGACAGAAGACTAAGTGATACATTGTTTAGGAGCACAGTGGTTAGCTTATATTTGACTCGCGAGTAATAGATGTATTGTAAATAAGATACCAATCAATTGTAACTAACTTGAGACTAACTTCATGATTATGCAATTATTTCCTAGTATAGATGTATTGTATGTTAAGAATTTCCAAAAATTGTAATGAATATGTAACAGTTGTGTGAATATAAGCAAGGCAAGAACATCCAGTCACTGGAGAACTTATGGAGGATGATCCCCAGTGTTTCCCAGCACTGATAAAATGAAGAATGCCTGCTTAACATTATAATTGACTTTGCTGTTTATTTGTTTCAATACAGTAGTATAAATTATGATACAAGTAATTAAGTATGAATACTTGTATTATTAATACAACCACATGATCGTGATGGTTGTGTGGCTCAGCCAGCAACAGAAATGTGAACTGGGGTACACGGGGAGAGAAGTGGGTGCTGCTGAGGTCGCACCTCAAATCCTGTGTTCAGTTTTGGGCCCTTCACTCCAAGAAAGGCATTGAGGTGCTGGAGTGAGTTCAGAGAAGGGCAACAAAGCTGGTGAGGGATCTGGAGCACAAGTCTGATGAGGAGCAGCTGAGGGAACTGGGGCTGTTTAGCCTGGAGAAAAGGAGGATGAGGGGGGTGTCATCATTTATTGCAGGGCAACATCTGCAGAGTGTGGCAGATGCTCTCTATTAACTCCCATCCTCCCCACTAAGAAAAGGAAGAACAGGGGCAGAGAATTACAAGTTGGAAAGTTAAAAATAAAAAACCAAACCAAAACACAAAAAAGCCCCTGAAAAAGTGGTTTTACTAATAATAAGAGAATATAATGCAAAATATACAAAGCCTACATCCTGACACCAGCAGCTGCAGGACCAACTCCTGGGCTGGACTCCCCAGTAAAGAGGGACTGGATTCAGGGATGCACAGACCAACAGCAGGATCAGGATTGCAAGCAGGAGTGCAGACAGGGTCTTCTTCAGATGCCGGCCATGGACAAAGAGAGCAAGACCCTCGTGATCTCCCAGTTTCATGCTTCGTATGCCATGGATAGCATGGAATACCTCAGTGGGAAATTTTGGGTCACCTCCTTTGGGTCACCCTCCATCAGGGAATCCATGGACCCACTGTAGTTATCCACACCTCCATGTCACAGAAGAATCGGGAAGGCACAGGGCTGGGGCCATGGAAGGAGGAAACAGGAAACCAAATGACTGATGACCACACAGGGCTTTTGCTGTCAAGGTACGACCTGTCAGCAGGGCCAGAGCTTCCTGGCACTATTGCAGCTAAACAGCCCCAAAATTGCCATGGAGAGCAGCCCCAACACCTGATCAAGGCCACAGGGGTGCTTTTCCTCTAGAGAAAGGAAAATCAGGGTACAGGGATGTTGCCTGCAGGGAAAACGAGACTCCACTTGCCTTGCCGCCACATGTGTGAGTAAAATTAACCCTCGCAGGATTGCGAGTCTATCTACTTTCCATACACATTTGCATGTG
Organism: Columba livia; assembly: GCF_036013475.1. Classification (NCBI taxonomy): domain Eukaryota; kingdom Metazoa; phylum Chordata; class Aves; order Columbiformes; family Columbidae; genus Columba; species Columba livia. Next base: position 155,195,518 of record NC_088602.1, on the reverse strand, counting down.
TATTGATACTTTCCGCGCACATTTGCGCGCGTAATTTCCGTGCTCAGTACGAGCACGTGTACGAATTATTTCCTTGCACAATTGCGAGTGTATTTTCCTCCCGTGCTTCCACATAAGCACGTGTAAGATTCCGTGCAGGATTGTGAGTGTCTTATCAATTTACCCTCACAGGATTGCTTTCTATACTGAATGGAAGTATGTGTATCCCTTTAAAATAATCCCACACCATGTCCAGGCAAGTGTGTACTCTTCCCGGACTCAGGGATGGCTCCAGTATTGTTTTGGGTGAAGCCACGTGCATGAACACTGGGGACCTCCTGTTGCTGCCCATTAATAATTTTCCTCAACTGATATCCAAACCTGTATTCAAGTCACTTTTGGAGTGCTAAAACCCTGTTTCTCACTGGTTTAATAAAAGCTGGTTTGGACCCTGTTGTCCCTTAAACAAACTTCAGGGTGCCTCTGTGAAACCATGTTTTAAGAAAAATATAGTAGAAAAATAGCAACAAGGTCTGCCCTGGTCATGTGTGCCACACAGAGCCCACTTCACACTCTGGCAAAGGGCCAGGGACCTCAGCCAGGCTCTCCGTACCCATCTCATCCGGCAGCAGCACCTTCAGCTCCATCACCATGGCGCAAAAGCAGATAGAGAAGAATTGTTAGAAAAGCAAGATGAGCACTGGGGTGTTCCCAGGACAAAGAAACCAGTTCTGTGCTTGAGGTCTCAGTTCACACAGTCACAGTGTCCCTGATGCCTTCCACACCTGCAGGTTCCTCAGAGAACTGGCAGCGAGAGGTTGCTGAGACAAGCAGCACCACAGACCTGCAGCTGAGAAGGCGATTCCCAAACCTTTCTGTGCTACGAGAAATGGCAAAGTTGTGGGGTTCCCAGCATGAAGAAGGTCCTTTCTCCCCACATTGCCACAGGAGCCCCCCACTCACCATTTCCCACTCCCTCTTGATCATCATGGTCTCCCGGCATCAGCAGCTCAGCCCCCCAATTCACACAGTCCTCCTGGCTCTCGCTCCAAGAGCTGGTCTCATCAGCAGCCCAGTAGCACTCGGTTCCACGCAGCGTCCAGCCAGAGGGGCAGATCTTGCACCCCTCACCCTCTGCTGATGGACATACAGACACTGCCACACTAAGGCACCCAGGGTGGGGATAATGCCAGAGGGTTTCTCTGCCAGGGCTTATTTGTAGGAGTGGGGGCCAGTCCCAATGAGGGGACACCATAGGGGGTGCGTCATCTTGTAGGGGACACAGGCTCTTCCTCAGCTCCAGGCAGACACCATCCAAATCAGCACAACTGTGTCCCAGCGACGTAGTCACAGACCCCCCTGGTCCTCTCAGGTTGCCCTTCTCTGCCACCAGCCAAGACACTGGGACAGATAGATCCTCAGCCTGGTTTTAGGGGTACCCTGTGTGTGTCCTCCTGCACCTCCTCAACTCACCATAGCCAATGACGGCCCTGAGGAGGCAGTGGGGATGTCAGGTGGCTGATGCGGGGACATGTACCCACTGTGGGGCAAAACTCTCCTGGGGCTCTGGCAGGCCACATCCCACAGAAAGGAACAGGGGTTCCCAAAAGAGAAGGGGAGCTCATAAGCATCTGTCAACCCCCCTCCATCCCCAGAGAGCCCTAAGCAGTGTGGACAGGGGGGTGACCCCTCCAAATGCCTGCAGCCCCCCCTGCACAAGGGCATGACCCCAGGAATGGACCAGCAGCAGGAGGAGCTGAGTGTCCCCCAAAAATCCCTCTGCTCCCACTTTTGGGGTCACACACCTGGAGAAAAGCCCCACCAGACCCTCCTCCCACACTCCAGGCTTCAGTTTCCCTGCCCTGAGCAGCCCTCAGAGAAATGATGAGTGGCATCACCCTGCTTCTCTCATCACACCTATTATCACCCCGCGCCCCCATACTTTCTGACACCAGTTTAGCGGGGGGAAACCAACAGATACAACCCGCCATTACCTGCATCCTGGAGGGAACTCGAACTCCCTGTGACTTCCCCCTTCCCAAGACCATGTAACCATCCTCATCCTCCGTGTCACGGAAGAACCAGGAAGGCACAGGGCTGGGACATGGAGGGGGAACAGGAAACCAAACCACTGATGACCACTGTCAAGGTACGACCTGCCAGCAGGGCCAGAGCTTCCTGCCACTATTGCAGCTAAACAGCCCCAAAGTTGCCAGGGAGTGCAGCCCCAGCACCTGGTCGAGGCCACAGGGCTGCTTTTCCTCTGGAGAAAGGAAAAGCAGGGTACAGGCACGCTGCTTGCAGGGAAAAGGAGAAGTTAGGAAAAAACACTTCTTTCCCCCATTGTGGTTTAACCCGAACTGGCAATAAAACCTCGACAGACACTCTCTCTCCCACCCCTCCAACAGGGGAGGGAATCAAAAGCAACAGGAGAAACTTGGATTGAGATAAAAACAGTTTAAATAAGTAAAAATACTAATACACCACTAGTAAATATAAATATAAAACTAGAAGCGGAAAAGTTGTGGAGTTCCCAGCACGAAGAAGGTCCTTTCTCCCCATCAACTATTTGACATCACAGCTTGGGCCTTGCTGCAGAGATAATGGTGGGTCCGCAAACAGTTTGAACTCAAGAGATGAGGGTAATTCAGCAAGAAACAAGGCTCTCGGCCCTTCAAAGGGATCCTGCAAGAGTAAGCAATGACACCGTCAGTACCCTTGGGGAAGCAGCTCTCCCCATAAGCACCTGGAGGGGACAAGGGCTGCCTGCTAGGGACAGTCCCTGTAGCCATGTCCCACCAGGCACCTGCCACCGGATGGTCTCCCCGTGACCCTGGATCACAACGGGACTCACGTGTGGTTGAAGCTGCTGCCGTCCACCCACTCCGGGCGCCCATCCTGTCTGCGCAGCCCAACCCAGTAGTCAATGTTGCCCCTGAGCCGTGACAGAAACTCCTGGAGAGGAAAGAGAGAAGCCAACAGTCAGGAGCTGCTGCTCACCCAGAGTCCCTGTCCCAGCCCCACGTGAGGCCGCAGACAGCAGCACCTCCCACCCAACAGCTGCTCCACCAAGCTCCACAGCTTCTGTAAGAGCTCCCCAGCCTGGCCAGACACGCTGGTCCTGCTCTGCTGGAGCTCTGCTGTGCTTGCGGTCCCGCGGAGCTCCATGGGAGAGGACACACACCCTGGGCTCCACACTGTACCCTGTGCCTCCCTCCCTCTGAGGCCACAGGCCAGAACTGCATCTCTGTCCCTAGAAGCACCTCCAGCCTCCCAGCACCAACCCTGAGGTCTGCACCCAACCCAGACCCCCCACATTGTCACTGTAGCACCTCACTCACCATTTCCCACTCCCTCTTGATCACAGCCAGTGAAGCCCCCAGCGAGGAGCACCGCTCCCGGCTCCACTCCCAGCTCCCCTCCTCTTTCGAGAGGTAGTAGCAGACATTGCGGTACCCAACCCAGTCATCAGGACAGCCCAGCACCGCAGCTGCACTCGCTCCATCTCTTCCTGCTGGAGAAGGAAGGGGAGAAGGTCGGAGGACTCTGCTCCACAGGGACCAGGGAACACAGCTCCATGGGGCAGGGAAGGGGGCAGTCCCAAGCTCCCCCCATGGGGAACCCCCATTTGCTGCCAGGGACCCACAGGGAGAGACACCCCAGGGGTTAACAGCCTGCCCCAGGGCACAGCTGGGGGTGTCCCTGCCCCTCCCCAGCACCTCTGGGACAGGGCAGGGACACAGCCAGCCTGAGGGTCTGACCCCACCAGCCTTGGCCTCACACACCAACACCTGCCCCAGCCCGGAGAGGAAGGGGCCACATCCAGCCTGGCGGCACACACGGCTCTGTGCTGAGGGGCCGCACAGAGGCACCTGCTGCTCCCTTACCTGACAGCACAGCAGCAGCCACTGCCAAAGCCAGGACCAAAGCCACGAGTACAGCCAGCACCACGACATACACTGGAGGGTGTCTGCACCACTTACCTGGAGGAGGAAAAAGCCACCAGCAGTGAGCAACTGTGCGGTCCCAGATCCACCACCCCCAACCACCCTACACACCTGCTGCCTAGGGAGGCAGAACGGACCCCCGCCAGGGGACAGTCCGCCACAGGAGAGCTGCCAGAGGCATAGATATGTGGTGAGGGCTGCTACAGGCTACTTGATAAGGACCTGTACTCACCCAGAGCCCTGCACACCCTTCTGCCTGCATTCCCTGGCATCTCTTGGTGAATGGACGCCCCTTCGCCCTGGGGACCCAAGGCCTGCTTCACTTCTTCCTGGGAGGAAACATGGTCTTGTATCCAAGGCATCATAAGTGATGGCAAAACCTGTTTCCAGTCAAGCTTGGACACACTTCTATGACCACAACCGTTATCCTTGTCTTGGCAGACTGCAGAGAACACAAGGAAGACGCAGCAGATCCAGATGTCTAACTCTGCATATCCAGCAGGGCCACCCTAGGGCCTCAAATATCAGCCACAGCCAGTCCTGGATGACTCACAGGCTCAGGAAGGTGTTGCCTGCACAAGCCTACCCTGTCCCTGCTCTGCCTGTGACACTGCAGACAGTTCCAAACACCTGGAGATACAAACAGAGAGTCAGTGATCCGAGGGAGCAGCCCTTGGCCCCCAGCACCCTCCTCACCACCCTGCACACACCCTGCCCAGACCGGGCACAAGGCACTCGCTGGCTGGGAGCATCCCCCTTCCCACCGCTCACCCTCCCTGTACCACCACTGGGAGAACAAGGGCAACACGGGGGAGCACAAACATCCGCTCCTCCATCGGCACCAGGGGGAAGAAAACACCATTCCCCAGGGAGGAAAGGCAGCGCCAAGAGGAGAGCGAGCCCGCCAGGGTCCCTTCCCCGCAGCGCCCATCACAGCGCTGGGCAGCGCACCGCCCGACCGGCAGCACGGAGGAGAAGGAGCGCCAAGCACCGCGCCCGACCCTCCCCGGCCTCTCCTCGCCCCGACACCACCGGCCTTCCGCCGCAATGAGCGACCAAACCCGAGTAGCACCTACCGGAGATGCGCACCCGCGTTCCGCTTCTGCAGGTACCAGCGCGCACCACAGCACCACGCAACTCAGCAGATTATATTCTGTTCCCGCCCTTATATAGACTCGCACAGCCCGCCCAGCGCTCTGGCCAATCAGCGTAAACCAGCACGATACTTAAAGTTTTTTGCCTCAGATTTGTGCAGGTTCTGCTTGAGCTAGCGGAGCAGCTCATGGAAGTTCCCACCCCCTCAGGTCTTTTTCCCCGTTTTTGAGGAGCAATGGGGAAAAGGGGGAGTCGTTATGGAAATCCCCTTTCCTCACCAGTATATTAGTCGGCCTTTAGAGTTCCAAACCGTATTAGCTTTGTCAATACGTGTTATTTCACGTTTTATGCTGCGATGCAATGGGGTAGCAGATTTGTCCTGGAGATTCTGGTATTTATTAAAGAAAGTTGAAGAGTGGCCCAGCCCTGGAAATAAGGGCTGTGCTCTCAGGAGTTCGGAGCTGCACCTGGATTATAAAGGATCCAGCTGTGCAGCTATGTGTCCCCACCTGCTGGGCAGCAGGTGAGTTCAGAGGGAACTCAGAGGAGTTGGGTTCCCACTGTGCACACTGAAGTGTGCATGTCCACTCGGTCTCCAGGGAAAGAGGAGGTTTTTTTGTGCCATGTTGGTGAGTTCTTGCTGATTGCATCATGCAATAGGATTAATAGGATTGTATCATGCAAGTAGGTTGTACCTACTCGCTAAAAATCTCCCCGGATGAATAAATTCAGTGAATTCAGACTGGGGTGGAGGGGAGGGGTGTGTATCCATCAGGTCTTCTGATATGCCTTTGAAATGCTGCTGGCCTTGTTGAGAATTAATTGCAGCAAGTTTGAGGCCAGGCACATTGGGGTCAACAGACAAGCTGTGAGAATATACATAAATAGGCTGACTTTGCCAGGTAATTCTTTGTGTGGGTGTTATTCGTAAGTAAGGCTGTTGTGGTAGCTAAATCCTTACAGGGTGCCAAAAAAATGCTGTAAAAACCAATTTGAGTGTGCCAGCTTGCCTGCCAGAAACTCACACAGAGGAAAAACTTTCTTTTCCAACCTCTCTCCTTGGCACGGCTCCAATGTGCATTGTGTTGAGAGGGCTGGACAGTTTCCACACTGGATCTAGAAATGTGGACAATCTCAGCAACATCCCCCAGTCTCTGCCTGTACTGAGAGCAGGATTTTACTGATCCACCCACTTTCTGGCTGGATGGGTGGAGGTTGGTCCCTGGTGAGAGTTAAACTCGGCTTTGCCAGGCAGTCCTCAGGGAGGACGGGCAGCCGAGGTGAAGCAGCAATGGGTGTCTCGGGGCAGGGGGGACAGCGTGGCACACCGTGCCTGCTCTGGATCACCAAACAGGGCTGCGTCCCCTCCACCCTGCCCAGGCACCACAGTCCATCACGAAGGGGTTTGAGAGTGCGAGTGTGGAGCAGGCACCGATTTTCTGTCCTGAGTGCCAAACTGGGAGGGAACTGGGGCAATCTGGGGGGTGACAAAGTCCCTTTGTCACCAGCAATAGCTCATCCTTGTCCCGGTGGTGGCTCTGCCCCTCCCTGAGCAGTGCCAAGAGGGATTTTACCTCTCTGCTTCATTTAGATGTGCCTCTTGTTAGGTCATCAGGCCGCAAGTTTGGGTGAAGAGAATTCATTAATAATATCAGCATCCTTGGCTGCTGTGTGCTGTAGTGGTGCTTGGTGGTGAGCAGTCGTGTACCCTTTCTCACAGGGAATGTTTCTAGCTTTCCTTTGGTAGCCCTCATTATGGTATTATTGATGCAGCATTACTGATACTGAAGAGAAGCTGCTAAATTAATGCATACTGTCATTAAGTTACAAAAGGCATACTCATCATTAACCCATTGACATGATAGATGCTTTGTGACACCTGCAAAATGAGGGGATACTTTTCAAGTTTTAGATCCTTCTCCATGACAAGAGGGAGACAGAAGGCTAAGTGATACATTGTTTAGGAGCAGAGTGTTCAGCTTATATTTGACTTGCGATTAATCAATGTACTGTAAGTAAGATACAAAACAATTGTAACTAACTTGAGACTAACTTCCTGATTATGCAATTATTTCCTGGTGTAGATGTATTGTATGTTAAGAATTTCCAAAAATTGTAATGAATATGTAACAGTTGTGTGAATATAAGCAAGGCAAGAACATCCAGTCCCTGGAGAACTTATGGAGGATGATCCCCAGTGTTTCCCAGCACTGATAAAATGAAGAATGCCTGCCTAACGTTATAATTGACTTTGCTGTTTATTCGTCTCAATACAGTAGTATAAATTATGATACATGTAATTAAGTATGAATACTTGTATTATTAATACAACCACATGATCGTGATGGTTGTGTGGTTCAGCCAGCAACAGAAATGTGAACTGGGGTACACGGGGAGAAAAGTGGGTGCTGCTGAGGTCGCACCTCAAATCCTGTGTTCAGTTTTGGGCCCTTCACTCCAAGATAGACATTGAGGTGCTGGAGTGAGTTCAGAGAAGGGCAACAAAGCTGGTGAGGGATCTGGAGCACAAGTCTGATGAGGAGCAGCTGAGGGAACTGGGGCTGTTTAGCCTGGAGAAAAGGACCCCTGTTCCCCTGCCCTGTCCCAGGGGTCCTGGGGAGGGGCAGGGACACCCCCAGTTGTGCCCTGGGGCAGGCTGTTAACCCCTGGGGTGTCTCTCCCTGTGGGTCCCTGGCAGCAAATGGGGGGATCCCCGTGGGGCAGCTTGGGACTGCCCCCTTCCCTGCCCCATGGAGCTGTGTCTGAAGGACCAGTATGGGTCGATCAGTGGCCCCTTGCTCAGGCAAAACTTGCAGCCCTGCAATCTCTTGTGATGGAACGGTTAGCTGTGGAACGCATAGAGGTCTCACATAGCCCTTGGAATACTCCTGTGTTTGTTATAAGAAAGAAATATGGAAAATGGAGATTATTACATGACTTATGAAAAATTAATGATGTTATGGCAACTATGGGAGCTTTGCAACCAGGGTTACCTTCTCTGACAATGATTCCAATGCAGTGGGAAACTGTTGTAATAGATTTGAAAGATTGTTTCTTTACTTTTCCTTTAGGAGAACAAGACATGGAAAAGTTTGCCTTTACTGCTCAATCTGTAAATAATGGAGAGCCAGCAAAAAGGTAGCACTGGAAAGTGCTGCCACAAGGGATGAAATATTCACCTACCGTATGTCAGCGGTATGTGGCAAAAGCTCTGAGGCCGGTACGTGCTTTGTTTCCATCGGGATATTGCTATCATTACATGGATGACATCTTGTTGGTTGCAGCAACACCACAAGAATTAGGTGAAATGGAAAACAAGGCACATGAGTCATTAAATCAGTATGGGCTGGTTGTTGCACCTCAGGAGGTGCAACAGCAACACCCATGGCTTTATTTGGGCATGAAGATTTTGGATCAAACGAGGACATCACAACCTACAAAGCTGCAAGTAAAAATAAAAACTCTGAATGATGTGCAAAACCTGGCAGGAGTGATAAATTGGGTGAGGCCGTATGTAGGAATCCCCTCTTCTCAATTGCAGCCACTGTTTGACCTATGGCGAGGAGTCACTACTATTTCTGCCCCATGAACTTTGACAACAGAAGCACAGAAGGTAATTGCGGAAATTGAACAAGCAACCAATAGTAAACATGTACGGAGAACTGATTTGACGGTGCCTGTACAAGCAATTGTTTTGATTAATCAATGCATTTCTTTTGCCATGATCACACAATGGCAGGAGAAAGGGGGAAGATCCGTTACAGATTTCAGAGTGGGTCTTTTTGCCAGCCAAGTCAAAAAAGACAGCCCTAGGCCTTTTTGAACTGGTGGCTCAGATGATTCTTAAAATCAGATCACGTTGCATGGAACTAATGTCAAGAGACTGGGAAATGATTGTGCTTCCCGTGCAAAGTCATGATGCCTTCAGAGTGCGTCATGCAACAGGTACGCTATAGAAAGAACAAGGATTCCTTACTTCAGGGAAGAAAACATATTTCTAATGAGACTGAAAACCGAATGTTGTTTGAAGCTATTCAGCCTTCAAGGGAAATTGCTGTAGTACACTGTCCAGCTCATACCAAAGGATCCAGCAAAACTGAAAGGAGTAATCAGCAGATAGAGCTGCAGAAGCTGCCACATGCCAGAGTATATACAAGTGTATTCTAGACATGAAGAATAAATTTTTTACAGTGAGGGTGGTAAAATACTGGCCCAGGTTGCCCAGAAGAGTCGTAGATGCCCCATCCCTGGAAACATTCCAAGCCAGGCTGGACGGGGCTCTGAGCAACCTGGTGTAGTTGGAGCTGTCCCTGCTCATTGCAGGGGGGTTGGACTAGATGTGCCTGGACCAAAAGGTGTGTGTGGACAGCACATGAATGGTGTGTGAAGAGTGGGTGCACAGCAGAGACTGTGAGGGCTGAAAAGCCCAGGCCACTTTTGTCTTGGGGTCCCTCTGCCTGAGAGGCACAGAGTCTGGACTGTTTCTTTGCTTAATTTTTTTATATTGTTTGAATAAATTACTTTTTTTATAGCACAGACATTTGAGAGTGTGCTACAGAAACCTAGGGTCAAAAGCATTTCTTTAATGTCCTCTCATCCTATCTCTTGTTAGCTGGAAGACAAGACTGATGCCCACCTCACTACAACTGCTGTTGTAGGAGTTGGAAAGAGCGATAAGGTCTCCCTGTCCTGGTTTTGGTCAAAACAAGACCAATCCTCTTTTAGTGATTTTTCTTTTTAATTAGGTTCTTCTAAGTAACTGCATTTTTCTGAAGTCGGCTGCAAGTTTTTCAGACTGTTCACTCCAGAGGGGATAATGGCTGATATTTACAGTTTTACTGAGTTAATTGTAGGAATGGTATGCAGAAAAGGCACAGGTTTATCTTCTATTGCGATAGCATTCGAAGTTGCTGATTGGAATGAAATGGGCAAAGAAAAAAGCAAAATACCCCTGGCCTGTGTTGTACAGTTTGAATATACATTTCAGGCCTGTGTGAAGCTGCAAGATAAACTCAGCTCATTGTAACCGAGGAGCTTGCCAGAGCCTCCCACCTCATACCAGCGATTACACCACCTGCGTGGCCTTGGCTACATCTGAACTGCAGCAAGAAGAGAAAGAAGAAGAGAAAAAAGGAAAAACCTGGTTGCCCGCTGCTAAGTGGAGAAACGGGGGCTTTATTCCCCCCGCTCTGTTTTTTTTTTTCATCAAGTGTTGTCATCCATCCTTGTTGTGGCACTGCGTGGCTTCTCGGCTTTGAATCAGGGGTTGTTGGTGTTTCTTTTTGCTTCAGTCTTGTTTCTTAGGTTCCGGCACATGTGGGGAGAGAGCTCATCGTTTTACCTCCTTGCTGCAGTCGGTCTTTTCACAGCGGTCTGAGTGCTCAGTGCTTCTCCGGGTCAGACTGGTACTAATGTGGGTGTGGAGTGGAGCCAGGTTGGTTTGATGTGGAGTTCAAACTGATTTGTTTTCATGAGGGGCTGGAGATCTTGCCATCTCAGATGGGGGCCAGAGGGAAGTTTAATTCCCCCCTGCCTCCCCCCTCCTCCCAGCAATGTTACTGCTAGAGAACTGTAACACTGCATGAAGGAGTCTGAGGGTGAAATTTAAAGGCATTGCCAGTGGATCCATAGTTCTAACGAAGCTGGGAAATTACACACAAAAAAAGATTCTTTTTAATAGACTTATTGTGTGGTAACTGGTTGTAAGAGACTTCTTAGTAAATTCACCGTGCTAGTTTTTGAGGTCATGGGAGCGAATGAAAGAAAGGCCATTTTTTGAGACCAATGGAATGCCAAATTGGGAACAAAGTTTTACCATATGAATTCTTGTATTTGCCAGAAAGCCCTATACCTCTCTTGGGTCAAGATTTGTTAAGTAAATTGTAAGCTCAAATTACGTTTTCTGAGAATTCTGTTTAGTTGCATGTGCTACAAGAAGCTACTGGGGTGGTGCAGATCTGCTTGTGCAAGTGAGGAATCACCAAGGAAATTCTGAATGCTGTATTTCCACTAGTATTAACAGCCAATGTTTCTGGTGGCTCAGATGATTCTTAAAATCAGATCAGGTTGCATGGAATTAATGTCAAGACACTGGGAAATGATTGTGCTTCCTGTGCAGAGTCATGATGCCTTCAGAGTGTGTCATGCAACAGGTACGCTATAGAAAGAAGGGCTGAAAAGCCCAAGCCACTTTTGTCTTGGGGTCCCTTTGCCTGAGAGGCACAGAGTCTGGACAATTTCTCTGCTGTACTTTTCCATTTAATTTTTTTTTTATATTGTTTGAATAAATTACTTTTTTAAAGCACAGACATTTGAGAGTGTGCTACAGGAAACCTAGGGTCAAAAGCAATGGCTAATATTTATGGTTTTTCTGAGCTAATTGTAGGAATGTTATGCAGAAAAGGCACAGGTTTATCTTTTATTGCTATAGCAGCCAAGACTGCTGATAGATTTTGTACATCTGATAAGTGGGAGGGTTGTAATTGCAGGGAGGGGTAGACAGAACAGGTGACCCAAAATTGCCCAATGAGGTATTCCATGCCATCCATGTCATACGAAGCATGAAACTGGGAGATCACGAGGGTCTTGCTCTCTTTGTCCATGGCCGGGATATGAAGAAGACCCTGTCTGTTGTCCTGCTTGCTGTCACATATCCACCACCCCACACACCTGCTGCCTAGGGAGGCAGAAGGGACCCCCGCCAGGGGACAGTCAGCCACAGGAGAGCTGCCAGAGGCATAGATATGTGGTGAGGGCTGCTACAGGCTACTTGATAAGGACCTGTACTCACCCAGAGCCCTGCACGCCCTTCTGCCTGCATTCCCTGGCATCTCTTGGTGAATGGACGCCCCTTCGCCCTGGGGACCCAAGGCCTGCTTCACTTCTTCCTGGGAGGAAACATGGTCTTGTGTCCAAGGCATCATAAGTGATGGCAAAACCTGTTTCCAGTCAAGCTTGGACATAGTTCTATGACCACAACCGTTATCCTTGTCTTGGCAGATTGCAGAGAACACAAGGAAGACGCAGCAGATCCAGATGTCTAACTCTGCATATCCAGCAGGGCCACCCTAGGGCCTCAAATATCAGCCACAGCCAGTCCTGGATGACTCACAGGCTCAGGAAGGTGTTGCCTGCACAAGCCTACCCTGTCCCTGCTCTGCCTGTGACACTGCAGACAGTTCCCAACACCTGGAGATACAAACAGACAGTCAGTGATCTGAGTGACCAGCTCTTGGCCCCCAGCACCCTCCTCACCACCCTGCCCAGACTGGTCACAAGGCACTCGCTGGCCGGGAGCACCCCCCTTCCCACCGCTCACCCCCCGGTACCACCCCCCGGTACCACCCCCCGGTACCACCCCCGGCAGCAGTGCCCCCGCTGGGAAAGCGGGCTCCAGGGCTGAGCCCTCTTCTGTAATGGTTCACAACACCGACGGGCTCCTCACAGCTCCCTCCCTGGCACAGCTGGAATAACAGCGGCAACGGGGGGGCCACAAACATCCGCTCCTCCATCGGCACCGGGGGAATAAAACGCCATCCCCAACGGAGGAAAGGGAGCGCCAAGAGGAGAGCGAGCCCGCCAGGGTCCCTTTCCCGCACCGGCCACCACTGCGCCGGGCAGCGCAGCGCCTGACCGGCGGCACGGAGCAGCGCGGCACGGAGCAGCGCGGCACGGAGCAGCGCGGCACGGAGCAGCGCGGCACGGAGCAGCGCGGCACGGAGCAGCGCGGCACGGAGCAGCGCGGCACGGAGCAGCGCGGCACGGAGCAGCGCGGCACGGAGCAGCGCGGCACGGAGCAGCGCGGCACGGAGCAGCGCGGCACGGAGCAGCGCGGCACGGAGCAGCGCGGCACGGAGCAGCGCGGCACGGAGCAGCGCGGCACGGAGCAGCGCGGCACGGAGCAGCGCGGCACGGAGCAGCGCGGCACGGAGCAGCGCGGCACGGAGCAGCGCGGCACGGAGCAGCGCGGCACGGAGCAGCGCGGCACGGAGCAGCGCGGCACGGAGCAGCGCGGCACGGAGCAGCGCGGCACGGAGCAGCGCGGCACGGAGCAGCGCGGCACGGAGCAGCGCGGCACGGAGCAGCGCGGCACGGAGCAGCGCGGCACGGAGCAGCGCGGCACGGAGCAGCGCGGCACGGAGCAGCGCGGCACGGAGCAGCGCGGCACGGAGCAGCGCGGCACGGAGCAGCGCGGCACGGAGCAGCGCGGCACGGAGCAGCGCGGCACGGAGCAGCGCGGCACGGAGCAGCGCGGCACGGAGCAGCGCGGCACGGAGCAGCGCGGCACGGAGCAGCGCGGCACGGAGCAGCGCGGCACGGAGCAGCGCGGCACGGAGCAGCGCGGCACGGAGCAGCGCGGCACGGAGCAGCGCGGCACGGAGCAGCGCGGCACGGAGCAGCGCGGCACGGAGCAGCGCGGCACGGAGCGCCAAGAGGAGAGCGAGGCCGCCAGAGTCCCTTCCCCGCACCCTCCGGGCAGCGCACCGCCGGGTATTAAGTGATACATTGTTTAGGAGCAGAGTGTTAAGTTTATATTTGAATAGCAATTAATAGAGGTATTGTGAGTAAGAAACTAAGCAATTATAACTAACTTGATACTATCTTTATGATTATGCAATTATTTCCTAGTATAGATGTCCTGTATGTTATGAATTTCTAAAAACTGTAAAGAATATGTAATTGTTGTGTGAATATAAGCAACGCAAGAGCATCCAGTTGTTGAAGAACGATCCCTAGTGTTCCACAGTGCTGATAAAATAAACAACGCCTCCTTAGCAGTATAATTGACTTTGGTGTTTATATATTTCCTCTCACACTCCAGGCACCAGTTTCCCTGCCTTGAGCAGCTCTCGGAGAAACAATGAATTGCATCACCCTGCTTCTCCCGTGACACCTAGTTACCACACAACCCCCCTACTTCCTCTGTCCTAAACCGCGCAGCCGCCAGGCAGCACCAGCGGGAGGAAACCGCCATCGCTCACGGAGGAAAGAGAGGGTTAAGAGAAGAGAGAGTCCGCCAAGGTCCCATCCCCGCACCGCCGCGCCGGGCAGCGCACCGCCCGACCGGCAACACGGAGAAAAGGGAGAAAAGCACCATGCCCGACCCGCCCCGGCCTCTCGTCGCCGCTCTCCACCACCCTGCACGCACCCTGCCCAGACCGGTCACAAGGCACTCGCTGGCCGGGAGCATCCCCCTTCCCACCGCTCACCCTCCCCGTACCACCCCCTGCAGCAGTGCCCCCGCATGGGAAAACGGGCGCCAGGGCTGAGCCCTCTTCTGAAATGATTCACAACACCGACTGGCTCATGACAACTCCCTTCTTGGCACAGCTGGGATAACAGCGGCAACGGGGCGGCAGGGGCACAAACATCCGCTCCTCCATCGGCACCGAGGAAGAAAACACCATTCCCCAGGGAGAAAAGACAGCGCTAAGAGGAGAGCGAGCCCGCCACGGTCCCTTCCCCGCAGCGCCCATCACAGCGCTGGGCAGCGCACCGCCCGACCGGCAGCACGGAGGAGAAGGAGCGCCAAGCACCGCGCCCGACCCGCCCCGGCCTCTCCTCGCCCCGACACCACCGGCCTCCCGCCGCAATGAGCTACCAAACCGGAGTAGCACCTACCGGAGGTGCGCACCCGCGTTCCGCTTCCGCAGGTACCAGCGCGCACCACAGCGCCACGCAACTCAGCGGATTTTACTCCGTTCCCGCCCTTATATAGACTCGCACAGCCCGCCCAGCGCTCTGGCCAATCAGCGTAAACCAGCACGATACTTAAAGTTTTTTGCCTCAGATTTTTCCAGGTTCTGCTTGAGCTGGCGAGGGAAAGGGGAAGTCGTTATGGAAATCCCCTTTCCTCACCAGTATATCAGTCGGCCTTTAGAGTTCCAAACCGTATTAGCTTTGTCAGTACATATTATTTCACGTTTTGTGCTGCGATGCAATGGGGTAGCAGATTTGTCCTGGAGATTCTGGTATTTATTAAAGAAAGTTGAAGAGTGGCCCAGCCCTGGAAATAAGGGCTGTGCTCTCAGGAGTTCAGAGCTGCACCTGGATTATAAAGGATCCAGCTGTGCAGCTACGTGTCCCCACCTGCTGGGCAGCAGGTGAGTTCAGAGGGAACTCAGAGGAGTTGGGTTCCCACTGTGCACACTGAAGTGTGCATGTCCACTCGGTCTCCAGGGAAAGAGGAGGTTTTTTTGTGCCATGTTGGTGAGTTCTTGCTGATTGCATCATGCAATAGGATTAATAGGATTGTATCATGCAAGTAGGTTGTACCTACTCGCTAAAAATCTCCCCAGACAAATAAATTCAGTTAATTCAGACTGGGGTGGAGGGGAGGGGTGTGTATCCATCAGGTCTTCTGATATGCCTTTGAAATGCTGCTGGCCTTGCTGAGAATTAGTTACAGCAAGGTGGAGCCCAGGCACATTGGGATCAACAGACAATGTTATAAATAAGAGCCAAGAAATCGATTCTGAGTCAATCAATCGATTTTATTTAGCAAGCGGTAATTAGGCAAAACAGCGCTGGGTGACCGGGGGAAGCTCAGTTCCGCCAACAGGCACACACAATTAGCTTTTCGTATGTGCTTATATATGTTATACGCTCGTTCACGTGCTGGGAATTTCCGTCTCTGGAACTTTTGTTATCAGTTGCAACATCCGGGCGCTCTGTTATCTGTAGCACCATCTGGGAATCCTATTATCTGTGGCACCATCTGGGAGTCCTGTTATTTATGGCGCCATCCGGTAGTCCTGTTATTTATGGCACCATCCAGGCATTGGCTTAACTACTACTACAAGGTTCTACAAAACATAATCAAACTTGCACAAGCACAGTTACTGCTTACAACAATATGCATAATACAATTGAATCCTACTCGATTTGTTCAACATTAACAATTTTGACCATCACTTATTACAATTCCCCCCCCCCCTTTTTTTTTTTTACTCATTTATTTGTCGATCAAATCGAGTTACCGCTTTTTGGGCTAGTAAGGTCATTTCAGCTTCTTCATCAGTTCCATGTTTCTGTAGCAGCATAAGGTGTACCCGCTCTACACGGTTTTTAACTAGTCCAATAAGTCGATTTAGGATACAGGGTCCAAAGGTTAGGGTGAGTAATAATATCATCAAGGGTCCAGCTACTGTGGATAGCAATGTAGTTAGCCACGGGGACTGAATAAACCAAGACTCGTACCACCCTTTTGCAGCTTCTCTTTCTCTTTTTCTCTGTTCCAGTCTCTCCCTTAATTTTGCCATCGAGTCTCGGACTACCCCTGTGTGATCTGCATAAAAACAACACTCTTCCTTCAAGGCTGCGCATAGTCTACCTTGCTGTAAGAAAAGGAGATCCATCCCTCTCCTGTTTTGCAACACCACTTCAGATAGCGAGGTTAGAGATCTCTCTAAGGCGGTTATGGAGTTTTCAATTCTCTCTAGGTCCTCATCTATAGCAGTCTTCAAGGAATTGAATCCTTGATTTTGTTGAACAAGTGAAGCTATCCCTGTTCCTGCTCCGGCTACCTCTAACCCTAGCAACATGGCTATAGTAATGGCTGTAATGGGTTCCCGTTTGGTACGATGGAGTCCTGTATCCCAAATATCATACATCACATTTTCTTGATGATCCAATATCCTTGGGATGATGGTAACTAACATGCAATACTCTCGGGAACTGTTGAACACCTTTAAAGACACACATGGAGTAAGTCCCGTCCTAGAACATATCCATTTTGTTCCATTCGGGGGAATAATATATCCTGTGGTTTCATTAAGGCTCGGTACGATATTCCCACAAAGTGGTCTCTTGGAATTTGGTACTTTACCTATACAAGTCCCTTTCCCAGTTACATGTTGCATAGTTATCCCTCTTTTCTGCTTTCCCAAGGACATTGAATAGGCACAGACTCCTTGTTTATGGTATACCGACGATTATCCCCTATAGCTTCATAAAAGGGTGGATTAACATTATAACACAACCAGCAACCCATGGTTAAGTTGGGTTGAGTATAGTTTAGAGTTTGATAAGCAGCCAGGATAATTCCCCATAGAGGATTCAAAGATTCCGGGGCTTCAATATTCAGAGATTTCAAGGCTTCAGTGACAGTTTCCTCTATTACTATTATATTCTCCTTCTCTACTGTCTTTGTCTCCCTACCTAGAGGGGGAGGGGATTTTACTACTGGATTGGGACCTATCGCTCGAGAGGTCGGTTTAACTTCTTCTTTCTTTATGAGAAACATGCCTCCTCTATCAGCACCCGGTTGATAATATCGCATTCCCCAGGTTTTTCCATCAAAACATCCACTATGTTCAGGATCTGTTACGTTAAGGAATATATATATTCATTATTACCGGTAAGGTAAGGAGGATTAGGGAGAGCGACCCGGCCCCTGGTTGGCTGAAAATCAGCCAGTGGAGGTTCATTTCGTTGAGGGTTGTTCTGCTTAACGGAGCTGCTTTATTTTAGAAGTCTTCGGAGGCACTTGCCAATCCCCACAAGGATACCCCTCTGCCTTGCCCTGGGCCTACTCTGTTGCTTCAGAGTAGCCGGGTAAGTTATCTTCTCGGCAGCAGTTGTAGTCTTCAGGGGACTGCCTCCTGAATTCTCTCCTTGTTCTGTCACAACCCACTTTCCAATACTCAACCCAATAGGGCTATTTTCAAATACTAGGGTTTTGCCACTGTCCCGAATCCTCACAGGGTTTGGAACACTTCCTCTTGGTTATTTCCCAAATGTCTGGACTTATCGATGATTATTAATATCCCAATGGTATCTAAGGTTTTTCCCCAACACTCATTACAACATCGTTCAACGTACGGAATTTTTTTTTTTTTTACTGCTGTATCCCGCACCCGCTACACACGCGACGTACCCACAGATTGCATTGCTTACATACAGGACATGCAATGTGCGACTTATGTAATTCTTTACAATTGTCCATAAAAAGCCTAGTATCCAGGGCTATGCGTCACGTGTCTGTTTCCTCTTGAAGGTCAGCTTCAACTCATCCGGTTCCCCGGTGACTTCCCAGTCTGTATGTAGGATAGGACCTTTTACTCGACTAGCGTGTGTCCATCCTCTTTCCGCAGTGCGGACTGCGGTATCTGTGGTGAGTAAAACAAGGAAAGGTCCCTCCCAGCGAGGGGTTAACGATGATTCCTTCCATGTTTTTACGAGTACTTGATCTCCTGGCTTAATACTATGTATTGCTGCGTCTAAAGGTGGTCTTTGAACCACCAGGCCTCGCTTTAACAGTTCTTGCCTCCTTCTCATGAGTTCTATAAGATATTCTTGTAACATCTTTTCTTCCACTTTAGGGTGTTCGATTGGTTTCTCCAAATCATAGGGCATTCCATATAACATTTCAAAGGAGGAAAGTCCTGTATCGGCCCTCGGTTGTGTCCTTATATTCAAGAGGGCTAAGGGGAGGCACTTTACCCAGTTCATTCTGGTTTCTATCATTAATTTGGTCAGGTGCTTTTTAATTTCTCCGTTCATCCTTTCAACTTTTCCTGAACTCTGGGGGTGCCAAGGAGTGTGATATTCCCACTTGGTTCCCAGAGCTTCTAACGTTTCTCTAATTATTTTGGAAGTAAAATGGGATCCTCTGTCCGAATCAATAACTGACATGAT
The DNA here is from genome assembly GCF_036013475.1 of Columba livia. Classification (NCBI taxonomy): domain Eukaryota; kingdom Metazoa; phylum Chordata; class Aves; order Columbiformes; family Columbidae; genus Columba; species Columba livia. The sequence continues at coordinate 155,176,859 of NC_088602.1, read as the reverse complement.
CCCATATCTAGGTATGATATGCTCTAATAATATTTTTACTACTGTCCTCGCAGTGGCCCAAACTACCGGAAAGGCTTCGACAAAGTGAGTTAGGTGATCTACCAAAACTAGGAGATACTTATACCTGCCTACCTTTGGTAATTCCGTAAAGTCTACCTGAATCCTTTCAAATGGCTTCTTGGCCAGTTGCCTCCCCCCAGGGATTCTTTCCCTAAGACACTGTTTATTTATCCTTTGACAGGTTAAACATTCTCCAACGATTCTTTTTGCTAAATCATACACTCCCAGGGTCATATATTTATTAGCGAACTGATCTACCAGGGCCTGTACTCCCCAATGGGTTTGCCTATGAAATTCTCTTAAAACTCGCCAAGCTACTCCTTTCGGGAGCATTTCCCTCTCGTCAGGTAGCCACCACTTCCCCTCTTGTTCGACTACTCCCATTTGCCCCAATTTCTCCTTTTCCTGATTTGTAAATCTCATAGCATACCTAGTTTTTACAGAGTCCTGTTCAACTGCTTTTATTACCAGTAACGCAGCTTTCTTAGCTTCCTCATCTGCTAAATTATTCCCTCTTATTTGCGTGGAGGTTCCCTTTCGATGGCCCTTTACATAAACTACCGCGATTTGTTTGGGCCCTCTTAATGCCTCCAAAGTTTGCTGTATTAAGGTCTCATGTATTAATCCTTTACCCTGGGAATTCATTAGTCCCCTCTCTTCCCAAATTTTTCCAAACGTGTGAACCACCCCAAATGCATATTTAGAATCTGTAAATATTGTTCCTCTCTTATCTTTTAACAACTGTAACGCCCTCAATACTGCAAACAGCTCACAAGCCTGCGCCGACCATCCTGAGTTAAGGGGACCTGACTCCTTAGTTGTCCAGCTATTTCCATCTGTTATGGCATATCCTGATTTCCTCTTTCCGTCCACTACCCGCGATGATCCATCTACGAACAGTTTCTCTCCACATAGCAACTCCTCTTCTTCTAAATCCTCTCTTATTTTGACTTGATATTCTATTACCCTGATACAATCATGGGAAAGAGATTCACTCGGTTCCCCATACAAAAATTGGGCTGGATTCTGCAAGTTAGTGGTTTCAAGCTCTAACTTAGGAGAGTGCAATAGGATCCCTTCATATTTCAATAACCTAGCATCCGTAATCCATTTGTCAGCTTTCTGCTGCAATACCCCTTGTATATTATGAGGTGTGTATACCTTTAATTCCCCTCCCATAGTTATTTTTCCAGCTTCTTCAACTAGGAGAGCAGTAGCAACTATGTCCTGTAAACAGGTAGGCCAACCGCAACTAACTGGATCTAATGATTTAGAATAATATCCTACGGGTTTCTTTTTACCTGCCCATTCTTGCGTTAGGACCCCAAAGGCCGTTCCACCCTCCATGTTAACAAATAAGTAAAAAGGTCTTCGGGCATCCACCAGACTCAGTACTGGGGCATTTACTAAATCAGCTTTTAAGTTTTCTAATTGTTTATCATCTTCTGTACTCCATTTCATCAGACCTTCCCCCACTAACTTCTGATATAAGAACTTAACCTTGTTACTGTAATTTTCAATCCATTGTCTACAGTAGCCGAAAAGACCTAAAAGTTGTCACACCTGCCTTTTATTCTTGGGAGGCTGGAGGGATAAAATAGCATTTACTCAATCTGGATCTAGTCTCTTAGTCCCTTTGCTCAACCAGTGCCCTAAATATTTTACCTCTTCCTCGGTAAATTGCAGTTTAGATCTTGATACCTTTAAACCCTTTAGACTCAAGAAATTTAATAACTTCATGCTGGTGCTTCGCACACTATCTTGGCTTTTTCCAGCTATTAATAGGTCATCTACATATTGTACTAAAACTACTCCAGGTTCCAGTTCAGAATTCTCCAAGACTTGTTCCAGGGCCTGCCCAAAGAGGTTTGGAGATTCAGTAAATCCCTGTGGAAGAACCGTCCATCTAAGTTGTTGCTTCCGATGGGTATCAGGGTTCTCCCACTCAAAGGCAAAATAGTCACGACATTCTTTTCTCAAAGGACAGGCCCAGAAGGCATCCTTTAGGTCTATTACACTATACCAGGTCAATTCTGGGGACACTTGGCTTAATAGGTTATAAGGGTTGGCCACTACCGGAAATCTAGTTACTGTTCTTTTATTTACTTCACGGAGGTCTTGTACTAGATGATAGGACCCATCTGATTTCTTTACAGGTAAGATGGGGGTATTGTGGGGCGACATACATGGTTCTAGTAACCCTTGCTGCAACAATTGATCAATTACTGGTTGCAGCCCGCGTCTCCCATCCTGTGATATAGGGTATTGTTTAACACGTATCGGTACTTCCGGATCCGTTATTGTCACTGTAATTGGTGGAATATCTAATTTTCCAACCGACTCAGGAGTGTACCATACTTCAGGATTGATCTTAGCTTCGTCTTCGGTTGTTAAAGCGTACAGTTTTACTTTCAATTCTCGATATTTTACCTCCAAACTAATTCCCAATTCGACCAGTAAATCCCTTCCTAATAGGTTATATTCAGCTTCAGGCACTAATAAAAGGGACCCTATCCCTATTCGGGATGGGGATTCTATTTCTACCCCTTTAATTACTAGTACAGAAAAGGGGTCTCCTTTTGCTCCTATTACTACTATTTTCTCCGAAGATGGGGCACATCCCCGGGGCACAGTTTGGACAATAGGTCTTTCTGCCCCAGAATCTACCAGGAATTCCATTTCCTGGTACTGGGGACCTAACTTTAATTTTATCAAGGGCTCTGTTGTTTTAGGAGTCCCCAGCAGATAGAGCCCCTGACACCCCTACTCAGCATAATACATTTTCTCATCCTGTATACATTTCCTACAGCTCCTTCACATATGTCCCTTCCGCTGACAGTAAAAACATTCGATTTCCTTCAAATCCTTTAGTCCGACTTGACTTCCCTGAGGTGGCCCATTCCTACCTATGCGTGGTGGCCCTCCCTTCTGTGGAGCCGTCCTCTGTCCCTCTCGAACTGCCGCTACTAAAATTTTAGCTTGCCTCTTCTGAGTCTCTTCCTCCCTTCTCACATAAACCTTCTGTGCTTCCCTTAGCAACTCATCCAACCCTTTCTCTTGCCAATCTTCAAACTTTTCTAATTTCTTTCTAATATCCGGCCATGACTTCGCCACAAACTGTGTTTTTAAAAGAGCTTGCCCGACCGGTGTCATAGGGTCTATCCCGGAATAAAGCTGCAAGCTCTTTCTTAGTCTTTCTAACCATTCTGTGGGAGTTTCATCTTTCTTTTGTTGTTCATTAAAGGCTTTATTTATGTTCTGCCCTCGAGGGACAGATTCCTTAATCCCTTGGACGATTATAGTGCGGAGATCTCCCATATGGCCCCTGTTTTCCGGGTTTTGATTATCCCAGTTAGGGTGCTGCTGGGGCCACTTAATGTCAGCACCCGGCCCTTGTTGGTGCCGTTGGTAAAGATTTAGGGCCTGACAAATCCAATTCTCATATGACCCAAAAATTGGCCAAAATAAACAATCTGGTCTAATCTGCTGGTTTCCCCAGACATGCATGCAATAGTAAACCATTTTTTTCCTAACTTTGTTTCGCGTGCAAGCTGCACCTTCCCAATTCTTGAGCATAAGGCCCAATGGGGAATCTCGGGGAATATCCGGTAACCTCTCCTTGGGTCCCTTCCCCATGGGATCAGAAGGCTTGCTCTTCCTCTGTCCCATCTTCCGGAGTGTCTTCTTTCACACACACACACGCACCCCTCCTTCGTGGCTCATGCCCTCGCGGGCAATGAGAACCGCACTACTAGAGAGTCCCGCCCTGCCTTACCGCAGGGTCCACACTCACTTCGCTTCCTCCCCAAGCGGGGGGGGGGGGCGTCTCGTTCATGCACACTCCAGGATACCCACCCCAACCGAACGGAATTGCTTTCTATACTTACCCTCCCCGGGATCTTCGTCCGGTTCTTCGTGCACAAAGGTTTACGGGGTTCAATTCTTTTGCCTAATTACCTAAATTTAGGGTTCGGAGGTTAAGGTTTCAGGGCGATCCTCCATCCACTCCAGGGCCGTCTGAAAACGGGATGGGGTGCCTCCCTGAAGTTTAGGAGTCCCTCCCAGAGATACTTAATCCGAGTCACGGCACCAAAATTTGTTATAAATAAGAGCCAATAAATCGATTCTGAGTCAATCAATCGATTTTATTTAGCAAGTGGTAATGAGGCAAAACAGCGCTGGGTGACCGGGGGAAGCTCAGTTCCGCCAACAGGCTCACACAATCAACTTTTCGTATGTGCTTATATATGTTATACGCTCGTTCACGTGCTGGGAATTTCCGTCTCTGGAACTTTTGTTATCAGTTGCAACATCCGGGCGCTCTGTTATCTGTAGCACCATCTGGGAATCCTATTATCTGTGGCACCATCTGGGAGTCCTGTTATTTATGGCGCCATCCGGTAGTCCTGTTATTTATGGCACCATCCAGGCAATCCAGGCATTGGCTTAACTACTACTACAAGGTTCTACAAAACATAATCAAACTTGCACAAGCGCAGTTACTGCTTACAACAATATGCATAATACAATTGAATCCTACTCGATTTGTTCAACATTAACAATTTTGACCATCACTTATTACAGACAAGCTGTGAGAATATACATAAATAGGCTGACTTTGCCAGGTAATTCTTTGTCTGGGTGTTATTCGTAAGTAACGCTGTTGTGGTAGCTAAATCCTTACAGGGAGCCAAAAAAATCCTGTAAAAACCAATTTGAGTGTGCCAGCTTGCCTGACAGAAACTCACACACAGGAAAGACTTTCTTTTCCAACCTCTCTCCTTGGCACGGCTCCAATGTGCATTGTGTTGAGAGGGCTGGACAGTTTCCACACTGGATCTAGAAATGTGGACAATCTCAGCAACATCCCCCAGTCTCTGCCTGTGCTGAGAGCAGGATTCTACTGATCCACCCACTTTCTGGCTGGATGGCTGGAGGTTGGTCCCCGGTGAGAGTTAAACTCGGCTTTGCCAGGCAGTCCTCAGGGAGGACGGGCAGCCGAGGTGAAGCAACAATGGGTGTCTCGGGGCAGGGGGGACAGCGTGGCACACCGTGCCTGCTCTGGACCACCAGGCAGGGCTGCGTCCCCTCCACCCTGCCCAGGCACCACAGTCCATCACGAAGGGGTTTGAGAGTGCGAGTGTGGAGCAGGCACCGATTTTCTGTCCTGAGTGCCAAACTGGGAGGAAACTGGGGCAATCTGGGGGGTGACAAAGTCCTTTAGTCACCAGCAATAGCTCATCCTTGTCCTGGTGGTGGCTCTGCCCCTCCCTGAGCAGTGCCAAGAGGGATTTTACCTCTCTGCTTCATTTAAACGTGCCTCTTGTTAGGTCATCAGGCCGCAAGTTTGGGTGAAGAGAATTCATTAATAATATCAGCATCCTTGGCTGCTGTGTGCTGTAGTGGTGCTTGGTGGTGAGCAGTCGTGTACCCTTTCTCACAGGGAATGTTTCTAGCTTTCCTTTGGTAGCCCTCATTATGGTATTATTGATGCAGCATTACTGATACTGAAGAGAAGCTGCTAAATTAATGCATACTGTCATTAAGTTACAAAAGACATACTCATCATTAACCCATTGACATGATAGATGCTTTGTGACACCTGCAAAATGAGGGGATACTTTTCAAGTTTTAGATCCTTCTGCATGACAAGAGGGAGACAGAAGGCTAAGTGATACATTGTTTAGGAGCACAGTGGTTAGCTTATATTTGACTAGCAATTAATAGATGTATTGTAAGTAAGATACCAATCAATTGTAACTAACTTGAGACTAACTTCATGATTATGCAATTATTTCCTGGTGTAGATGTATTGTATGTTAAGTATTTCCAAAAATTGTAATGAATACGTAACAGTTGTGTGAATATAAGCAAGGCAAGAACATCCAGTCACTGGAGAACTTATGTGAAATGTGAACTGGGGTACACGGGGAGAAGAGTTCAGGGAAGGGCAACAAAGCTGGTGGGGGCCTGGAGCACAAGTCTGATGAGGAGTAGCTGAGGGAACTGGGGCTGTTTAGCCTGGAGAAGAGGAGGCTGAGGGGGGTGTCACCATTTATTGCAGGGCAACATTAGAGTGTGGCAGATGCTCTCTATTAACTCCCACCCTCCCCACTAAGGAAAGGAGGAACAGGGGCAGATAAATTACAACTTGGAAAGTTAAAAAAAAACCAAAACCACAACAAAACACAAAAAAGCCCCCACAAAAAGTAGTTTCACTAATAATAAGAGAAAATAATGCAAAATATACAAAGCCTACATCCTGACACCAGCAGCTGCTGGACTCCGCAGTAAAGAGGGACTGGGTTCAGGGATGCACAGACCAACAGCAGGATCAGGATTGCAAGCAGGACAACAGACAGGGTCTTCTTCAGATGCCGGCCATGGACAAAGAGAGCAAGACCCTCGTGATCTCCCAGTTTCATGCTTCGTATGACATGGATGGCATGGAATACCTCATTGGGCAATTTTGGGTCACCTGTTCTGTCTACCCCTCCCTGCAATTACAACCCTCCCACTTATCAGATGTACAAAATCTATCAGCAGTCTTGGCTGCTATAGCAATAAAAGATAAACCTGTGCCTTTTCTGCATAACATTCCTACAATTAGCTCAGAAAAACCATAAATATTAGCCATTGCTTTTGACCCTAGGTTTCCTGTAGCACACTCTCAAATGTCTGTGCTTTAAAAAAGTAATTTATTCAAACAATATAAAAAAAAAATTAAATGGAAAAGTACAGCAGAGAAATGGTCCAGACTCTGTGCCTCTCAGGCAAAGGGACCCCAAGACAAAAGTGGCTTGGGCTTTTCAGCCCTCACAGTCTCTGCTGTGCACCCACTCTTCACACACCATTCATGTGCTGTCCACACACACCTTTTGGTCCAGGCTCATCTAGTCCAACCCCCCTGCAATGAGCAGGGACAGCTCCAACTACACCAGGTTGCTCAGAGCCCCATCCAGCCTGGCTTGGAATGTTTCCAGGGATGGGGCATCTACGACTCTTCTGGGCAACCTGGGCCAGTATTTTACCACCCTCATTGTAAAAATTTATTCTTCATGTCTAGAATACACTTGTATATACTCTGGCATGTGGCAGCTTCTGCAGCTCTATCTGCTGATTACTCCTTTCAGTTTTGCTGGATCCTTTGGTATGAGCTGGACAGTGTACTACAGCAATTTCCCTTGAAGGCTGAATAGCTTCAAACAACATTCGGTTTTCAGTCTCATTAGAAATATGTTTTCTTCCCTGAAGTAAGGAATCCTTGTTCTTTCTATAGCGTACCTGTTGCATGACGCACTCTGAAGGCATCATGACTCTGCACAGGAAGCACAATCATTTCCTAGTCTCTTGACATTAGTTCCATGCAACGTGATCTGATTTTAAGAATCATCTGAGCCACCAGTTCAAAAAGGCCTAGGGCTGTCTTTTTTGACTTGGCTGGCAAAAAGACCTGTTGGAACGATAAAGGACTCAGCCTTCCAATTCAATGTGAATCACGCAAAGCCATTTGTTGCATTTAGTATCTAAAGTACTATGAATAGATTCAGAATGATCAGAGAAGTTAATACAACACATTCTCTCAAAGTCTTCACAACCATGACCTAGTGTTAAAAGATCTGTAACTCTGTGATTTTGTAGAGCAGCCTGCCTAATATCATCAACATCTACTATTAATTGAACTAGCATCTCAGAGGTTAGATTAACCTATTTAAGAGACCAACAGCTTAACTTTGATATATCTCCTAAAGCTTTACCAGCCGCTAGATCAAGGAGAAAGAGTGTAATAGATACTATGGTAGGCACGTCTCATAATTTTACCTCATCTTTGTATTAATTATCTAAAACTAATATTGCCCTTTTGACTCTCCTGCTCTTTGCTCAAATTGCCATTCTCCACAGAAGGTACACCACCTGCTTGCTAACAGGCTTCTAGATCACCAGGTCTCTCTGCATCTATAACACTGAATTAGGATTCATGGTTTACATCTGAAACAGTCCTCACAACTCATCTCCCTCCTGTCCATCTGCATCTGTTGAATCTTTGTTGTCTTTGTTCAGCCAAGGCTTGACCCATTTTGCGGGAATCCACTTTGATCCTTGGCCTTTAATGACACAAGCATAACCTTTCTTGATCAGAGTAACAATCGGTATATCAGTCTGTTAGCATTCTCACCATACTGTCCCACAATAGCCACAGGTTGTTTCTATGTAGTAGCTATAAACAGAGAAATCTGCAAGTCCAATCGAATGCAGTCAGCTTGTAAGGTTGTCATAAATCTATTCATCCAAGTTTCTAACTCCATTTTGGCTGTCCTATTTATTGGATATTGTTTTCCCTTACCGGATCAAAGTCCTATTTCAGTTCTATCAGTGTAGTGTTTGCTTTATCGAAACATTGGCTGTTAATACTAGTGGAAATACAGCATTCAGAATTTCCTTGGCGATTCCTCACTTGCACAAGCAGATCTGCACCACCCCAGCAGCTTCTTGTAGCACATGCAACTAAACAGAATTCTCAGAAAACGTAATTTGAGCTTACAATTTACTTAACAAATCTTGACCCAAGAGAGGTATAGGGCTTTCTGGCAAATACAAGAATTCATATGGTAAAACTTTGTTCCCAATTTGGCATTCCATTGGTCTCAAAAAATGGCCTTTCTTTCATTCGCTCCCATGACCTCAAAAACTAGCACGGTGAATTTACTAAGAAGTCTCTTACAACCAGTTACCACACAATAAGTCTATTAAACAGAATCTTTTTTTGTGTGTAATTTCCCAGCTTCGTTAGAACTATGGATCCACTGGCAATGCCTTTAAATTTCACCCTCAGACTCCTTCATGCAGTGTTACAGTTCTCTAGCAGTAACATTGCTGGGAGGAGGGGGGAGGCAGGGGGGAATTAAACTTCCCTCTGGCCCCCATCTGAGATGGCAAGATCTCCAGCCCCTCATGAAAACAAATCAGTTTGAACTCCACATCAAACCAACCTGGCTCCACTCCACACCCACATTAGTACCAGTCTGACCCGGAGAAGCACTGAGCACTCAGACCGCTGTGAAAAGACCGACTGCAGCAAGGAGGTAAAACGATGAGCTCTCTCCCCACATGTGCCGGAACCTAAGAAACAAGACTGAAGCAAAAAGAAACACCAACAACCCCTGATTCAAAGCCGAGAAGCCACGCAGTGCCACAACAAGGATGGATGACAACACTTGATGAAAAAAAAAGACAGAGCGGGGGGGAATAAAGCCCCCGTTTCTCCACTTAGCAGCGGGCAACCAGGTTTTTCCTTTTTTCTCTTCTTCTTTCTCTTCTTGCTGCAGTTCAGATGTAGCCAAGGCCACGCAGGTGGTGTAATCGCTGGTATGAGGTGGGAGGCTCTGGCAAGCTCCTCGGTTACAATGAGCTGAGTTTATCTTGCAGCTTCACACAGGCCTGAAATGTATATTCAAACTGTACAACACAGGCCAGGGGTATTTTGCTTTTTTCTTTGCCCATTTCATTCCAACCATAATACACTTTATATGCAATTGCAAGTAGCTCAGCAATAGTTACATTCCTTAGCTTCATTTACCTTTTAAAATTTACAGATGTCAAAAACCAGCATATTAAACATCAATCCATTATTCCATTTTCCTCGATCCAAATCAGTTCATATTCTAGCAACTTTTAAATACAACCTCATACAATACCAAGTTCACATCCATCATAGCGTTTAGGGTTTGTTTTGTTTCTGGTTTTGTTTGGTTGGGTTGTTTGGGGTATAGTGTAGTCGACAGTGGTGGGGTCGACAGTGTGCGCTGGAGCCCAATCGGCATCTGCCCCCCCTGCCACTGCAGCAAGCTGGACTGGGCAAGGCTTTTATTAGCGTCTCACCTGGTGCGCTACAACTGTCACCCCAAAACCAGGATTCTTTACCTACTGTGCAAACAAAAGAGTCAAGTTTAATACACCAAGATGAGACACAGCCTATCACAGAGTTGCGCAAGTCTGAATGCTGGAATAAATCTAGCACGCTAGAAAGAAAAATAACAGCTGCTACACACAGAATTTTACCATCACATTCACACAGTAAAGAACCAAATTACTCATGATCTTCTGTATTATCACAAAATGCATATTTTGAGTCCATGGATTCTCATTATTTAACAGTCTCTGAACTCACCGTACCACACAACAAAGACCTACTAAAACTGCAACATGCTTAAACAGATATACCCACAAAGAAAACAGGTTAATGAGGAAAGCATCTTGCAGACTTCAGTAAGTTTACTGGGACCTATGCGTTATCAGTTAATTCTCTCTCAGCTTGTTGAAGTTCAAACTGTTCCGCCTGTCAAACTGTCTGTAATGATCTAATGATATCTTGTAGAGATTTATTTGTCCTGCTCTGCTCGCCTTAAAAAGAACGATAATTGCGACAAAGTATTAGACGTCAAGGTTCTATCCTCCGGTCACTTTTCCCATTCATCTAACTTACACAGCAGCCACCATTGACCATAATATTTCACAAGATCTTCCTTCCTCATATTTCCAAGTGCTTTCCTGTGTATTAAAACACCTCCCAATACTGATTACTTAGGAACACGACTGAAAACAGTAATTTCCGACCCCATCTCGTAAGTAAAAACCATGAGAAGAGGGAGGGAGGCGGGGAAGCACAGGGCTGCTTGCAGCACGAGTGGAAAAAGTGGGGAGTAGGTTTTATGGCACACTTGTACCACAAAGAAACAATTCTGACAACAACCAGTAAAACAATTAACTCACCTTCCTGACAAGCTGCTTGATTTTCAGAGACGCAATACACAGAAGCACATCATACGTACTGTAAAACTCGCAACTAACAGATTGACAGCAAACATTAGCATTCTCTACTGCTAATTTCAACACTAGCACTTCCTTAGCTTCTAAGTTTTCAACCTGCTTATTGATGGCCTCTTGAAGGTGGTCAATGAATTGAGTGTAATTCTCATTGGGACCCTGATTAATATCTGTAAATTATTTGGCTGCTTTGTCAGTTTCAGGCACCTTTATCACAGCTTGATATGCAAGGCCTGTTGACTGCCTCAGGATTTCAGAAACTAATCTTGCCTGTAATTGTGGTGTGCCAATTAGTGTCTCTTCCAAGAGCTGGGGGATACCTGTCCCTTTCAACGAATCCCCATTGTTCTGTCCTAAATGATCAAGAGCTGTTACATTGCATAGGTCTAATTTTGCTTTGAGTCTTTCATGGTTTTTATCCGATCTCGGGGCAACACGTACACATACTCGTTTTCCTTTTAACTTTTCAAGAAAGCGCTGCAGATCCTCATCTGAGTCATCAGATAACACGGACTTCAACGCTGCTGGAGAATCATTAGTAACAGGGGGGTTCGAACAGTGCACTCTCTTTTTTCCCAAGTCTAGCCCAGGAAAGCCACCCCCCTCCGCTGTCTCTGCCTGTTCCCATTGCTCTTTTAATCCTCTCAAAGTCTTTGGATCTTTGGGTAGTGCTTTGCCCCATAGTAATGAAATAAATAACTTACACTTTTCCTGTGGATAAACAATGTTTAATCCAATTCCTTAACTGTATTCTTTAAACATGTGTTCATTAGAGCATAAGTAGAACAGCGCTGGGTGCGTGGGGGATTCACTCCACCCAACACGCACACTTTCAACAATAAGAAGTGTGCTTAAATACAGTATGGTATTACATATTCATAATGACCCCAGAAACGCTTATACATATTCATGACCTTTCCCGCTTTTTATTAAAATAAGTCTCAGATAACCATTTACACATTCCCCTCCTTGACCCTCCCCTGTTGCGCCTGCACAATGTCACTTGGTGAATTTGAGGAAGGGTCTTTAGGGGTCGTTGGATGAAGGCTCCTTCAGCTTCGTCACAGTGGACTTTTTAACTTTGGCTCATTAGGAGGAACCGGCTGGAACCCAAGCTACCAAACCAACTGAAACCAGACTGGCACCCCCCTTTTTGCTGTAAATCTTGGCTATCTTGTCTCCTCAAGGTTGCAGCTGGTGCTGTAAAACTTCTTATCTCGGCATTTAATGAAGTCCTGCTTTTTTTAACTGTCGAGGGTTTAGATCGCAGGGTGACAATAAAACCCTGGCAGATGTATTGTTAACCTCCTTCTCCCCCCCACTTCCCCCTTTTTGCCCCTCCCTTTCCCCCCTTCCCACTCAGGACAGGTGATCAGGAGGGAAAGAAGGACAGAGAGAAGAGAGTTGGAAAAATTAACAATGTTTTACTAATGCTACTAACAAGACTAGAGAAAATAATACAAAATACACAAAACCAATCTTGAAAGTCTCAGCAACTGCAGAGCCGGCACCCAAAGTCCTGGATTGGACTCTGCAGCCAACCGGAGCTGGATTCAGTCTGTCACTAGGCCTCAGTTCGCAGGGACGACTAGCAAGGTCCTCTCCTAATGTCGGCCATAAGCAGAAGGGAAAAAACAAAGGCAAAAGGGACGAGATCCTCATGATCTCCCACTTTTATATGAAGTATTCACGTGAATGGAATGTTATACGCAGTTGGTCAGTTTCTTGGTCACTTGTTTCTCGTTGCCTCTCTCGCGAGATGTCCATCCGTGCTTATCAATAAGTTTGCATTCCCTTGCTAGGTTTACCAAAACATGTGTCTGGTTCTCCAGGAAAATGCAGCTAATATGAAGGCTTTAGCTGACAGGCAAAATTCACTGAAAGAGAAACTTGTTTTTAACAAAACCAGGACATTAGCACAATTAGTTACATACAGCTCTAAACTAGATATTAACTATGTGGTTTAAAATGTTAGCTTCCTAGTAGGCCCTTATTATATAGTTGCTTAACCCTTAAAATGTTAGTTCCCTCTATCAATCTAACTTCCTAACTTTCATAACTTTTTACATAACTTTTTCATAACTTTTTACATAGAACTTAACCACCTTTCCCTTTTCCAAGTTCAGAGTCCGTGCCTCATTTGGTTATACCTGTAAACATTAAACATCTTAGCATGAATAACAACTGCATTTTTCACAGTAACATAGTCCTTTGTAAAGTCAGTTCCAGAAGGCTAATACCCCACTTCTTCAGAAGCAATTTCCATGTAGATAATATTAGTACCCTCCTCTTTAGATAAGTTCCACCCCCGCCATTTTCTGGTAGCTCACCAACTCTTGGCGTGGTGTCTTTTCAAGGATCCGGATCTTCGGCAGCTCCCCCCTGCTGCTCTGTCACCTGTACCGGGCTCCATCTCCACAGCTCGTCTTCGGCTGTCACAGCTTCACCGCTGTCTCTTCTTCATGCGAGATCCTTCTTCATACAGGATCACATCAGGGTCACCATATGTCGTGGTAGAGATGCCATTTATCGCCACAAGTGCATTTTTTATACAGTTTTACCAATTCATGTGTCTCTTCACTACTGGTTACAAGTTACAGCAGTAACACCTCATTGGCTAATTTTGCTATCATCAATGTTACTCTTCTACTCCCTTCTCTCTCATGGATACACCTTAATATCTCCGGATACTCCTTTACTCCCATCTTCCTCATGGGTAAACCTTAATATGCCCAAGGCTGATCTCTGTTCCCATACCCTCCGTCAGGGAATCCATGGACCCACTGTAGTTTCCCACATCCCACAGAAAGGAACAGGGGAACAGCAAGAAACAAGGCTCTCGGCCCTTCAAAGGGATCCTGCAAGAGTAAGCAATGACACCGTCAGTACCCTTGGGGAAGCAGGTGCCTATGTGCAGCCCCTCAGCACAGAGCCATGTGTGCCGCCAGGCTGGATGTGGCCCACTCCTCTCCCGGCTAGGGCAGGAGTTGGTGTGTGAGGCCAAGCTCCCAAGCTCCCCCCAAGAGGATCCCCCATTTGCTGCCAGGGACCCACAGGGAGAGACACCACAGGGATTAACAGCCTGCCCCAGGACCCCTGGGAAAGGGCAGGGGCATGGCCAGTACCCTTCTCCCCATAAGCACCTGGAGGGGACAAGGGCTGCCTGCAAGGGACAGTCCCTGTAGCCATGTCCCACCAGGCACCTGCCACCGGATGGTCTCCCCGTGACCCTGGATCACAACGGGACTCACGTGTGGTTGAAGCTGCTGCCGTCCACCCACTCCGGGCGCCCATCCTGTCTGCGCAGCCCAACCCAGTAGTCAATGTTGCCCCTGAGCCGTGATAGAAACTCCTGGAGAGGAAAGAGAGAAGCCAACAGTCAGGAGCTGCTGCTCACCCAGAGTCCCTGTCCCAGCCCCACGTGAGGCCGCAGACAGCAGCACCTCCCACCCAACAGCTGCTCCACCAAGCTCCACAGCTTCTGCAAGAGCTCCCCAGCCTGGCCAGACACGCTGGTCCTGCTCTGCTGGAGCTCTGCTGTGCTTGCGGTCCCGCGGAGCTCCATGGGAGAGGACACACACCCTGGGCTCCACACTGTACCCTGTGCCTCCCTCCCTCTGAGGCCACAGGCCAGAACTGCATCTCTGTCCCTAGAAGCACCTCCAGCCTCCCAGCACCAACCCTGAGGTCTGCACCCAACCCAGACCCCCCACATTGCCACAGTAGCCCCTCACTCACCATTTCCCACTCCCTCTTGATCACAGCCAGTGAAGCCTACCCTGTCCCTGCTCTGCCTGTGACACTGCAGACAGTTCCCAACACCTGGAGATACAAACAGACAGTCAGTGATCTGAGGGACCAGCCCTTGGCCCCCAGCACCCTCCCCACCACCCTGCACACACCCTGCCCAGACCGGGCACAAGGCACTCGCTGGCCGGGAGCATCCCCCTTCCCACCGCTCACCCTCCCTGTACCACCCCCGGCAGCAGTGCCCCCGCATGGGAAAGCGGGCTCCAGGGCTGAGCCCTCTTCTGTAATGGTTCACAACACCGACTGGCTCCTCACAGCTCCCTCCCTGGCACAGCTGGGAGGACAGCGGCAACGGGGGGGGGGGCCAGAAACATCCGCTCCTCCATCGGCAGCAGGGGGAAGAAAACGCCATCCCCCGCGGAGGAAAGGGAACAGAAGAGCGAGCTCGCCAAGGTCCCTTCCCCCCACCGGCCACCAATACGCCAGGCAGCGCACCGCCCGAACCGCATCACGGAGTAAAGATAGGAAAGCACGGAGGAGAAGGAGCGCAAGTACTCCCGACCCGCCCGCTCGTCGTCGTCGTCGTCTTCCCGACCTGCCCGCTCGTCGTCGTCGTCGTCTTCCCGACCTGCCCGCTCGTCGTCGCCGTCGTCCTGTTAGCAATCAGGACACATAACCACGGGCCGTAGTTATATGCGGTGCTTTATTTAAGCGCTGGGAAACCAGGGGTTCGCACCCAAAGCTGGCTTCGCTGGTCAGTTTAAGTTACACAGTATTTATGCAGTCCATTCACATATATATTCATGTATTCATTAAGATATGTAACGATTACTCAACATTGATTGCAACATCGATTGCAACATCTTGGAACTAGTTTGATCATGTGCAGTGTCCTCTGGTGGTCTTTCAGGGGGTCTTCAGGATGAAGTAAGTAGTCTTCATCACTTCTGTCCCTTTCACCTTTGGGTACTGCACAGGCGTACTACTTCTATAGCTAGATAACTGCTGACTTGCTCAACCTCCGGAGATACTGCATGTACTTCTCCTCACTCTATGCGTATTTAGGCTAAGATAAAAGCTAGGTTGTTAAGATAAGAGTATACTCGAACACGATATGCTTGAACATCCTTTCAGGGACAGTTTACAAAAATGATTCATCCTTTCAGGAACATTTTGTAAAACTGGTTCTGTTACTGACAGTCCCGACCCGTCCGCCCGCTCGTCGTCCCGACCCGCCCGCTCGTCGTCGTTGTCGTCGTCCCCACCCGCCCGCTCGTCGCCCCGACCCGCCCGCTCGTCGTCGTCGTCGCCCCGACCCGTCCGCTCGTCGTCCCGAGCCTCCCGCTCGTCGTTGTCGTCGTCGCCCCGACCTGCCCGTCCGCTCCTCGTCGTCGTCGTCGCCTCGACCCGCCCGCTCATCGTCGTCGTCGTCCCCACCCGCCCGCTCGTCGCCCCGACCCGCCCGCTTGTCGTCGTCGTCGTCGCCCCGACCCGTCCGGTCGTCGTCCCGACCCGCCCGCCCGCTCGTCGTCCCGAGCCTCCCGGTCGTCGTTGTCGTCGTCGTCCCGACCCGCCCGCTCGTCGTCGTCGTCGTCGCCCCGACCCGTCCGCTCGTCGTCCCGACCCGCCCGCTCGTCGTCCCGACCCGCCCGCTCGTCGTCGCCCCGACTCGCACGCTCGTCGTCGTCGTCGTCACCCCGACCCATCCGCTCGTCGTCCCGAGCCTCCCGCTCGTCGTTGTCGTTGTCGCCCCGACCTGCCCTTCCGCTCCTCGTCGTCGTCGTCGCCCCGACCCGCTCGCTCGTCGTCGTCGTCGCCCCGACCCACCCGCTCGTCGTTGTCGTCCCGGTCTGGCCTCTCCCTGTCCCTCTCCTTGTCCCTCTCCCTCTCCCCCTCCTCTCCCCACCACCCTGCACACACCCTGCCCACACCGGCCACAAGGCACTCGCTGGCTGGGAGCATCCCCCTTCCCACTGCTCACCCTCCCTGTACCACGACTGGGAGGACAGGGGCAACGCGGGGGGGGTGGGGGTCGGCACAAGTTTTCAAGTTTTAGATCCTTCTGCATGACAAGAGGGAGACAGAAGACTAAGTGATACATTGTTTAGGAGCACAGTGGTTAGCTTATATTTGACTCGCGAGTAATAGATGTATTGTAAATAAGATACCAATCAATTGTAACTAACTTGAGACTAACTTCATGATTATGCAATTATTTCCTAGTATAGATGTATTGTATGTTAAGAATTTCCAAAAATTGTAATGAATATGTAACAGTTGTGTGAATATAAGCAAGGCAAGAACATCCAGTCCCTGGAGAACTTATGGAGGATGATCCCCAGTGTTTCCCAGCACTGATAAAATGAAGAATGCCTGCTTAACATTATAATTGACTTTGCTGTTTATTTGTTTCAATACAGTAGTATAAATTATGATACAAGTAATTAAGTATGAATACTTGTATTATTAATACAACCACATGATCGTGATGGTTGTGTGGTTCAGCCAGCAACAGAAATGTGAACTGGGGTACACGGGGAGAGAAGTGGGTGCTGCTGAGGTCGCACCTCAAATCCTGTGTTCAGTTTTGGGCCCTTCACTCCAAGAAAGGCATTGAGGTGCTGGAGTGAGTTCAGAGAAGGGCAACAAAGCTGGTGAGGGATCTGGAGCACAAGTCTGATGAGGAGCAGCTGAGGGAACTGGGGCTGTTTAGCCTGGAGAAAAGGAGGATGAGGGGGGTGTCATCATTTATTGCAGGGCAACATCTGCAGAGTGTGGCAGATGCTCTCTATTAACTCCCATCCTCCCCACTAAGAAAAGGAAGAACAGGGGCAGAGAATTACAAGTTGGAAAGTTAAAAATAAAAAAAACAAACCAAAACACAAAAAAGCCCCTGAAAAAGTGGTTTTACTAATAATAAGAGAATATAATGCAAAATATACAAAGCCT
Source organism: Columba livia (assembly GCF_036013475.1). Taxonomy (NCBI): domain Eukaryota; kingdom Metazoa; phylum Chordata; class Aves; order Columbiformes; family Columbidae; genus Columba; species Columba livia. The sequence goes on along the minus strand of NC_088602.1, from coordinate 155,159,276 downwards.
ACATCCTGACACCAGCAGCTGCAGGACCAACTCCTGGGCTGGACTCCCCAGTAAAGAGGGACTGGATTCAGGGATGCACAGACCAACAGCAGGATCAGGATTGCAAGCAGGAGTGCAGACAGGGTCTTCTTCAGATGCCGGCCATGGACAAAGAGAGCAAGACCCTCGTGATCTCCCAGTTTCATGCTTCGTATGCCATGGATAGCATGGAATACCTCAGTGGGAAATTTTGGGTCACCTCCTTTGGGTCACCCTCCATCAGGGAATCCATGGACCCACTGTAGTTATCCACACCTCCATGTCACAGAAGAATCGGGAAGGCACAGGGCTGGGGCCATGGAAGGAGGAAACAGGAAACCAAATGACTGATGACCACACAGGGCTTTTGCTGTCAAGGTACGACCTGTCAGCAGGGCCAGAGCTTCCTGGCACTATTGCAGCTAAACAGCCCCAAAATTGCCATGGAGAGCAGCCCCAACACCTGATCAAGGCCACAGGGGTGCTTTTCCTCTAGAGAAAGGAAAATCAGGGTACAGGGATGTTGCCTGCAGGGAAAACGAGACTCCACTTGCCTTGCCGCCACATGTGTGAGTAAAATTAACCCTCGCAGGATTGCGAGTCTATCTACTTTCCATACACATTTGCATGTGTATTGATACTTTCCGCGCACATTTGCGCGCGTAATTTCCGTGCTCAATACGAGCACGTGTACGAATTATTTCCTCGCACAATTGCGAGTGTATTTTCCTCCCGTGCTTCCACATAAGCACGTGTAAGATTCCGTGCAGGATTGTGAGTGTCTTATCAATTTACCCTCACAGGATTGCTTTCTATACTGAATGGAAGTATGTGTATCCCTTTAAAATAATCCCACACCATGTCCAGGCAAGTGTGTACTCTTCCCGGACTCAGGAATGGCTCCAGTATTGTTTTGGGTGAAGCCACGTGCATGAACACTGGGGACCTCCTGTTGCTGCCCATTAATAATTTTCCTCAACTGATATCCAAACCTGTATTCAAGTCACTTTTGGAGTGCTAAAACCCTGTTTCTCACTGGTTTAATAAAAGCTGGTTTGGACCCTGTTGTCCCTTAAACAAACTTCAGGGTGCCTCTGTGAAACCATGTTTTAAGAAAAATATAGTAGAAAAATAGCAACAAGGTCTGCCCTGGTCATGTGTGCCACACAGAGCCCACTTCACACTCTGGCAAAGGGCCAGGGACCTCAGCCAGGCTCTCCGTACCCATCTCATCCGGCAGCAGCACCTTCAGCTCCATCACCATGGCGCAAAAGCAGATAGAGAAGAATTGTTAGAAAAGCAAGATGAGCACTGGGGTGTTCCCAGGACAAAGAAACCAGTTCTGTGCTTGAGGTCTCAGTTCACACAGTCACAGTGTCCCTGATGCCTTCCACACCTGCAGGTTCCTCAGAGAACTGGCAGCGAGAGGTTGCTGAGACAAGCAGCACCACAGACCTGCAGCTGAGAAGGCGATTCCCAAACCTTTCTGTGCTACGAGAAATGGCAAAGTTGTGGGGTTCCCAGCACGAAGAAGGTCCTTTCTCCCCACATTGCCACAGGAGCCCCCCACTCACCATTTCCCACTCCCTCTTGATCATCATGGTCTCCCGGCATCAGCAGCTCAGCCCCCCGTTTCACACAGTCCTCCTGGCTCTCGCTCCAAGAGCTGGTCTCATCAGCAGCCCAGTAGCACTTGGTTCCATGCAGCGTCCAGCCAGAGGGGCAGATCTTGCACCCCTCACCCTCTGCTGATGGACATACAGACACTGCCACACTAAGGCACCCAGGGTGGGGATAATGCCAGAGGGTTTCTCTGCCAGGGCTTATTTGTAGGAGTGGGGGCCAGTCCCAATGAGGGGACACCATAGGGGGTGTGTCATCTTGTAGGGGACACAGGCTCTTCCTCAGCTCCAGGCAGACACCATCCAAATCAGCACAACTGTGTCCCAGCGACGTAGTCACAGACCCCCCTGGTCCTCTCAGGTTGCCCTTCTCTGCCACCAGCCAAGACACTGGGACAGATAGATCCTCAGCCTGGTTTTAGGGGTACCCTGTGTGTGTCCTCCTGCACCTCCTCAACTCACCATAGCCAATGACGGCCCTGAGGAGGCAGTGGGGATGTCAGGTGGCTGATGCGGGGACAGGTACCCACTGTGGGGCAAAACTCTCCTGGGGCTCTGGCAGGCCACATCCCACAGAAAGGAACAGGGGTTCCCAAAAGAGAAGGGGAGCTCATAAGCATCTGTCAACCCCCCTCCATCCCCAGAGAGCCCTAAGCAGTGTGGACAGGGGGGGTGACCCCTCCAAATGCCTGCAGCCCCCCCTGCACAAGGGCATGACCCCAGGAATGGACCAGCAGCAGGAGGAGCTGAGTGTCCCCCAAAAATCCCTCTGCTCCCACTTTTGGGGTCACACACCTGGAGAAAAGCCCCACCAGACCCTCCTCCCACACCCCAGGCTTCAGTTTCCCTGCCCTGAGCAGCCCTCAGAGAAATGATGAGTGGCATCACCCTGCTTCTCTCATCACACCTATTATCACCCCGCGCCCCCATACTTTCTGACACCAGTTTAGCGGGGGGAAACCAACAGATACAACCCGCCATTACCTGCATCCTGGAGGGAACCCGAACTCCCTGTGACTTCCCCCTTCCCAAGACCATGTAACCATCCTCATCCTCCGTGTCACGGAAGAACCAGGAAGGCACAGGGCTGGGACATGGAGGGGGAACAGGAAACCAAACCACTGATGACCACTGTCAAGGTACGACCTGCCAGCAGGGCCAGAGCTTCCTGCCACTATTGCAGCTAAACAGCCCCAAAGTTGCCAGGGAGAGCAGCCCCAGCACCTGGTCGAGGCCACAGGGCTGCTTTTCCTCTGGAGAAAGGAAAAGCAGGGTACAGGCACGCTGCTTGCAGGGAAAAGGAGAAGTTAGGAAAAAACACTTCTTTCCCCCATCGTGGTTTAACCCGAACTGGCAATAAAACCTTGACAGACACTCTCTCTCCCACCCCTCCAACAGGGGAGGGAATCAAAAGCAACAGGAGAAACTTGGATTGAGATAAAAACAGTTTAAATAAGTAAAAATACTAATACACCACTAGTAAATATAAATATAAAACTAGAAGTGGAAAAGTTGTGGAGTTCCCAGCACGAAGAAGGTCCTTTCTCCCCATCAACTATTTGACATCACAGCTTGGGCCTTGCTGCAGAGATAATGGTGGGTCCGCAAACAGTTTGAACTCAAGAGATGAGGGTAATTCAGCAAGAAACAAGGCTCTCGGCCCTTCAAAGGGATCCTGCAAGAGTAAGCAATGACACCGTCAGTACCCTTGGGGAAGCAGCTCTCCCCATAAGCACCTGGAGGGGACAAGGGCTGCCTGCAAGGGACAGTCCCTGTAGCCATGTCCCACCAGGCCCCTGCCACCGGATGGTCTCCCCGTGACCCTGGATCACAACGGGACTCACGTGTGGTTGAAGCTGCTGCCGTCCACCCACTCCGGGCGCCCATCCTGTCTGCGCAGCCCAACCCAGTAATCAATGTTGCCCCTGAGCCGTGATAGAAACTCCTGGAGAGGAAAGAGAGAAGCCAACAGTCAGGAGCTGCTGCTCACCCAGAGTCCCTGTCCCAGCCCCACGTGAGGCCGCAGACAGCAGCACCTCCCACCCAACAGCTGCTCCACCAAGCTCCACAGCTTCTGCAAGAGCTCCCCAGCCTGGCCAGACACGCTGGTCCTGCTCTGCTGGAGCTCTGCGGTGCCTGCGGTCCCGCGGAGCTCCATGGGAGAGGACACGCCCCCTGGGCTCCACACTGTACCCTGTGCCTCCCTCCCTCTGAGGCCACAGGCCAGAACTGCATCTCTGTCCCTAGAAGCACCGCCAGCCTCCCAGCACCAACCCTGAGGTCTGCACCCAACCCAGACCCCCCACATAGCCACAGTAGCCCCTCACTCACCATTTCCCACTCCCTCTTGATCACAGCCAGTGAAGCCCCCAGCGAGGAGCACCGCTCCCGGCTCCACTCCCAGCTCCCCTCCTCTCTCGAGAGGTAGTAGCAGACATTGCGGTACCCAACCCAGTCATCAGGACAGCCCAGCACCGCAGCTGCACTCGCTCCATCTCTTCCTGCTGGAGAAGGAAGGGGAGAAGGTCGGAGGACTCTGCTCCACAGGGACCAGGGAACACAGCTCCATGGGGCAGGGAAGGGGGCAGTCCCAAGCTCCCCCCACGGGGAACCCCCATTTGCTGCCAGGGACCCACAGGGAGAGACACCCCAGGGGTTTACAGCCTGCCCCAGGGCACAGCTGGGGGTGTCCCTGCCCCTCCCCAGCACCTCTGGGACAGGGCAGGGACACAGCCAGCCTGAGGGTCTGACCCCACCAGCCTTGGCCTCACACACCAACACCTGCCCCAGCCCGGAGAGGAAGGGGCCACATCCAGCCTGGCGGCACACACGGCTCTGTGCTGAGGGGCCGCACAGAGGCACCTGCTGCTCCCTTACCTGACAGCACAGCAACAGCCACTGCCAAAGCCAGGACCAAAGCCACAAGCGCAGCCAGCACCACGACATACACTGGAGGGTGTCTGCACCACTTACCTGGAGGAGGAAAAAGGCACCAGCAGTGAGCAACTGTGCGGTCCCAGATCCACCACCCCCAACCACCCTACACACCTGCTGCCTCGGGAGGCAGAACGGACCCCCGCCAGGGGACAGTCCGCCACAGGAGAGCTGCCAGAGGCATAGATATGTGGTGAGGGCTGCTACAGGTTACTTGATAAGGACCTGTACTCACCCATAGCCCTGCACGCCCTTCTGCCTGCATTCCCTGGCATCTCTTGGTGAATGGACGCTCCTTCGCCCTGGGGACCCAAGGCCTGCTTCACTTCTTCCTGGGAGGAAACATGGTCTTGTGTCCAAGGCATCATAAGTGATGGCAAAACCTGTTTCCAGTCAAGCTTGGACATAGTTCTATGACCACAACCGTTATCCTTGTCTTGGCAGATTGCAGAGAACACAAGGAAGACGCAGCAGATCCAGATGTCTAACTCTGCATATCCAGCAGGGCCACCCTAGGGCCTCAAATATCAGCCACAGCCAGTCCTGGATGACTCACAGGCTCAGGAAGGTGTTGCCTGCACAAGCCTACCCTGTCCCTGCTCTGCCTGTGACACTGCAGACAGTTCCAAACACCTGGAGATACAAACAGACAGTCAGTGATCCGAGGGAGCAGCCCTTGGCCCCCAGCACCCTCCTCACCACCCTGCACACACCCTGCCCAGACCGGCCACAAGGCACTCGCTGGCTGGGAGCATCCCCCTTCCCACCGCTCACCCTCCCTGTACCACCACTGGAGGAACAAGGGCAACACGGGGGAGCACAAACATCCGCTCCTCCATCGGCACCAGGGGGAAGAAAACACCATTCCCCAGGGAGGAAAGGCAGCGCCAAGAGGAGAGCGAGCCCGCCAGGGTCCCTTCCCCGCAGCGCCCATCACAGCGCTGGGCAGCGCACCGCCCGACTGGCAGCACGGAGGAGAAGGAGCGCCAAGCACCGCGCCCGACCCGCCCCGACACCACCGGCCTTCCGCCGCAATGAGCGACCAAACCCGAGTAGCACCTACCGGAGATGCGCACCCGCGTTCCGCTTCTGCAGGTACCAGCGCGCACCACAGCGCCACGCAACTCAGCGGATTATATTCTGTTCCCGCCCTTATATAGACTCGCACAGCCCGCCCAGCGCTCCGGCCAATCAGCGTAAACCAGCACGATACTTAAAGTTTTTTGCCTCAGATTTGTGCAGGTTCTGCTTGAGCTGGCGGAGCAGCCCATGGAAGTTCCAACCCCCTCAGGTCTTTTTCCCCGTTTTTGAGGAGCAATGGGGAAAAGGGGGAGTCGTTATGGAAATCCCCTTTCCTCACCAGTATATTAGTCGGCCTTTAGAGTTCCAAACCGTATTAGCTTTGTCAATACATATTATTTCACGTTTTATGCTGCGATGCAATGAGGTAGCAGATTTGTCCTGGAGATTCTGGTATTTATTAAAGAAAGTTGAAGAGTGGCCCAGCCCTGGAAATAAGGGCTGTGCTCTCAGGAGTTCGGAGCTGCACCTGGATTATAAAGGATCCAGCTGTGCAGCTACGTGTCCCCACCTGCTGGGCAGCAGGTGAGTTCAGAGGGAACTCAGAGGAGTTGGGTTCCCACTGTGCACACTGAAGTGTGCATGTCCACTCGGTCTCCATGTAAAGAGGAGGTTTTTTTGCGCTATGGTGGTGAGTTCTTGCTGATTGCATCATGCAATAGGATTAATAGGATTGTATCATGCAAGTAGGTTGTACCTACTCGCTAAAAATCTCCCCGGACGAATAAATTCAGTGAATTCAGACTGGGGTGGAGGGGAGGGGTGTGTATCCATCAGGTCTTCTGATATGCCTTTGAAATGCTGCTGGCCTTGTTGAGAATTAATTGCAGCAAGTTTGAGGCCAGGCACATTGGGGTCAACAGACAAGCTGTGAGAATATACATAAATAGGCTGACTTTGCCAGGTAATTCTTTGTGTGGGTGTTATTCGTAAGTAAGGCTGTTGTGGTAGCTAAATCCTTACAGGGTGCCAAAAAAATGCTGTAAAAACCAATTTGAGTGTGCCAGCTTGCCTGCCAGAAACTCACACAGAGGAAAAACTTTCTTTTCCAACCTCTCTCCTTGGCACGGCTCCAATGTGCATTGTGTTGAGAGGGCTGGACAGTTTCCACACTGGATCTAGAAATGTGGACAATCTCAGCAACATCCCCCAGTCTCTGCCTGTACTGAGAGCAGGATTTTACTGATCCACCCACTTTCTGGCTGGATGGCTGGAGGTTGGTCCCTGGTGAGAGTTAAACTCGGCTTTGCCAGGCAGTCCTCAGGGAGGACGGGCAGCCGAGGTGAAGCAGCAATGGGTGTCTCGGGGCAGGGGGTACAGCATGGCACACCGTGCCTGCTCTGGATCACCAAACAGGGCTGCGTCCCCTCCACCCTGCCCAGGCACCACAGTCCATCACGAAGGGGTTTGAGAGTGCGAGTGTGGAGCAGGCACCGATTTTCTGTCCTGAGTGCCAAACTGGGAGGGAACTGGGGCAATCTGGGGGGTGACAAAGTCCCTTTGTCACCAGCAATAGCTCATCCTTGTCCCGGTGGTGGCTCTGCCCCTCCCTGAGCAGTGCCAAGAGGGATTTTACCTCTCTGCTTCATTTAGATGTGCCTCTTGTTAGGTCATCAGGCCGCAAGTTTGGGTGAAGAGAATTCATTAATAATATCAGCATCCTTGGCTGCTGTGTGCTGTAGTGGTGCTTGGTGGTGAGCAGTCGTGTACCCTTTCTCACAGGGAATGTTTCTAGCTTTCCTTTGGTAGCCCTCATTATGGTATTATTGATGCAGCATTACTGATACTGAAGAGAAGCTGCTAAATTAATGCATACTGTCATTAAGTTACAAAAGGCATACTCATCATTAACCCATTGACATGATAGATGCTTTGTGACCACCTGCAAAATGAGGGGATACTTTTCAAGTTTTAGATCCTTCTCCATGACAAGAGGGAGACAGAAGGCTAAGTGATACATTGTTTAGGAGCAGAGTGTTCAGCTTATATTTGACTTGCGATTAATCAATGTACTGTAAGTAAGATACAAAACAATTGTAACTAACTTGAGACTAACTTCCTGATTATGCAATTATTTCCTGGTGTAGATGTATTGTATGTTAAGAATTTCCAAAAATTGTAATGAATATGTAACAGTTGTGTGAATATAAGCAAGGCAAGAACATCCAGTCCCTGGAGAACTTATGGAGGATGATCCCCAGTTTTTCCCAGCACTGATAAAATGAAGAATGCCTGCCTAACGTTATAATTGACTTTGCTGTTTATTCGTTTCAATACAGTAGTATAAATTATGATACATGTAATTAAGTATGAATACTTGTATTATTAATACAACCACATGATCGTGATGGTTGTGTGGTTCAGCCAGCAACAGAAATGTGAACTGGGGTACACGGGGAGAAAAGTGGGTGCTGCTGAGGTCGCACCTCAAATCCTGTGTTCAGTTTTGGGCCCTTCACTCCAAGATAGACATTGAGGTGCTGGAGTGAGTTCAGAGAAGGGCAACAAAGCTGGTGAGGGATCTGGAGCACAAGTCTGATGAGGAGCAGCTGAGGGAACTGGGGCTGTTTAGCCTGGAGAAAAGGACCCCTGTTCCCCTGCCCTGTCCCAGGGGTCCTGGGGAGGGGCAGGGACACCCCCAGTTGTGCCCTGGGGCAGGCTGTTAACCCCTGGGGTGTCTCTCCCTGTGGGTCCCTGGCAGCAAATGGGGGGATCCCCGTGGGGCAGCTTGGGACTGCCCCCTTCCCTGCCCCATGGAGCTGTGTCTGAAGGACCAGTATGGGTCGATCAGTGGCCCCTTGCTCAGGCAAAACTTGCAGCCCTGCAATCTCTTGTGATGGAACGGTTAGCTGTGGAACGCATAGAGGTTTCACATAGCCCTTGGAATACTCCTGTGTTTGTTATAAGAAAGAAATATGGAAAATGGAGATTATTACATGACTTATGAAAAATTAATGATGTTATGGCAACTATGGGAGCTTTGCAACCAGGGTTACCTTCTCTGACAATGATTCCAATGCAGTGGGAAACTGTTGTAATAGATTTGAAAGATTGTCTCTTTACTTTTCCTTTAGGAGAACAAGACATGGAAAAGTTTGCCTTTACTGCTCAATCTGTAAATAATGGAGAGCCAGCAAAAAGGTAGCACTGGAAAGTGCTGCCACAAGGGATGAAATATTCACCTACCGTATGTCAGCGGTATGTGGCAAAAGCTCTGAGGCCGGTACGTGCTTTGTTTCCATCGGGATATTGCTATCATTACATGGATGACATCTTGTTGGTTGCAGCAACACCACAAGAATTAGGTGAAATGGAAAACAAGGCACATGAGTCATTAAATCAGTATGGGCTGGTTGTTGCACCTCAGGAGGTGCAACAGCAACACCCATGGCTTTATTTGGGCATGAAGATTTTGGATCAAACGAGGACATCACAACCTACAAAGCTGCAAGTAAAAATAAAAACTCTGAATGATGTGCAAAACCTGGCAGGAGTGATAAATTGGGTGAGGCCGTATGTAGGAATCCCCTCTTCTCAATTGCAGCCACTGTTTGACCTATGGCGAGGAGTCACTACTATTTCTGCCCCATGAACTTTGACAACAGAAGCACAGAAGGTAATTGCGGAAATTGAACAAGCAACCAATAGTAAACATGTACGGAGAACTGATTTGACGGTGCCTGTACAAGCAATTGTTTTGATTAATCAATGCATTTCTTTTGCCATGATCACACAATGGCAGGAGAAAGGGGGAAGATCCGTTACAGATTTCAGAGTGGGTCTTTTTGCCAGCCAAGTCAAAAAAGACAGCCCTAGGCCTTTTTGAACTGGTGGCTCAGATGATTCTTAAAATCAGATCACGTTGCATGGAACTAATGTCAAGAGACTGGGAAATGATTGTGCTTCCCGTGCAAAGTCATGATGCCTTCAGAGTGCGTCATGCAACAGGTACGCTATAGAAAGAACAAGGATTCCTTACTTCAGGGAAGAAAACATATTTCTAATGAGACTGAAAACCGAATGTTGTTTGAAGCTATTCAGCCTTCAAGGGAAATTGCTGTAGTACACTGTCCAGCTCATACCAAAGGATCCAGCAAAACTGAAAGGAGTAATCAGCAGATAGAGCTGCAGAAGCTGCCACATGCCAGAGTATATACAAGTGTATTCTAGACATGAAGAATAAATTTTTTACAGTGAGGGTGGTAAAATACTGGCCCAGGTTGCCCAGAAGAGTCGTAGATGCCCCATCCCTGGAAACATTCCAAGCCAGGCTGGATGGGGCTCTGAGCAACCTGGTGTAGTTGGAGCTGTCCCTGCTCATTGCAGGGGGGTTGGACTAGATGTGCCTGGACCAAAAGGTGTGTGTGGACAGCACATGAATGGTGTGTGAAGAGTGGGTGCACAGCAGAGACTGTGAGGGCTGAAAAGCCCAGGCCACTTTTGTCTTGGGGTCCCTCTGCCTGAGAGGCACAGAGTCTGGACTGTTTCTTTGCTTAATTTTTTTATATTGTTTGAATAAATTACTTTTTTTATAGCACAGACATTTGAGAGTGTGCTACAGAAACCTAGGGTCAAAAGCATTTCTTTAATGTCCTCTCATCCTATCTCTTGTTAGCTGGAAGACAAGACTGATGCCCACCTCACTACAACTGCTGTTGTAGGAGTTGGAAAGAGCGATAAGGTCTCCCTGTCCTGGTTTTGGTCAAAACAAGACCAATCCTCTTTTAGTGATTTTTCTTTTTAATTAGGTTCTTCTAAGTAACTGCATTTTTCTGAAGTCGGCTGCAAGTTTTTCAGACTGTTCACTCCAGAGGGGATAATGGCTGATATTTACAGTTTTACTGAGTTAATTGTAGGAATGGTATGCAGAAAAGGCACAGGTTTATCTTCTATTGCGATAGCATTCGAAGTTGCTGATTGGAATGAAATGGGCAAAGAAAAAAGCAAAATACCCCTGGCCTGTGTTGTACAGTTTGAATATACATTTCAGGCCTGTGTGAAGCTGCAAGATAAACTCAGCTCATTGTAACCGAGGAGCTTGCCAGAGCCTCCCACCTCATACCAGCGATTACACCACCTGCGTGGCCTTGGCTACATCTGAACTGCAGCAAGAAGAGAAAGAAGAAGAGAAAAAAGGAAAAACCTGGTTGCCCGCTGCTAAGTGGAGAAACGGGGGCTTTATTCCCCCCGCTCTGTCTTTTTTTTTCATCAAGTGTTGTCATCCATCCTTGTTGTGGCACTGCGTGGCTTCTCGGCTTTGAATCAGGGGTTGTTGGTGTTTCTTTTTGCTTCAGTCTTGTTTCTTAGGTTCCGGCACATGTGGGGAGAGAGCTCATCGTTTTACCTCCTTGCTGCAGTCGGTCTTTTCACAGCGGTCTGAGTGCTCAGTGCTTCTCCGGGTCAGACTGGTACTAATGTGGGTGTGGAGTGGAGCCAGGTTGGTTTGATGTGGAGTTCAAACTGATTTGTTTTCATGAGGGGCTGGAGATCTTGCCATCTCAGATGGGGGCCAGAGGGAAGTTTAATTCCCCCCTGCCTCCCCCCTCCTCCCAGCAATGTTACTGCTAGAGAACTGTAACACTGCATGAAGGAGTCTGAGGGTGAAATTTAAAGGCATTGCCAGTGGATCCATAGTTCTAACGAAGCTGGGAAATTACACACAAAAAAAGATTCTTTTTAATAGACTTATTGTGTGGTAACTGGTTGTAAGAGACTTCTTAGTAAATTCACCGTGCTAGTTTTTGAGGTCATGGGAGAGAATGAAAGAAAGGCCATTTTTTGAGACCAATGGAATGCCAAATTGGGAACAAAGTTTTACCATATGAATTCTTGTATTTGCCAGAAAGCCCTATACCTCTCTTGGGTCAAGATTTGTTAAGTAAATTGTAAGCTCAAATTACGTTTTCTGAGAATTCTGTTTAGTTGCATGTGCTACAAGAAGCTGCTGGGGTGGTGCAGATCTGCTTGTGCAAGTGAGGAATCACCAAGGAAATTCTGAATGCTGTATTTCCACTAGTATTAACAGCCAATGTTTCTGGTGGCTCAGATGATTCTTAAAATCAGATCAGGTTGCATGGAATTAATGTCAAGACACTGGGAAATGATTGTGCTTCCTGTGCAGAGTCATGATGCCTTCAGAGTGTGTCATGCAACAGGTACGCTATAGAAAGAAGGGCTGAAAAGCCCAAGCCACTTTTGTCTTGGGGTCCCTTTGCCTGAGAGGCACAGAGTCTGGACAATTTCTCTGCTGTACTTTTCCATTTAATTTTTTTTTTTATATTGTTTGAATAAATTACTTTTTTAAAGCACAGACATTTGAGAGTGTGCTACAGGAAACCTAGGGTCAAAAGCAATGGCTAATATTTATGGTTTTACTGAGCTAATTGTAGGAATGTTATGCAGAAAAGGCACAGGTTTATCTTTTATTGCTATAGCAGCCAAGACTGCTGATAGATTTTGTACATCTGATAAGTGGGAGGGTTGTAATTGCAGGGAGGGGTAGACAGAACAGGTGACCCAAAATTGCCCAATGAGGTATTCCATGCCATCCATGTCATACGAAGCATGAAACTGGGAGATCACGAGGGTCTTGCTCTCTTTGTCCATGGCCGGGATATGAAGAAGACCCTGTCTGTTGTCCTGCTTGCTGTCACATATCCACCACCCCACACACCTGCTGCCTAGGGAGGCAGAAGGGACCCCCGCCAGGGGACAGTCAGCCACAGGAGAGCTGCCAGAGGCATAGATATGTGGTGAGGGCTGCTACAGGCTACTTGATAAGGACCTGTACTCACCCAGAGCCCTGCACGCCCTTCTGCCTGCATTCCCTGGCATCTCTTGGTGAATGGACGCCCCTTCGCCCTGGGGACCCAAGGCCTGCTTCACTTCTTCCTGGGAGGAAACATGGTCTTGTGTCCAAGGCATCATAAGTGATGGCAAAACCTGTTTCCAGTCAAGCTTGGACATAGTTCTATGACCACAACCGTTATCCTTGTCTTGGCAGATTGCAGAGAACACAAGGAAGACGCAGCAGATCCAGATGTCTAACTCTGCATATCCAGCAGGGCCACCCTAGGGCCTCAAATATCAGCCACAGCCAGTCCTGGATGACTCACAGGCTCAGGAAGGTGTTGCCTGCACAAGCCTACCCTGTCCCTGCTCTGCCTGTGACACTGCAGACAGTTCCCAACACCTGGAGATACAAACAGACAGTCAGTGATCTGAGTGACCAGCTCTTGGCCCCCAGCACCCTCCTCACCACCCTGCCCAGACTGGTCACAAGGCACTCGCTGGCCGGGAGCACCCCCCTTCCCACCGCTCACCCCCCGGTACCACCCCCGGTACCACCCCCCGGTACCACCCCCGGCAGCAGTGCCCCCGCTGGGAAAGCGGGCTCCAGGGCTGAGCCCTCTTCTGTAATGGTTCACAACACCGACGGGCTCCTCACAGCTCCCTCCCTGGCACAGCTGGAATAACAGCGGCAACGGGGGGGCCACAAACATCCGCTCCTCCATCGGCACCGGGGGAATAAAACGCCATCCCCAACGGAGGAAAGGGAGCGCCAAGAGGAGAGCGAGCCCGCCAGGGTCCCTTTCCCGCACCGGCCACCACTGCGCCGGGCAGCGCAGCGCCTGACCGGCGGCACGGAGCAGCGCGGCACGGAGCAGCGCGGCACGGAGCAGCGCGGCACGGAGCAGCGCGGCACGGAGCAGCGCGGCACGGAGCAGCGCGGCACGGAGCAGCGCGGCACGGAGCAGCGCGGCACGGAGCAGCGCGGCACGGAGCAGCGCGGCACGGAGCAGCGCGGCACGGAGCAGCGCGGCACGGAGCAGCGCGGCACGGAGCAGCGCGGCACGGAGCAGCGCGGCACGGAGCAGCGCGGCACGGAGCAGCGCGGCACGGAGCAGCGCGGCACGGAGCAGCGCGGCACGGAGCAGCGCGGCACGGAGCAGCGCGGCACGGAGCAGCGCGGCACGGAGCAGCGCGGCACGGAGCAGCGCGGCACGGAGCAGCGCGGCACGGAGCAGCGCGGCACGGAGCAGCGCGGCACGGAGCAGCGCGGCACGGAGCAGCGCGGCACGGAGCAGCGCGGCACGGAGCAGCGCGGCACGGAGCAGCGCGGCACGGAGCAGCGCGGCACGGAGCAGCGCGGCACGGAGCAGCGCGGCACGGAGCAGCGCGGCACGGAGCAGCGCGGCACGGAGCAGCGCGGCACGGAGCAGCGCGGCACGGAGCAGCGCGGCACGGAGCAGCGCGGCACGGAGCAGCGCGGCACGGAGCAGCGCGGCACGGAGCAGCGCGGCACGGAGCAGCGCGGCACGGAGCAGCGCGGCACGGAGCAGCGCGGCACGGAGCAGCGCGGCACGGAGCAGCGCGGCACGGAGCAGCGCGGCACGGAGCAGCGCGGCACGGAGCAGCGCGGCACGGAGCAGCGCGGCACGGAGCAGCGCGGCACGGAGCAGCGCGGCACGGAGCAGCGCGGCACGGAGCAGCGCGGCACGGAGCAGCGCGGCACGGAGCAGCGCGGCACGGAGCAGCGCGGCACGGAGCAGCGCGGCACGGAGCAGCGCGGCACGGAGCAGCGCGGCACGGAGCAGCGCGGCACGGAGCAGCGCGGCACGGAGCAGCGCGGCACGGAGCAGCGCGGCACGGAGCAGCGCGGCACGGAGCAGCGCGGCACGGAGCAGCGCGGCACGGAGCAGCGCGGCACGGAGCAGCGCGGCACGGAGCAGCGCGGCACGGAGCAGCGCGGCACGGAGCAGCGCGGCACGGAGCAGCGCGGCACGGAGCAGCGCGGCACGGAGCAGCGCGGCACGGAGCAGCGCGGCACGGAGCAGCGCGGCACGGAGCAGCGCGGCACGGAGCAGCGCGGCACGGAGCAGCGCGGCACGGAGCAGCGCGGCACGGAGCAGCGCGGCACGGAGCAGCGCGGCACGGAGCAGCGCGGCACGGAGCGCCAAGAGGAGAGCGAGGCCGCCAGAGTCCCTTCCCCGCACCCTCCGGGCAGCGCACCGCCGGGTATTAAGTGATACATTGTTTAGGAGCAGAGTGTTAAGTTTATATTTGAATAGCAATTAATAGAGGTATTGTGAGTAAGAAACTAAGCAATTATAACTAACTTGATACTATCTTTATGATTATGCAATTATTTCCTAGTATAGATGTCCTGTATGTTATGAATTTCTAAAAACTGTAAAGAATATGTAATTGTTGTGTGAATATAAGCAACGCAAGAGCATCCAGTTGTTGAAGAACGATCCCTAGTGTTCCACAGTGCTGATAAAATAAACAACGCCTCCTTAGCAGTATAATTGACTTTGGTGTTTATATATTTCCTCTCACACTCCAGGCACCAGTTTCCCTGCCTTGAGCAGCTCTCGGAGAAACAATGAATTGCATCACCCTGCTTCTCCCGTGACACCTAGTTACCACACAACCCCCCTACTTCCTCTGTCCTAAACCGCGCAGCCGCCAGGCAGCACCAGCGGGAGGAAACCGCCATCGCTCACGGAGGAAAGAGAGGGTTAAGAGAAGAGAGAGTCCGCCAAGGTCCCATCCCCGCACCGCCGCGCCGGGCAGCGCACCGCCCGACCGGCAACACGGAGAAAAGGGAGAAAAGCACCATGCCCGACCCGCCCCGGCCTCTCGTCGCCGCTCTCCACCACCCTGCACGCACCCTGCCCAGACCGGTCACAAGGCACTCGCTGGCCGGGAGCATCCCCCTTCCCACCGCTCACCCTCCCCGTACCACCCCCTGCAGCAGTGCCCCCGCATGGGAAAACGGGCGCCAGGGCTGAGCCCTCTTCTGAAATGATTCACAACACCGACTGGCTCATGACAACCCCCTTCTTGGCACAGCTGGGATAACAGCGGCAACGGGGCGGCAGGGGCACAAACATCCGCTCCTCCATCGGCACCGAGGAAGAAAACACCATTCCCCAGGGAGAAAAGACAGCGCTAAGAGGAGAGCGAGCCCGCCACGGTCCCTTCCCCGCAGCGCCCATCACAGCGCTGGGCAGCGCACCGCCCGACCGGCAGCACGGAGGAGAAGGAGCGCCAAGCACCGCGCCCGACCCGCCCCGGCCTCTCCTCGCCCCGACACCACCGGCCTCCCGCCGCAATGAGCTACCAAACCGGAGTAGCACCTACCGGAGGTGCGCACCCGCGTTCCGCTTCCGCAGGTACCAGCGCGCACCACAGCGCCACGCAACTCAGCGGATTTTACTCCGTTCCCGCCCTTATATAGACTCGCACAGCCCGCCCAGCGCTCTGGCCAATCAGCGTAAACCAGCACGATACTTAAAGTTTTTTGCCTCAGATTTTTCCAGGTTCTGCTTGAGCTGGCGAGGGAAAGGGGAAGTCGTTATGGAAATCCCCTTTCCTCACCAGTATATCAGTCGGCCTTTAGAGTTCCAAACCGTATTAGCTTTGTCAGTACATATTATTTCACGTTTTGTGCTGCGATGCAATGGGGTAGCAGATTTGTCCTGGAGATTCTGGTATTTATTAAAGAAAGTTGAAGAGTGGCCCAGCCCTGGAAATAAGGGCTGTGCTCTCAGGAGTTCGGAGCTGCACCTGGATTATAAAGGATCCAGCTGTGCAGCTACGTGTCCCCACCTGCTGGGCAGCAGGTGAGTTCAGAGGGAACTCAGAGGAGTTGGGTTCCCACTGTGCACACTGAAGTGTGCATGTCCACTCGGTCTCCAGGGAAAGAGGAGGTTTTTTTGTGCCATGTTGGTGAGTTCTTGCTGATTGCATCATGCAATAGGATTAATAGGATTGTATCATGCAAGTGGGTTGTACCTACTCGCTAAAAATCTCCCCAGACAAATAAATTCAGTTAATTCAGACTGGGGTGGAGGGGAGGGGTGTGTATCCATCAGGTCTTCTGATATGCCTTTGAAATGCTGCTGGCCTTGCTGAGAATTAGTTACAGCAAGGTGGAGCCCAGGCACATTGGGATCAACAGACAATGTTATAAATAAGAGCCAAGAAATCGATTCTGAGTCAATCAATCGATTTTATTTAGCAAGCGGTAATTAGGCAAAACAGCGCTGGGTGACCGGGGGAAGCTCAGTTCCGCCAACAGGCACACACAATTAGCTTTTCGTATGTGCTTATATATGTTATACGCTCGTTCACGTGCTGGGAATTTCCGTCTCTGGAACTTTTGTTATCAGTTGCAACATCCGGGCGCTCTGTTATCTGTAGCACCATCTGGGAATCCTATTATCTGTGGCACCATCTGGGAGTCCTGTTATTTATGGCGCCATCCGGTAGTCCTGTTATTTATGGTGCCATCCAGGCATTGGCTTACACACTACTACAAGGTTCTACAAAACATAATCAAACTTGCACAAGCACAGTTACTGCTTACAACAATATGCATAATACAATTGAATCCTACTCGATTTGTTCAACATTAACAATTTTGACCATCACTTATTACAATTCCCCCCCCCCCTTTTTTTTTTTTTACTCATTTATTTGTCGATCAAATCGAGTTACCGCTTTTTGGGCTAGTAAGGTCATTTCAGCTTCTTCATCAGTTCCATGTTTCTGTAGCAGCATAAGGTGTACCCACTCTACACGGTTTTTAACTAGTCCAATAAGTCGATTTAGGATACAGGGTCCAAAGGTTAGGGTGAGTAATAATATCATCAAGGGTCCAGCTACTGTGGATAGCAATGTAGTTAGCCACGGGGACTGAATAAACCAAGACTCGTACCACCCTTTTGCAGCTTCTCTTTCTCTTTTTCTCTGTTCCAGTCTCTCCCTTAATTTTGCCATCGAGTCTCGGACTACCCCTGTGTGATCTGCATAAAAACAACACTCTTCCTTCAAGGCTGCGCATAGTCTACCTTGCTGTAAGAAAAGGAGATCCATCCCTCTCCTGTTTTGCAACACCACTTCAGATAGCGAGGTTAGAGATCTCTCTAAGGCGGTTATGGAGTTTTCAATTCTCTCTAGGTCCTCATCTATAGCAGTCTTCAAGGAATTGAATCCTTGATTTTGTTGAACAAGTGAAGCTATCCCTGTTCCTGCTCCGGCTACCTCTAACCCTAGCAACATGGCTATAGTAATGGCTGTAATGGGTTCCCGTTTGGTACGATGGAGTCCTGTATCCCAAATATCATACATCACATTTTCTTGATGATCCAATATCCTTGGGATGATGGTAACTAACATGCAATACTCTCGGGAACTGTTGAACACCTTTAAAGACACACATGGAGTAAGTCCCGTCCTAGAACATATCCATTTTGTTCCATTCGGGGGAATAATATATCCTGTGGTTTCATTAAGGCTCGGTACGATATTCCCACAAAGTGGTCTCTTGGAATTTGGTACTTTACCTATACAAGTCCCTTTCCCAGTTACATGTTGCATAGTTATCCCTCTTTTCTGCTTTCCCAAGGACATTGAATAGGCACAGACTCCTTGTTTATGGTATACCGACGATTATCCCCTATAGCTTCATAAAAGGGTGGATTAACATTATAACACAACCAGCAACCCATGGTTAAGTTGGGTTGAGTATAGTTTAGAGTTTGATAAGCAGCCAGGATAATTCCCCATAGAGGATTCAAAGATTCCGGGGCTTCAATATTCAGAGATTTCAAGGCTTCAGTGACAGTTTCCTCTATTACTATTATATTCTCCTTCTCTACTGTCTTTGTCTCCCTACCTAGAGGGGGAGGGGATTTTACTACTGGATTGGGACCTATCGCTCGAGAGGTCGGTTTAACTTCTTCTTTCTTTATGAGAAACATGCCTCCTCTATCAGCACCCGGTTGATAATATCGCATTCCCCAGGTTTTTCCATCAAAACATCCACTATGTTCAGGATCTGTTACGTTAAGGAATATATATATTCATTATTACCGGTAAGGTAAGGAGGATTAGGGAGAGCGACCCGGCCCCTGGTTGGCTGAAAATCAGCCAGTGGAGGTTCATTTCGTTGAGGGTTGTTCTGCTTAACGGAGCTGCTTTATTTTAGAAGTCTTCGGAGGCACTTGCCAATCCCCACAAGGATACCCCTCTGCCTTGCCCTGGGCCTACTCTGTTGCTTCAGAGTAGCCGGGTAAGTTATCTTCTCGGCAGCAGTTGTAGTCTTCAGGGGACTGCCTCCTGAATTCTCTCCTTGTTCTGTCACAACCCACTTTCCAATACTCAACCCAATAGGGCTATTTTCAAATACAAGGGTTTTGCCACTGTCCCGAATCCTCACAGGGTTTGGAACACTTCCTCTTGGTTATTTCCCAAATGTCTGGACTTATCGATGATTATTAATATCCCAATGGTATCTAAGGTTTTTCCCCAACACTCATTACAACATCGTTCAACGTACGGAATTTTTTTTTTTTTTACTGCTGTATCCCGCACCCGCTACACACGCGACGTACCCACAGATTGCATTGCTTACATACAGGACATGCAATGTGCGACTTATGTAATTCTTTACAATTGTCCATAAAAAGCCTAGTATCCAGGGCTATGCGTCACGTGTCTGTTTCCTCTTGAAGGTCAGCTTCAACTCATCCGGTTCCCCGGTGACTTCCCAGTCTGTATGTAGGATAGGACCTTTTACTCGACTAGCGTGTGTCCATCCTCTTTCCGCAGTGCGGACTGCGGTATCTGTGGTGAGTAAAACAAGGAAAGGTCCCTCCCAGCGAGGGGTTAACGATGATTCCTTCGATGTTTTTACGAGTACTTGATCTCCCGGCTTAATACTATGTATTGCTGCGTCTAAAGGTGGTCTTTGAACCACCAGGCCTCGCTTTAACAGTTCTTGCCTCCTTCTCATGAGTTCTATAAGATATTCTTGTAACATCTTTTCTTCCACTTTAGGGTGTTCGATTGGTTTCTCCAAATCATAGGGCATTCCATATAACATTTCAAAGGAGGAAAGTCCTGTATCGGCCCTCGGTTGTGTCCTTATATTCAAGAGGGCTAAGGGGAGGCACTTTACCCAGTTCATTCTGGTTTCTATCATTAATTTGGTCAGGTGCTTTTTAATTTCTCCGTTCATCCTTTCAACTTTTCCTGAACTCTGGGGGTGCCAAGGAGTGTGATATTCCCACTTGGTTCCCAGAGCTTCTAACGTTTCTCTAATTATTTTGGAAGTAAAATGGGATCCTCTGTCCGAATCAATAACTGACATGATCCCATATCTAGGTATGATATGCTCTAATAATATTTTTACTACTGTCCTCGCAGTGGCCCAAACTACTGGAAAGGCTTCGACAAAGTGAGTTAGGTGATCTACCAAAACTAGGAGATACTTATACCTGCCTACCTTTGGTAATTCCGTAAAGTCTACCTGAATCCTTTCAAATGGCTTCTTGGCCAGTTGCCTCCCCCCAGGGATTCTTTCCCTAAGACACTGTTTATTTATCCTTTGACAGGTTAAACATTCTCCAACGATTCTTTTTGCTAAATCATACACTCCCAGGGTCATATATTTATTAGCGAACTGATCTACCAGGGCCTGTACTCCCCAGTGGGTTTGCCTATGAAATTCTCTTAAAACTCGCCAAGCTACTCCTTTCGGGAGCATTTCCCTCTCGTCAGGTAGCCACCACTTCCCCTCTTGTTCGACTACTCCCATTTGCCCCAATTTCTCCTTTTCCTGATTTGTAAATCTCATAGCATACCTAGTTTTTACAGAGTCCTGTTCAACTGCTTTTATTACCAGTAACGCAGCTTTCTTAGCTTCCTCATCTGCTAAATTATTCCCTCTTATTTGCGTGGAGGTTCCCTTTCGATGGCCCTTTACATAAACTACCGCGATTTGTTTGGGCCCTCTTAATGCCTCCAAAGTTTGCTGTATTAAGGTCTCATGTATTAATCCTTTACCCTGGGAATTCATTAGTCCCCTCTCTTCCCAAATTTTTCCAAACGTGTGAACCACCCCAAATGCATATTTAGAATCTGTAAATATTGTTCCTCTCTTATCTTTTAACAACTGTAACGCCCTCAATACTGCAAACAGCTCACAAGCCTGCGCCGACCATCCTGAGTTAAGGGGACCTGACTCCTTAGTTGTCCAGCTATTTCCATCTGTTATGGCATATCCTGATTTCCTCTTTCCGTCCACTACCCGCGATGATCCATCTACGAACAGTTTCTCTCCACATAGCAACTCCTCTTCTTCTAAATCCTCTCTTATTTTGACTTGATATTCTATTACCCTGATACAATCATGGGAAAGAGATTCACTCGGTTCCCCATACAAAAATTGGGCTGGATTCTGCAAGTTAGTGGTTTCAAGCTCTAACTTAGGAGAGTGCAATAGGATCCCTTCATATTTCAATAACCTAGCATCCGTAATCCATTTGTCAGCTTTCTGCTGCAATACCCCTTGTATATTATGAGGTGTGTATACCTTTAATTCCCCTCCCATAGTTATTTTTCCAGCTTCTTCAACTAGGAGAGCAGTAGCAACTATGTCCTGTAAACAGGTAGGCCAACCGCAACTAACTGGATCTAATGATTTGGAATAATATCCTACGGGTTTCTTTTTACCTGCCCATTCTTGCGTTAGGACCCCAAAGGCCGTTCCACCCTCCATGTTAACAAATAAGTAAAAAGGTCTTCGGGCATCCACCAGACTCAGTACTGGGGCATTTACTAAATCAGCTTTTAAGTTTTCTAATTGTTTATCATCTTCTGTACTCCATTTCATCAGACCTTCCCCCACTAACTTCTGATATAAGAACTTAACCTTGTTACTGTAATTTTCAATCCATTGTCTACAGTAGCCGAAAAGACCTAAAAGTTGTCGCACCTGCCTTTTATTCTTGGGAGGCTGGAGGGATAAAATAGCATTTACTCAATCTGGATCTAGTCTCTTAGTCCCTTTGCTCAACCAGTGCCCTAAATATTTTACCTCTTCCTCGGTAAATTGCAGTTTAGATCTTGATACCTTTAAACCCTTTAGACTCAAGAAATTTAATAACTTCATGCTGGTGCTTCGCACACTATCTTGGCTTTTTCCAGCTATTAATAGGTCATCTACATATTGTACTAAAACTACTCCAGGTTCCAGTTCAGAATTCTCCAAGACTTGTTCCAGGGCCTGCCCAAAGAGGTTTGGAGATTCAGTAAATCCCTGTGGAAGAACCGTCCATCTAAGTTGTTGCTTCCGATGGGTATCAGGGTTCTCCCACTCAAAGGCAAAATAGTCACGACATTCTTTTCTCAAAGGACAGGCCCAGAAGGCATGCTTTAGGTCTATTACACTATACCAGGTCAATTCTGGGGACACTTGGCTTAATAGGTTATAAGGGTTGGCCACTACCGGAAATCTAGTTACTGTTCTTTTATTTACTTCACGGAGGTCTTGTACTAGATGAAAGGACCCATCTGATTTCTTTACAGGTAAGATGGGGGTATTGTGGGGCGACATACATGGTTCTAGTAACCCTTGTTGCAACAATTGATCAATTACTGGTTGCAGCCCGCGTCTCCCATCCTGTGATATAGGGTATTGTTTAACACGTATCGGTACTTCCGGATCCGTTATTGTCACTGTAATTGGTGGAATATCTAATTTTCCAACCGACTCAGGAGTGTACCATACTTCAGGATTGATCTTAGCTTCGTCTTCGGTTGTTAAAGCGTACAGTTTTACTTTCAATTCTCGATATTTTACCTCCAAACTAATTCCCAATTCGACCAGTAAATCCCTTCCTAATAGGTTATATTCAGCTTCAGGCACTAATAAAAGGGACCCTATCCCTATTCGGGATGGGGATTCTATTTCTACCCCTTTAATTACTAGTACAGAAAAGGGGTCTCCTTTTGCTCCTATTACTACTATTTTCTCCGAAGATGGGGCACATCCCCGGGGCACAGTTTGGACAATAGGTCTTTCTGCCCCAGAATCTACCAGGAATTCCATTTCCTGGTACTGGGGACCTAACTTTAATTTTATCAAGGGCTCTGTTGTTTTAGGAGTCCCCAGCAGATAGAGCCCCTGACACCCCTACTCAGCATAATACATTTTCTCATCCTGTATACATTTCCTACAGCTCCTTCACATATGTCCCTTCCGCTGACAGTAAAAACATTCGATTTCCTTCAAATCCTTTAGTCCGACTTGACTTCCCTGAGGTGGCCCATTCCTACCTATGCGTGGTGGCCCTCCCTTCTGTGGAGCCGTCCTCTGTCCCTCTCGAACTGCCGCTACTAAAATTTTAGCTTGCCTCTTCTGAGTCTCTTCCTCCCTTCTCACATAAACCTTCTGTGCTTCCCTTAGCAACTCATCCAACCCTTTCTCTTGCCAATCTTCAAACTTTTCTAATTTCTTTCTAATATCCGGCCATGACTTCGCCACAAACTGTGTTTTTAAAAGAGCTTGCCCGACCGGTGTCATAGGGTCTATCCCGGAATAAAGCTGCAAGCTCTTTCTTAGTCTTTCTAACCATTCTGTGGGAGTTTCATCTTTCTTTTGTTGTTCATTAAAGGCTTTATTTATGTTCTGCCCTCGAGGGACAGATTCCTTAATCCCTTGGACGATTATAGTGCGGAGATCTCCCATATGGCCCCTGTTTTCCGGGTTTTGATTATCCCAGTTAGGGTGCTGCTGGGGCCACTTAATGTCAGCACCCGGCCCTTGTTGGTGCCGTTGGTAAAGATTTAGGGCCTGACAAATCCAATTCTCATATGACCCAAAAATTGGCCAAAATAAACAATCTGGTCTAATCTGCTGGTTTCCCCAGACATGCATGCAATAGTAAACCATTTTTTTCCTAACTTTGTTTCGCGTGCAAGCTGCACCTTCCCAATTCTTGAGCATAAGGCCCAATGGGGAATCTCGGGGAATATCCGGTAACCTCTCCTTGGGTCCCTTCCCCATGGGATCAGAAGGCTTGCTCTTCCTCTGTCCCATCTTCCGGAGTGTCTTCTTTCACACACACACACGCACCCCTCCTTCGTGGCTCATGCCCTCGCGGGCAATGAGAACCGCACTACTAGAGAGTCCCGCCCTGCCTTACCGCAGGGTCCACACTCACTTCGCTTCCTCCCCAAGCGGGGGGGGGGGGCGTCTCGTTCATGCACACTCCAGGATACCCACCCCAACCGAACGGAATTGCTTTCTATACTTACCCTCCCCGGGATCTTCGTCCGGTTCTTCGTGCACAAAGGTTTACGGGGTTCAATTCTTTTGCCTAATTACCTAAATTTCGGGTTCGGAGGTTAAGGTTTCAGGGCGATCCTCCATCCACTCCAGGGCCGTCTGAAAACGGGATGGGGTGCCTCCCTGAAGTTTAGGAGTCCCTCCCAGAGATACTTAATCCGAGTCACGGCACCAAAATTTGTTATAAATAAGAGCCAAGAAATCGATTCTGAGTCAATCAATCGATTTTATTTAGCAAGTGGTAATGAGGCAAAACAGCGCTGGGTGACCGGGGGAAGCTCAGTTCCGCCAACAGGCACACACAATCAACTTTTCGTATGTGCTTATATATGTTATACGCTCGTTCACGTGCTGGGAATTTCCGTCTCTGGAACTTTTGTTATCAGTTGCAACATCCGGGCGCTCTGTTATCTGTAGCACCATCTGGGAATCCTATTATCTGTGGCACCATCTGGGAGTCCTGTTATTTATGGCACCATCCGGTAGTCCTGTTATTTATGGCACCATCCAGGCAATCCAGGCATTGGCTTAACTACTACTACAAGGTTCTACAAAACATAATCAAACTTGCACAAGCGCAGTTACTGCTTACAACAATATGCATAATACAATTGAATCCTACTCGATTTGTTCAACATTAACAATTTTGACCATCACTTATTACAGACAAGCTGTGAGAATATACATAAATAGGCTGACTTTGCCAGGTAATTCTTTGTCTGGGTGTTATTCGTAAGTAACGCTGTTGTGGTAGCTAAATCCTTACAGGGAGCCAAAAAAATCCTGTAAAAACCAATTTGAGTGTGCCAGCTTGCCTGACAGAAACTCACACACAGGAAAAACTTTCTTTTCCAACCTCTCTCCTTGGCACGGCTCCAATGTGCATTGTGTTGAGAGAGTTGGACAGTTTCCACACTGGATCTAGAAATGTGGACAATCTCAGCAACATCCCCCAGTCTCTGCCTGTGCTGAGAGCAGGATTCTACTGATCCACCCACTTTCTGGCCAGATGGCTGGAGGTTGGTCCCCGGTGAGAGTTAAACTCGGCTTTGCCAGGCAGTCCTCAGGGAGGACGGGCAGCCGAGGTGAAGCAGCAATGGGTGTCTCGGGGCAGGGGGGACAGCGTGGCACACCGTGCCTGCTCTGGATCACCAAACAGGGCTGCGTCCCCTCCACCCTGCCCAGGCACCACAGTCCATCACGAAGGGGTTTGAGAGTGCGAGTGTGGAGCAGGCACCGATTTTCTGTCCTGAGTGCCAAACTGGGAGGGAACTGGGGCAATCTGGGGGGTGACAAAGTCCTTTAGTCACCAGCAATAGCTCATCCTTGTCCTGGTGGTGGCTCTGCCCCTCCCTGAGCAGTGCCAAGAGGGATTTTACCTCTCTGCTTCATTTAAACGTGCCTCTTGTTAGGTCATCAGGCCACAAGTTTGGGTGAAGAGAATTCATTAATAATATCAGCATCCTTGGCTGCTGTGTGCTGTAGTGGTGCTTGGTGGTGAGCAGTCGTGTACCCTTTCTCACAGGGAATGTTTCTAGCTTTCTTTTGGTAGCCCTCATTATGGTATTATTGATGCAGCATTACTGATACTGAAGAGAAGCTGCTAAATTAATGCATACTGTCATTAAGTTACAAAAGACATACTTATCATTAACCCATTGACATGACAGATGACCACCTGCAAAATGAGGGTATGTTTTTCAAGTTTTAGATCCTTCTGCATGACAAGAGGGAGACAGAAGGCTAAGTGATACATTGTTTAGGAGCAGAGTGGTTAGCTTATATTTGACTAGCAATTAATAGATGTATTGTAAGTAAGATACCAATCAATTGTAACTAACTTGAGACTAACTTCATGATTATGCGATTATTTCCTAGTATAGATGTATTGTATGTTAAGAATTTCCAAAAATTGTAATGAATATGTAACAGTTGTGTGAATATAAGCAAGGCAAGAACATCCAGTCACTGGAGAACTTATGGAGGATGATCCCCAGTGTTCCCCAGCACTGATAAAATGAAGAATGCCTGCTTAACAGTATAATTGACTTTGCTGTTTATTTGTTTCAATACAATAGTGCGAGGGCGACAAATCATGGACTCCACACAATCCAATATGAATTCAAGTGAAGCCGTTTATTACTTGTTATAACTCTCCTTAAATATCTTTTTGACCTGTCCACGCGCTGTTCATGCATCAGAAGGCTGCTTGTAATTGGTCAATAGCTGCTGTTCACGCGCCGCAAACTAATAGGTGATTGGATTATACAATTCTTACATATGCTCTAATATTATACAAAATGTATTTATATTATAGCTGACTTGCTGATTCTTTTCTTCACTAGACAGTCTTTCTTTTGTTTTACCCAAGGTTGTATAAAGTCACGTAAGACACGTAGGCTGCTCGACTCTTGCTCTCTTGCTCTCTTGCTGAATAAATAGGCCTCAGAGGCCTGTTCAGTTCAATTCCATACAATGTCCATTAACTTCAAGAAAATCACCCAAATGTCCCACAATTCCCCCTTTTTGTTTCTGAGCCAACCATAGACCTTTCATGGATTTTTCTACTGTACGTTGTACACATTGTAAGATAGAAGGAATAAACATTAACATTAGTAAAACAACAATCAATATGATTAGACCATTTTTCAATAGATCCTTAATCCATCCTGTAATACCCCAGCCATTCAACCACTTGTCTACACCCCAATCCTCATCGGTTAACTTCTTGGTCATGTCATCTAACCTTCTAATTGCTTTGTGAATTGATTCAGAATGATCAGACAAATTCATGCAACACATCCCATCAAAGTCTTCACAACCATGTCCTTGCGCTAACAACAAAAAATCTATGGCAGCACGATTTTGAAGCGTAGCATGCCTAATTGAATCTGTGTCTGCTAAAAGTCCAGATAATGCTAAGGAAGTAGCGTTAGTCTGTTTTGCAAACCAGCATCCTAATTTGTTAAGTGTAGTCAAAGCCTGTGCTGCTGCAACTCCAGGTGCAAAAATAGAAGATGCTATAGTTTCAAACTTATGTGCTCTGAGCAGTGTTTTCTAGCCAGGGTTTGATCCACTTTTCCGGAACCCAGCATGATCCTGATCCTGTAACGACACAGGCATATCCCCGTCCCCATGTTATCAAGTTTCATGGACCTTCCCATTGTCCTGTAACTCCATTTTTTTACCCAGACTTTTGCTTGTCCCTTTTTGACTTGCTCTAAACCTCCTGTTAAACCTGCACCGTGAGTTACCATAGGAGGAACCTTTTCTCCCTTGGGTAACCTAAGGTAGTTCATAACATATATAGCTTTTTGTAAGCGCTCTTGAGGTGCTAGGTTAACCTCCCCCTTTTTTTGTTTTTGCAACAGCTGTTTTAAGGTATGATGTGTACGTTCCACAATAGCTTGCCCTGTTGGTTGATGCGGTGTCCCTGTCGTATGGATAACACCCCATAAGGATAAAAATTGAGTGGTAGCCCGAGCAATATAGCCAGGACCATTATCTGTTTTAATTTCTTTTGGAACACCAAGAGCCACAAAAGCTGCCCTTAAATGTTTTTGAACATGTTTGCTAGACTCTCCTGCCTGAGCAGTAGCCCATATAACATGAGAAAAAGCATCAACCGAAACGTGAACATACTTGAGACGTCCAAATTCTGCAAAGTGTGTGACATCCATTTGCCAAACCTCTAAAGGTCCAAGACCTCGTGGATTAACACCTCCTGAAATCCCACCAGAGCAATTTTGACAATCAGCACAGGACAAAACAATGTTTCGTGCATCAATCTCAGGAATATGAAACTGTTTCTGTAAAACGCTAGCTGACTGATGGAAAAAATCATGTGAGCGACGAGCTTGAGCAAATCTGTCTATAGAAGGACCCGTCCAAGCAGGTGCAACTAATCTATCTGCGCGCTGATTACCTTCAGCTAAGCTACTAGCAATGCTTGTATGACTTCTGATATGAGTGATAAAGTAACGATGTGTTCGCTGATTCAGTAAATCCCATAAAATTTTAAATAATCTGTACTGTAGTAAAGTGTCAATATTCTTCAAAACTGCTCTTTCTAATCGCAGTACAACTCCTACAACATAAAGTGAATCACATACTACATTCACAGGTTGTTTGTCCCACATCTTAAAGACTTGAATTACTGCTTGTAGTTCTAAGAGTTGAACTGAACCCTGTAAATCAGTTAGCACAAAATCCTTCCATTCTCCCTCTTCCTGCCATGTTATTGCAGCTTTTTGTGAACGACCTCCTGCATCTGTAAAAACAGTGACACCTCTTACTGGATTCAGAGATAGAAGAGGCATTCATTCTATTTGAAATGTTGGCAACCACCCCATAAGTTTATGTGGAGGGTAATGCACTCTAATTGGTCCTGAGTAATCTAACATTGCAGACTGCAGAGCTATAGAATTCTGTAATGCCCATTGTAAATATTCAGCTGACAAAGATATGACTACATAATCTGGTTCTTTCCCACTTGTTTCTACTATACGAGATCGACCTTTTATGATCAATTGTGCAAATGCTTCTATTCTGGTAACTACTGATCGTTTGGGTTGAGTTGAAAGAAACAACCACTCCAAAATTCTGAGTGGATCAGATTCTTTTGCCCACTGCATAATCAAAGCAAAAGGATGTGCAGAGTTATTAATAATCATTATTCCTAATTCTTGTTCTGGATCCCATCTGTATGTATAATGTTTGGAAATTTTTTGCATAATGTTAACTAATGCTTGTACTTCAGAACGTGGAGCATCAACCCCACCTCCTCCCTGTAGTAATTTAGCAATTGGCAGTAAATCATCATTTGTAATACCACAACAGGTGCGAATCCAATTCAAATCACCCATAATTTTTTGAACATCATTTAAAGTCTGAATGTTAGTCCTGATAGTCAATTTTTGCAGATGAACTGTAGCCTTAGTAATTTCCCAGCCTAAATATTTCCAAGGCTGTGTTTGTTGAATTTTCTCTGGTGCAATTTTTAAACCTCTGGTTCCTAATTCTTTTTCTAGTTCTGTAACTATTAATACAATTTGAAGTGATTTTCCAGTAATCAAAATATCATCCATGTAATGATATATGATCAATTCTCTGTGTTTGTCATGTAGAGGTGCCAATGCCCAAGCAACATATAACTGACACATAGTAGGTGAATTTTTCATGCCCTGAGGTAAAACAACCCAATGATATCTTTTCGTAGGCTCTTGCTTATTAACTGATGGAACTGAGAAGGCAAATTTTTCATAATCATCTTCATGTAACGGAATGGTAAAAAAACAATCTTTCAGATCTATTACTAACACATCCCATTCTTGTGGAATCATGTTAGGAGATGGTAAGCCAGGCTGTAGTGTTCCCATATTCTCCATTACTTCATTAACTTTTCTGAGGTCATGCAAAAGACACCATTTTCCACTCTTTTTTGGAATTGTAAAAATCGGAGTGTTCCACGGACTTGTGGAAGGTTGAATATGTCCTAACTGTAACTGTTCTGAAACTAAGTCATTAATTTGGGCGATCTTTTCATTTGATAGCAGCCACTGATCAACCCACACTGGAGTCTCTGTTTTCCATTTTAATTTTAGGATTGGTCGCCCTTCAGTGACCGCTGTCAAAAATTTTTTATCCCAGTTGTAATTATTGCTCCTAACTGACTAAGAACATCCCTTCCTACTAGACAAATAGGAAGTGGCATGACGTAGGGTCGTATAGTGCAATGGCTGCCATCTTCTAACATCACCTGAATAGGCTTAGCACTCACTTTTGTAGCTTGCACACCACCCACACCCATAATTGGTAAGCTTGGATTGTCTAATTCCCAATTAGAAGGCCATTGTTCTAGGCTGACAACAGTAACATCTGCGCCAGTGTCTATAAGCATTGACAGACAACGTTTTCCTCCATCAGGATGTGACAATGTCACCTGTTGTGTAGGTTTTTTCTTATGAATTTCCAATGCCAAATAGAGTTCAGGAGGTCCAGTAGAACCAAAACCTCCCTCACCACGTTCCTTGTGTTGAACTTTTGGAACTGCCGAATAAAAAGGAACTAACTGTCCAATTTTTGACCCTTTTGGAATATGAACTGGAGGAAAAAGTGTCCATACCATAATAGAAATCACTCCGGTAAAATCATCATCTATTATTCCCGGTAAAACAAAAACTCGTTTTCTGGATGTAGAAGATCTCCCAAGCAGTAGCGCACTCAACCCTTGACCCAAAGGTCCATGCATTTCAGTAGGAATGCAGCAAACCTTTGAATCCACCAGAGCTGTCTCTACTGCCGTTGAGATATCCACTCCTGCACTCCCTGCGGTGGTGGTGGCGACGCTGTCCAAACAGCCTGCCTGTGAGGGTTGCTGTTTTGTGTCATCGCGCTGCCCCTCCCCGCGCTCAGTGACCCGTTTAAAGGTCTACCATCCTTAGTAAATCTTGATCTGCAATCCACAGCCCTGTGTCCAAACTTTTGACAGCGAGTACAGACACCAGTGTTTGATTCCTTTGTCAGTTGTCTCGGCTTTGCTTTACACTGCGCTTTTATGTGACCTGATTTTCCACAATTATAACACAAAAGTCCTGATTCCCGTCTACCTTTTTGAATTAATGGCTTTATGGCTGCTGTCTATGTATTATCATGTCTTCTCTGTTCAGTTGATCGTCTAAATAGGCTTGTTGAATCTGTTGTTGTTTCTCCAAACTTTCCAGTTTCCAAATAAGCTCTTGAGCCCATTTAGGCTTATCAGGAAACCCAGAAGAAATCGGAGGTTCAGGAGTAGGCAGTGTAGACGGCGGCAAAGGAGGATAAAACAGTTTCTTCTTCGTCGAGTCGGTTGGTGTATTTTTATCAATTTCCATGTCCTCAATATGTTGACTCTGTTTTTTCGATGATTCTTCTTCCAGGGGAGGTGCAGACAGTTCCTCTGCCAGCACTTCCTCTGGGAGTGAATACTGTATTGGATCACGAGCAAAAACTTGCAACTTAATCGGCATTTGAGCTGGAAATGCCTGTTTTGAGTCATTAAGGCTCATAACAGTCTTTTCTTCTTTTATAGGACTTAATGCAGCAAATGCGCCTTGTGTAACAGTCTTTTCAGCTTTTAACTGTTTCAGTGTAGTAATTATCAGTTGCCAGGCGGTTACAAGGCCAAGAATATCTTTTTCTTCACGACTAACTGCCTCCCACAAAACAGTTCCCGCTTTTTCCCAAGTCTCTATCTGAAAAGCTCCTGACGGATCAGCAGGAAATCCATTGTCCCTACACCAAATTAAGAGTCTTTTGAGGTTATTCTCCTCATACTTCACTCTTCTCCTAGAGAGGATATGCGAGAGAAGACGCAGTATTGCTTCTTCTTCTTTTGATATATTCTGCCCCATCTCCTCTCGCCCCTGGCTGCTCACCTCTTTGGGTGTCCGTTGCGCAACGATATCAGATCCTCTATTCCTCCTCCGTTGCTTCTGCAGCGATCATTCAGGAGGTACGCACCCCTGGCTGTGGGGTGCCCCTGAAGCCTCCAAACGTCCCCCACACTGGCCATGGACGCCCAGCGGCTCCTTGGCGCCTCGGCACTCCCTTCTCCTAAGGGCCCTGGCCAGGGTGCTCTGGGGCCAAACAAAAGAAGCTGTTAGCCTCAAACAGCAGAGAGAGAGGGAGATGTACCTACTCCTTCCATATCGAAGGAGGGAGGGGGAGAGAGGGGGATTTGCATTCTGCATCACCGACATCTGGGGAGAACCTTGTGCGTCATCCCTGTGAACTGAGGCCTAGTGACAGACTGAATCCAGTTCCAGCTGGCTGCAGAGTCCAGTCCAGGACTGGATGCAGGGGGGACTGGGTGCAGGCTCTGATGCTGCTGGAGCAGTGCTGATCGCTGCCGGGACTTTCAAGATTGATTTTGTATATTTTGTATTATTTTCTCTATTTTATTAGTAGCATTAGTAAAGCATTTTTAATTTTTCCCAACTCTTTCTCTCTGTCCTTCTTTTGCCTTCCAATCGCCTGTCCTTAGTGGGAAGAGGGGGGGCTAAAAGCAGGGGGTGGGAAGGAAGAGGGGGTTAACAAAACATCTGCCACGGTTTATTGTCACCCTGCAATCAAACCTTGACATATAGTCTTTACCAGCTCATGTGTCTTTTTGCTATTGGTTACAGGCTGCATATCATTGGCTAATTTTGCTATCGTCAATGTTACTCTTTTACTCCCTTCTTTCTCACGGGTACATCTTAATATCTTCAAGGTCAATCTCTGTTCCCATATCCTCTGTCAGGGAATCCATGGACTCACCGTAGTCCCCCACACTGCTTCTTTTTATGATTTCTGCTGCTCTCACTTCAACACCAAACTTATTCCCTGCTGCTACAGGATCCTGTTGAGTAACAAGTCAAAGGACAGCCATGTAAGGACTCCACTGGCTACTCCTTTGCACTTATGCATAAATATTTCAAAAGGCTTGGAGTTATTCAGCATCACAATGCTGGAGCAAAAGCTAAAGCTTCTTTGATAGCTTGGAAAGTCTTGTTTTTCTGGACTCTAATGTATAGGTTCTACTTCTAGCTTCTGTTAGTGGCTTACTTAACCTCCCCCAGTCCCAGTATCCAGGGACTGCAGTATATCCTACTGTTCTGAGACCACCAGCACCATAGACCCGCAGCTGAAGCAAGAAGAACCCTAGGCCACTCTGCTGCTGAAAGAGGTGAAGCTGTGGAGTTCCCAGCATACAAAAGGTCCTTTCTCCATTATATCTTTCACATCAGAGCTCTGGGCTTCCAGCAGAGATATGGCCGGTGCTGCAAGCAGCTTGAACTCACAACAGTATTGCCAGTCAAAAATACACATGCACCTTGGTAGGAAACCAGGAACCTGCAATAAGAAAGAAAGACAGTGCTGGTAGCCTCAAGAGAGTGGCTGTCCCCTCAAATGCCTGGAGGGGACAAGGGCTGTCTGCAAGGGACAGTTCCTGTAGCCTGGTCCCACCAGGCCCCTGCCCGTCCCACCACAGGACAGTCTCCCTGTGACCCTGGTTCACAACGGGACTCACGTGTGGTTGAAGCTGCTGCCGTCCACCCACTCCAGGTGCCCATCCTGTCTGTGCAGCCCAACCCAGTAATCAATGTTGCCCTTGAGGCGCAAGAGAAAATCCTGGAAAGAGAGAAGCCAACAGTCAGGGGCTGCTGCTGCTCCAGAGTGCCCCTGTCCCAGTCCCACTGAGCTCCATGTGGGAGGACACACACCCTGGGCTCCACACTGTACCCTGTGCCTCCCTCCCTCTGAGGCCACAGGCCAGAACTGCATCTCTGTCCCTAGAAGCACCTCCAATCTCCCAGCACCAACCCTGAGGTCTGCACCCAACCCAGACCCCCCACATAGCCACAGTAGCCCCTCACTCACCATTTCCCACTCCCTCTTGATCACAGCCAGTGAAGCCCCCAGCGAGGAGCACCGCTCCCGGCTCCACTCCCAGCTCCCCTCCTCTCTCGAGAGGTAGTAGCAGACATTGCGGTACCCAACCCAGTCATCAGGACAGCCCAGCACCGCAGCTGCACTCGCTCCATCTCTTCCTGCTGGAGAGGGAAGGGGAGAAGGTCAGAGGACTCTGCTCCACAGGGACCAGGGAACACAGCTCCATGGGGCAGGGAAGGGGACAGTCCCAAACTCCCCCCACAGGAATTCCCCATTTGCTGCCAGGGACCCACAGGGAGAGACACCCCAGGGGTTTACAGCCTGCCCCAGGGCACAGCTGGGGGTGTCCCTGCCCCTCCCCAGCACCTCTGGGACAGGGCAGGGACACAGCCAGCCTGAGGGTCTGACCTCACCAGCCTTGGCCTCACACACCAACACCTGCCCCAGCCCGGAGAGGAAGGGGCCACATCCAGCCTGGCGGCACACACAGCTCTGTGCTGAGGGGCCGCACAGAGGCACCTGCTGCTCCCTTACCTGACAGCACAGCAGCAGCCACTGCCAAAGCCAGGACCAAAGCCACGAGCACAGCCAGCACCACGACATACACTGGATGGAGCGTGGACCACTTACCTGGAGGAGGAAAAAGCCACCAGCAGTGAGGAACCATGCTGTCTCAGAACTGACTTGGCCCTCACGTCCCCACCACCCCCAACACCAGCTACCCAGGGAAGGCAGAAGGGACCCTCCAGCCTGTTTTATGCCCCCCCCCAACAGCTGGAAGAAGCCTCACTCTTGTCAAACCCAGTCCTCATGGGGTGACACTCCCACAGGGATACTGTGCCCTCCCAACAGGCTACAGGGGTGGCCCTGCACTTACTCAGAAGTCTTCTGCTCCTTCTCTTCCCAGGCAGCTCTGGCTCCAGGGATGCCCCCCTGTACTGGGGATCCAGGCACTCCTCCATGTTCCCATCATTGTCACAGACTCTGTTCTTCTCCCCGTGTCCCAAAGGCAAATGAGATGGGGAATCTCTGTGCTTGTTACAAGCACAATCTTGTGCCCAAGACATCTTATCTGCTCCCAAAGCCTGTTTCCAGCCAACCTTGGTATATGGGAATTGCACAAGAATGCCAAGGAGGTTAATTGTAAATATGCTCAAGCGACTTTAGCTGTGGTGTAGAAAAGGCACATACATCACACATTTACTGACCTTGTGTGCTTGACAAGTAGAACCTGTGTTTTAGATAACATAGGCCTGTGAGAAACTCTAAGGCACCTATCTCTATACCTGAGACTCCTGCTTTGTTGTGAGAAAGCAGAGGCTGCACATGCTTGAAGCCTTGAAATAACTCTCTTCTACCAGGGCTGAACTCTGCAGCGGCTGCGTCACCGCTTGTTTCACCTCTGCCCAGTAGCTTAGGTGCTGCTTCAGAGATCCCCTGGTAGAGAGGTAACTAAAATAAAACTTGCTCTTTGCAAATGCATTCATGGCCTCTGGCTCTTCTTGCAATGTGCATACACTTGGACACAGTTTTATGAACACAGCTGTTACCTTCATATTGTGAGACTGCAGAGAACATCATAGTGATGCAATAGGAATATTTAATTCTGTTGCTTGACAGCTGTAACAACTGATTCAAAGTATCAGCCATGGGTTGAAATCATCCAGCACACATCTGGACTAGCCAAGTAGACTCACTCACCCGCTTGGCTATGCTGGCAAAAGAGGGAGAAGAGGAGAAATGGGAGCACCTACTAGAATGGGTGCACATTAAGCGTGGTCACTCAGGGCTCAGAGACCTTCTTGAAGCTGGGAGTAGAGGATGGCCCGTTACCCAAGGACTATGTAGCACAGCAATTTTTGCCTGATTCCTATGACATATTAGAATAGGAAAACACCTTTGCGAGATCTTCTGCTCCACCTGTGGGATGGGAAAGTACTACGGGAAACCTGGCAGGGTGGTTACATAGGACCTTTTAGAGATCAGAAGGGAAAGGATACGTGCTTGTTGGGGTGGAAGCAGTATCTGGATTTGTCCAGGCTGGAGCAGTGACATGGGCAACCAGGGAAAATACAGTGTAAAAGTTGAAACTGTGGTTTAGTTTCTTATCAAAACCCAAATCAATTCAATCATGTAACAGCAGCCACTGCACTGCCAGGGTGGTCCAGGAGTGAGCAAAAACTGAGGGAATACATCAGATGTTTTATACCCCTCATTATCACCAAGCAAACAGGATAGTAGAAAGAACAAATGGTCTGTTAAAACGTTTTCTGAAACCCCGTGATCCTGGATGGTCTGTGCAACTCTCAGAAGCTATGACCAAACTAAACAACAGCTGGGGAGTTAACAGATGTCCACGAATTACCGCATTTTACTCAAAGTCTCCATCTATACTTCCTGGGGTGAAAGAAACTACAAACCTCATAAATCTCCTCCATTATCCTGGACAACCAGTCCTGGTTGAACTCCCCAATGTGGAACAAGTCCCCCTGGTACCAAACACCCCTTTTCAGTAAGTATACCTGGGTGGCCACTGATGCCTGTGGCAGGGAGCATAAAGTCAGTACTAGGTGGATTGTTCCCTCTTCTTAAAGCCAGTTTGATGAAGGATCATGTTTTTCCTTTTTATTTCCTTGCAGGGGGAAGAGGAAAGAAATTTATCTTTGTCTGTCAAAAGTGTATGCTTTATCAGGGCACATGTTTAGCTTTAAGCCTCCACTTTGTGGCTTTGACTGTTAGTTTGATCATACTTTTAGGATGTGTATGTCATCTTGGTTTTGGTTCTGGGTGGTTTCCTACCTTTTCCCCTCTACCAGTCAAGGAGAGGAAAGAGTGGAAACAATAATTCTCCAAACCTTGCATGGAAATTGATTCAGGGATTATGAGAGTTTGGAAGCACACTGATCAGGGAATATGTATGAGCAATGGATGAGATTATTTTGTTACCCCACTGAATGGAACTCTTGATCTAACAACAAAATCAGACTTCAGGGATTCCCTATGTTCATTTGCCCGCCAAGTGGGACTGGGACGTGAAGGATGGTACAATGGGCTCTATTCAGTAGAGAGCAGACTCTCTACTAACAGAGGGTTATCATGAGACCTTTTTCTGGTATGAAGTCCCAAACATTATCCTGGGACTAAATGGCACCTATTTCATTGTGTATATTTTGAGGGACAATTTTGAGGAAAAAAGGATTAACACCTCCCACCCACAATTAAATTTTACCTTTGAGATATCCCAAATTGGGTCTTCATGAGCCACTGTGTTCCAAAATGTGTCAGTCCTCCAGGGAGACAACTATACCTTGCTTAGTTCCATTTTTCCTTTTGATGCCTTTTCCCATCCTCTTAAGCAGTCCATCATGAGGCTCATTATTCTTTGAATATAATTTACCCATGGTGTACATAACTTCCCCACAGACTAGTATCAGAACAAAGGGATTTATCTGATATTCAATGGATGTGGTCACAAGTAAACCCTATTTTGAAGCCTTGAAGATATCATATCATGTAAAGAAAACGGAGTTTGCAAAATGTTGAATCTAATTGAGGGAGAATGTTGTATGCCACTATGCCATAATGCCACTGCCTCTATAGAAGAAGCTTGTGTCAAGATGAAAGACATTGCTGACCAGATTTCTAAACTATTCCAATTGCTCCAGCAACAAACTGGGTTGAGGAACTCTCACCCAGATCCTGGTTTACCTATCTTTTACATCCTTTAGGACTCACTGGGTGTGGAAAATGGTTAGCGCAAATTGGAATAAACCTGTTAATTGGATTAGTGCTTTCGATGGTAGGCATAGCCATTGCTAAGTGTATGATTACTCAATTTCCTCTGTCTCTTACAATGATAGAATAAGAACAGTTTGGGTTGGAAGGCACATTCAAAGGTCATCTAGTCCAACCTCCCGGCAATGAGCAGGGACATCTTCAACCAGATCAGGTTGCTCAGAGCCTCGTCCAGCCTGGCCTTTAATGTCTCCAGGGATGGGGCTTCTACCACCTCTCTGGGCAACCTGGGCCAGTGTTTCACTACCCACATCGTAAAAAATTTCTTCCTCATGTCTGGCCTGAATCTCCCCTTTTAGTTTAAAACCATTACCCCTTGTCCTATTGCAGTGGCCCTGCTAAAAAGTCTGTCCCCATCTTTCTTACAGGTCCCTTTTAAGTACTGAAAGGCCACAGTAAGGTCTCCCTGGACCCTTTTCTTCTCTAGGCTGAATAACCTCAACTCTCACAGCCTGTCCTCACAGGAGAGAACTTCCAGCCCTCTGATCATTTTGTGGTCTCTTCTGGCCCCTCTCCAACAGGTCCATGTCCTTCCTGTGCTGAGGGCTCCAGAGCAGAGGGGCAGAATCACCTCCCTCGATGTGCTGGTCACACTCCTTTTGATGCAGCCCAAGACACGACTGGCCTTCTAGACCGCAAGCCCATATTGTTGGCTCATGTCCAATCTTTCATCCATCAGTACCCGCAAGTGCTTCTCCACAGGGCTGCTCTCAATCCCTTCATCCCCCAGCCTGTATTCATACCAGGAGTTTCCCCAACACAGGTGCAGGACCTTGCACTTGGTCAAATTGAACCTCATGAGATTCACATGGGCCCACTTCTCGAGCTTGTCCAGGTCCCTCTGGATAGCATCCTGTCCCTCAGACACGTCAACTGTGCCACTTAGCTGGGTGTCATCCGCAGACTTGCTCAGGGTTCACTCAGTCCCTCTGTCTACATCATTGATGAAGATACTACATAGCACTGGTCCCAGTACAGATACGTGAGGGACAGTGTTGGAAAGTAAAAATGTGGGAAAGCAAGATGTGCAGTCCCAGCCACCTGTATGATAAAGGAAGAGCAATACTAACGTGATCATCTAGACGGTCAAAGAAATAATACTAACACAATCAGATCATAATAAAATATAAAGGGCCTTGGACATATTGTGTTGAAGTATGTTTCTCATAATTATAAAGAGTTTTAGCCCAGACGCGTGAGAATGGTATCTTGGGTTGGATAACCGCCCCCAAGTGCATGGGATGTGTGAATGTCCTTGGGCCTGGTCTGTGAATGAGTGGAAAAACAAGTGAGACAAACATCACATGAGCTTAGTGTGTTTTTAATAACAGTTAGCGGAAAAACATCTTATGTAAACGTCTTAGTTCAGGCCCGTACCTGTAAATCCTACAAATTGTCAATGGTGAATAAAGAAAGTGGCCTAGGCCAGCTCTCTGCTTGGCCAGGCTCTGTGCTTTTTTTCAGAACAAGATCTCTGCCTCTGTGTGAATCTCTGTCTGCATCCCAGTATGTGTCGTTCGTAATCACAGCAAATGGTGCCCCGTGTGAGTGTGTGACCCCTAGAGGCTCTTCGTCAAGCAGTGTGTTTGGCGGCGACCACACAATCTGACGGGTGAGTAAATTTTATTTCTAGCTACATTAATCCCTACGGTATACATAGGGACAAGCAGTCCTTGTTGAACGAGAGAGCTGCGGAATTGCATTAGTATGGGGCAAACCGCTTCTCAGGAACATAAATTGTATTTGCAGGTTTTGCTGCAGATATTACGTTCTTTGTGTATCGTATTTCTGAGAAGCAGGTAGCTTCGCGCCTGGTATGGGTGAGAGAGAATCGTGCTTGGTTTCCAAGTGAGGGGACGTTTGACAGTAAAATTTGGAAACAGGTCGGAGAACATCTACACACACAAAAGAATTCAGGTTTTGCAGTTCCTGATAGTTTGCATATCACTTGGAGATTTGTGTACTCTGCGCTATCGCAGTTGCAGTCGGCAGAGCACATAATGCAAGGGCAAACGGGGAGGACGACCAGAAAAACACAAATAAGCAGGTTGCTAATGATTTGAGTCTTGACAGCACTAATTCTTTTGAGTCAGGCTCTGTAGATCTCGAAAAAGAGTCAGTTCTATATCCATCATTAATGCCATCACAGCCATGTAAAGATACGGCAGGAATTTGTGAGGAGCTGGGTCAGAAGTCTTAAACTTTGCCCTCAGCACCTCCTTTGCCTGATTTTAATGATGCTTATAGAGCACCCAGTAACCCCTTCATGACTAAGATAGCAGAACACAAAGGGGTGATGCAAAAATGCCGTGAAAAGGCTATGGAGCACAGCTATTTTTCTTTCACCTTCCCAGTTATTTACAAACCACAACAACCACCAGAATATGATGCAATACCTTATACAATGGTTAAGGAGTTAAAAAAATCTGTGCAAGAGAATGGGTTACATAGTCCTTTTACAATGGGGGTTGTTGAAGGTATTGGTGCCACGTACATAATAACTCCAGGGGCTTGGAAATTGCTTGCTAAAACAATTTTGACACCAACACAATATTCTGTGTGGCAATTAGAGTATTGAGATCTTGCGATTGAACAGGTCCTGGAAAATTTGTCATTAGGAGCAGGGATAAATCAGGATATGTTGCTAGGAACTGGACAGTATATCACTCCACAGGCGTAGGCTGGGCTTCCGCGGCAAGTTTTTGAGCAGGCAACTCGCATTGCTATTACAGCGTGGCATCAGATCCTAGAGGTAGGGCAGCAAGTTTTTTAAGCTCATTTGCAACAATAAGACAAGGACCGCAGGAGTCTTATATAAGCTTTGTTGACAGATTGCAAACCGCTATAGCAAGACAGGTTGAAAATGAAGATGCAGCAAAAGTTATACTGCTGCAACTGGCATATGACAATGCTAACTCTGACTGCCAGTCTGCTTTGTTGTCAGTGAATGTTAAAGCCACTGATATCATGCAATACATTAAGGCTTGTCAGAATATAGGGACTGAGACATTTCGGGCTTCAGTATTAGCAGCCGCATTGTCTCAGCTCAGCGTAAATCAAGCGAGTCTTAAGTGCTTTATTTGCGGTAATGAGGGTCATGTCAGTCAAAACTGTCCTCAAAAGCGCTATAAAACACCAAGAGAATGCTCACTGTGGTTGTGCCCTCGCTGTCAGAAAGGATATCACTGGAGTAATTCTTGCAAATCTCAGTTTCATAGATCAGGGAAACCCCTGCCAGGAAATGGCAAGAGGGGTGCGAAACCCGGTGCCCTGCAATCCAAGAGGGTTCAGAATCCAACTTCCCAGCCGCAGAACAATCTCTCCCCCAGAGCAGCAATAGTATCGCAATCCGGCGCACAGTCTATGATCTTGCCCCTGCAACAGCAGGCAGTGGCATGTTGGATTTGGCAACTGCAACAGAATTGTTAATTACAGACTCCAGGGTATATACAGTAGTTACCTCTGTATGGAAACCTTTACCTAATAGATTTTTTTGATTGATTGTTGGATGCTCTAGTGTTAGTGTACAGAGTATATTTGTCCTTACTGGTGTAATTGATGCAGACTGTCTCAGAGAGATTAAAATCATGGTCACAGTGACTCATATTCCCTGCAAAATTCTAGCTAATCAGCGAACTGCACAACTGTTGCTTTTGCTGTACTGGGTCCCTCAGCAACAGCTGGATGAGGTGATTCTGGTTTTGGGAGTTCTGGCCAACCACAAGTATTGTGGTCCCAGGAGACTATTATGCAGCAACCCGTGCTTACTATTTCAATTCAGGGCAGACCTTATACAGGGCTAGTGGCTACTGATGCTGATGTTTCTATCATTTCTAAACAACAATGGCCAGAAAACTGGCCCCTGGAAGTAGCTATGGCCACAATTGTTGAAATTGGAGGAAGTCAAACACCTATGAGAAGTGCTCGGGTATTGCAGGTTGTTGGCCCAGATAAAGTTTCAGCTTGGATTCAGCCGCATATTTTTACAGACTGTTATCAACCTTTGAGGTAGGGATTTGCTACAGCAATGGCATGTTACTTTAACCACTGCAGACACAAATTTATCTTAAGGGTCGCTGATCTAAAACCCCTGCTCAAACTTACTTGGTTGTCAGATAGGCTGGTTTGGGTTGACCAGTGGCCCTTGAAAGGGGAAAAATTGCTCCAGGCTCATTCACTAGTTCAAGAACAGCTGCAGGCAGGACACATAGTACCTTCCACAAGTCCATGGAATACTCCAATTTTTGTTATCCTGAAAAAATCAGGGAAATGGTGTTTGCTACAAGATTTACGTGCAATTAATGCAGTAATGCAATCTATGGGAGCCTTACAACCTGGTGTCCCAAATCCCACTGTGCTGCCTAGTAATTGGACACTACAGATCATTGATTTAAAGGACTGCTTTTTTACCATTCCACTACATCCTGACGATTGTCAGTATTTTGCTTTCTCAGTTCCCGGCATTAACAATGCTCAGCCTATGCAGCATTTTCAGTGGACGGTTTTACCTCAGGGTATGATGAATAGCCCCACAAATTGCCAGCTTGTTGTGAGTACTGCTCTGCAGCCTACATGTGAGGTATTTACAGAGGCTATAATATATCATTACATGGACAACATTTTAGTTTGTGCTGAACAATTTTATTATCTCCAGGGGGCAGTAACACACTTACTTCAAGCTCTGAAACTTCATGTCTTACAAGTTGCACAGGAAAAAGTGCAGACTGTGCCTCCTTGGAAATATTTGGGCTGGATTTTAACAGAAACTATGATCTGACCCCAGCTTTTGACAATTAATAATGACATTAAGACACTGAATGATTTACAGAAATTGATGGGTACAATTAACTGGGTACGACCCATGCTCGGAGTTTCTAACCATGAACTCCAGCATCTGTTTAATTTGCTAAAGGGAGATTCGGATTTAACATCTCCTCACACTTTAACTCCACAGGCACAGAGAGAATTACAGCTGGTAGCACACAAAATTACAAACTTACAGGCCGACCACATTTGATTGGATTTGCAGATTTGCCTATTTAGAGCTACAACACAGAAACAACCTGTGGCTATTGTGGGACAGCATGATGAGAATGCAAACAGACTGATATACTTGGAGTGGATTTTTTTGCCCAGTTCTTTCCACAAAACTATTACTCAGCCCCTGGAATTGATTGTTACTCTGATAAAAAAATGCAGAGAACGGATTCAGGCTTTAGTGGGCTGTGATCCATCTGTCATATATGGACCTTTCATGAAATCAGATTTTTAGGTTTTTTACTTGCAATCTATGTCCTTGCAAATTGTGCTAGCTGATTTTCTTAGCAGCATAGCTTTTCAAATGCCTAAATGTAAACTGCTGCAGAATCTGCATGTCTTTGATATCAGACCACAGACCATACTTGTATTTGGTCCTATCCCAAATGCTCACGTAGTTTTTGTTGATGGTTCAGGGAAGTCTCATAAAGCTGTAGTGGTCTGGCATGAAGATAACAATTGGCATCATTCTGTTAAAATTGTTGAAGGTTCAACCCAACTAGTGGAACTTGGCGGAGTTTTGCATGCCTTCGAGCTTTTTAGGGAGGAACCTCTAAATTTGGTTTGTGATTCTCAGTACATAGTCAAGGTCCTACAGCGCATCCCCTCCACTTTTCTTAAAGAAATGTCACACCAGCAGCTCTTTGATATGTTTGTATCATTGCAAACTGCATTACAGCTTTGCAAACACCCACTGTTTGTTACTCATATACGCTCTCATACAACTTTACCAGGTCCCATAAGTGAAGGTAATGCAGTTGCGGATTCTTATACTGTAACTACAGTCCATTTCCAGTCTGCCAGGGCTTCACAAGCTTTCTTCTATCAGAATGCTGCTGCCTTAAAAAAGATGTTTGGTCTCACTCTCAAGCAAGCGAGAGACATAGTACGCTCTTGCCTGGAATGTCAAGGTGTGATTACAAGCTCGCCCTCCCTTGGAGTTAACCCTCGCGGCCTCTCAGCTAATGCCATTTGGCAGTCTGATGTTACACATTTCATCTTTTGGCCATTTGAAATATGTACATGTTTCTACAGATACTTTTTCAGGTATGCTTTGTGCATCTGCACATAGAAGTGAGAAAAGCAGAGATGTTCACCGTCACTGGACCTGCTGTTTTTGTATTCTGGGAGTGCCACAACAGATT
The DNA here is from genome assembly GCF_036013475.1 of Columba livia. Classification (NCBI taxonomy): domain Eukaryota; kingdom Metazoa; phylum Chordata; class Aves; order Columbiformes; family Columbidae; genus Columba; species Columba livia. The sequence goes on along the minus strand of NC_088602.1, from coordinate 155,116,086 downwards.
AAAACTGGAAATGGTCCTGGATATACTGCTAGATCCACACAATATTTTTTACAGCAATGGAGTGTTTCACATGTCACAGGTATTCCACATTCTCCCACTGGACAGGCTATCATTGAATGAGCACATTCCACACTGAAACAGATGTTATTAAAACAAAAAAGGGGGAATATGACAGCTCAAGAACAATTAGACAATGCAACATATACCAAAGGTTTTAATACCAGGATCCCCTGCACAACAGTCAGTGGCAAGGGCCTGTAGAACTAATCACCTGCTTGTGTTCTTCTTCTAACAGGACCAAAGTGGCTTCCTGCAAAATATGTTAAATCTTTCTACGAGCTGGATAAACACGACGCAGGACCCAGTACCAGAGATGCAGCGCCTGTCCCTGCAGCAGAGGGTAATGAAGAAACAGAAGAGACTGAAGAAGGCGGCCAGTGATGTTACCCGGGGACAGCTAAAAAGTTACAGCAAAACCTATTAACAATTGTTTGTCAGAGAAGTTCTGTCTGTTTTATCAGTGATGGGGGGGATGAAGATGTAGTTCAGAGTAATTTGGCTTTTGTTTCCATTCTGGGTCTTAATGCATAAGGTATCTAAAGTAACCATAGAAGATGTCTTGAGCTTGTAAATTAGAAGTATTAGCATATCAGAATTGTATAGATTACTAACTGGTAAAATAAATCTTTCAATGCATTTGTTTTCCTTATTAGGATAACTAACCAGATTTCTCCAATATTTGTAATTGTTGTATTATTCTGTTCTATTGTAGGTTGATTTGCAACAAGAAAATGACACATAAGGTATGATGATCCACAGTGGGCATTCAAACTCACTGACAGAATGCCCCCTTTTGACTTTGGAGGCAGGATGTGACTGCATCACCACTCTAAAGTAGTTTGTTAGATGAGTGTGGTCACGGGATGGATTGTGTGGCAGTTGCACATGCCCCTGAAATCTGGAGCTTTCAATGAGGAGGTTGATAGCTCTTTAGCACCTTCTATGCCCCACTGTGCCTGTCCCCACATATATACACCTAGAATGGTACCAAGGTGTTGTCAGTCAGTTTCACCTTTACCAACTGATGGGTCAGAAGGGGTAGAACCCTCGGTCAATTGACAGGGTCCTTAACAAAGGAGGTGCCCAGACTAGCTGAGAAGCTTCTGGACTACATTGTAATGCCCACAGTCACATCTGGCCAAACAATGAAACGGAGTTCCCACCAAAGACCCCCTTTGAGTGGTCTTCTCAGAGCTAATCGCCGCAGGACAGCACTTGTTACAATGTCCATCCGGACATTGTGTCATTGACTGCTGTTCTCTGGATGAGACCACCCAGCCAATTCCTCATCCATCCATCCAGTCCATCCATCAAATCCATACCTCTCCAATTTAGAGAAGGATGTTGTGGCAGACCATGTCAAAGGCTTTACAGAAGTCCAGATAGAGGACATCTGTAGCCCTTCCTTTGTCCACTGACGTAGTTACTCCATTGTAGAAGGCCACTGGGTTGATCAGGCAGGACTTGCCCTTAGTGAAGCCATGCTGGCTTTCCTGAATCACCTCCCTGTCCTCCATGTACCACAGCACAGCTTCTAGGAAGATCTGTTCCATGATCTTAGGCACAGAGGTGAGGCTGACAGGTCAGTAGTTCCCAGAGTCCTCCTTTCTACCCTTTTTAAAAATGGGTGCGATACTTCCCTTTTTCCAGTCATCAGGAACTTCACCCAACTGCTGTGACTTCTCACATATCATGGAGAGTGGCTTGGCAACTACATCAGCCAATTTCCTCAGGATTCTGGGATGCATCTTATCAGATCCCATAGACTTATGGATATTCAGGTTCCTCAAGCGGTCGCAAACCTGATCTTCACTTACAGTGGGAGGTACTTTGCTCCCCCAATCCCTGTCTTGCAGTTCTTCTCTCTTTACACTTTCTGTTTGCTACATAAGAATCACAACCCTAGAAAATGACCTCCACGAAGAAGCCAAGACATCTGTTTGAGCCACTGGGTGGAGAAAATGGTTGAATGCAAAGACCACTACAATCAACGAGCCAAAACAAGTGTTTAAGTCACAGGGTGGTGTGATGGACATACTATGAACCTTGTTATGCCTTAAACAATTGTTTTTGCAACTTCTAGAAGGAAGAGAGAAGTTCTGCGGAGGCAAGACAGTATCACTTCCTTAAGGCCCAACCGTATTCTTTGCAAGATGAAGGCACCAACCTTTGAGATAAAGGCATTAACCATGCTTGCACAAAAGCAGGGACATACAGCAGTTACAACAGGCTAGCAGGAATTACAAATCACCAGCTACTCCTAGAGGACCAACTACCTCATTTCTGGAGCAATCTCCTAAACTAGCATGAGAAGCGAGCAGAGGGAGGACATGAGCCACTCTCTCCTATCTCGCATTCAAGTGGACTAAAGTATTTAAACCCTGCCACTGGGGACACTGTTTGCATTGTGTTGCATTGCATCACACCCACTACCCTCAGAACTACAGAGAGAGTCAGCATTGCTTGATTGACCAACCTTCGGAGTGGTGAAATCTTTCTTCTGATATCCATCTCTCTTTTTCTTTCTCTCTCTAACTTTATTCTGGGCACATAAAGGTAACACCATTGTGAGTATTGTCATAGAAATCTTGTTACGTTTTATGATATAGTTACAGACTTTTGCCAAGCCACTATTCACTGTAATTCCACTGAGTTTTAAGTAAAATGATTATTTAAATGAACCTCTCAAGTAGTTGTCATTACTCCTGGATACCACACAGAGTATTTAAAAGCTAAGCTTGCCCTCACCCCACTGAGTGGGACAGGACAGCCCCTCCATACTGATGACCCAGGCGCTGCTCCACATTACTGTCAGTGTCACAGACTTTGTTCTTCACCCCTTGTCCCAAAGGCAAATGAGAGAGTAAATCTCTTTGCTTGTCACAAGTATGACCTTGTGTTCAAGGCATCATATCCACTGCCAAAGCCTGTTTCCAGCCAAGCTTGAATGCAGTTTTATGACCACAGCTGTTACCTTTGTATTGGGAGAGTGCAGAGAACTTGAACTTGATGATGATGCAGTAGATCAGGATGTTTAATTCTGCTGCCTGACAGCTGTCACAACTGACTTAAAAGGTCAGCTGTGTCCCTGCAGTGATATGCAGGCTTGGAAAGGTGTTGTCAGCACAACCCTGCCCTGTTCCTGCTCTGCCTGTGACACCGCAGCCAGTTCCCAGCACCTGCAGACACAAACAGAGAGTCAGTGAGATCAGGGATCAGCCCTTGGCCCTCAGCACCCTCCCCACCACCCTGCACATACCCGGCCCAGACTGGCCATGAGGCACTTGCTGGCTGGGAGCATCAACCTTCCCACCACTCACCCCCCCTGCTTCACCTCCAGCAGGGTCCCAGGCACAGGAATAAGGGTGTTCAGGGTTCCCCAAAACATCTGCTGAACCCTCCTCCACTCATCACATCACCACCAGCCCCAGCACCCCAAGCTGGGAATGACACCTTGAACCTTTTGAGACACCAAGGGGCTGGAAACTGGGGGAATGGGATGAAGGAGGCCTGAGCAAAAGTGCTGCGGGGTGCTTAGGAGGAAGACTGAAGTCAGGGCATGGGAGGGAGCAAAGCAGATCTAGGAGGAACTGAAACACACCTACAACTAATATTTCTTCCCCCATTTATCTGGCATAGCCCTGGCCTCACAGATCACGTCGGAAAACAAAACTTGCACCTGTCGGAGCACAAGCTCCCTGCCCTGTCCATGCAAATACCAACAACAGCTGCTGGCAAAGAGGACTGCAGAGCTGGCACAGCTTGGCCAAGGACTGTGAACTCCAGAGTTGCTCCCGTGGGCTTGTGCCTGCAGCTGCTGCCCTGGCAAGCACTTCCAGCACGGGCTCTGAAGCGCTTGCACAATAATTGTTTGTCTTTGGACAACAGGGCGCTCCCTTATGGGAAAAACAGAAAGGGCTCCTCCCCTAAACGGCCCCCTTCCCCCCCCCCCGCGGAGGGAACACCGCCCAGAGAGAGATGAGAGGCTTGTGGAGTTGGGGGTCTTGAAGCAGTAGGTTCTGCTGCCCGGGAAAACATAGGCAGGCGCAGTCCCGCCCGGGAATCCACCTACAGAGCCCCGGGGCCAACGGAGGAGCCCAACAGACCGAGCCCAAGCGCGGGTGGGAAAGCCCCAGGAAGCCGCTGCCAGTGAGTCACCCACACAATGTGCAGTGACTCCTACGGGGCTACGGGCTGGAGCCCCTCAGCAGCTCCGACACTGGGAAGCTGAAGAAAGGCCAAAGAGAAGAAAATCTCTACAAGATCCCTTCTGTCCGACAGATAAAGGAGAATTAGCCACGGCTGCTAGGAAACAGGCTCCGCCTTCCGAGCTGCACACACCAACGCCTGCTGAGGGGACAGCGGGAACCCACAAGCAGCTGCTCCTTCCCGGGCCCCAGAGAAAGGGGCGACACGGGGAACCCGCCAGGCTCTCTTCACCACAGCTCCCCTCACCCTCTCCCCCAAGTGACCGAAGGGAGGTCCCTACCTGGGTTACTCCCGTCCCCGAGCTCAGCGATACCAGGACATCCTTACTCTCACAGCCCGAGCAGCGCTCTGGCCATTCAGAGCGCAAGAAACAGGAGTGACGGTGGAGGCAGCCAATCGGAGCGAAACGCTTACTTTAAAACACTCCTTAACGTTCTATGTTTCAACGCAGTTGACGCGGTGGCATTTTATTGGAGGTTTTAGTATTAAAGAAAACAAATTGGGAGGGCAGTCCCAAAAAATAAAGATTTGGCTTCTTGGGAGCTTGGAGCTGCGTGTGAAGGATAAAGGATCCCTTTGGACAACCCCAGCATCTGCTTCTCTGACATGGCTTTGGAACACTGCCAGCATTGTTGAGAATTGATTACAGCAAGGCAGAAGCCAGGGACACTGGGATCAACAGACAAGCAGCAAGAATAATAAAGAAAACGTGTGGCTTTGCAAGGTTTAGATGATTAGTAATCGTTAGCAGGGAAGTTAGTCGTAAGTAACATCATCGTTTTGTTAAATAAACGTTCTTGACCCTAGATCTCCTGTAGCATAGTCTCAGATGCCTATGCTTAAAAGCAAATTTAATCAAAAGACAAAATAAAGAAATAAATTGAAAGGTACATCAAAGAAACAGCCTGGACTGGGTGCCTCTCAAGGGGAGAGACACCAAGATGAAAGAGGCTTGGGCTTTTCAACCCTCGCAGTCTGTGCACCGGCTCTTCACATGATACCCCAGCAACGTTTGGTCCAGTGGTAGTTCTGGGTATGAAGGCTTCTTGGTTTCTTATGGGATGCCCTTTCTCTGTCCTCCAGGCAGCTTGTTTACTGTTATTAGATTTTTGCAGTCTCTGCTGACAGGATTTCCTGGTACCTGCCTGCAAGCTCCACCCCCTTCCTTTAGCTAAATCACCTTGAAATGTCAGATGACTACGGATATGTGTTATGAAGTAACGGTGTTGTCTCTCTTTGACCAACAACCACAATTGCTTGAACAATGACATGAGTTGTGCATCCTGAATCTCTTTGAGCAATGACCTTTCAATGCGAGCTACCACACCTATCACATACAAAGAATCACAAACAATATTCACTGGGCTATGAGCAAATCTGATAAACACTTCTATTACAGCCCTGAGTTCTAAATGCTGAGTTGATCCTTTCAGGTCCGCTAGAATCACATCATGCCATTTTCCATCTGTTTTCCATGTAATTGCTGCTTTCTGCATTTTACCTCCTGCATCAGTAAACGCTGTAGGTCCTTTAACAGGAAATTCTGAGAGAAGGGGGGGACCCTCCTCCATTGATCCCATATGCAAAGCTGACATCAACTTGTGTGGAGGGGAAACTGTCTTAATTAAAGCTTGAGAATCTAATAACACAATCTGAAAAGGCAAGGAGTTCTGCAAAGCCCATTGTAAATACTCTGAAGCGAGGGGAACAATGATATACGCAGGCTCACCCCCTGAAATTTCAACTATTCTCTGCCTACCTTTCATTATAAGCTGAGCAAAGACCTCAACCCGGGTTGTAATGGTTCGTTTGAGTTGAAAAGGCAAAAACACCCACTCTAAGATCTTTAACGGCTCCTTACCAGTTGTTCATTGCATTATGAGAGCAAAAGGATAATTAGTGTTGTTCACAATTAGTAGTCCGATTACATAATCTGGGTTCCACCTATGAAAGCTTTTACAAGTTTGGACATAACCTTTTTCAGAGCAGCTTCCGCCTCAGCAGTAAGCGTCCTAGGAGACCTAATGTCACTATCCCCTTTTAGCAGTTTTACAATTGGAGCTAAATCCTCATTAGTGATCCCACAAATGGTCCGGACCCAATTCGGATCACCCACTAGTTTCTGGACATCATTTAGGGATCGAATAACAGGGCGACATACTACTTTCTGAGGTTTCACTGTGGACTGAGAAATTTCCCAACCAAGATATTTCCATGCTGGTTGAATTTGTACCTTTTCTGGAGCAATTTGTAATCCCCTATGCTGCAATGTATCAGATAATTCATTTATCAACAAATCAGTCGAAAATGTTTCCGCAGCTATTAATATGTCATCCATGTAGTGGTAAATCACTAACTCAGGATGAGATTTTCTGATCGATTGCAAGGCCCAAGCTACATAAATTTGACACATAGTTGGGGAATTTTTCATTCCCTGTGGCAAAACTACCCATTGATACCTCTTCGCAGGTTCAGCCTTATTCACAGAATGTATGGAAAATGCAAAGAGTTTACAGTCATCAGGATGCAAAGCAGTGGTGAAAAAACAATCTTTCAAGTCAATTATTAAGATCTGCCAATTTTCTTGAATCATGACAGGTGATGGTAATCCCGGTTGTAATGCCCCCATGTCTTCCATGGTATCATTAATTTTTCGAAGCTCATGTAACAACCTCTATTTATTTGATTTTTTCTGAATAGTAAACACAGGAGTATTCCAGGGACTTGTAGATGGCTCTAAATGCCCTTTTTCAAGCTGTGTCTGTACTAGATCTTCGACATGGGCGAGTTTTTCCTTACTGAGCGGCCATTGATTTACCCAGATCGGATCATCATTTTTCCACTGTAATTTCAGTACTGGTCGCCCATCATCAATGGCTGCTTCTAGAAATGCTGTTGTTTTGTCACCAGAGTTGCTCCTAGTTGTCCTAACACATCTCGTCCTAATAGAGAAACAGGGATAGACATCACATAAGGTCGTACAGAACATAATGAACCATCAGATAACTGCATTTGTAAGTGATGTTTGCTCACCTGGGTGTTCTGCATACCCCCAACACCCATGACTGGTATTTGCGGGGACTTGAGAGACCACCAAACTGGCCAATCTTTTTTGCTGATAATAGTCACATCAGCACCTGTGTCTACCAGAATTTCAAAAGTCTGTGACCGGCCAGATTTGTCTAAAAGAGTCACCTTTTCCATTGGTTTAGCCTTACCAATGTCCAGAGCTAAACAGAACTCTGCATTGTCCGTAGAATCAAAGCTTCCTTCTGCACATTCTTTAAGTGAAACTTTTGGAACATTTGCTTTAAATGGAACCAATTGACCTATCTTTGATCCTTTGGGAATGTGGACTGGTGGGCTAAGAGTCTGTACCATAATCGAAATGATGCTGGCAAAATCTGCATCAATTATTTTTGGAAGTATAAAAATGCCTTTTCTAGTGGCAGATGATCTTCCTAGAAGCAAAGCACTTAAACCATGCCCTAGTGGTCCAGTCATGTTTGTTGGTATGCATTGTACCTGAGTGTCAATTAATGTTACATCTTTCATAGTTTCTACATCCACTGTGGCACTCCCTGAGGTGGCAGCGGTGACTGTGTCCAAGCAGCCTGAGACCTCACTTGTGTCATCGCGCCGGGTGTCGGTGCGCTCGTTTCCCCATTTCCCAGTGGCTGCCCATTTTTATGAAAAATAGACCTACAGTCTTTAGTTCTGTGTCCAAATTTTCCACAGCGGTAACATACATTACTGTCTATAGGATCTGTACCACTCTTATTTGATCTTCCATAAGTCTGATTGACATGACATTGGGATTTGTAATGCCCTGTTTTTCCACATTTGAAACAAAATCAGCCTGATCTATTTGGAGTGTGAGCTAACGGGGGCTTCATAGCAGCCGCAAATGCAGAAGCCATAAGACCAAATTTCTCTTCATCTGAGCCCACCCTGGCACAAGCATCCATCATCTCAGCTATTGAGCTATGCTCTGGTAAAGCAAGCAAGATTTTTTTACAAACTGGGTTAGCATTATCAACTGCGAGTGTCATAAGCAAAGGTTATTTTACATTAGTATCAATCGGTGCCCTATCCAAAGCTTCCCTTAGACGTTCAAGAAAAGCCATGTACGATTCATTGTCCTTTTGCTTTACTTGAGAGTACGGCGGGACTGCTCTACCTTCTTCTGGTAGAGTTTGGAGAACGTCTCTTGCAAGAGAGGAACTCTGCCGCAAGACGGCAGTATCTAACTGTGCCTGCACCTGAGGGTTAGCAAATTCTCCCGCCCCTGTCATCTTGTCTTTTGAAGCCAGGCACAACGGGTCTCCGTCATTGCGGTCTGAGTTAAGAATAGCTGCTTCCTCACAAGCATCAATCCACCTATTTCTCCAGAGAACTTCTTGCATTGGTGTTAGTAGCAACGTAGCCAGCTGACGACAATCGTAAGGAGTTAGTATTTGCCCATCAAAAAGACTATTAATAAAGCCTTGAGTATATTTTCCATGCAATTCATGCTGCTGCACTGCTTTTCTAGCCTCTTTTATCTCCTCCCAACGCAACCCAGCCCACCCAGGGTTCTGATTACCCTGTCCGTCTTGCTGGTAAATGACTGGGTATGCACTTGTTATTTCACCTTCTATCATCGCATTTCTGATAATCCCTCGCCAATGTCTTTTAATGTTATAAGCATCCGTAGAACCCGAACCCCCCGCTGCACCCCCCTTCTCGTCACCATCAAGATAATCGCCTTTCCGAGTGCTGGATTCTTTCAGTGATAGCTGGTCTGTTTTTTCACACAGTTCTTTAGTCCAGTTTTTTTCCGGCGACTCCTTCTCCTCCGGCGTAGGAGTTAGAGGGGTAGAAGGCGGTAAAGGCGGACAGGAATCAGTAAAAAGACTGATATTACACTTATTTATGACTTTAGCATTTTCAGCTTTCACCAGTTCTTTTGACAAATTATCTGACTCCAGTTCCTTGAACTGCTTAGTCTCTTTAGTGTGATGGTATAGGGGGCCATCTGCCGAGTGATTTTCCTCCCCCCACCCCAGACTGCTGTATCATCGGGGGCGCCGATGGCACAACAGGGGTTGGGGTAGGAAGGGAATCAAAGACACGAACTGGGTAAGCTTCACAGTTATTTTTAGAGTTCTTATCAGGCTGCAACGCTGTAAAAATTCCAGTAACCGCAGCCCGTTCAGCCTTAAGTTCTTTTAAGGTGGTAAGTATAAGCTTCCATGTAGTCACTAGTGATTTAGCTTCTTTATCTGCGTCGCTAATCTTATCCCATAACTTCTGCCCTATATCGTCCCAAAGTTCAATTTTTAAAGCTTTTTCAGCTTCTGTCGGGTAGCCGTTAGTTCTACACCAAACCAACAGTCTACGGATGTTACTTTCTTCATATTTAAGTCCTCTCATAGAGAGAATATGCAGGAGGAGTTTAACTATGGCTTCTTCCTCAGAGGATATATTTTGCCCCATAACTTCACTCTTACCTCCTCCCGCTCCCAGCCGCTCACCTTTTACGGTGACTTCTTCAACAAAATGCGGAATGTCCGTACGCCTCCACCTGGTTCTCAGTCCAGCTGATCCGCCTCCGGCTGGGCTGCTCCAGGCTGTTCCCCGACCTCAGTGGTACGTCGTTCAGAGTATCATGTCGGGGTCACCATTTGTTGGAGCGAAATAAGGACTCAGCAAAACAAGTCGATTCAATGTGAATCACGCTAAAGCCATTTATTACAGAAACAAGTCTCCTTATATATGTAACTATATTCTAATTAAGCATCCACGCTCCAAGCATGGATTCGCTAAATGAGTATTGTGGGCTGTCCACGCGCTGGAGTCTCACTGATGATACATCCGATGATTCACGCCATGCCAGGACCCCGGTGATCGTGGAACGCCCCTCTTTCCCACAGCAGACTCCGTTTTCAGCTTCCCGAAGAAGCCTTGAGATTCCTTTGAGCCAGACTAATTCATCAACAAAGTCTTTATCTACCAAAACCCCCTCCACAGCTGGCCTCAGCAACATCTCACTGCCAGGTCTGATGGTGAGGAACCTGCAGGAGGGTGCTGCAGAACGCTGACATGTGGCTCTGTGGACTGGGGCCTCAAGCACAGAATTGTTTTCTTTCTCCTGGGAACACCCCAGCACTCATCTTACTTTTCTAACAATTCACCTCTATCTGCTTTTGCGCCATGGTGATGAAGCTTAAGGTGCTGCTGCCGGATGAGATGGGTACGGAGAGCCTGGCTGAGGTCCCTGGCCCTTTGCCAGAGTGTGAAGTGGACTCTGTGTGGCACACATGACCAGGGCAGACCTTGTTGCTATTTTTCTACTATTTTTTTTTCTTAAAACATGGTAACTTTTCATGGTTGTCTCATCTGTTCCAGAAGTTGCCGGCTGAAGGCAGCCCTGTTCTTTCCCTTCCCGCCCCCACTTTTGGGACATTGGAGCACATGGAGGCAATCTTCTCTTGTCCCCTCATGTCTCCTTTTCCCCTCCTTTGTTCAGCAAAGTGGATTTTTGGTGCTGTTTTCTCCATGTTTCCCCATGTTTTACCATTAAATCCTGGAAGGAAATGGGCAGTCTTGCAGTGCACTGAGTGCAGTTGCTTGCCGTTGTCTGGCAGAGGATGAAAGAAAGGGGGTAGTGGCAGCAGTAACTAAATAGTGCTTAATTAGGCTAATGAAATAGCTGCCAATTAGGAGAAGTGGGAATACAGGGGTTCCTGATGTGTCCATCATTCACCACATCCACGGCTTGTGCAATCACAGGCACTGACCTGTCAGTATGAAAAACTGGTTAACAAGCTCTGCAAAGATGTACGTATTTGTTTTTCCTGTCCACTGTGTTGTGGTTTTTTTTTTTTTTATTTGTGGGGAAAGAAATATTTTTCTAATTTCTCCTTTCCCCTGTAGGGAGCAGCCCTGCACCCTAATTTTCCTTTCTCTAGAGGAGAAGCACCCTCGTGGCCTTTACCGGGTGTTGGGGCTGCTCTCCCTGGCAACTTTGGGGCAGTTTAGCTGCAATAGTGGCAGGAAGCTCTGGCCCTGCTGACAGTTCACACCTTGACAGCAAAAGCCCTGCGTGGTCATCAGTGGTTTGGTTTCCTGTCCCCTCCTCCATGTCCCCAGCCCTGTGCCTTCCTGATTCTTCCGTGACATGGAGGACGAGGACGGTTACATGGTCTTAGATCAAAGGAGGAAGTGGGGCGCTGCAGGGAGCTCAGGTCCCCTCCAGGATGCAGGTAATGGGGTGTTGTGTCTGTTGGTGTGTCCCCTACCCCTCCAGATTGGTGGAAGAGAGAGGAAATATGGCAGGGGTGATGACAGGCGTGATGGGAGAAGCAGGGTGATGCAATTTGTTTCTTCGAGGGCTGCTCAAGGCAGCCTGAGGCCTGGAATGTGGGAGGAGGGTCTGGTGGGGCTTTTTTCCAGGTGTGTGACCCCAAAAGTGGAAACAGAGGGATTTTTTGGGGGGACACTCAGCTCCTGTTGCTGCTGGTCCATTCCTGGGGTCACACCTTTGTGCAGGGGGGGCTGCAGGGATTCAGAGGGGTCACCCCCCTGTCCACCCTGCTTGGGGCTCTCTGGGGATGGAGAGGGATTGACAGATGCTCTTGAACTCCACCTCTTTTTTGGCACCCCTATTCCTTTCTGCAGGATGTGGCCTGCCAGAGCCCCGGGAGGGTTTTGCCGCACAGTGGACGCGTGTCCCTGCACCAGACACCCGACGTCCCCACTGTCTCCTCAGGGCCCTGACAGCCGCCCTGTCCCTGTCCCTCATTGGCTGTGGTGAGTTGGCCCCCTTGGGTTTTGCTTTATTTTTGGGGGGGTGGGACACACACAGGGTACCCCCAAAACCAGGCTGAGGATCTGTCTCTCCCAGTGTCTTGGCTGGTGGCAGAGAGGGGACAACCTGAGGGGACTGTGGGATGCATAAACACGTCATGGAGACACAGTTGTGGTGATCAGCACGGTGTCTGCCTGGAGCTGAGGAAGAGCCTGTGCCCCCTGCAAGGTGACCCACCCCTCTTGGCATCCCCTTGTTGGGACCCCTTAACCCCCCAAATAAGCCATGAGCATCCTTCTGGCATTATCTCCACCCTGGGTGCCTTAGTGTGGCAGTGTCCGTATGTCCATCTGCAGAGGGTGAGGGGTGCAAGATCTGCCCCTCGGGCTGGACGCTGCACAGGACCAAATGCTACTGGACTGCTGATGAGACCAGCTCTTGGAGCGAGAGCCAGGAGGACTGTGTGAAACGGGGGGCTGAGCTGCTGATGCCGGGAGACCAGGATGAGTTGGTAAAGGGACCAGTGACATCAGGGATGTGGGACGGGTCCTGGGGCTGGTGGTACCTGAGGAGGGGTGAAGCCATGCCCAGAAATCTGGGGTCAGCACCCAGCCCTGTGGCCAAACCTCTGCAAGACCTTTGCTGGTGTCAGAGTGTGGGGGACACCAGTGGGGCTCAGTCCTGCGATGGGTCTGCGTGGGGACAGGCTGGAGCCAGTTTGGGGATGGTGATCAATGACACATCAGCATTACCACCTGCCCTCTCTTCTGGTACAGGATTTCCTAAATAAAATCCTTCAGAATCCCACCCGCTACTTCTGGATTGGCCTCTTCATGCCCTCCGCTGGGAAGGGCTGGGTTTGGCTGAATGGCTCCCACCTGGACCAGAGCCGGTGAGCACTTTGGGGTCTTGGGGTGCAGGCATTCCCATCACCCAAGTGACCCTTGTGGCAAGGCACATGCTCACACATTCCCACCTGCATCCGCAGGTTCCAGCTGAGCCCCCAGGATGGAGGCAGAAGATGTGGGGTGCTGAGAGGAGACAGGATCATCTCTGATAACTGCAACTGGGCCTGTCAGTGGGTCTGCCAGAAAAGAGTCACCCAGCTCTGAGCCGGGGGCCACAAAATGGGTCAACAGAGGGACAGATGCCTGGGGACGGGCCAGGATCAGGCCCTCAGTGGGGGAATGTGGGAACCACTGCTGACATTGTGCAATGACCGTCTGCATAAATGAATTACGACATTAACAGGACTCTGTGTGGTGTTTTCAAACAAGTTTTCTTACAGGGAGGGGTGGAAGTAGCATCCTGCTGCACAAGATAAACCTCCCTGAGCATGCTGTACTGGGGCACTGGGGAAGGGTATGTAGGGAAATGTACAACTTTTCATCCCTGCTTTAGCAGATGGACACAAAATGCAACTCTGTGGTATCTTTTTGGGGAGAGAGGGGGGTACAGGTAGCAGAGAGTGCATTCCATAGAGCAGAGTACAGAAAAAATCCCTCTTGCAGCAGAATGATTCATTTCTTGGGGGACCCTCTTCAGCAGCTGCACCCTCAGAAGTCTCAAAAGAAGCTGTGAAAACTTCAGATCTGGCAAATGTAGGAAAACCCAACAGCACAGTACTTAAAGGACTGGCTTTTTTGGCCATCCTGAACTCTGAAGCAAGCTCTAGACCCTCCAAGTGTTTATTGTAGTTTGTAGGCCTGTTGTTGTAATTCTGGATGTCCGTTCTATCCAAATCCAATAGAATTTGAGTGCTTCTAAATTCTATCTTGGTTTGATTAGAGCTACAGTGGAAAGCAATTGAAAAGTAAGCTCAGGACAGCGAAATTTTACAATATAATATCTCTGGACTCTCTGTGGCCATTACTACAGTAGGTGGCACTATCACTTCAGTCAAGTAAGCAAGTCAGCTGAACCGGGGATCTTACAAACCTCTCAACAAGAAGATTCTTTGTGCAGTTTTAAACATCCCAACAAAGTAAGTAAGGATCAGGCCTTTGGCATGCATTTGTGTTGTGGCCAAATTCCAGTTTTAGATTTTTCAGGTCGAATTATTTCCTTAGGAAAACGACGAATTGTGCATTTGCATAATAGTTTTTCCATCTGCTTGAGTCTCTCCACTCAGGGACTTACTGGTCCTTTCAATATTTCACCTGAAAACATGTGCATCTTGTTCCCTTTATTAAGTTCTGTGAAAATCTTTGGACTGCTGTCAGCAACATCCAACACAATGATCTGGTCTTGCTATCCTGCAGTTACAAACCAGAACAATCACATCTTGCTGCAAGTTGGGAGGATCGCATCCTGGACTGATACTGCACATCCTCTGGATTTGCACATGAATTGGATCTATCTGAGCTAGAATGTGCATCTGACCCTCTTACCCATAATATGGGGTAAACCCCAAAACTGTTTACTGTCTGTGCTCTCGTAAGATCCCAGGAGGTAAGATGGTAATGTTATTCCCATCTCCAAATAGAAAATCAAAGAACACATAGTCCAAGTGGCTTTGCTTTGTTCACATAGAGACTGTGTTAGAATGGAAACGTGCATTGTATATGAAATATATCTATATCTCAGGTATACAAAGAGCACATTTTTGGTTTGTGTTTCCCATTTGAACAAAATAGTCCGCAAAATCTGTTGAAGGGTTTAGAGCACAAGTCTGATGAGGAGCAGCTCAGGGAACTGGGGCTGTTTAGCCCGGAGAAAAGGAGGCTGAGGCGAGATCTCTGCAACTACCTGAAAGGAGAATCGTAAAATAGTTTGCTTTGGAAGGGACCTTCAAAAGTCATCGAGTTCAACCCCCCTGCCACCTTCAACTAGATCAGGTTGCTCAGAGCCCTTTCCAGCCTGGCCTTGAATGTCTCCAGGGATGGGGCATCTACCACCTTTCTGGGCAACCTGGGCCAGTGTTTCATCACCCTCTGTAAAAAATCTCTTCCTAATGTCTGGCCTGGATCTCTTCTCTTTTAGTTTGAAATCGCTACCCCTTGTCCTGTCGTAACATGCCCTTCTAAAAAGTCTACCTCCATCTTTCTTATAGGCCCCTTTAAGTACTGAAAGGCCACAATAAGGTCTTCCCAGAGCCTTCTCTTCTCCAGGCTGGAGAGCTGGAGGTTGTAGCATGGAGGGTCTTGCTCTCTTCTCCCAAGTAACGAGTGATAGGATGAGAGGAAATGGCCTAAATTACACCAGGGGAGGTTTAGATTGAATGTTAGTAAAAACTTATTCACAGAAAGGGTTGTCCAGCAGTGGAACAGGCTGCACAGGAAAGTGGTGGAGTCACCATTCCTGGAGGTGTTTAAAAGATGCACAGATGAGGTTCTTAAGGACACAGTTTAGTGGCAGTATTAGGATAATGGTTGGACTTGATGATCTTGAGGGTCTCTTCCAACCAAAATGATTCTATGACGGTATGATTCTATTCCCCTGCACTGGTATTCAGGTTGTCTTGGTGGTTTGTAGAATGAAGGCTGTGTCCAGAAGGCTGTTAAGCCCTGTGTGCTGTGGAAAAGGCTCTAAATACTGGAGATCTGAAATAGAGAAGTTTGCTTTAGACAAGTCTAAGGCATTTGTGGCTGTTGCTAAACCTCTTCCCAGTGTATTTAAAAAACCACAGAGCTGTAAACAAATTAAGTTTCTGTCTTGATAATGGATTTAAGAGGCAAGTTGAATCTCTCCAAGAGGTAGAGAAAGAAGTAATTCCACAAGAAATCATAAGAGACATAAACCTTCCCATGTGTATGGATTTACTGTACAGTGTATATTCAAGTACAGCTGTGACAGATACTTCATTCCATCAGGGTCATTGCTTTCTTCGAGATAATTTTGGCTATGTACGGACCTTTGTTTCTTCAGTAACACACAGCCAACATAAATGCAGACCTTGAGGTGTAAATTTCTTTTGATTGTGTTCAAGAAGTGCAGAAAGGACTCTGGAATTTTTTTATTATATTTCATCGGGGTCTTTATGACTGGGTTCATCAGACCAGTTACGCTGCTTTTTCTATAGTACAAGAGCTGAACTGGAAAGTCAGAAAGAACAAGGTATTGCTGCCTTAAGAGTATTATTAGTTTGGTGAAGAGCTCACAAAGCCTTTCCAAAGCTCTACCTTCTGTGATTCGAGTTTGCAGTAGGGTGTATGGGATTGCCAGAATAAAAGCAGAGATTGCACTTTTATGTGAACAAGGAAAATCTTCAGAACTCTTACTCATAATGCACATTTTTTGTTAGATTGGCTGGGTTTTTTGTTATTGGTTTGGGTTTTTTTTGTTTTTTTTTCTTACCTTGGCACATAAACAATCACATGGGAAACCTCAAATGAGCAATTATACAAGACATAACTTGGAACAGTAAACAACTGGTCCTGGGTTATACAAATGACTGAAACAGTAAAAGAGTGAATCTAACTAAAGAAGTACAACCTGCAAGCACTCCATTTTATTCCCAAAAGAGCAGTTAGCCAAGACTACTTTAAAATAAAAATTTACAATGCAAGTTTTGAAGGAAATTATATTAACTGGAAAATACAGTAGGGAGAGGTCATCTTCAGGTTCACAGGTCTCTTATTTCTATGTAACTTGTCTTAAAAATGAACCTTATGATGGTTTCCATGTACCTCATGTTAAGGTCTTTGTATAATTATTGTAAACAAGCTTCTAACTGAGGTTCCCTGAGGCAGATGCCTTAATTCCAACAGTGTGAGTGTCCTTCTTGGGCCACTGTAATTTTTTAATATATTTCACTGAAACAGAATCACAGAATCACAGAATCACAGAATCGACTGGGTTAGAAAGGACCTCAGAGATCATCGAGTCCAACCCTTGGTCCAACTCTAGTCCGTTTACTAGATCATGGCACTAAGTGCCATGTCCAATCTCAGTTTAAAAACCTCTAGGGACGGCGAGTCCACTACCTCCCTGGGCAGGCCATTCCAATGCCTGACCACTCTCTCTGTAAAGAATTTATTTCTTCTTTCTTTCTAATATCCAGCCTAAATTTCCCCTGGTAGAGTTTAAGCCCATGCCCCCTTGTCCTATTGCTAACTGCCTGGGAGAAGAGACCAATCCCCACCTGGCTATAACTTCCCTTCAGGTAGTTATAGAGAGTGATGAGGTCACCTCTAAGCCTCCTCTTCTCTAGACTAAACAACCCCAGCTCCCTCAGCCTCTCCTCATAGGTCTTATGTTCAAGTCCCTTCACCAGTCGTGTTGCTCTTCTCTAGACCCGCTCCAGCACTTCAATGTCTTTCTTCTAATAATTTGCTTATTGGATGTTACAATTATATCATTAAATTGCAAATATGAAATAAAAGGGTCAGAATCCTTAGATTCAGGATACTGCTTTAATGAAGGTGTCTCTGAAACATTCATGGTTTAATACAAGCCATTTACATATATATAAGTGAGAGAATAATTCTAAAAAAATTTCTTATAATAGCGGTTATATTAATTTTATAGGCAGAACAATCTTTTTCATCTGCCCATAGTAGGTTCACAAATGCAAACAAGCCTACCATGGATGTATTCCATGGCTGTACATGAAGTGCAAGCTCAATAAGTGGGTCCATGTGAACCTCAGGAGGTTCAACGAGACCAAGTACAAGGTCCTGCACTTGGGTTGGGGCAACCCCCAGTGTCAATACAGGCTGGGGGATGAAGGGATTGAGAGTAGCCCTGTGGAGAAGGCCTTGGGGATACTGGTGGACAAAAAGCTGGACATAAGCCGGCAATGTGTGCTCACAGCCCAGAAAGCCAACTGCATCCTGGGCTCCAGGGAGACCTTATTTCAGCCTTTCAGTAATTAAAGGGGCGTATAAGAAAGATGGGGACAGACTTTTTTAGTAGGGCTTCTGGCGATAGGACAAGGGGCAGTGGTTTCAAGCTAAAAGAGGGCAGATTTTTATTAGATATAGGGAAGAATATTTTTTACACTGAGGATGGTGAAACTCTGGCACAAGTTGCCAACAGGTGGTAGATGCCCCATCCCTGGAGACATTCAAAGCCGGGCTGGACAGGGCTCTGAGCAACCTGATCTAGGTGCAGATGTCCCTGCTCATGGCAGAGGGTTGGACTAGAAGAGCTTTGAAGGTCCCTTCCAAACCAAACCATTCTATGATTCCATGCTTCTACTCAACTGTTCTGGTTTTGTTAAAAACAAGTTTCTCTTTTAGTGAATTTTCCTTTCAGCTAAAGTCTTCTTACTAACTGCACTTTTCTGAAAGCTAGATACATGTTTTGGTAGACATAGCAATGGAATGCAAGGTCATTGATAAGGATGCACATCCCGCGAGAGGGGCGAACTGAACAGGTGACTAAAACTGACCATCCCAAAGTATTCCATCCCATTCACGTGATACACCATATAAAAGTCAGACATCATGAGGACCCTTTCCCCTACGGCTGACATCTGGGGAGAACCTTGTGAGTCATCCCTGTGAACTGAGGCCTAGTGACAGACTGAATCCAGTTCCGGTTGGCTGCAGAGTCCAGTCCAGGACTTCTGGGTGCAGGCCCTGATGCTGCTGGAGCGGTGCTGATGGGTGCCAGGACTTTCAAGATTGATTTTGTATATTTTGTATTATTTTCTCTATTTTATTGGTAGCATTAGTAAAACATTTTAAATTTTTTCCAATTCTTTCTCTCTGTTTTTCTTTGCCTTCTTTGCCTTCCAGTCGCCTGTACTTAGTGGGGAGGGGGAGTGGGGGCTAAAGGGAAGCTGGGGGAGAGAGGGGGCTAACAAAACATCTGCCATGGTTTATTGTCACCCTGCAATCAAACCTTGACATCAACCTACTGTTTGATTCTACTTTGCTAGAATTATCTCAAGTACTTTATTGCTTCCACAGGTACTGTGGGATTATGAAAATACTTGAAAAAAATGATTCACCACCAACTCCATATCAGTAGGCAGTGTAACTGTCTGGGATGATTCAGACTAAGAAATCCTTTTGGGAAGGTTCATTTTAAAATGCTTATAGAGAGTTTTTTTAATATATTATTTGCACATATATTTTTCCAGCCCTTCAAATCTTGCAT
Organism: Columba livia; assembly: GCF_036013475.1. NCBI lineage: Eukaryota > Metazoa > Chordata > Aves > Columbiformes > Columbidae > Columba > Columba livia. The sequence continues at coordinate 155,096,978 of NC_088602.1, read as the reverse complement.
TGCAGTATGTTTCCCAATAAAGAAACTGTCATGTAGGCAGTGCCTGTCCCTGGTCTTCCCTTGCTACTTTTCTTCAGCTTTCTGATCATCTGTGGCTGCAGGAATTTGGTACTTTATACTTCTTTTGCAGGAATGTAACACCTACACAAAACTGGTATTAAATTGAGGCCTTATGATTTAAAATGTTGGCTAAAAAATGAATTTGTGTACTGAGCTGCTGTAGACTCTGACAATAGGTGAAATTTTCTGCCTATATGATCGGGGAAGCATAGCCCATAAATCAAAATGAAAATTATTATTATGGAAAACAAACACATTTTCTGGTACAGTCAAAGGTGTTTCTTTATCTAGAATTACTTTTTTTTTTTTTTAAAGTAAAATTAATTACAAATGTTTTACATTGCATTTAGCACACTCATCAGAAACAGTAACTTTATAATAAATATTTGATTTCACATTTTACCTGATATGTGACCATGTTCACCGTGACTGACATAGGAGTTACTGACATTATCTGTTTGTTTTTCTTTAATTTTTAAGTGTAATTCAGCATTTGAGTTCTTAGTAGACGACAGTTTTCTTGTAGACATGTTGGTATTGCACCTGTTATGATGAATTTAACAACCATAAGCCAAATGAAGCACACTCACTTAACAGGGAGGTTTAAGAGCTGAACAGGATCAGAAGGAAGACTTCACTGTGACACTTCCATTTGGATACAGCAGAAATGGGCAATCACATGGTTTCTCACAATTTTAATTCTTGGTGCCCTGCCAAAGTGATCGGAGTTATCAACTGATATTTTTTTCCAACTTCAAAAGCATCTCCCAGATCCTCAGCAAACTCTTCAGCCTTAATTGAAAACACCTCATTGCCTGTGTTTGCTGAAATGGGGAAAAATGTCAAAATATTTAACATAGAGACAAATTGTTGGACAAAAGATGCCCTGTAGATAATTTGTTGGGACAACAGGATACTTGGTTGGAAAAAGGAGGTAAGTATGTAAAAAAGATTTATGACTTACATGGTTCTCTGCACTAAACTCAAATCTCCTAGTAAATGAACTTTTCTTCTGGTTCCATCTCGTGCCATTTTAATGCCTACGGTGATGGAGATGGGAAGAATATCAGGGAGAGGTATTCTAAAGAAAGAGCAGACATTTCTGTTTGCTTTCAGACATTTTAATTAATGCTCTCCTACCTTATAAGAATATATGTGAGCTTTTAATTATTAATAGGAATTCAGAATACTCTAAGCACAGGGCAAGTAGATAGGAAATCTAAAACTAGAAACTAGTATAATTGTTTTGGTGATTTAGCAGCAGCGTTTGTAACTCATACAGTCCTCAGGAAGCAATAAAGGGATTCTTGCTGAGATGACAGACACAAATGATTAATTAAAACTAACAGAGGACTAAGAGGGCCAGTTTTGCAGGAGGTAGGTGATGCCTCTCCCAGTTACAGTGGAGTGCCTGCATTGCTTAAATGAGCTTTTGTAATGTTCATGCTCACAAGGGGAATGCTTAATGTGGATAATCTCTCTAATCACTATGCAATCTGGAAGTTTATTTTTTCTGGAAAGGTCACCGGGAGAGCTTTTTGAGAGAGGGGATGAAAAGGGTGTGAACTCTGAGAAGTTGTAACCTGAGAGGGAAGAAAAATCCTGTCCTTCTAGGGCTGTGGAAAGGAACAAAAGAAGGAAGATGAACCAGACAACAGAGGGGAATACAGCAAAAATGTCACTAGAGGCATGAAATGTCTCCTGTAAGGGAATCAGTGGGAGTTGTGTGCTATCAGTGTCCAAAGCTGGCAACAGAGATTCTCAGGACAGCAGTGAACACTATTTAACTGAGGAAAGTTATCACCAGATGTTGTTTCTTCTTTCTTGCACTCATCATTATTTTGTCCTGATGTATCTCTCATTTCTATCCTCTACTTTTACCCTTCTGTGTGTAAACATGTACACTTCTAGTCTGAAAGCATCCTTAGTCATAACTTGCAGTTACGGTAACTGGAAAGACTGAAATATTTCCCCTATGCCTTTCAGGGTGGAGAAAAGATAACCTTAATGTGTATTTTTAAACATATTTTGTAAAATTCTCTATGCACTGTTAGTTTGAAGAGTTATAATTATCACAAACACTGTAACTTCCAAGAAAAATAGGAATATTGTATTGATTTTTGTTGGCTTACACAACCAAGATTTATAATGTGGCAGTGTGAGCATTATCTAATATTTGATAGCAAAAGTCCCCAAACCCACTGAAAAAAAAAAAAATATATATATATATTAAACATATGTGTGTCTATCTCTACTGCATAGCCCTAGAATCCCAGGATTACCTGATAGCTGAGGCTGGAAGGAACATCAGTAAGTCTGCAGCCCAGCCTGCTGCTCCAAGCAACATCAGCCATGAATTCACACCAGGTTACTCAGAGCTTTATCTAGCCAGGTCTTGAAAACTTCCAAAGATGGAGACTGCAAAACATCTCTGGAAAACCTGTTCCAGCGTTTGACTCTCCTCATTGTGAAAAATGAGTGTGTACATACTGGTGTGTGCCAGTGAGCCAATATTGTTCTTCAGGAAGACACGCAGGTCAGAAACATGCAAGGGCTTCATGTTGATACTTCAAAGTATTCACGCCAGGATTCATGAATTATGTTTTTTAATCGTGGTGTATGTGTGTAAGTGTATATATTTGTGGAAGGCTGAAGAGAATGCAGAGGACTGCTGGTTAAACAGAGAGCCTCACAAATGCCCAGCTGGCTAACACCCAAACCAGATTAACATCTAAAAAAGGCTACAACTTGTACATTCAGGTGAGTATTTTATGATATGTAATACAAGAAACATCTGTGGCTCCAGCCAGCTCCTCATGAAAGGAAGTTCTGATTACAAAGCTGTCATAGCAATATACACTAATCTATATACTTAATGGAAATTTCAAGGACAGTAGAGCACTGAACAGTTCTCACCCTCTGGAGCTGGGAAGTGATGTGAATCACAACCCTTCAAAACCCCAGAGGCAGAACATAATGTTTCATGAGTTTAGTTTAAAAATAGTAAATGTTCTTTTTTCTGGTATGCTGGTTTTAAATCCGTATCATTCACTTCTTCTTCCTATGCAGGCCTGAAATCTATCGAAAAATGCACCTACTTAAAAAGCAAACAAATAGCAACCAGGACCATTGTATAATGTAACGAAACTATAAGCTTGACTTTACACTGACAAATGGGGCCTTTCACTGCAAAAGGCCCTTGGTGTAAGAGTCAGGCCCAAGAGTTTTAGTCCAACCAGATCAATACTTTCTACAGCAGGATGATGATTTTTAATAAACCCACAAAATTTAAGGCATGAGTTTCTGCTTGGTATTGACAGAAATCTCAGCTCAAGAGAGAAGAAAGCTGATGCTCTCTTCTAAAACTCTGAACTCCTGATCCTGCTCTATAGATCACGTCTCTTTCCTAAATAATGCGGAAGGGTCAACACGAGAAGATGGATGGGTCTGACATGGACTGTTTTCTGTGCACTACCCTGCTTGCACTGAGAGCTCTCCTGGCTTCAGCGCTGTGTGTTACAATTGCATTTCTGACCATCCAGACATACGGTTCATACCATTCTCTACTCTGTCCTTGCGATGCCCTTTGCACTGTGACTTGGTGGGGTCACTGGAAGACAGTCCTGCAGCTGCAGCCTGCCCGCACTCCGGAAACCGTCTCAGTTACAGAGTGTTTAGGACTCTTCCAAAATACCTCTGTTTCTCTGTTTTTTTTTTTTTTCAGAGCATAAAGGCTTAAGGTTGCTGGTGAAAAACTTAGGATAGACCAAGTCCTAACATCCTTCATCAGATATAATTTAAATTTTATTCCATCAAAACTCCCACTGACTGCACTAATTCTATAGAGATTTGACCCTATCACATTAGCACATTGCAATCAGCTATAAAAACAGCAACAGAACTGAATCCCAGGGAGTAACATCGCAGTAACATACATTATTTCCATCCAGTAAAAAGATCTTCCAGGATTTTATTTTCTGGCCAATTCTAAAGCTAAACACATTACTCATCTGTGCACAAGTCTGTTTGCTTCCAGGCCAAAACTCACTAGAAAAACAGGAAATAAGAAGATTGTGATACATAAAACTAGGTTGCTCTGCTTTGATAGTTTGTCAAAGCCACAAAATATGTTTTCCATTAGCTTTCAAGTATGGGGTGAAATGTTTAGTGCATCTGACTGTCCATCCATACACCCATCTTATTTTTTCTGAGCAGAGCAAAAGTTCAGCACAGTTTTCAGCTGTATTTCTTTGAGTCCTTTGTTTAGAGAAAACAACTGACATCAAAATTTCAGTGGTGTTTTGCTCTTACTGATAAGCCTACCCCTGTGAAAGGGTAGTAAAATGGAGGCAAGGGCCAGACATTTAAAAGCACGGTTCTGCTGGTGCCAGTCTGAGCAGTTCGGAAGGTGCAGTCCTTCCTAACCTCCTTCCTAAAGGCCACTAAGAGCAAAAGAAAGTAATTGGAAAAATGTCATCTATTTCCATGTGCACTGCATTACTCCCCAAAGAGCAGCATGCAACCTTCATTTCCACACTCCTTAACTTGCATTCTCCACCAAACCTTCATGCATTGTCCAGCCCCATATAGCTCTTTATTTTCAAACCATGTTTTCAGAACCGGATGAAGTGATTTGGTGCCTGGTGTTTTCTGAAAGACTCTTAGAGATGTCTTAAGATTATGCTTACTACCCTTAAGCCTTAGAAACTGTGGCAACTTTGACTCCCTGTCCTGAAAATGGAACTCCAAATTTTTATTTTTTTATTTTTGTCATCTTTGAAAATAGATATATGTGACAATGCTGTATAGATGTGGGAAATAATTATCATAATCAAGTCTGAATATGCCCAAACACTCCAATTTTTAACAATTGATTTCACTAGAAGTACATATGTTTTTTTCACTTACCTGTCTTTATTAATTGTGCTTTTAATGATTGTATGCAAGAAATCAGAAAGTCCCATTTACTTGTGATTATATTAATCTTAAATACAGAGCCAAGTCAACTATAGTTCAAGTCTTCTTAATTTATTAAACCTTTGGACAATACTGAGCTTTTCTAGAGTGTAAAAATGTTACTGGTCATACTAATGTAACAGCACCAGCACAGACAAGCAGATGTTTTTAAGCTAGCTTTGGTATGACTCCAACACATATGCAGTGATTTTTGAAGAAAAGTTATTATATCCATATACTGAATTTATTCAAACGCATGCCTTGTCCCATACTGAACTTGCTCAGGTAGGTAAGTCTTCAGTGGTGATACAGGTCTCTGTGTCTGTTAGCTGACCCAGCAGTCTTTGGACATCACAGTTTTCAGGGATTAAATCTTAAAAATCTTCTGTGAAATTAAGAATGAGTCAGGCAGTGGAATGGCCAATGCTAAACTAGTGGTCAAGTGGTTTATTACTGTCATGAAGTTATTCCAGTCAGTCCTTGTCTTCTTCCTGTGTTCCCTCCCAAGTTTATATTTTATGACAGAAAGGTGGAATTGCAACACCAACATATATGGATGATGGGGTAAAACACAAACCTTTAAATACTTCATTGGCTTCCCAAATTATTGGCCCTAAACTTGAGGAGTCCACAAAAATACAAATTCAGTCCTGTGGCTTAGTGTTTACAGTAGACAAAGAAGATCCAGGAATTACAGCTAACATGCAAATCAAGTGATTGCTGCTGGCAATCCTTATAAAACCAAGTGAATGCTGGGAATATTGAATGTATCTGTAAATAAATTTCTTGAACATTCAATAGAGAATACAGATATGAAGTCATTGAGATAACGTATTAGCTTTTTTCCCCTACAAAAGGTGATTTTAAAAAAGGCAAAACCTGTAGTGAATTTCAGGACTTTGATGAGGATCATATAGTGATGGTATAGCCATGATTTTGCAATTAGATGAGGCCTGAAAATGTCTTGACAGTGGAGAGTGTGTGGACTTATTGTCAGGAATTACCTCATCTTTGTGAGGTGGGCTACAAGTGTGAAACTGAAGTTAGATACAAGCTTGGCATTGTGTTGTGGAACAAACTACATTTTAATGTATCAAGAAGGTATTTAAACCATTGTACCAAATTTCTCACTGACATGTATAACCCCGGGTGTCAATCAGCATATGATACATACACCCTAACCATGTAGTCACTATTATTATATATTGCTCATTTTAAAGCAACAGTTTAAAAAGCAAAACCAAAGTTTGCAGCTGGTGAATGTTGCTAAATACCATACACTTCACAGAGTGTCCAACAGCCTTAAGCAATGCCACAATTCTTCACAGAAACAGAGTTGCAAGATAGGACCCAGCAGCAAAGGCAAAATATGTCCAAAATCGCACCTAATTTCTGTGGCAGGAACATATTCTTTCAATGGTAATTGAGCTGGGTTCAAATGTGCTAATTTGCTTTGGCCTGGATTTTTCTAAATCTAAAACACCATATATTGGTGATCACATCTGTTCCTAAGGCTGAAAGACGAGACCATGTGAAGGACTTTGGTACCCATAGTGCTCTGAACACCACCACCCAAAATTGCTGCCCTTCAGACCAGTGCTCAGATGTGACCTCACCTGGGAGGCATCTAAAGTCCTTCGGTTGTCAAACATCCTGAAGGTTCAGCCTCTGCACATGTGCAGAAGCACTTCAGTTTCAACAGAGCTCAGCAAATCGTTTTGTGTCTCATGCATGTTCTGCGTGTACCTCACCAGAATTCAGAAACAGGAGTTTCTCTGCTGAAGTGTCTTTGGTGGTCTACTCCAGGAGGTCTCAAAGCCTCTCTCATGCACCATGAGGGACATTCTTGGAGGCTACTGATGCCAGTTAAATGGTGGTGTGGTTGGTGTGGTACCATCACTCCCTTTTTCACAGAATTGCCCCAGAGCTGCAGTTCGCTCCTTTGCCTGGGAGTGTTAACAACTCCTATTTCACAGCTCCTGTCTCTTTCAGAAACTGGCCTAACCACTAATCTGTGAGTTACTCCACCTTCCAGTTGAATCTGTGCCCTTGTGAAGAAAGAATCAACAATTTCTGGGGCCAGAGGGAATACCCAGATGGAGTCTGGCTTTGTGACTGCAGCTCTCTTGCTGGTGGGCAGGATGCTACTGGTCTTTTGGCTGTAAATGAGCAGTACAGTACCCATAATAAGGCTAGTATGGGAAGGAAACCTTCCCTAGAGGCAGCTCCTGTGATACTTGAGAGGGATCAGTTCCCACCAGTTGCTCTAGACAGTGGCTGAGACTTGCCACTGGCAGCAGTGGGACAGCCAGAGGAAGCTGGAAGGGAGGACACCAGGGGAGGGGCCACCAGCAGCAACTGGAAGTGGCTATATGGAAATGAAAGGTATATCTGAGGGACAAGCGTGCCCACCTTCCTTCCCAGCCCCCTGCTCCTTGCACCCACCCCAGCACAGACAGCAGGCTGGAGAGGAAGGACATCAGAGACTTGCATTTCAAGGAAGGCAGCATCAGCGAAAGCTGCTTGTTATGGCAATGAACAAACCAAAACCATCTATTCTGGAAGCAGACACTGGAGCTGAGGTGACTCCCCTGCCACCTGGACAGTGCTCACCCTTTCTCTGGCATTTTTGCTGCCCTTGGACATGTCCTGCCACCTTCAGAGCCAAGCACTTGAGCGGCAAGCACGCTGTGCGAGCAGATCCTCACTCAGTAGGCGTGCTCCTTAACCCAGGACGTGTCTGCCTGTTCTGCTGGCTCTGGGATTTATTGTTTGCCAAACCGAATACCCTCAAAAACAGTATTGTGTTCCCAGTGAGATGTTAAGTGCTGGGGGAGTGGGAGGGTTCAGCAAAGTCCTCCTTCCCCATGCTTCATTAGCAGGCAGTCTCTATCCTTCCCCCATACAAAGCAAACACTCAGCTATCAGGGTGAAAATCTAACTGCTGGGACAAATTATAAACTTCGGCAAAAAAAAGCACGAACAATAAAAGCTAGTGACTGGTTCTTTATTAGAGGCTTTTCACTCCAGGTTCATGCATGGGAGGTCTGGATTCATGTGGTGCGTGAAGCTGAGCGAAGGAACATAGAGAATGAGGGATTAAATCAAAGGGAGGGTGGGGTGATGGAAACCGTGGGAGGGAAGAACAAGTGGCAAGAAAGAAGGGAGGAGGGGAGATAGGAAGAGTACAGGCAGTTGAAGAATGGGAACAGGTTAGTGGGAGATCACACAGATGATGTGAATCATCCTGTGCTGATGTCTTCTTCCACTCTGTTGACCACTGGAGCTATCCCTTGACAATTCGTTCATGATGTCTCCCTGAGAACACAAGTCTCATGTTTCCAGTGAGCAGAAGGTGAACCGTTGAAAGTTAAAGACTAGAAATCAGTAACTTTTGGAAGGGATGCAGCTCTTCACAGTTCTATGGAAATAGAGCTGAACTGGAAACTTCATTAAAAAGCTAAGTCCTTGCCACCTGGCAGGTTTCCTGTTTTTTAAAGGGGTGATTACAGTCCAATAATGTGTTTTGCTAAATTGTGGAAAAATATGCATTTTTAATATGGCATCCCCAAAAGAATTCTTTTCACCGAGTTGTATTTTTCTCCTTTCATAATCAATTTGAGATGCGTAAATATCGGTATATGATATTTGCAACTGGAGTCAGTTGCAGAGCTTTTTCTGAATTAAACTTGCCATCCAGCAGACATTTGAGCATTTTTTGTAAGGAACAAGGAGACAAGCTTTAAGGGTTTGTCTTTCCTTGTGGGCTGCAGGATTTGGCTAGTCCATTTGTACAGAGCATATATCTGTCTTGAAGACTTTTCTGGATCTGGGCAGGGATGTCTTGGACTTCATCTTCCACCACAAATATCCCCCTTGAGGTTCATTCATCTGTCCCAGTAGTGTTGCCAAGAAGAATTAATTGAAGTAGCATCTAACAGTATTGTTGGACACTGTGATTTTAATTTCAAAAGTGACTAAAAACAATTTTTTTCAGCTGGGCCTCAGTGCCCTTGCTGGCAGCCATCTTGTTTGAGAGGGTGACTCTCCATTCTTCTCATCTTTCAACAGTCTTCTCTCACCAGATACTTTCTTGATGGTATTTTCACAAGTTTTGGGGCACCTGCTCTTTTATTCTGGAGGGTTTTGATGGAAGCTCTGAAGATAAGTGGGTATCCAGACACATCTGGCCCTGGCAAGGTGTGTCTTGTACCTGGCATCCTAGGCACCTACAGTCCCTCCAGTTGTGCTCCCCAGGGTGGACAACAAATTGGGCAGAGGGTGGCTTTACTTTGCTTCTGCTGACAAGCGTAGGGGCAGCCTAAGGGCAGCTTTTACTGAGCGTAAAATTTCCTATATATTAGCAACTAGAGGGTGTTCTCTTTGCTACAGTTTTGCTGATGAACCACCAGTGTCACGTCAGGCATTACAGAGGCAAAATCCCGTCAACTAGAACACCATGACTGACTAAATATCCAAAATACTGCTGAACATTAGAAAGATATATGAATGTACATTTTAGGGAGGTCATCTAGCAGTCAAGATCTGAAAAAGGAATAAAAACATGTAAATAAAGGTGAGAAACGTTGGTTCCCTGTTTTTGAGCACACCCAGAATATGCATGGCAAAGCTCCTTTACAAACAGAAACAAGATAAGCCCACCCAGGTACTGCTGGTAAAACACAGCAGAAACACGGTCCTTGGGTGTTAGATTTACCTCCACATCTTTGGAATTAAGAACTCTGGATACAAAAAAGACATGCAGTCTTAGAAATGGAGTTAATAGCATGTTTCCAAATACAAGCAGAAGAATCACTGTGTTAGAGGATTTAAATTATTTATGTCTTCTTTATCTAGTTGGTTTGTCTGAGGTGGCGTTTTATCTGTATCTCATTAAAAAGAGTAAATAATCTATAGTCATGGGTGTATAATATTGCATGGGCAGGTCTTCCTGTAACTCCAACATCAACATGTGGAACTGCTGTAATCCAGACTTGGAACAATTCCCTAAGCAAAGATAGACCCTTACTTTGTTTTTGGCTTTTAAACCTGATTGCAAATTTCTTATCCTTCTTTGTTGCTGTTGTTGAAATGCTGCTCAGCATTCCAGTAAGACTGGAAATCTTGATTAATTTTTCAAATGTACTTTATTTCCAACGTGACACAGGGAGTGGTTTCATCTATGCCCACTGTGAGAACTTTTCAAACTGAAGATGTATCAGCAAAAATGATATAATATGTTCCTCATTGTTGAGAATTGTGTGCTTTATGACAAGAAGACAGAATAAGATTTACCAGGAGAAGATTACCAGATGCTGTCAAGAGAGCAAAGGAGGTCTTTAGCTCTCAACCAGGCTGAGTGCTTGTTCCTTACCAAGCGAATAAAGTCCTGGCACTGTAACAAATGCTGCATGTGTACTGGAAGGTTTGGGAAAAAGTCAATGAGTAATAAAACGTCCTAATTGAATGGGGATAGAGTTAGCTTTGAAAGTCACAACACAGTTTCTTTGCAGATGTCCAAATTAAAGCACATCTAATTGTATATATAAAAAATATTCTTGAGCATTCCATTTATTGATTAAAAATGTCAGTCTCTTATAATTTATGGAGACTGTGAGTTTTAGAAAGCTGTTTTCCCTGTTTGTCCTCCTTGCCACTACTGATGGAATAAGCTACAAGCACTGACTTCCAACATAACAGCTAAGTAGAAATGTGCTGGTGATTGGTAGTCCATATGGAAGATCAGGTATGTTCCTGTGTTGGCCAGATTGTTGTCTCGCACTAAACACACAGACCTTCCGAGAGAAGGAAATAAATTTTCTACTCCCTATTCCCATAACCATTTGCTTTTCTTGTTCTTTTATTTTCTTACCCCCCCACCTTCTTTTTTTTGCTGATTTTTTTTTTTTTTACATTAATGGAATTTATCTCTACTATGGCTTCCAAAAGCTTTCAGAAGTAAAAGAGAGCTATATACAAAAAAAAAAATTCCTGATTGTTACCCAATTTAAGGCAACTAAAATATGGGATTATAGATAAGCAAATCTAAGAGGTATCAAGATAAAAATTAATAGTTCAGGCTTAATGACAGTAGCACTATGAAAATCAGTAATGTATTTTCAGGTAAATATGTGAGTACACGCATGAATGAAGTCCTGGAGGAATGTATACATTGGCTGCACAGTAAGTGATGGAAAGAAAACAAAAAGGAGACATTTAAAAATGAGAACCTGAATAAACACTGTTGGTACTGAAGTGGTTAAGGGCTGAGAGAACTGTGGTTTAGCATGTGCATTTGAAGGTTTGAGATGGAGAGAATGAACGATATTTTTATTGAACAGGAATGCAGTTGGCTTCAAAAGCTGGAAGTCAGCTCTATAAGTATGGTGCTAATCAATGCATTAAAGCCAATTTTTCTGATTATGTAAAGAGGGACTGTTGATTTAACTTAAGCCATAAAGTTCATCTTTTGTTACAGAGAAGAAGTGGAAGCAATGGATAATGTACACAAAGTAAAACCTGATAAAGAGATCACCAGAACTTCACCAGAGGAGAGAGAGTTTGCTTAGCTCTGTTTTAACTTTTTTGTTTCCTTGTTTGTTTTATTATCCTATAAGTGCAAGTGAAAAGGAAAAGTTATTATTATCAGATTGATTCCTATAGCTGAACTTAAAAACAGGAGAAAAAGTATTAACAAATTGAGGTAACGGTGCCTCCATCTCCAAACACATTAAACTGTTTCTCTCCATGAGGATAAAGGTACCTCCACGATTAATAGAGTCATGGCTAACAGGTCACTAACACGTAAACAATGTCTGTGTATGTAACAAAGTACAGACAGGTAGATGTGACTTCATGTCTGTAAAATATTGAACACTGTGAAAAAGAAAAGGTGAATCAGTTAAGTACAGATGTACCTATTATGGTAAAAAGTACTTTGAAAGATTGTATAGCATCATGTATATTTTTATAGCACTGAGGTTATAAAAAGTCACTTTGTGCAGGGCAATATTGGGGTTATTTTTAAATGCCTGTGGGAGGCAATTGATGGAAAGGAAATACATGGTCTAAACCAGAGGTTTGTCGTTTGTGGATACAGATAAAACAACTTTCTGTATGTGTGCAATACGCAAACGTTCCACTTTAATTAAAAAGGTTTTTGGGGTTGTTGTATTTTTTTGTTTTGTTTTGGGCTTTTTTTGTTGTTGTTTTTGTTGTTGTGGTGGGGTTTTTTTTGTATGGTTGTTGTTGTTGTTTTTCTAAAAGAGGTGACCAGGTAATATTAGAAATGTACAACAATGTTAAAAGAAAAACATATTGCCACTGGGTTCATATAATTGCAAATCCACCTGCTCACTCAGGGTGTGGTAATCCAAAATATGTTTTAACTTTGCTGTTTATTAGTCAAGATAGATCAGAACAGGAGACAACTCTCTGAGTGGTTTTACTGTACAGATATTGCTACATTAAATCGCAAATCAGCCTGTGCAAAATGTCTGTGAAGACCTGCAACTAAAGCCATCAGGTGATTGCTTATATTTTAACTTAATCACACATGACCTTATAGCTTGGTTAGAAACAGGACAGGTGTGTATGTGAATTCTTTCACTGGATAAAGTGACAAAAATACGTGCATTTGCAGTGTGATTTCCACGAATGGACATGCTTATGATTACATGACGTGTAGAAATGACCATCAAACTCCATCACATAAAGGCTGTTGTTTGATAGCTTTAAACTGATGCCTTTAGGTGCGTGCTAAACTACTGAGGTACATGCTGAAACACCCTAAGTTCACTAGTAGCTTTCCAAACATCAGTCTGTTTAAGTAACAAGGATGTTACTCATACTGCAGCCATGGTGGGAACCCCTCTTAATGGTGGCTCCGCACAGCTACGGGCATTTTCAAATGAGGTTTTCCCTTTTACAGTTGTAATTTTAATTGTTAGAACAATTTTTTTAACTGCACAAACATTTTTTGCTATAAAAATAGCAAAATAAGAAGCAGCAATACACCAAAGTTGTGGACTACAGGCCATCCTTGGGCCTATAAAGGCCATTACGAGGCAGGACTTGGTAGGACATAGCAGATGACTACTTGAAGAGCCTTTGCTTATTCCTGATCAGAAGCCTTTAGCCAAAATGGTATTTGCAGTAACCTTTCTGCTCTTGTGAGTGACACAGCTTGCCACTTGCAGACTGTCAGAAGGGGAAGTTTTGGTTGCCTGTAAAAATGCTGCATATGTAATATTAGAAATAATACCTGCTGTAGGACAGGTGACAGTAAACCAGACTTCATGGGCTGGCCCTGCAGTAGTTTCTCCTGGAATCACAGAGATTGTCCCTGTGCTTCCTTGCTTTTCGGAGTAATAAGTTTGTGATGATGAGGACACATTTTGAAGAAACTTGCCTTCAGCTGAAGAAAAAGATTCTGGGGCCAAATTCCTGTGTACCAGAATGGAAAGGGCATGCTAGTAGGAAACGGCATTACAAAGCATATAGTCAGAGAAATGGAAACAAAACTGCAGTGTCCCAGACCTCAGAACAGTCCAGATACCATCAGTGAAAGGACAAGATTGGCTCAGAGTAATGTGCATCCCAGAGAAGCCGGACAACAGCCCTACTGTAGCTTAATTCTGTGAATACAGAGGATTAGCACAGTAACAGCCCGTACCAGAAGACCACAGTGCTGTGTTAGTGGCTTAGGGACAGTATTAAACCTTCATAGAAAAATACCCCTGCAACGCAGGATGGCTTTGAAAAGACTGCTAGTGAAGGGTAGAGGAGCCTGACGTGTGATTCTTCTCAGGAACCTTGTCCAAACACTGTCTAGAGAGTCTTTGTCATTACAAAGATATGCAATACCTAATATAAGTTCGTGGCAGCCCCACACGCCATCGCAGACAGAGACGATCATTTATTGACACAGGACGACTGTTGTGTGACTCTCCACTCAATGGATTTATTACACAGAATTATTCACACCACAGTCTGCAAGAATCTGGTTTTCCCAAAGTAGCCTCAGCAGTCTTAGCATCATGTAACAGTGAATTTAACAATCTATTTCCAAGTAAAATTGAAGGGTCACCTTAATCTCCTGTGTCAGGATCTGATCCTATACTACAGTGCCAATAGTCTTATGAATTGTAACAACACTTTTTGGGAACTCTAACAACATTTCAAATGGATAAGTCCTTCTGAACAACACATTGATACATTTTAAATTTCCTGTCTGCGTTTTTCTTTCTTTACCTTAACTCACCATTTCTAGAGCTACAGTAATATTAATGGAGCTATAGCATTTATTGTAGGATAAAGTGCAGAGGGCCTGTAAAATAAGAGCAAATTGACTATATGACAGTTTAGGCAAAATAGCATCACTTTCTGCACTCCATACAGAGTTATAGTAAACTTACCCTATTTTTCTGTGTTTGTTTGCAGGACGTAACCACAGATTCACTGTCTATATTTTGCGGTTTCTGATTTGGTGTCTAATTTTCCCAAAGTATTTAGCAGATCACTTTGAAATGTCCAGAAAACATACATTTTAAGCAAATAGAGCAACAAGTTGCATTTCAGTCTTTGCTTAAATGTACAAGTTGAAAGAGCCAAAAGTGCAACAGGGCTGCTGCAAACTCTTCTGTGCCCTGGAGCAATCTTACACCAGAAGGATAAGTGGTTTATTTGGTTATTCAATTTAAAGTCTTTTCTGATTGCAATGAAGTGACAGTATCCTTCTGTAATAGGAAAGTTTGTTATAGAAAATTTTACTGAAAGGCTCTTTTGTTCTACCTTTATTATTTTTAAAATAACTTTTTATTAAATGTGTTTATGAGCCTCCTGTCAATTTACTTCATGCACAGCCTGAGCGTTCTAACCAGAGATGAAACTAAGGTTCTGATTTTTAAGTCTTTTCAAACTATGAAGTGTTGGGTTTACCACTTTTACAGAGAAAAGGATGAGTCAAGATAGCCAGTTCCAAGAGTGGATTTAGTCTTAAGGTTTGGATTATATGACTTTAGATAAATAAATAAATAAATATAAATATAGTGATTTTGCTTTGGGTTTTAACACTGATGTTTCAGCTTCATCAATATTTGAATATTTCTGGTTTAATGTCCTGATAATGTCATTTCTCTGTGTATATCTTGTCATTCTTTATATTCTAGTATTTAATATGAAGACTTGCTTTCTACTCCAAATATCTTCTTCTTAATGAAACTTATGCTTAATCTTTAACTATATATAGAGAGAGACTTAATTTAGCCCTTACATAAGTAGATATGTCTTCCAGGAACTTGAAAGTACTTGTATCTATTTATGCAAACCAGAATTTGACTCACTGCTTTTTTTTTTTGTGAATAAGGAATAAGGAACAACAAGGAGCTTAGGTTGTTATCATGTCATTAGTTATACAAAATGCATTGGACCCACTTCTTTGCTGATATTACACAAATACATCAAAGCCTTCATATCCATGAATTGCTTAGCAACTTATGCTTTTTGTGTTTACTTGATAAGACTCCTGAGTGCTCAGAATTTTTGCTGGTTGAATGGTGTTGAATCAGAACCTGAGATCCATAGATTACCAGCCTGATTGCTGTCTCCAGTCTTATGGGTCTCTCATTAATGAGAATGGTGTATTCAAACTCCAGGTATGGATGGGAGCATAAAAAGGTGAAAATAGCTGGATTTTGAAGGGTGGAGGGGGGTATGTTCACACTATGGTCAGAAAATGTTCTGCATTATCAGTGGGCACTTCCAAGTCAAATTTTCTTCTTCTCTTATTTTTGCTGATAATTTATCCTTTTAAGTGACCGTATCTGCTCTCATCCAGTTCATTTGGACATTTTTTTTACTTTCCCAAAGCTTGTTAGCACCCTCCTTTTTAATAGCTTTGGTAGATTGTTTCCTGCCACTTTTATGTCTTTCTCAAAAGTAATCAGAATTGGCTGAAGCCCCCAGTAGACACTGGCCATCCCCACCAAGCTAAGGCAATTGATTAAAATATCAATGGCTTTTAATGCTACCCTCTTTAAAATCCAAACTATCCAACTGTAGCATTTCACTGATACTTCTTATATTAGTGGAAGTAACACAAAAGAACTGTTGAAGTTGCTGAAAGAAAGACTTCTACCCAATTTTAAAGATACAGGGAGGAAAGCACCTAGTGAACTCTTAAAAAAAGAAAGATCCTTGAGTATATTTGGACAGAAAAAGGCTCTCTGATTTTAAATCCCCAAAGCACCACAGCTAGTAACTTTGAAAAAGTATATGTTCTGTGTAATGCTCAGCCTCAGATAAAATGTCATTTTTTGGTTAAACATCCTGCTTGGGGGTTTGACTGGACATTAACATATGATGCTGTGGTTATCACTGAATAAATGGCTTAAACAGATTTTATAAGGACTTTTTGCAATTATAAGCATTTATTCTTATATGTAATGCTCTCTTATCCACTTATTAGATTATCTCTATGGTTGTGTAATTGTTTTATGTTTTATGAACAAACTTTTAAATATATGTCAGCAAGAAGGTTCAACGAAAGGAGAGAATTATATGAACAAAGAGAAGAAATCGATTTGTGAGAGCTCATATACTGCAGTATACAAAACCACGCAGCTCCTTTCAAACTAGATGTTAAAGTTGAAATTGGTAGCTGGCATTACATGGAAAATCAGTGTCATCCATGAGGTCAGCAAGCCAGGGTTCTGAAAAGTCCCATTATCATTTTTGTTTCACCCTGAAAACCTGACATAGAGTGGAAATTGTATTCTTACGTTTTCCTAATTTCCTAAGTATTTTCCAAAGTAATAAATATCGCAAAGCATTTCTTATGCCTCATTGCACTATCAGAGTGCTATTAGGGGGGCAACAGCAGGTAAAATAGGGATTATAGAGCCAAAAGTCACTAAAGGCTCGGGAGATTGTGGCCACTGATGACGTGAAGGCACACTGCCATCTAAGAGAAGAGAAGCAGCTGATGAATGAATGTTTAGAGTGGTTTGTCTTGCTATGACCTAGATTGCTTCCTAAATATTTCTGAGAAGTCCATCAGTTTTTCCCCAGTGTTAACAGAGAGAAAGAAAAAATGTTTGTAGCCAGAAATTACCAAATACTTGAGCTAATATAAATCAGGTAGACAGTGGTAGGAAACAAGCAAATTAAGTGACTAATGTCATAGACTCTGACCCTGGAAAAAGACAACATGGAAGCATTTAAACGTTGTCCAGATTTACCTAACGTGGCAGGCAAAAGTTATATTCATTTCAGGGGTACAGGTATTTGGTTTATTTGAATTCCTTGAGCATTCAGTTGAATACAATGCTGCGAGTACAAATGCAAGCACAGGACTTTGTTAGGCCTGATGGTAATGAAAGTGACAGGAAGGGTTTTGATGTTGTGTGTCCATAAAAGAAGTCACAGTGATAGCTTTGAGGCAGATAAGGACTTTCAGAGTTCAAGTTTATCAATGTCAGCTTCAGCTGGAGGTATGCAGTTTCTCCTCTATACCTAGAAAATGGCTAAAAATCAGTCAGTAAATACAGTGGGTGAAATAACATGGAAGTAATAGAATAGCCTGTTTCAGGTAAATTGAAGCAAACTGGGCCTAGAAATGTCTTTGGTACGTTGTGTGTATCTTGTTAAGTAAAGAAAATGGAACTGGAGAAAGAAGCCAAAGCACCAGGATGAATCAGAGTGGAAAAGGAAGAGGTTGGTTTGCAGAGGGTATGAGAAGTCCAGCTGGGTAAGAACAGATTCTGTGCCCTCCCCTGAGGTTCCCAAAACTTGGCTGGCACCAAATACCTTTGAAAGGTGCTGGCAGTCTCCCAGATGTACCTGTTGACACAAAAGATAATAAACCATTGCTGGTCTAATTAACTCAATCAGCAGAAAGCAAATATAACCTTGTTCGTGAACCATACAGAGCGTGACATTTCACAGGACTGAATGCCTGTTCTTTCTACTTGTTTTGGATTTATCATGTGGAAGATTAGACAAAAAGTCTCTTCACTAAAAAAGTATCATTGCAAACTAGAGCATTGATGCCTCCTTTTCCTGGCTCCTTCATTTGTAGGCACTGTAACAGACTTACCAAATGACCCTTGACTTTAGGCTGTAAATAAGGGTCACAGCTGAGTCTGGTCTCATTTGCTGCTGAAGCTGGAAAGGATTATCTGGGATCATGGAGTGCAAGAAGAAAATATAGAGTTATGTGTTTAAGGCTGCAAATACTGTCCAGTTGAATGGGATCATGTCTCTGCCTCTGCTATGGATGCAACTCTGTAAAACCAGATTTACCAGATGTGGTGTGTTCCTTATTTTTGGAGACCTGCACTGATATGGAGGGGTCAAATTTGTAGAAGTGTCTAAAATTTACAGCTGCAACTGAAGTCAGTGAGAGTTGTTTTTTAAGCATAAAGTAATATAATGCTAACTACCCTCAAAAATCAGTTTGCTGATGTTTCAGAGTGGCTTCTAAGACTGGGTAAATCTTTTGATCCTATTTTTTTTCTATGCTCCAGTACCTCATCTGTAAAATGAGGATAACATAAATCTTCAGAGAAGATCATGAATATATGTTGATGCTTGTGAATTATTCATATTCCATTTTCATCAACATGACAAAAAAAACCTTGAGGAAATTAACAGTTTGGTCCTCTTAGCAGGGCTTGGGATGTCTTCTTGTGGTTAAAATAGTGGCTTATTGAAATGTAACAGCATAATGTAAATGTGAGTATTTTTAAAGTTCACCCTGAATATAAAATAGGAGGATTACACTTCCTTTGGAAAGCAGTCAGTTGCAAATACAGTTTATATACAAACTTGTTCAAAAGCTGAGCTCCCTGTCTAGGTGAGCTTTAGTTGGAGAGACTAGGAATTGAATTAACAAAATGTTTGATTCCACCACCAGCCTCCCCTTTTAAAGGGAACACCCACAAGATCTTGAGTGTTGACTGATCTCTCAAATGAAAACAGGCCACTCTCTGAAAAATGAATATAAACCAAAATATTAAGTAGTTGCTCATCAGGTGGCACTACTTACCGTGTTCTTACCATGTTTATGACACATGCATCATTGCCTTGTTTTTAAAGAATTTTCCACTTTCAACAAACTTTTGGAACAAGCTATTCCTACCTACAAGTTCAGGTAAAGTCAGCAAAATTACAAGAACCACGACTTTCTAATTAACCCTATTGACATAATTAAGCAATTAAATAAGTAGAAAGCTCCTGCAAGCAGCTTTGTTTTCGTGTTACTTGCCCATGGTCTTTGCAGAATGTCAAATGACAGTAGACCTATTCTCCAGGGCCCAATCAATACATCCGTCCCAAATGTATGGAAAATGCTAATTTATCACTTTTGCATACTCTTCAATTACTCTGTGTACATAAATGACAATCAGCACTGAGTCTACAGTGGAGAAGAATGAATCTTGAATGGAGAAGAAAGATAAATCATCACCACTTCTTTAATTCTTCAAAGAGATTGGAGAAAGAATTTTCTCCACATTAATCAGTTCTGAATAGAAAACAAATACAGAAAGGAAAAGATCTTCAAATAAGACTAAACAATATCATATTTTAAACAGACAAAACACCCAGACAGGACGGGGAAAGTTCATGAAATCACTATTGACCTACTAACTCACTAAAATATTGATCCAAAATAGATGGCAGAAATAAACAACGACCAAAATTCGGAGCCCAAATCATTAAAAGAAGAAACAATAGAAAATACAAATGTTTATGTCCATGGATCAACTTTGGTTTTATGTAAACCAATGTAAACTCCAGAGTCACTAATGGTAACAGACATTTCCAGAACAGTAGAAGCCCCAGTTATGAAAGCTCTCAAGCCTATTCCCTCTTCTACAAGATAGCACATGTGTCATCTTAATAAGATGCTTAACTGTGACTGAAGTCAAGAGAACTTTGGCATAAGTTCAAAGTTGTTGAACATACGGTTGTGTGATTTACTGGTTCAGATTCTCTATTTGCATCTGGGTAAGGCTGGCCAACAGATAGAGATAAGGATCTTTTTTTGTAATTCTAGATCTAGACAAAAGTACCAAAAATACTGAGAGTAATTAGGACAACATGGGCTGGAGAGGAAGAAATAAATTTTGATCCCTTAGTAAGGAATAGTGTCCTAGATATAAACTTATGCATGGAATACTATTTTGTGTGGTTTCTCTCACGTGTGGTGAAAAGAAACAATCATTTGTTTAAAGACAAAGAAGGCAGTCTGACAAAACAAGCTAGTAGAGTTACTACCCTTTTTGGTTACATTTAGACTAAAAAGGTTGACTTTAGAGATCCAGTCTCATGAAATGTGAATCTAAGGGAACCAAGACAAGTAAATAATCTGAGTTTACACTAATCATAGGATCAGGAGAACATGCAAGTTCTGCCAACTTCTGCTTTAAATTTAGTCCATTATCTAAAATGTTTAGAGGTAAAATAAAATCAAGACCTTTCTTTAGTTCATATAAGAGCTGGCTGACATTCCAGTCCTGTAAAACATCTATCTGACACCGTGAAGCCAAGATCTGTACCATGAGTCTGTAAGCCAGCAATCACATCAGGCTTGTTTTATAATATAATTGTGATAGCCACTTTAAAGTAATACCGAATGCTGGACCAGAGTAGGTGTGTGAATATTAGGACAAGATGAAATAATTTATGTTCCAAAAAGGCAGATATGGGAAGTGAAAATTTCTGAACTATCAAATATCTATATCCATGGCAATTTATGGCAATTTTTGTAATATATAGTGCAATTTAAACTATTAGCCCACAGCAAGATAGTTGTAAGGGCCAAATAATTGTCTGAACACTCCAGTCTTTGATCACAGACAGAATCCTTCATGTAGCTAGGCTTACATGGGGCAGACATGGTAAAGGAAAGGTTCAAAAAAGTTACTCAGTATGCAACGAAAAGGGCAGATTGAGGCTCCATAATCATCCATTTAAACCCTGCAGGATGAACAATAATTAAAACTACCTGAAAAGCAATCAACTGCAGAAATGCTTTTGGTGTGCAGTATGTCAGGCTTTACAACGCATGCAACATTCAGCCTTGCTGTCTGTCATGAAGATTTGAATAGCTGTCTTGAAATGAGGGCATCCTTCAAGTTATCTTAATTTAGTGATGTCCTTACCACAGGGTCTCTGAGGAATTAATGTTTTTCTTCTTGTGTATTTTCAGGCTTCCTGTATGCAAGACTGCCAAAAAGGATTACTAATTCAAATGAGATGAGACTACTCTTTCTTAAACGCTTAAAATTCTCATTCCCAATGGAGAATTTTATATTATATTTACACAGTCACATATTAACAAAGTAAAAATGAAGGCATCTGACTGCCAAGATTTGTTTCCTTCTGAAGCTGGTACAGGAAATTGTTCCAATCTGGGGCTTGCTCATATGTCAGTTTGGTGCCTGATGAGCATGCTTAATGCTGTTGTAGTGTATGTTGGTTTGAAACACCCATTCTAAGGATATGCCAAGAATGCAGGAGTATCCCTTATCCTACACATCTTCTCTAAACATTGATTTCACTGTGCAGGAGAAATTCCTGAGTGAGGGAAGCATTGTGGTAGCAAAACGATTCTTCTTATATCATGTAGTTTAAGTACAAAGCATTCTAAAGCAAGAAATCACTGAAAGTCTTTGTAAATAAGTAACATTAGAAGAAGCTTAATCGTATGAAAATTCAATGAGCCAAGACAAAATTAAAGCCTACCTGGTGTTTCTTGCTTCATTTCAAAGCTTGACTACTTTTACAGATTTCTAATAATTCTGAAAAACATGAACTAGGAAAAGAAAAATAAAAATTCCCTGATGTCAGCAACAACTTTTTTCATCCTAATTTTTGATTTTCTGATGAGGGATGAGGTTATGTGTGACCTTCAACAAGCTACCTTCAAAGCCTGAGGACTGGAAGATTGTTTTTTTTCCCCAGGTTGTGTCTTTCTAAGGGCTGCTCTTTAGCCAGCTTTCATAACCAACATGAGAGCGGCTTTTCTCCATGGACTTACAAGTGTTTGTGAATAAAAGTTATTATTTCCAGTGCTCTTTTGTGCAGGTGATTGTATTTGTAAATACAGATTGGATCAAGATAACCTTAACAATCTTTCTGTCATGACAGGTTACCTTGGAAGGCTCGTTTAGCTAGAGGAACTATCCAAATATTATCGCTTTCTATATAGAATGGTATTTGACTAAGCTTAACAGAGGCTTGCATACTCGAAATGCCATTTTCTTTCTCTTTTATTTAATTGGCATTACAAAACTACTTGACAAACACTAATTTATCTACAGTTAAACTCACCATCACCATTCCTACATCATTAGTGGGGTAGGAGAGTAACAGGATTTCATGTCCAGCCTATCTCTTAGGAACAACCTGTTGCCAGAACTGAGGTATGGGATGAGAGTCTCTTTCTTCTGAGCACACCTCCTTCTTTCAAAGAAACTCTCTGCTGACCTGTAGTATCACATTCATACCTACCTTTAGTTCACTCTCAGGTCATCCTCACTCTCCATGGGCCATATAGCCCTGCTGCTTCCTCAGCCAAGGCCTGTACTTGTACGGGATGAATCAGGGAGCTGAGCCATCTGAAAGTGAAGAGATTTTTTTTGATTGTGTGTGTGTTTGGATTAGCTTCCAGATACACCAGTTCCTTGATCCAACTGACCACGTGGCTGCTTGAGTCCTCACACTGAAAAAAGAGAGGTGGCGGGATTTGGGGCAGGGATGCCTCTCTCAGGATTGGCTCAGTTTTAGGTTGGTTTAAGCTGGCCACAAAACCATACCTGTATCTTCCGAAAAACAGAGCCTTCACAGAGCTGTATGGTTTAATAAATCACAGTCTAACCAGTACACAGTCAGTACAGATTAATCCAAGAAAAGACTTGCCAGCTGCTTTCAGTGAGGTCAAGAAAGCGGCATATTTGTTTACTGCACTGCACCACTAAACATTCATTTTTAAAATGCTGATCAGCAAATTCATAGAAATTGTATATCTAGAAAGCTCAGTTTCCATTTCTCTCCCAAAAGAAAAAGGTTAGCTCAAAACACCACAATGTGTACTTTTCACTGATAGGAGATTCCAGCGCATACTGTTTACTTGGTTGTCAGTGTAGAGGCCCATCATGCATAAATCAGTGCAGATAAATAGAGGATTGTTTTATTACACAATGAAGTTTTCCAAAAAATGTCTTAATTTCTTGTTCAGGAAATGGCACCATTGTTTACTTGAAACAGATATGTTAAGGGGCCCAGAGGAATTTTGTTGAAGGAGACACATTAGCCATCATTCTGAGTAAGAGTGCTGCATTGTTCTTGACAATGGCAATTAGGAAGATATTTTGATCTGAAGGTAATTAGCAAAAATGGCAAAATGCTATTCCAAAACGTGATGTATTTTCCAAATGTTGGAAGCTGAAATTAGTCCAGTTCTTGGGACAGATTTTGGATTACTCAAAAGTATTTCTTAATATCAACAAGGAATCAGCTATGAAAAATCTCTCTAATTTCCACGGTATTAACTGCAATGCATTTCATATACAAATTAGCAGACCTGAGAAGATGCTATGTCAACATCTTAAATCCCTCACATTTTGTTATCCTAGGGTCAGAGCAGCAAGATGTTAGTGAACAGAAAGACTAGTCTCAGTCCTTTTCCACATGATATCCCCAGCCCAAATCCTCTCAATTGCTTTCTCCCAACAACGGTATCCATAACCCTTCCACCTTCCAGCCCTTCTCCACAGCTTCCAGTCCTCCCACTTCCTCAAAACCTTTATAGACATTATTAATGTTCCTTCTTCCCATTTACTTCACTGAGATCCATGGGTCCTCAGCCCACTGAACTTTCCACCAGACCTTCCTGGCTTTCCTCATTTTTAGTCCTTTGCTGTTACCCACCCACAGACACATTTATGCCCAGAGTGCAAAATTAGATTCTGCCTTTCCAGAGATAATTTATTTTCAAATTACATCTGTTTCCATGTGAACTGATGAAAGGGCAAGTATAAGCCAATTTAAGAGAAGATAAACCCCAAACATTTTACAACTGTATTACAATACCCAACACACAAGACATTTGTCTTGAACGAGATCATGTTCCCATGCTTCAACCCCCCGTGGAGCAGAACTGACCTGTTCCACCACATCATGTGGTAGCTCAAAATCTCTGCTGTACGCAGATTCTGCTGTTTGCAACAAGGGATGAGCAAGAGGCTTGTCAGGCAGCTAGTTGTGGTTCCAGGTTCTCTGGCCAATTCAGTGCTTGTCTGGACAGCTCTAAACCAGACCAGCTGCTCATAGTGCCTCTCGGGATCACTTTGTAATTGCAGATTACCAAACACAGCAGGGCATCCCTTTCTTCTCTGGGGTAAACCATGTGCTGGGATGGAGGGGAGGAGATTTATGAACCAAAAATGCAAACGTCAGCTGAGAATTGCCTGTGTGGTAGAGACAACTAATAAGGTGGTGAATACTTGAGCGATTTCTGGTGCTTTGTGCTCTTTCATGCAGGGAATCTGTCTTTTGCCAGACTAATATCAGCCTGGTAATCCATCAGTGTGGGTATTATACAACAGAATGGCTTCATTGCTGATTATTCAGGTGATTGGTATCTGGGTTTACACTAATCCAAGACTGTGCTGTCCTATCAAATTCATGTGTCTGTGGCACCACTTGTACTGAACTCACTTGTCTGGTTCATCTCTCCTGAGAAAGCCTTTATCTCCTGTTTTTCCCACACCATAAATCTGATTGTCGAGTCCTTGGTGTTATGGAGGTGCATAGAACCTGAAGCTGCTTGTGTTCTTACGTTATGATCTCAAATGAGAAAGTTTTAATAGCAGTGTTGATCCTTAAGAAAACTTGATCCTTGTTAGTGAACTCTTTGTATTTCTTGCCAAAAATATTTTGAAGCTCCAGTTATAATGTGAGACATTCATTTTTCTTTTTAATTTTTGGAAAGTGCAGAAATCCTGCATGAAAGATGACACAACACTGAGTAAGATTCCACATTCCAAGACTGCCTCTGTGAATGGCTCTCCAAAACCACAAAAGCTTCCAGAGGAGGTTTTTACTGCTGAGACCTATCTTAACTGTGTGTCTGGGAAATGTCAGGCTCACGGTGCTACCTCGCTGTTGCCTGAAGAATTAATTTTTCATACCTGTTGCTGGTAATAGGATTTTCTTAACCCGTCACTAGAGGGCAACACAGCTACTCACATCATTACACCACCCCCATACAGTTCCAAGCAACTCCGCTGAGATCCACGGGTGAGAATTTCACCTCAAAATTTGCTTTCTTTTTCTTTTTCACAAACCCCATGCCCAGGTGCAAGCTTTAGTAGTTACTTGTTGAATAGTTTTGAATGGACGATCCAGAATGATACAGAGGGGATAACAATTAATGCTGTTTACAGCAATAACACTTCTGTCTTTGCTTTCTCCTAGGAGTCATTGCCCACTGCAGTGCTGAGAACAGGAGCTGCAATAGGTTTCAGTCACTGATTCTTTACCGATGCTAATGAGAGACTTATCACTGACTTAATTTCATCCAGGATTTGGTCTTTGGCACTGACTTTTACCCACAATTGCGTATAGCAGAATATTATTTGCCCTGGTCGGATTAAATTGACCTTAAATGACTCAAGAAGAGCAAATATCTTTGAGTTTTGTGCATATTGGGGAAAAAAAAAAAAAAAAAAAAAAAGAAGTTTGATTCTGTCACATGTAACTCAAATGTTGCCAAATAGGTTGACTTGTCTTAACTTGCAAGGACCTGGCATGGAAACAATCTATCATTCTGAACATTCCCAAGTACAGTAATGCTCTCATTTAACTGTGACTAGTTGGCTACATTAAAGGGTGGGGTAATTTCCAAAGGAGATAACGCTGTGTGATTATCCAGTATCAAAGGTGATTTTAGTCATGGCGCTGAGATTAAGTTTTTACAGCCCCCTGTCATTTTTACTGTGTTGCAAACACCCTACTCTGTGTCTTGGAGTTCTCTGATTTCATGTGATTATCTGGGACAGTTTCCAAGTATGTATATGTCGGATTACCACCTGAGTAGATTTTCTTCCCTGCTTACTCACGCGATATCTCCAGATCATCTTTCAAGGAGCCCATATATACAGATCTATATATATGTTCAAGCCTCACAAATTCAAACATAAAGCTCACATGCTTGACTCCTTCCTCCTGCTTCTCTGCAGACATATTTGTAATGTAACCCCCAGTTTCACTTCCATTCCATGTAGTAAATGCAAGTAAATCTAAACAACTATTAACATTAACATATGTAAAAGACATACATATTTAGGTCTTGCAAGATATTTTTTTTTTTTTTTTTGGTGATAGGTGAGAGAAGGTCTTGTCAAGTTATAAGAGTTAAAATATTGTGGAGTTGGAGTAGGAAAGGCTCTGGGGCCTGCCCAAAAATGCCATGCTAGGAGGAACAGTATTCAGCAGAAGCCTAATATTATATATATATATCTCTTTTAAGCAAGTAGACTTGTACATTGCATACATCCCTTGTCATAGGTGACATGGAAGTTCTTCATATGAACTCAGAATACTTGCGTGTTCTCAACATAGATACATTACCACCATTTTTATAGGTATATTCTTCAGGCACATTAAGAAACTATAGTATACTTTGATTTTTTTTTTCCTTAAAGCTTTGAGATTTAATAAAGTACCTTTAGATTTTACAGTAACTTTTTATTTAGCGAGAACTTTGTATTAAATACAGCATTTTCTGTTTGGAATGCAGGACTTGTTATCTGGCATTGGCTCACACTTTCATCTCCTTCAATATCTTTTTCCTGACATTGTCCTGTATAGCAAACTTCAGAAGAAGGCAGATTAAATCCTGCTGCTGGTTATAATAGAAACTGCCATTTTCTTTCTTAGAAAAAAAATATGCAGTATTTACAACTGGTTATATTCTAACACTCAGCTATAACCACATCATATTTTTAAATAAATGTAGATGCTATCCTAATTTTTGTTGCTGGAGGCCAGCTTCACACTTTTTGTTGTTGTTGTTGTAGTTTTCCTCCCTTTTAGTCCTTTACAATCTTAAAGACAATAAAACGTGATGAAAAAGTCTTTGTGGTGAATCCCAAAACTAGGATATCCCCAAGGCAATGTGGTTAGCGCAAAACCAAGAAAAGCGTTTAACTCTGCAGATATAATCCGGTCCTTTCAGTGAGTGAATGTGAGCCTATTAAAAAGTAATCTTAAATAAATAAATAAATAAATAAATAAATGAAGACACAAACATGCTAGGCAGAGATTTAGGCAGATAAGCTCTCTGAAGAGTCCCCCTGCATGCAGGAGGTTTTGTATATGGGCCCCAGGTGCTGACAGCTGGATCCCACGCCAGGACCACACAGGTGCTGAGGACCCAGCTGCTGTCACACCTCTCATTAAGATAAAATAAAATAAAATAAAATAAAATAAAATAAAATAAAATAAAATAAAATAAAATAAAATTGCTTGAGCCCTTTCCCTCGCTCCCAGCCTTCAGGGAGCGGTACACGGAGGAGGAGGAGAGTCGGTGTGGGACTGCCGAGGACAGCGTGGGGAGCCGCTCCTGTCGTTGGGCGCAGGTGAGAGCCGTTGTCCCGGCGGGAAGGAGGGAGGGAAGAACGGGGAGGGGGGTGTGTCCTCCCCCCTCTGCCCCTTGGGCGGGCCGGGGGGAGCTGAGTGGATGGAGCCCGCGTCAGTCAGGGGCAAGGGCGAGGCCGGCGCTGGGGGATGGCGGCCCCCGCCCGGCGCTGGGGCTGCAGTTGTGGAGGAGCGGCGGCACCATGCGGGCGACCGCCGGGGTAGGAGCGGCGGGTACGGGTTTGAAGGGTGGGGGAAGGTACCTGCTCCCCAAAGAGGAGATACGGGCTGAGGCGGGAGGGCTTGTGGCTGCGGCGGCGAGCCTGCCGGTCCTCTTGGCTGTTAGGGTTCATGTGCCTCGTTCCAGGACGCGGTGGGCATCTTCTGCCTGGTTTCCGTGGCGGCTGCGCTGGAGTTCAAGTACCACCACGCTGAGGAGCTGGAGGCGTACCTGAAGGGGGTCCACGACGCCTACTCCTCCTTCACGCACTTGCACAGCATCGGGCGCTCGGTGGAAGGTAGGGAGTGGTGATGTGGGGTGGAAACGAAGTTTTGCTGGTTTATTTAAGTCGGGACAAGCGCGGGTAAGAGCGGCTGCGGTGGCTTTCGGTGCGTGCTTGCGGGCGGCGGGGGTGCTCTCGCTGGTTCCCCAGTGCCGGGTTCCTCTCTGCTCACATCTCTGTCAGAGTTTCCTCTTTCTGTTGCTTAAGCGTGAATAACAAACTCTAATGGCATGTATGACTCTTCAGCTAGGGGCGAAGTTCTCCCAATACCTTTTTTTCCTGACAATTTGAAACTTTCTTAGTGGCGATTTCAGAAACGGAGCTGTCTTCAAAGAGCTCAAAATCCGTGGTACCCCATCTACTAAATGCGCATTCTAGGTGGGGCTGGAATAGGAACTTGTGGGTATGTTAAAAAAATGTGGTGTTTTTTTTTTTTTCTTTACCTATTATTCCAGTAAATCTGGACTGACTAGAAGAAAATATTTCAAATTCCATACTGATACAAGGTCTTTTGTTTTAAATGAAGAATGGGGTTTCAGTCTCAAACCCTATAGGAAAATATACTGAAATCAATAATAATCTTTCTGACCTTATAGACATTTGAATGTATCTCTCTCTGACCAGTACTTTCTTACAATACATTCATAGAAAAAAAGTCTATTTCATTTTTTAAAAGATATTAGAGAGTTTAGTGTTTATTAGCATATAAATAATATACATCTCTCTAGTTTTAAGCAAAAAAAAAAATCTTAAATGTATTTTGGAAAATTAAATTGCTTTGGTAAGAGGCATGAAACTAGATAGAGAAGTTCATTCTTTAGAAGCATAATCTGTTCTTTTAATCCCATTTCATGCCATTAAATGAGACAGTTGTAGAATCCATTATCAAATCTATGCTTGTGTTTAAAAAAATAATCTACAGATTTCTGGGTAGATAACAATGAAGGATGCTAGTAGTTTCATTTCATACCTCCTGTTAGCAGTTTGTTTTCATACCTACTTCATTGTGTTATGATGTGTGTATTCGGAATACTTGTGTTTTTCCAAGACATAACTTCTAGTTGAAAAGTGTGTTCTGTTTCAGTGAGGTATTGAACAGCTGTCATGTTGCCATGGATATGGCATCTTGTCTCAGTGCATGTCTATGTTCATTGTTTAGAAAGTCTCTTGTTGTGGGAAGAATCAAACTGGACAAGGAATCTTAAAGTTATTTAAGTTGTATTGTTCTTGGTTTTGTCAAAGGCATAATCATGTTAGATTATGTTATTCATCCACACAAGGGAAGTCTAGTCCATTTGAGTACAGTTTCCTCCAGGCCAAACTACCAATTATCCACATCCTCATGTTCCTACCTTAAGGGGACTAAGTCCTATCATTAAAATATTAGCTAGATTCTAACATCTCTGGCATGAACTCTGGCTTATCTTCATGCAGGTAGGACAAAGCCTTTCATCTAACTGTAGAGATTGAAATTTTGGTTTTACCTCTCTAGATGTATGAAAGTTGATAAGATGAAGTATTCAACTTGTCTGAGTTCCATTGGCATGAAAACTGGAAATGCATCATCTCTTGATTGTGATTGAGCAATGCACTGGAACTTTATTCAGATTTTGGTATATTGCCTTCTTCTGCTTTGCCAACTGTGGGAGAGAAGAGGATTATGTGGGATCTCCCTTGTTCTGCCAGTTATACATCGTGATTCACAAAAAGGCAATCATCATGCTTTTTGCATGTCCTGTGTGCCTGCAGCATACTGCTGAATGAAATAGGTGGGCAGTGGAAACTTTCTCAGTGCCGTATAAAGCAGAATGGCAGGGAAAAGCGTTCAGTGCTTCTCTGTTCTTTTTTTTCTACATGTTAAGAGATTTCTACCCTTGTTAAGAAAGGTACCTTTAGAATCTCCTGAAATATGGTCGAGGATGGCACTAAATTAGAGTCACTCTCTCTTTTTTTTTTCCCCTCAGACCTTTAGAAAGTTTCGTGACAACAGTGGTTATATAGCTTTTGTGAAAATGAAGTTTCAGTTTTGGTCAATGGGCTGAAATTCTATTCCTCTTAGATAAACCGACAAAAACACGTGTATGTGCATGCACGTGTGCTTACTTGTGTGGATTTACTAGTGTTGTCCCACTACCAATTAGCTAAACTGTGTTAACGAAATGTATTTGTTGATGATGAGAAGCAGAAATTAATTTAAACATTCTAAAATTGAGATCAGTGTGATGTGGTAACTTTTCTAATGAGCTGTTGACATTCCCGATGTGGAAATTGTGGATAATGAATACAAAATCCTATGAATCAGAGTGGTGGCTATAAAGCCACCAGACATAATTGTACTGGTATCATGAATGGCTATCGTTCCCATGTTATTCTTAAAACTAATCTAGGTTTAACTCTAATTTTATCTAATAATCTAGTATTATATACTGCTATCTAGACTTGGATTATGAAGAATGTGAAGCAAAGGCTTGAGTTTTGATTGGTGTGCATGGACCCAGTTCTGCGAGGCTATAGAATCCACTCCTGGAAGCCAAAATGTGGAGGGTAATAGGGACCTTTGCATTACCACTTCAGAAAGTGATTGCATGTAAGTCTTTAACAGAAATATCTGATCACTCTTCATGTCAGAAACCTCATGTGCAGATCACAAAGTAAGGTGCAGATCATAAAGTAATTTAAGTCTGGAGGCCATCTAGTTTGAGCTCCTGTTCAAAGCTAGGCTAACTTGAAAGTTAGATTATGATGCTCAGGGCACTCTCCACCCAAGTTTTGAATATCTGCAAGGATGGAGATTCTACACGGTCTCTGGGTAGCTGATTCACTGCTCAACTACCTTTGTTCAAAATTCTTTTCTTGCATTGGATTAGAGTTTCCCCTGCTGTGAGTTGTTACCTGCCCTTTTGCTGTGTATGTCTAAGAATGGTCTGGCTCTGTCTTCTCTGTAATGTCCCTTCAGGTAGTGGAAGGTTGTAGCTGTATCATCCTCCAGGTTAAACAAACCAACCTCCCTGAATACAGTGTGATCATCTCAGCAGATCTCCATGGGACTTAAGTGTGGTGGTGCCTCTTTTGCATTAGGGAACCCACCACTGAACATGCTACTCCAGATGTAGCTTTATTAAGGTTGAGTGGAGGAACATATTTTCCCTCAAGCTGCTGGCTTATGTTCTTGCTGATGCAGCCCAGCATACAGGTTGCCTTTTCTGCTGCGAGAGCACAATACTGACTCACATTTATCTTGTCCACCTGGACATTCCTTCCACACCCTGCAACCCTCAGGTTGCTGAACTGCAGCCCAGTTAGTCTGCAGCCTGTACAAGCATGTGGTTATATTTTTGGGCTGATAATCTCAAAATGGGCTTCTTCTGTTCCAGGTGCAGGACTGTACATTTACCTTTGTCAGACTTTGAGTTTTCTGTTAACAAATTCCTTCAACTCGTCGAGGCCCCTCTGAATGCTGGCCCTGGCCCTGATGTTAAGATGTTAAACCAATATCAGCTTCGGTATTGGCCCCTGAGGAATGCTGCTAATCATTTGTTGTCACTTAAACAACCAATTGTGCAGTCTCACCAGCTTCTGACCTCTTGTGGTGGGTTGACCCTGGCTGGACACCAGGTGCTACCACTGTTTGCTGATGGGCTCAGCTTTGGTCAGTGGTGGGTCCATCTTGGAGCTATCTGCCATTAGCTCTATCAGACACAGCAGAAGCTTTTAGCAGCTTCCCATACAAGCCACTCCTGTAGCTCCCCTACCAAAACCTTACCACACAGACTCAGTACACCTCACTGTAGTCTGCTCATCTAATCTATACGTTCCCAGCTTGTTTACAAAGATACTATGAGGTTGACTGAGCACTGGAACAGGCTGCTCATGGAGGCTGGGGAACCTCCATCCTTGGAGGTACTCAAAACCTGTCTAGGCACAGTCGTAGGTGACTGGTTTTAGGTGGCCCTGCTTGACTTGGGGTGGTTGGACCAGGCAGCCTCCAGAGGTCCATTCCAACTGAGTCTGTGGTTCTGTTGAAAGCCTTGCTAAGGTCAAAGCTAAAGAAATAAAGTGCTTTCCTCTCTTTCACTAAGACAGTGGTTTTTGCATAAAAGGTAAGCAGTCAAGTAGTCAAGTATGATTTGTCACAGATAGATATCAGGTGAGATTTACAAGGTCTGTTTAGTTGATGTATGTAGACTACAACAGCAAGGTACACAACAGAACTAGTACGAAGAGCACCAGTGGAAAACAAACTAAAAGATGCTTCATCTGTTTTCTGGTGGTTTACACCATCATATGGAAATTTACCACCCCTCTACTGGATTACCGGAAACACTTCTGCCAGATTATGGGGAAGAATGTGTTCTAGACTGGCAATGGCCTGTTCAGTCTCCAGGTCTGTACATTTGGAAGCCATGATATTTAGTTATGCATCTCATCTGCTAAGTTATTATCCATAAACAAAGGGAGAAGGGAGCTGAAAAAGATGTAGCACATTGGCTGAAAAACTGAGTGTTATCTGTTTGTTCTAATTTAGTAGGTAACCTCAAATCCCTCAAGATTTGTAGTTTATGAAAGACCTGATATGGTCTTATAAGCAGGCAGGCAGAGATGTGTTGTGGCCCAAAAAATACATTGATTCTTTTATATTGTTTCAGATGTATTGTTGAATAAGCTAATAAAAGATCTTTGGCAGGAGCTCTGTTTCTGATATGCACAATATCCAACCTCAGTACAGTATGTGTACTGTATAATAGAGGAGGCTGCAGATCTGTAGCAGGCTGGAGATCAGGACCTTGTGTAATATATTAACTTGCCCTGCCTAATGCCTGTGAAAAACAGACTGACTCTTCAGCAAGCAAATATTACAGTGTGCATTACCAAAAAGAGAATATTTTATATATGTGTATGATCTGTGGCCTTTCATTGTTCAAGTTATCCTAGTATTA
Organism: Columba livia; assembly: GCF_036013475.1. Taxonomy (NCBI): domain Eukaryota; kingdom Metazoa; phylum Chordata; class Aves; order Columbiformes; family Columbidae; genus Columba; species Columba livia. The sequence goes on along the minus strand of NC_088602.1, from coordinate 155,063,875 downwards.
TTCTTTTTAGGAAAAAAAAAAAAAGTGTGGTGGCTCAGGCTTCTCTTAGATAGACCTGATGACCTTTTTAGGAGAATAAAGGCAAACAAGGTTAAAAGAGGTGAGTGGCTTTTGTAGTAGAGCCACACTCTTTAAAAACTCTTTTGAGATACACTCTGGATTCAGATAAAGTGATAGCATGTCAATTACAGCTTGTTTTAGATCTAGCTTTTCAGGAGGCCAGTCTGCATTTTTAGAATTCCAGTCAAATTAGAACAGTTGTAAACATCATCCTTAAACCAGATTCTGCTTACTGAGCAAAAAGCTGTGTATTTTTAAAGTACCTTTGTCTTTACCTACTGAAGAGCTTCAAAGTTAACTTAAAGGATTAACATCTCTCTGGCATATTCTGTCATTGGAGAGGCAAAAAGCAAAGCTAAAGATTTCATTGTACTTTCATTAGAAATTTTCAGAAATAGCTTCTTGAAAAAGAGCTGTCCTGAAAGCTTTTCTAGGTGAGAAATGTGTGGTTTAATCATCCTATTCTGCTGCTTGCTATTCAGTTGCTCTCTTTGTTGCCCTCCAACTGGCACATTCCATCCATTAATCTTAAGCACTTTGCTAATTTTCACTAGTCCACCCCAAAAAGTCTCACTTATTAGCCTTCTGTTATCCCTATGTCTATGGAGAGAGAAGCTGGTTTGGTTTTAAAGTCCATGCATGAGAAGGACTTCCACACGGCTGTGTGCATGGAGGGTACTCTGTACTACAGGGAAGGTGTGCTCAACAGAGCTCACAGCAGGCCAGGTTTCCCAGGGACTCAGATGGGTTGCCTGTTGGAGCTCATTATGTCTCCTTCCTGCCTGCATTCATGGGTTTCACCCCTCGGAAAACAGAACGGAACCGTGCGTGCCCAGGTTTCCGTCTCATCCAGGTTTCCGTCTCATCCAGGTTTCCGTCTCATCCAGGTTTCCGTCTCATCCAGGTTTCCATCTCACAAGCAGCTGTAACTTCAGCAACAGGATGCACTAGGGCAGGGGTGTCAAACTCATTTTCACCAGGGCCACATCAGCCTCACGGTTGCCTTCAAAGCGCTGAATGTAATTTTAGGACTGTATAAATATAGGAGTAGTTACACCCCTGTGCTCGGGATTAGGAGTCGAGTAGTGCAGTAGGAGGCGTGAGCCTGCCTGGTGCTGTGGTTAATAGAGAACCCAGGCAATTAACCTATCCCTGACATCATTTTGTACAAACATCAGTGGAACATGTGCCCAAGAGATGTCAGGGATCAGTTTAAATCTCCTGTCTTTTCTGAGACAGCATGATTGATACTTTCAAGCATGTAAGGGAGGCTGTAGAAGGGAAGTGCTACCTTCGGGTTCATTGCACTCCAGTGGAACTATTTTAATAACAAAAGGCCAGGTATTGTACTTTTCTATATATTGATAATCTGTGTTTTCAGATGAAAAATTATGTCTACCTGGGGAAAAATAGGAACTTATTTTCAGACATTGCTTGTGATATAGTATGAAGGAGGCTGTGTTACTACCATCCATAGTAAAATGCACTGTAATTTTATTGCATTTACATTAAAAACACTAATATTCTGGATGGTTTTGCTTAGTTTAAAATACCAGAAAACAAGTTTTACTGCTGGAGAAAACAAAACCTGAAATAGACACCCATAAAATGTTTGTACTTTACTATAATTGTTCTTATCAGGTTAGTTTCAGGGGTCTTGGCACTGTTCAAAAATAGAATGAGAAGGTCATACATAGCTCAGTGTACTTAGAGGTAAATTTCTCATGTTACCCATTATTAAATGTTTTTACAAAATGAATGCGAGTACCAGTGTGTTTTAAAAAAGAGGGAAGGAAAAAAAAATTGTGATAAAATAGACTCTTTTCATCTTGAATTTAAAAACTGTCTAGAGGAAAATCCACAGGGAATGTGATGTGTTTAAAGAGAATATTGCAACTATTTTTCCTGTGGTTACATGATGTGAGGTATGTTTGCATAGAACGCTATTACCTTCTGTTTGTTCCATTTGAATGACTGCTACAGATGGCTTTCCTCCTGCCTCCAATCCCCGATAATGTCTTGCCTTCCCTTCCCTCCTCCTCATCTCCCACCCCACAAATCTCTTTAGTATGGCATGTATAGATAATATAAGCATTGAGATTTTCGATGTTCATTTTTAGAAACAAGAGCGACATTTCCCACTCCGAGGGCCTCATGTAAAGCGTACTGAAGTTACTTGGCTCAGAGTTTCAGGAAAAAATGGGCATTCTAAAACTTATTGTGGTAGTTAAACTTTTACCCATTCTTGCCTACTTCTCTTTGAAAATTTTTTTCCCCTTATGTGCAATTTGCTCTTTTCCTTCTTAATCATCTTTGTTCTAGTCTTTTTCATTTGTCCTTGTCTAGTGGCATATACGTGACTAGTACTTGTGGCATATAAATGTAGGTTAACAAGAGTCTAGGTAGATTTATATGTTCATTTTATTATTGAAAGAGTGTTTGGGTTCATGGGTGGGTTTGGTCTTAACAGCCTTGTAAGCTCTATTTGCAGCATATTATGTGAGTCACTGTGATGGGAAGGGGAAAAAAAAACAGAGGAGGAAGACTGGCTCCTTCAGGGTTTATGTAGTCAAGGCTAAACCGTGACTTTAAAAACAAGAAGTACTAGCCTGTATTTTTAAGTCTTCAGCTTCCAGCTGAGCTTTGCTCTAAACCATGTGCTTAAATAGAACTCACTGTTACTACATTAGATTTAACTTCTGAGTCCATTTGTCCTAACCAAAGCTAAAAGGACTTTAAATGTTGAAACACACTTTTATATTTCATCTGACTGCCTCCTCTAACAATTTAGTTACCAGAATTAGTTTAAATGTGAATACTGTGTATGTCTACTTCTAGGAGAAAAGTCATAGCACTTCTACCATCTGCAACAAGTAGTTTGACTACCATAATGTGACAGAGGTTTGTGTGCAATCAGTCTTCTGACAGCCAAGCACTAAGATTTTTGTCTGATGACAACATGACTTAACATCGCTTTCCCATCAATATGCTTAGGTTTTTTATGCAAATAACATATAAAAAGTACACAGGTTGGTCAGCATCAGATACTTTAAAGATTGATAAGTTAAGACATTACTCTTAGAGATGCAGTTACTGACTGACTCTGAGCATTCCCTTGAAAGTAAAATAATTTGCTTAAAGCTTCTCTTTTTTATGCTTGCTGTGAATTGGTCAATAGTCTTTGTCTTGCCATCTATGCTATCTCTTACACCTATAAATAATAATGAAAGAGTATGTATGTGTTTGTATGTTATACAGTTTTATTTTACATACATGCAAACACACACACAACACTTGTTGCAGACAATCTTGTGGAAAGGTTTTTTTCTGTGAAAGCTGCCATACCAGAGGTTTCTGCCCCAGCCTGGAGAAAAAAAATTCAAGCACCTGTTTGAAGGGAACCTATCCTAGCAACGTAGATCAAACACTTCTCGTAAAAGCACTGCTATCTAGTACTGCAGTCTTTATGTTGTAACTTTGAAATGGAAAGATCCGATCTATTTAGAAATAGTCCCCTGTTCACGTGAGCAGCATTTGTTTAAAACCAGCATTGTGGGGAAAAAAATTCTGCTCTCTTGCCTTCGCTTTGTCTCTTGCTTTGTAGTTGTCCACTTGCAGCGTATGTTTGTCAAGCTCTCCTTCAGAGCAGCAGAGATCTGAAGCCATCCTGTTTTCCCTCAGCAACACTTTTCAGCTTTCCATGTTTGTTTAGAAGTAGACAGACTTGACAACTGGATATCATAATTCACACCAGTGAAGTCAGCAATACTAGGGAGCTTGTGTAACATAGAATCAGCAATTGCAGCTGCTGGATGCAGTTTGATTCTTGTCTGTCTCCATCTCCTCTAACTAGTGTTGAGAAAGTAAATATGTAGTAGATGTTTTCTATAAAAACAACCAAACACAAAACCACAGAGCTCAGGATACTAAGAATGGTACACTATGGACAGATACATTACTGGAGTTTTTCCCTCTCATTTGTAGGATTCTGCTTTTTGGAGAATAGTACATAAATTTTTAGCCATGTAAATAAGAAGTGTGATCTTGAAACAGCTTGTGGTCCTTTGTGTTGCTCATAACTATCTGATAATTTAACTGTAATTTATGGTCTACTGATTGCAAGGGGCAAATTATACCTGTACTCTGACTTCAAGTAACTTTTTATGTGTAACTCAGTGTTGACTTATACTGGTCCTAAATAAGTATTCACTTCCTCAGACTGCTGTTTTTCAGATGCTGTAGAGTAGCACACCAAGAGAAAGAGATTCTGTAGTAAAGAAAAAAAGAAAGCATAATCATTAATGGAGAGATGGATATCAATTAAGGGTCTTCTGCCACCAGATTAGGTTTGTTTATTAGCCTGTCACAAACTGTATTTGCTAGTCTTTTGGTCTAGCTACAGGGCTTATATTTCCCTAGTTATAGGGAAAATTGGGTGAACACTGATGGTAATGATCAGTGATGGGGGTAGAATTGCCCTTTCAGTACAATGCTCTTAATTTTTAAAGAAATTCTAGTAACAGACTTACTTAAGAAGAAACAAAACTCTCATCCTATGCCCGTGTTTTACATAGATGGTCAATCTGTCTGAATTCTCTTGAGGAGAGCTCAGTAACACATGCCTCCTACCTCACTTCAGGGGATGAGGATTTTTAATAGAAAAATGTTTCTAGTAGCTTTTTATTCATGTCCCACAGAAGGCAGGGAGCAATGCATCCCTTCTGGATGGCCTTTCTGCCTATGACCTCTGGCTGTAGATCCTTGGAGCTACCAATGTCTCTGATTCTCAGGGCTGCCTAATTAAAGCCTTACTATATGTAGCTATGGTATGGCATAGTATGTTCATCTAGTCCACATAAGTACAGAGACATGCTCATAATACATTAATTACTTGGAAGGGAAGATGTGACTTCTTACCCTGAAGCATTTGTTCCTTAGGCAGTTGTTCTATGCATGACTTTGCATAGAAGAGAGATCTAGATCTTTTTCTCTAAGGCTCCATTTTTTTTTTTTTGTATGTTTGTTTGGTATTAGTTTTTTGTTTGTTTTCTTTTTGTGCTTTGAATGAAAGCTGGATATGCATATGATTGCCAGTTCTACTTTCAGAATTTTTTTCTGAACTAGGTAACTACTGGAGATGAAACAAATAATGCATAGGTCTGGATGCAGTTCTCTTCCCCTCCCAGCTGAGATGCCACCCTCTACCCATAAACTACTCCACTTCTGGCACAGTAACTCTTATCTACACAGTGGTTCAGATGTGAGGAAAAGTTCAGAGGATGCTTCTAAGCAGATGATTCCGCAGCTTGATGTGTAGGGCTGACTTGTGGGAAAGGTCAGTTCATGGCAGCTGGAGTTATTTAATTAAATGACTGTAGCTGTTGTGTAACATGCCGACCTCACAGTGGATTTAGGACAGTTGAGTTACATTTCCTGTTTGTTCTGAGCCAATTGTTCTACATCCATGGGTCCTGCGGTTACCTGAGGCATCAAAGCAGAGCTTGATCAGGTCTGCAAAAGTAACATTTGTCCTAAAGCTAAAATAAAAACAAACTGTGCTCTCAGTAAGAAATATAGTCCTACTGTATCAGTTCAAAAGCCCAGTCTGGTCCGGTGTTCTTTTTTCCAGTAATTGCTAGAGAAAAGCCTAGGAATAAGGTAGGCACAGAATGATACTTACTCAGTAGCATTTCCAGCAACAAGCAACCTGGCTGTTTCTGATAAAGCGTTTTTCCTAATTGTGGTGGACCTAAAGTAGGTTAAGTACAAAGGTTGCTTTGATGCACAATTGCATTAAGCTGACCTCCAAATCCAAAAGGAAACAAAGGCCACCTAGAACATGTTTCTTAAAGAGACAAAGGACTGAGTTACTCTGTGGATAGTAATGCTGCCTGAATTTTAGTTCCTTGTAGTGCTGCTGCCTTTCCTAAAAGGCAGTACCTGATCTTTCTAAGGAGACATTTTATTACCCTTTTTGAGAGAGAATCTGGAAGAAACTGGTCAAACTAACGTAGCTTGTTAACTAAACCAGAGACAGACGATGATTATAAGAATTGGATTATTTTTAAAAAGTTATTCTATTTTGCATTTTTTCTTCTCTTGCCAGATAAAAAAGGGGTGGAGGGGGAGCAAGGGAAAGCAGCTCACTCTCTGAATTTGTAGGACTCTCTTGCCAGTGTTGAGGTGTGTATTGTTTGGGGCTTCCTATTCCTGAAGCTAACATAGTGTCTGGGATCTGCCAAGGACGTCTACAGGATATGCGGAACAGGTTACCTGATGAAGCGTTTTAATGCACTTAAACTCTCAAAGTGCACCAGCAACTTCTTAGCCATGAAGGAGCAACAACCTGTAGTCTCCTCTTGGCTTTCTACTCCCCTCCATTGCCTTCAGGTGGCAGAAATAGTTTTGGCTTCCTTTGCTTCTGGTGGTAAAAGGGCAGGCCAAATAAAACTGTCAAATCCGGATAAATTGCACTTGAACAAACCAGCCCCATCTTTGCGCCTGGTTTGCATTATAAATGATCACTTTGCTCATGATGATCCCACAGTACTGTTGTGAATGGATAATTTTTCTTTATGCATACAATAGCTTTTCTGAAAATTACTGGATGCATACCAGTCTCACATCTTTCTCAGAAAATAAGCACTCTTTTTAGAACTAGGTTTAAAAACTCTGTGGTCATAGAAACAAGAGTTGGTGAAAAGGAAAAATAGTCTGTTTGGTTTCTGGGAGTGAATATAAAACCAGTTAGTGTAAATAGTGGGGGAATGCCTGTTCAGGCTAATTCTATGTGTTTGTAGTGTTCTCTTCTTAGTGAGCAATACTGAGTAAGGGTAGTGTATATTAATTTTAAAACAGTATTCTCCTCTGGGTTGCTTTTATTTGAATTTTTAAATTTTATTTTTATTTCTTGATTTGTTCCCATAAACCATAAGGAGACTGTGCTCTGGATTGGCATTTTTTGTGTTTTTCGTGTATAAAGAGTGTTCTCTGCTTGATTATGAGAACTGGAAATAATGCAGCATGAGTCATGTATACATGGGAAAGGGTTGTCATTCTCCTAAGACAGAAGTCCTGTGAAAGTGTTTGAAGCAGCTATAAATGTCCCAATCAATCAATGATTTGTAAACCTTTAGGAAGATAAGTAAGTACATGAACCATGAACTGTTTTGACTTCTTCCCTTCCCTTCCCAAGTGCTTTGGTTACAAATAAACTGTATCTAGACTTTTAGAGTTGTTGGTTATTCCTACAGTTCTGCTTATAAGGTACTGACTCTAAATTGGATTGGCTTGTATAATATATGGAAGTAGACGTGTGCTTATTAAATTGTGGCAAATTGTTACTTTTATTTTTTGACTTGAGAGAGAGGTAACGTTATGTCTGTAATAAGGGATACGTGGAAAGGGACCAGGAGTATTAAGTAGTGGCCCCAGCATAGTAACTACATCAGTGGTAGTGCATCTGTTGCAGAAACATTCTGGTCCTTTGTATCGCAAGAAATATCACAGGTAGAAACACAGGGCACAGGATAGTCCTAACACTTCGAAATAAAATTTAAAAATGCTTAACAGATACTGTACCAATTGATCTGTCTTGCTGTTATCTTCAAGCCAGCATTGGCTTCCTTATCAATGGTTTTTACTCCTTCCAATAGCTTATTAATAACAGTGTGGTTAGGTTAGTTCTTGTTAAGTATGACCTCTTTTACGGTCTCTCCATTAAGCAGGATACTTGGGGAAACAAAACAAGCAGTAAAACAACAACAAAAAAACTTGATAAAACAAAATAAGTAGTAAAAACCAAGTGGTAAAACCTTCGGTTCCCTCCCTAAATAAGAAGCGCTATCACTGTGGAGTGGGGGTGGCAATGGTAAGACCTGCAGTCTAATGTTACCTCGGGTTCTTTTGATGTGTTCTGCTTACCTATGCACCATGCTGAATTTTGCCAGATATGCCTAGTTAAAATATGTGATTGATCTGGATCTTTTTAATCCTTCAAAATATCATGAAGAATTTCTTATGTTCAAAGTGCCCTAGCTCTTGTTGGGTTACGAACTTTGTTCATTACTGCTGCTAATACATGCCAAGTCTTCAGATAATTCTTTCTGTCTCAGTGGACCATGAGAACATAGCATACTGAAAGCGAAGATAAGCTCTCACAAGAGAGTCTGATGTACTACAGTTTTTCATAAAGATATCTATGTGATCCCAGCCTCAGGTACGTAGGTTATTCTGAGTATAAACTAGACAGAGTATCTGTTTATTGAGCCGAGACAGCTGCCTTTTTTGGCTGGTAATTTACAAAATTTATATCCCCAAAGGATACATTTGTATTACTTACCATAATCTGAAGGGTGGTTTATTCAACAGTTGGGCTAGATTAAATTCACATATTTGTTCGTGTTTGTAAGGCTACTTCTGCAATGCTACTACAACAGTCATTCTGATTAAATGTTTCTGGTTATATAGGTAACATGTTGGTAACTCAAATTCTGTTAGAATTTGAATCAAGCTGTGTGTACCTTTGAGCAGTCCTCTTGTGGAAGACAAGTTCCAAAATAGCTTTACGTTTTCCATCTTGAACTGGTGATGGCAAATCAGAGTACTGTAGGGCAAGGATGCTGCTGGTGCTTGCTTAGCAAAAGGGAATTGCTCCTGAAGTTCTTCATTAGCTGTGGTAGTGTTTTGCTGGAAGAGAGTGGTGCCCCACTGTTACCATGGAGAAACTAACACTTTGTCTTTATACTGAAGCTTGGAAGTACAATACTAAGTTAGATAAGCATTTAATGTTCTTGCATTTCCATCTTCTTGCCTATGTGTGTGCACATAGTGGTCAATTGTACTCTTGTGTTACACACTGATACTACTGAGCTTTGCAGGGAACGCAAGTACAGATCAGAAAAATTAAAAGCTGAAGAACCCTTTGTGTTAGCAGAGAAACTGATTCACTGTGAACGTGATTTAAAAGTTAGAAGAGATAAAGTCAGGATCGAGTTCTTGATCCCTCTCTTCCTGGAAGATTAGAAACTTTATGTGGCAATAAGCATAGTTTGACTTAGTCTCAGAAAACGGGTGTCAGATGCATCTGGGAAAATACCCTGACATAGTCCTGAAATAAAAAGAAAACTGTAAAGATGTCTTAGTATCTTGTATGGTAACAATTAACCTAGATTTATACTAGTATTTCAGGTAGCCAGTAAGGATGGATTATCCCAAGACATAAGAGTACGTTGCCAAATGCAGTTAGGGAAATGTTTCCAGTATTAGTATGCACAGTTAGAGTGGATTAAAGAGCATATGGGAGATTATATGGGGATTATGGTATATCTACAGAAGAATTATCAAGGAGTGACTCTTATGCCATCCTCTCTCCCTACAATATTTTGTGTAAGTAATGCAGATGCTAGTTATTTGCATAATTTCTCTTTCTTCTGTCAAACCATGATTATGTAGTGGTTGCTCTTGCAGTAGAATCTGTTACAAAAATCAGCTGGTATGTTTATTTCACTACTGTTACTTGTTGTTCTCATCATAGAATCTAGGCTGAAGCTCTTTTGCTTACACTGGAACTGAGCAGGATTGATACAGGCTATGCTGAAGGCATAGTCACCACCCTCTTATGTTCTCATTGAATAAAACCTTGTCTGTCTGGTCCCCCTTCTTATTTCGCAGTGCTTTGATTGCATGCTTTGAGGGTCAGAAACATATTTTAAAAGTTTGTGTGGAGTGTGACAGAATGAAGCCCTGAGAGGACAAGTTCTAAGGACTGCTGAAGTAACAGTAGTCAATAATCTGAAGAAAAATAATAAAGCTTTAAAGTTGTTTGCCATTTCTATTTAACTTATCTGTCTGTCTTCTTTTCTTACTACTAAGGTGGCCTTCCCTACAGCTCAGGGCCACAAATTTCCAGGTAATATGCAAACCACCCTGATAAATGCTACTTGGCATGTAGAGTTTGTTGCCAAACATGGGATAAGTAAGAGTAAAAATTAGTACATTTTATGGAAGAGGATATGAAATACAAGCCACAACAATTTGCTTCCCTTTGTATCAAATCTCAAAGGTATATTTTTGAGGTCATTACTTTTATCTGGCATAATGTCATGTTGTCTTTTTTCATAATCTAGTTTTATAGGTAGCATAGATGGATACAAGTAGATTCATATCTGAGGCTTGGATCTAGACATCTAAAAACTCAATTTTGTAGCCAGTGCCAGAGCAAGTTTTGTATGAAGTATGTTCAGTGCTGTACTGTTCAAATAGGTATTTGGTCAGATCTAGAGCCAGAGTAGATGTTTTTTGACACTGTTTCCCACAGCCCTCTCCTGGACAAATGGCAAGAAGAAGTTTGGATAGGTGGCCTATGAGATAGGTAGGAAACTGGCTAACAGGCCATATTTGGAGGTTATGGTGATCAGTGGCTTTTACTCAGGCCGGCAGCCTGTCACAAGGTGGATCCCCAGGGATCTATACTGGACCCTACAGTGTTCGTCTTCATAAATGATCTGGACAATGGGATTGAAAGCACTGTCACCCTGTTTGCTGGTGACACCAAATGGTGGTGAGGTAGACAAGTCAGATGGGTGAGCCATTAAGATGGACAGAGATAGGCCTGGGCAGGCTGGAAGGAGGTTGATAGCAAGAACAGTATGAAGTTTAACAAAGACAAATGCAAAGTCCTGCACCTGGGATGGAATAGCTCAAGAGCCCAGTACAGGCTAGGGTCTGTGTGGCTGGGTGGTGCCTTGCTGAAAGGAACCAGGGAAGTCCTGGTGGACAATGAGTTGAACATGAGTCGGCAGTGCACTGCTACAGCAATGAAGGCAAATTGGACCCTGGGCTGCATCCACAGGGGTGTCACTTGCTGAGATAAAGATATGATCATCCTGCTCTACTCAGTGTTTGTCAGACTGTACCTGGAGTGTTGTGTCCAGTTCTGGTCCCCACAAATCAAGAAAGATGTGGACAGACTGGAGAGGGTCCAAAGGGGGGCCGTGAAGATGATCAAAGGGCTGGAGAACCTGCCCTCTGAGGAAAGAGTGAAGGAGTTCAGGCTCTTCTTCCTGGAGAAGAGAATGCTTGGTGTACTTAAAGAGTGGCTACAGAGAGGACAGATGCTCGCTCTTCACAAGGAGCCAGGTGGAAAAAGACAGGGGACAATGGATGAAAGTTGCACTGGGAGAGGTTTCATCTCAATATAAGACATTTTTATAGTGAGAACAATCACTCACTGAAACGACTTCCCTAGGATGTCATGGAGTCCCCAGCACTGGAAGTTTTGAAGATGCAGTTGGAAAGAGTGCTCAATAATCTCATGTAGGCTCACTTTTCCATGGAAGGTTGGACCAGGTGATCTTCTGAAAGTCCATTCCAGCTCAGGCTGTTCTATGATTCTGTGACTGTTTGTATGATTAAATTGTACTAGGACCTTGTATTCTAATGAGGGTCAGTTTTTCTTCCTCTTTTGTCTGTCTTGCGCCTTTCTAGGTAGGGACTGCCTCAACATGGATCAGCATTACTGCAGTTCCTACCCATGAAGTCAGTGTGCAACACATGGCGAGCCCAGGAGGACTGTAGTCAGCTTCTGGGTCAAAGTGGACCTCCACGCAAGCTTTTGAATCAGTAGCCTAGCCTGAGTGGTACTGAGAGTGGGTCTGGTGCATTGCCCAGTCATTTCACTTCATTTCCTAGCCATAAGTTCATTTGGAATGACAACAGTTCCTTTTTATATAAATGAATCTGTAAAGTGAAGAAATGTAGAAATAAATTTCAGAACAAAATAAACCAGGGAGTGCAATCCAGACTGTAACATCTACAAATTGATTTGGTTTCTTTCCCGCTAGATCTGGAGATCAGATTCACTTATCCATCCTAATGCCCAGGTGTTGTAGATGTATTTAGAATACTGATACTGTGCCATGACCTGTGGCAATCCTACGAAACTGAAAAAGACTGCTCATTCTACTAGGACCTGTGGGATCTGGATCTAGCTCTGGTCCAGTGCAAGTCTTGTTGCTTGTTGTGAGATACAGAGGCACATGTTTGTCTTGCGTACTTGAAATATAATTCACTAATTACTTAAAATCGGTTCTGTTTTGGCCGTGAGAAATGGCTTTTTGGTATACATTCAGTTGATTCAAAGCATGGGAGGTAGCTTAGCTGTTCACTTCATGTACAAAAACAGAGTTATCTAGGCTTTACTGATTAAAGGAAACTTTATCTGTATGCTGAATTGTTTTATATGCAGTAAATTACTGCTGTATGGGAAGAAATCTTACATCATCCCTCATAGGTACAATATCCAGTACTGCAGGCTGAGCAGACACAGGAATTTATTTTAATTGTTAATGGTAGGTTTAATACTTCTCACAAGCTGGAAATGCCAGGAAATAATTGGTGTCTCAGTTCATGGGAGTGTTTATCATTTAGATGGCCCTCACACAAACTATAAACAGTCTAAACAGTAATGCTGGAAAGGCCGATTTAAATCAGTACTTAATAGCAGTCTATACTTAGTTCTTTCTTGTGTTTCCCATGAGTGCAATTTCACAATGATAGCAGCAGGAATGAACACTGCTGATGGCAAAGCACTGGAAATATATATATATTTAAATTGATATCAGAATACACTACTATTTGTAGAAAGTCTTAAATGACAGATATAACTATAGCCTTTTAGCTGTACTTTGACTCTTGTTCATTTAGTATATATGGTATTGAATCAGTGCTAGTGCTGCTATGGGAAAGCAGATAAAGAATATGGCACTATTCTACATTGGCTCAGGAGGTGCTCCAAGAAACCTGTATGTATGGATGTGGATGTTGTCATTGCTAGTAGCTGGATTTAAAATTGCCCTTGTGATCTGTTCCCTTTCCAGGGGCTGTCTGGTTATTTGTGAGATAAGGTGCTTCATGTCCTAGGGACTACAATATTGTTTGGCTGTTGTGATTGGTTGGGTATTTTATGTATTAGACAATAGTTAAGTACAGAAAGGTAATATAAATGTGACAAATAGATTTGTTGGTTTGATGTCCTGATCCTGCACTAAGCTACCCTGTTTTCCCAAAAATAAGACCTACCCTGAAAATAAGTCCTACCATGACTTTCCAGGATTTTTGAGGAGGCTTGAAGTATAAGCCCTACTCCAAAAATAAACCCTAGTTACAGTTCATTAAAAAAGTCAATTTAGATAGTATCCAGGCAGCTACACATGTAAAAAAGTAAAATTAATTGGCAATAGAATGCAGCAGGACAAATGTGACAGAATGTGATGACGTGACTATGTTTGAATAAATGTTGAATTTTTTTGTTCAAGAATAAATATAGATTGTCGTTCATGGAAAAATAAGACATTCCCTGAAAATAAGCCCTAGTGCATCTTTTGGAGCAAAAAAATAATATAACACCCCGTCTTATTTTCAGGGAAACAGGGTATCTCACCTTCTAGGTCACTGCTTTGTGCTTGTATAGGAAATCATCAGGGATGTGAGGAAAATAATGCTTTTAATTAGCACCTATTTCACTTGCTCTGGAAGGGCTTTTTACATGTAATTCATTGAACCCATTGTCACTGAGATATTTTGAAGCCCTGTCTGCATCTTTGGTACTCACACAGACAATGGGCAGTCCTAGGGCCGAATGAATTTATAGCCTCATAGAAAGTATATGTCTCCTCTGTAGGAAACCATGTATTATACAGTTTAGCTGTATCCACCTCATCCAAGAGAGCGCTGGGACACCATCAGATCCCCAGTATAAGTCCTTTGCTACCATAATCTTATAATTTCACCTCTGTCTTTTAGATGTCGGCTGTGCTCTTTCGCAACATAGCTTGGTCTGATGAATCCCTAGCTAGGGAAGCTGCACTTTGTAGGTTCAGAGTAGTCATCTTATGTTTGGGCTGTTGTGGAAAGGCTGTGATCACAATGGTAAGCATGTATGTTCCTCTCAGTGCAGCAATCCATACGGCAACTGACAAGTCAGGCACCAAGGAGGGATGTCTGAAATTTCCTTCCAGTAGAAGGAAGAAGAGCTGGGCAGAATGGCTCAGAGGGCATAAGGACAAAGAATCGTAGGAGCACTCTGGCAGGACTTCCTTGGTTCTATATAGGTTGCCCCTGGATACAATCATGGAGAGGATGCAGAGGTAGAAATGGAGGTTGTTGTCCCAGCTTGATTTTGAGTAAAAATAGCATGTTTTTTCATTAGTAGGATTTTTTTTTCAGTTCCAAACATATACTACTGCAGCCAGACTTGTCCTCTATTATCACAGAATTGCAGGATGGTTGAGGTTGGAAGGGACCTCTGGAGGTTTTGGATGGGAGATGATCTGGGGTGGTGGTGGTGGGGACTGGTGGTTCTTTTTCCTTTCCTTTCTGAAGAAGGAGGTGCTTAAAAACTGGCGTCTCTGGTTTCTCCACTCTAACTTGTCTAGACTTACAGAAGTCAAACTATTATTTTTTATTTTTTTTTTAATGAAACTTGCTCTGCATAGAACAAAGCCAAATAAACAGCTTCCTCACCAAAGCACTTACTGTGAACTTACTTTTAAAAGCGTGGATTGCTTGCTCACATTGTCCTTTAATGAGTCAGTAGCAGCATCCCACAGCTTTGTATGTAACATATAGATGTGAGGGTTGAACACCAATGTCTTCTAGAGTGGCTGTGTAAAACTAGGGGATCCCAAGACCTCTCCTTGTTGGATCTGTCTGCTCTTAGTGCTGTCTTGTTGCTTCTTGATCCTAAGCCTGAGAGGATTTAAACCTGTTAAATAATAATTTATTTGGCAAAAACTGACTTCAGTTTTACCCATCTCACAGTTGTTCCAGTACACCTTGTAGCATTCCTTCTGTCTTCTTCATCTTCTTTCTCCCCTTCCTGAAGGTACTGCAGTTGCCACAGCATTTTTGTTTTCGTTTCTGTAATAGCTATGCCACTGGCTCACTGCAGCTATACCATGAGGGTCATGGCAAATTGTTATGCTCCGGAGTTTATTTACTGCAGATTTGGCAACTCACAGAGATGAAGGAAATAATGTTTACAGTACTGCATATGGAAACACCTAGATTTTTCTTTCCTATAAGTCACAATGACAGATGGAGTCCTCTGAGACAGCTCACAGGTCCCAGCAAGCCCTGTGTGAGACCTGGGGACAGGCAGCATGTGTGCAAGGTTTGGGTGTTAGAAATCTATGGGCTATCAAGGAACTGGTCCAGCTTCATTGCTGCCATCTACTGAAACTAGAGCTTTCCACCTCATTGAGCAGACTAGTGGGAAGCATAGTTTCACAAATGAGATCTGAAATGCCACAATATCACTAAAAATAATAATAAAAATGCCTCCCCTTTCCCCCTAGAGAACTTACAAAATGTATGTTTGTTTCATGTATTTTGTTACTTAGTTCAGCTTCCTGTGCAGCTTCAGCAATCCAAACTAATGCTCTTTCTGTAGCTATTAATTCTTTCCCTGCTGATTTTTTTTAATATATCTCTGATGCAGCTCTGCCCAGTATCTCCTGTTTTCTGAGCAGTAACTCATGAATGTGTTTTGCTTTTCTGCATTATCTTTAATACAAAAAAAAAAAAAAAAGTTATTTCTTTGTGATGATGAAAACTTCTGTAAGTGCTTCAGAAACCCCCTGTAATTTAATATTTTTTGGGAGGAAGAGTGTGTTTTAAATGCTCTTTAGTTGCTTGGTGACTTTGCTTGACAAGATCTTGCTTGCTAAACTTGATTTCAAAAATATTTGTTACAAAAACCAAAACAACCCAACTACTTTCTAGCACCGGTTAAATGCTTTTGAAATTGTAGTGTTTGTTACAAACTTTTGGTCAGAAGGCAAAACATATTTATTCCTATAACTAACTTATCAAGTACTCATAGAATAAACAAAACCTCACTGTCTACTTTGATATGCTATATATAGTACTGACTGGGCAACAATGAAATAAAATAATTTGTACAGTGGTCTTAATGACCAAGTTTTGTTTTTTGTTTTTTCTCCAAGTTTTATGTGATTTTACACTTGTTTAAAAAAATGTCTTTTCCCCTTCCCCTCTTAAAGGTAGAGACCTGTGGGTTCTTGTTCTGGGAAGGTTTCCAACCCATCATAAGATTGGCATTCCAGAGTTCAAGTATGTTGCTAATATGCATGGGGATGAGGTACGTTTCAACTTTTGCAATGTCGTTTATACCAAATATGCTTACCAGAGGTTTAGAGTGAACTTCTCTCAGGCACGTGTTACTTATTTTGAGGTATGCCATACCTCAAAGAGGACCTAACATGTATGTATTTCTTGAAGAACTGCAAGAATAAAGTTCCTTCGTTTTGATGGAAGGGTGTTATAAGACCTTAGATGATGGTAATGAATCCTACACCTAAGACCTCTCTTAAGTAGGGAGCTTTGTCTTATCCGTGTGAGTAAACCCAGAGGCTTTAACTTTTCCTGGTAATGAGTCAGATGCAATAGTTTACTTGGGCATTATTACTGCCTGGGCATGAAGTATGACTGATTGAACTCTTAAAATATATTCTGATTGAATAATAATTGCTGTGAAGCACCAAATGATTTATTTAAGGAAGAAAATTTCTCTTGGGAACCTTAAGCTAGGAATGCCTAGTTTCACCAGAGATAACACAAGTACAAAACAAAAAGCAATTTCGGGATTAACTTGCCCTGGAAACAATGCACACTTATTAACGATAAAGGAGAAAATGGTGACTATCAGCTTTCCTGATGTAGAACATGAATCTGGAACAGAAAGACTCAAAGCTTTGCTCTTCTTTATAATCTTTTCTTGCTTTCTGTTTCCCTTGTTCTCTAGCTTTACCTGCTTATATTAGTCATGTTCAGGATAAGTTTAAATGACATAATATACTTCTATGTGGTCTTTAATATGAAGAGTAAATATTTCAACAGAAATGGCAAAAAAAGGAAAAAAAGCAAAACTATGAATTCCCAAATCCAAGAAAAATACATGTAGTAGGAAGTGTATTGTGTGTAGAACATAGCATATCACAAGATATTGCTATTACTAGTACTGTGTGTGAGCACTTTCATGCCTACACGCACTTGTGACATTATGTGCCAAGAATTTTCCCCAAGTTAGACTAGTTTCACCTTGTTTGACAGTGGCTGTACTCAAAGTGCTGCTAGGAGTCTGCTTTGGAATTTAACTCTGTGTGGAAGGAAGCTGATTCACCATTTCAAAGGGATACACGTGTTACCGGATGCCCAAGGTAGGGTTTGCAACTCCTAAATGGGGTTATGTTGGGCTTGCGACCAGTCACTAGCAGAGTTCCACATGGATCCATCTTGGGGTCAGTGCTCTTCAGTGTCTTCATAAATGACTTAGACTCAGGACTTGAGGGATTGCTTAGCAAGTTTGCTGGTGACACAAAATCAGGAGGAGCTGTCGACACTCTTGAGAGCAGAGAGGCCCTGCAGAGGGACCTGGACAAATCGGAGAACTGGGCAATCACCAGCCACATGAAGTTCAACAAGAGCAAGTGCTGGATTTTGCACCTGGGCCATGGCAACCCTGGCTGTACATACAGACTAGGGCACAAGATGCTGGAGAGCAGCTCCGTGGAGAGGGATTTGGGGGTTCTGGTCGATGTCAAGTTGAACATGAGCCAAGAGGGTCAACTGAGTCCTGGGTGCATCCAGCACAGCATTGCCAGCCGAGCGAGGGAGGTGATTGTCCCGCTCTGCTCCGCACTGGTGCGGCCTAACCTGGAGCACTGGGTGCAGTTCTGGGCACCAGAGGATAAGAAGGATATAAAGCTACTGGAGAGTGTCCAGAAGAGGGCTGCAAAGTTGGTGAAGGGTTTGGAGAGGAAGCCGTATGAGGAGTGGCTAAAGTCACTGGGTTTGTTCAGCCTGGAGGAGACTGAGGGGAGACCTCACGGCGGCTACAGCTTCCTCACAAGGGGAGGAGGAGGGGCAGGTGCCAAACTCTTCTCTTTAGTCACCAACAACTGAACCCGAGGGAATGTCAGGAAGATGTGCCAGGGGAGGTTTAGGTTGGACATTAGGAAAAGGTTCTTCCCCCAGAGGGTGGTGGAGCACTGGAACAGGCTCCCCAGGGAGGTGTCACGGCCCCAAGCCTGACAGTGTTCAAGAACAGACTGGACAAGCTGTCAGACACATGATGTGAACTGTGGGGTTGTCATATGCAGGGACAGGAGTTGGACTTGATTATCCTTGTGGCTGCCTTCTAACTCAGGACATTCTATGATTCTAAACCCTGGTGTGCATCAGCAGGGTGGTCCAGGGTGTCCAGGAACTGAGGCTCCTTATGACACTCCCTGTGGACTGCCAAAGAGAATTGGAAACCAATTCTGATTGGAAACCAATTCTGATTGGAAACCAAACTGATGTCCCAGCTTTGGTGGGAGAGAGGTGGAGGGCAGGATATGATCTTACCCAGAATGGCCTGGCTCTCAAATCCAAAACTGCTGGACTGCAGAAGGCCTTGCCTCCTATTGAAACCTCCACAATGAAGCACTCCTGCCATTATCACTGCCCACCTGGATGTGCATAAGGAACCTGGACCACGGAGAGGCTCACTGTTTGTGTATCCACAAGATCAGGAAGTGCTGGAGAGCAGGCAACCTAGATCACTGTCTAGGATCTAAACTTTTATATTGGCTTTGTGAGGAAATGAGGCAAGACTGTTTCGTGGGGTTTTTGTTGTTTGTTTTTTGCTAAGATATCTGGCACCATGTCTGAGTTTGTCTGAACAGCATTGATCCTTGAGCTGCTGAGGTACCACATAGCACTCAGCATCACGCTACACTCTATTTTGTTCATTAGACCAAGCACACACCTAGAGAAGATTCTGGAAAGAGAGCTATTCCTCCTCTTCAGGCCTTAATGATGATCTTTGCCTTATGCTATTTTGTGTATATTGATATAATGCACAGTTGGTGTTTGCTTTTCCTATCAGACCTTAAATGTATTTCAGATGGCAGGAAATGAATTCCTCATATAGAGAAGGATTGGAGAACTTGAATATTTTTTCCCATAATCTAAGAGTCTCCTGAACTAGTCACTGGGGAAGGATTCAACTACCCCTATAATATATTAAGCAGATTAGGTTTTGCCCTAACTATGACAAGCTTCAACTTGTGTTCTGCAGTCTTTCACAACTGAAGATTGAAGGATTATGGCTTCATTGATCTAGTTAGGTCTTTTGTGCTTCAGCGATGCTTTCCACAAATGGTACGAAGTGAGAAAAGCTCTGTTCTCAGCTGTTGTTTGGGGATCCTGCCCTTCTAATGGGTCATGATCACACAGATGACATTTTTCTTTTTTCAACTCAGCTGGCTGGTTACTCTTAAAACCTAAAAGTTGGGTAAGGAGCCCAAATTGTATGTGTGCAGGTGTTCACACGTGCTGCTGGAAGAAAACCCAGGTTATTTGGAGAGCTGCCCAACAGGGAAGTTCTAATAAAATCATACCAGTACACAATACTAGGAGGAGAGTATTTTTTTTTTTTGAGAACTGGAAAGATTTATTTTTTTAAGTAGGTTAACTTTTCTTAATACTTTAAGACATGACCAGACAAGGTTTAAATGACTTTATTTTATGATCACTGTTGCCAAATAGAGTGAACTTTTGCCCCAAATCCCCAGAGATGCAACAAAAGACTTCCCCCATTCTTTCTGTTCCTGTACAAAGTTGGATACCATTTTTTAGCATTACTTTTTGTTTAACCCAAACCAGATTAAGACTGATCATTAGAGGTAATTCAGTCATTTGCAGCTATGTGAGACTTTAGTCAAAATGGCACTAAATCACTGCACAAACTGCACAAATCTGTAAAATGTTAGAGTCTGTGCTGAGGAAGATGAGGGAGAAGTTTCCTGCTGTTCTAGGGTAGCTCTCCTTCTCAATTAAAAAGCAGCGTCTCCTGTCTCAGGTTTGTACTCTTACTTGAAAGACCTCTTTCTCCTCAATGTGTACACTCGCATGTTCCTCCCTGGGGAAAAACTCATTCCAGTTAACGCTGACCACAACCAAACCCTCAAACACTCCTAAGTCATAAATGGAGCAGAACTATCACCTTTTGACCAGCTGTACCAGTGGCTGGAGTCCAATCTGCACAATGGAACCACAGGATCTAATTAAAAGGCTGTTCTTAAACCACATACATCACAGCTGGAAAACTCTTTAAGTAAAAGCATGTCTGAACAAAGTGTAAACAACCTGTACATTTCTGCTTGTTCCCCTTAATGTATTAAGTATAGTGTAGCAGTGTTTTACCTCTTCTGTTACGTGAAGCTGAGGCCGTACTGATATGGCTGAGCTAGCTTATGTGAAAGGATGTGTTTATCTTGCTGGCTTGTCTTGTGCTTTAAGTTAAAGCAACTAGACCTTATTTTCCATGTCATCATATACACAGTCATATCCACAGAAGGATTTCCTAAGGTATGGGGACCTATTAGGCATTCAGTGACTGAGGACTGGGGTAGGTTTATTTCTGATTGGTATCATTGGGGCTTAAAAACAAACAACAGACTTATGAGTCTTCTGTAGATTCTTCTCACTATTATTTCCAAAAAATGAATGGAATTTGCACGTACACTATCGAAATGCCAGTATAAAAAAAGGCTTTTTTTTTTTTTTTTTAAATCACCAAGTCGGGCAAAAATAATTGTGTCCACATACTGTACAACCTGCTATAAGGAATTTTCAGCACATATTCCTACATCCTTCATACTGTGCAACATAGTATGGAAGTGACGTGGCAGGGAAACAAATACATGCTCCAGAAAAGAGAAATTAAAAGAATAAATATTTCTTGTTTAGCAAACTTCTTTCCACCTGGCTTCACTATCAGCTGATGTGATGTAAAGGTCAGAAGCACCAGAGATTTCAAAATTCAAAACAATCACATCTATTTGCTAACCTCAGAGCGTAAAAAAAGCTGGATGCTACTTAGACCTCTTTCAACACAGGTAGGGCTGCTGCCTCACCCCAGTTACCCTTTTCTTTATCTTTACTCCCACTCTTCTGAGGGGGAAAAGAAACATTGCTCCATTTCTCAGCCAGGTGAAGCCTATAGTGAGAAGCCTGTGGAATTTGTCCAGGTGGTAACATCTTGTGGCAGTTACAAGTTCAAAAGGAGACTTTGTGTTGCCATTTCCTTCAGGGATAAATCAAGGAACTGCAATTCCCTGTCATACATGTGGTAGTTCTTATATTTCTGGAGTGATTACTGCTTCAGAAAGAAATGGATATGTGCCAAACAGTATTCACACAGTTGCTTTTGCACTCGTGAATTTTATAGTAGTAAAGAAGGACAAACACAATGGGTGTGTTGCATAATAGTTAGACTGGATATAATAATTAGTGCTTTACAAGTGTTAAAAAAAATAACATCTTGTTAAGTGTGGCATTTAAGTGACAAAACAGGATGGACAATTGGTTTCTCTGCTGTAACTCTGCTTCCTGAGGCGGGGTTGTGCCCGGTATGCTGCGCTAGGTCTGCAGAACAGTCAGGGCTGGAGCAAGGAGACCAGCAAGACCGTGTTGCACTGAAACAGGTCCTACCTGATGGTTTGGATATTTCTTTCAACATAGTGCAACTTACAAATAAGGCCATGTTTAAGGAAAGGATTTTAATCATAAAAATGGGCAGAGTCTGTACACCCATAGTCCCCTGGTATTAGGTCTCTATCATGTGGTAACAAAAATGTTTTAAAAACAGGGGTACTGTAGCGAAGCGCAACAGTGCAGGTGCAATTGGAGCTAACCTTAATCTTTTAACTGGCTGCTGGTAGCGCTACTTGAGTCAGACCTTCAGTAGCTGCATGGGGTGCTGACCCAGCCGTGCCAGAAGCGACGGTCAGCAAGTTTAAAGGGTATATCTATGGAAATGGCAGTCACACCCTTTTCTACAGCACTGCTCCATGCCCTGACACGGGCTGGCTGCTTCATTCAGGACTTCCCCTGAGGGTCACTGAAAGCCTCCCCTGCTGACACGCTACCTTTGGGGCGCACAAGGAGACCTGACAGCTGAAAGCACACAGAGAAACTTCATGTCTAACTGTGTCCCTAAAGGTGGGAGAAAGGGCTTTCATTTGCTTTTGGGTCACGCCTCATTTGAGGTACAGCAAAACAACACACCTGGGCATCACCCTTGGGATCCTGCAATTAAAACCAAATATTCATCATGTGTTCTCAAAGCCTCAGAGCACATAAAGGCTGTCCCTTGCTCCCTACATCTTCATATTAGACTAGAGGCAAGTTAAGTTGTCTGTCCTTGGCTTTACAGTCAGCCACTTACCTCCACCATGTCTAGAACCTTTATTTGAAGCTCTAAAGTAAAAATAAATGTCTCACAACTATTTTCCGTAGGTACAGCTGGCCTCTCCAGTAACAGGGTAAAGCTTGGCTGGGCAGGAGATGCCTTCCAAGGGTTTGATCAAAACTTGAGCTATACTTTCCCATAAATCAAAGCTCCCTTCAAACACCTCTAGAAATGCCCAGGTACTCTGGACTGAAATAAAACCACCCCTCTGTCACTCCACCAAAATAGAATGGTAATAAATACATATTCTTCCCCCACTGGTGAATGATCAAAGTGCCACCTCTCTGTGATAGAGATTAGCTGAATTGCTTAATATACCAAGTATTCAGGTACAGCAATAACTACGCAAGGAATCCTATAAAATAGGGTTAGTTTTTAAAGTACTGTATATGTAAGTATGGCTTTAACTCTGAAGTGCAAAGAATGCCATTTCTGTAAAACTAGTAATCTTCTGTTCTTTATAAACATTGTCCTTTTTCTACTGCCTTCTCTGGTTGCTTTTCTTTACCTTTTTTCCACTTTCCTGTTCCTGCTTATCCACCCTTTCTTTCCTGGATGTATTTTTGTCAGGCACTGAAGACAAGTGCTGTAGGAGCAGAGGCACTATCCTAGTTTCCCCAGAGAGCAGTCCAGTCTTGTCTGTAGTTTAGCTATCTCTGTGGTAGGGCTGTTCTCACTGCTTCTGAGTCTACTGGCTTTATCTTCCATGCCCAGGGCCATGATTTGGCTGATTACTTTCCCCTCCTTTCTTCCCCCCTGTTCCATATGCGTCCCAAGATGCCTATCACCCAGAGCTGGAACTGAGCTGCATGTACAAGACAGGTTCTGTTACATCCCTTAAATTTCACAGAGTAAAGGTATCTACACCTGCAGAGCAGTCTGCTTTCATGTACTCAGGTGCTGATCTAAAAGCTACTGGTAATGGACGAAATTAGGTACCTTTTCCCCCCTTGTCAAAGCTCATTTGCTGTAGGGTCTAAAAAAAGAACCACTTAGTTATTGGGACAGTAAATACATTTGTGTAAGGCAGCTTTCCCTAGCAGATTACTGGATGGTGGCTTGCAACAGCTTACAGACAAGGGTTAGAAAACTTGGGAACAAATCTGCTGAGGGGCAGGGTGGGAAGAGATCCTTCTTTTTCCCTGTACAAACAGCATGGCAGAATTGCTCATGTAGCTACTCAGAGAGCATGGCTGCCTTCAAGCATAATGCCTAAAACGGTGTAATCCACATCGTGTACCAACCTAGCTCCTGCAGACAGAGCTCCTGCTGGATGGTGCCTGTGTTCATGTTTACCTCAACACCTACAGCAGGATTTGCCACTTAAAATGCACCAATGTGAACATTTAACTGGACATTAGTGCAGCAAATAGCTGCGGAGAAATATTCCTTTTCCCCTGCCTGATTTCACTTGTCCTTTACCTAAGCCTGTACCAGTTTGCAAGCAAGAAGATGCTTATCTGTGACACCAGGTTCATCCAGTAATGTCACTCCATGGTCCTCACTTTAGAGGAAAGAAAAAAAAAATCTTTGCAGTATTTGCACTTTAGTGATGCAAGACTCATTCAAAAGAAATGGAGGTATTGTAGCTCTAGGCTGGAGCCTGCAGTGATTTACCAGGCTTTGTTCTTGGAGATAAAGTAGAATTATCTCAGAGCTCATCTAGTTGCAAGTCTTGATTTGTTCCCATCCCAGCCAGGGCTTAGGAACCCTACAGCGCCCTTGAGGCACGGGTCACAGTGCCACAGAAAGTGCTTCTGGAAAGTGTGGTCCAGTGAACACTGTACTAGTGGTTTCTGGGGTAGAATAGGTTGTTCTTAACCCACAGGAGCTGGAACTTGCCAGTGTTTTGCCTGAAATCTGATAGTGTAGACTAGAGGGAGACATCCTGACAGCTTTCACAACCTATACAAAAATTAACAAAAATAGGTGTCTAGCTTCTTCTCTATCAGTGCCTTTCCTTGATCCAAAGTCTGCATCCAAATATCCTTCAATTTCTTTTTTTGTAAGGATTTGTATATAACTGTTTGGTTTCCCCAGTACCTGTGTTCATGGCATTAAAATAAAGCAATGCAACAGAGAATGTAACAGAAGTGTCTGTGGTGCGTCTCTTGATCCCATGTTAAAGTTGACTTCACGTAAAAGGAAATCAACAAGAAATAAATCCTGCTCTGTAGCAGCACCCTGGGAAACATGGAAGGGGTGTCCTTCCTTCCTTGTGAACCATCACTGCCAAGCGGTGATGAGCAGCACTGACACTTGCATGCGGAGCCCGGGGTCCCTCGGGCACCAGCACAGAGCTGACTCTGCAGCGCAGCTGAGATCATGCGGTGGTGCCTTTCCAAGCCCACGAGATCTTTTATCAGGCAGCCTATGCAGCTACAGTTTTTGATAAGGCCATGCCTTATCCGTGCAGGATTCAAGTGCGCAGCTGACACAGTCACTTTCCCATTACAGAAAAAGCTCTGGTTGATCTGGGTATAAAATCCTTGTGAAAATCCTCCAGTGACTCCTTTCAACTATTAAATTCCTTTAAATATATTTAGGGGAGAGCATAGAACAAAAGCGTGTTGACCAGAATGCTATTGTGTGCCTGTTTAATCCAGAAAGAAAAACCTGTAGATGTGAGGTGGTGAGTCTCCTTTTTTTCCAGCCCCCCTTCTTTTTCCATAGCAAACTTAAAATCTGTGCTTCTTTATACAGACTGTTGGGAGAGAAATCCTGCTCCATTTGATTGACTTCTTGGTGACCAGCTATGGACATGACCCAGTTATTACCCGGTTGCTCAATAACACCCGGATTCATATCATGCCAACAATGAATCCTGATGGGTTTGAAGCTACAAAAGTGCCGGATTGTTATTACACACGAGGAAGGTAAGGGTGGCTTAGGAGGGTGGGAGTAGGTAAAGGAAGTGGGTGGGCAGCAATAATCAGAGCCTAGAGACTGAATCATATTTGATGGAAGGGATAGCGTAGAGGAGTGTTAGGGCTAATTTTGGCCTGTGCTGTTCTAAAGATGCACTGTTGCAGCATGGAGTTTGTGGAAGGCTGAGTCAGACTGGTGTTTATATGGGTTGCAGCTAGAGAAAATTGGTCAGAATGGTGTAATGACCTCACCTTTTAGGCAGGAGACCCAGATTGCAAATAGAAGCACAATAACCTATTTAGACCTTTAGGGTGCTAGAAAAACCGGAGGAAAATGCCACCCACAGGGATCTATTTCAATTGGAGAACACTAACCCTTTAGAATGAGAAAAAGGTGTGTCTAAGCTTGTTGAATGGGCTTCTAGAAATGTGTTGAAAAATCATATTTAATATAGATCTAGTAAGAGGGATGAGTTATGCAAGCAGAGCTACTAGCTATAGTAGTTGCTGAGGTATTAGTAGTGCTAGGAGAGAAGAGGAAAACAAACAAACAAACAAACAACAAACAATCAACAAACTTATGCAGAATAAAATGTAACCTAGTATTGTATCCTGCTCTACTTTTGCATTCTTTAGTGTAACTATTGCAGAGACCAGAAAGGGAGGAAAAGGTTAACAAGCTAGAAGAGGAAAGAAGAGGAAAGGGTGAGAGAATGGGAAGAAATACCAGTGGGACAAAGTTGGAATGTGCAGAAAAAGCGAACTCATGAGCTAGAAGTTCTCTTGGATCATTGACCATGGCAATGTCAGAAGCAAGTGAAAAGGCAGTTTAGTTCTCTAGGTGACCGGTGTAGGTCCTCCTTTTTATCAGGAAAGAAATCTACTCCTTAGCAAACAGATAAGATGTTAATGGAGGGTGGGATATTCAATCCCCTCACTGTCAAACAGAGAGAGTTTAAAAATTAATACAGCTGATGCTGAATACCCTCTCTACTTTCTGTACTGACCTGTCTGAGTGAAAAAGGAAAAGGGCATTGCCACAGGCTGGACCTTCAGGTACTGGGGGAAGAGAATTCATCCTGTGTTTGAATCAAATCTTTTGCTCTGTGTCCCAAGTGACAGCAGTACAAGGGATGCAACCATCCAGTGGTTACCTTGGTCTTCTCTACAAGTGTGAAGAATGCACACCAGAAGACAACAGCCTCCTTATCTGGCCTAGGTTTTTCTCATTCATGTCTCTGTAGGTGTGTGCATGCTATAGGCATATTAAATAGTATTCACAGTTTCTACCTGAAATATAATAGAATTGTTTTATTGTGTCCTGTGAAAATCCAGTGCTGCCAGAAAGCAAATTAAAGTCCATCTCCTTAATGCTTGAGAAGATTTGCAGTGGTCATCTTGCGTGTTTTCTGAAGACAGTAGCATGCCGCGGACCTTAAGTAGTGGGAAGCTGATGATGTGCAAGTGTCTATAAGCAAAACAGTAGTGGGAATGTCTTCTCTTTTTCCAAGGTACAATAAGAATGGAGAAGATCTGAACAGAAATTTTCCTGATGCCTTTGAAAAGAACAACGCTAGTATTCAGCCAGAAACTCAAGCAGTAATGAACTGGATAAAAAACGAAACGTTTGTTCTTTCAGCAAACTTGCATGGGGGTGCCCTGGTTGCCAGTTACACCTTTGACAATGGTAACTCAGGTAAGCTCTCTTCTCCATAGCTGATTTTGTTTAGGAACATTAGCTGTACCAAAGCAAAATTCGTAAGGATTTCTGCAAGGTTTTTCCAGCTTTTGAGCTGGGATGGGCAGACTTTGATAAATCCCATCAAAGTTCACTGCCTGATAAAGTTATTTGGGAGATGTTTTTGCTGTATGCAAGCCAGCACTGTATGTTTTACCAGTCGTGAGAGTTACATGATGGCTACTTTATTCTGCAGTTACCATCTCTTCGAAAGGCTACAGCAGGTCTCCAGATGATGATGTCTTTATTCATCTGGCAAAAACCTATTCTTCCAACCATGCCAGCATGTACAAAGGGACTGGGTGTGACAACAGACAAAGCTTTCCAGAAGGCATTACCAATGGGTATTCTTGGTATCAGCTGGAAGGTAAGAATGCCAGTGATGTATTTTTCAGCTGCTTCATATGATGTTCTCACTTTCCCCTGCCATCTTTGATGATGAAAGGGCCGTGTTTTTGCCCAGGGCAGAGGGTTGATGAAAGGAATAAGCCAAGGCATTCACGTGGATCTTCTGAGCAGGACGTGGGTGTCTGCAGGCTCTCCCAGTCAGCAGTTCCACAAGTGATTGAGGCAGCCTCTGTTGTCTGGCTGCTTCTGTGCCCTTTCCTAAGGCTGCATTGCTTTACAGATTATACACACACGCACATGCTGGTGTGTCACCAAAGTCCTGTCCTTTCAGAAAGGAAACCAATCTTCTGTCCATATATCATCTCTATTTTTATGGGTAGGCAAATAGGATATATGTCCTGTGTACTTTGGCACCACATGCTGCTTTCACAGTCTGAATTCAAAACCTTGAAAAGGCTCTTAGGGTGGCTTTGGCAGTGGCAAACTTTATGCCAACCTACAAATTTATCCGTCCCTATTTAGTTGCAAGTGCTTGAATGAATTTAAGTCGAAGACCCACCCATCATCAGACATAATAGTCATCATTCCCAAAATGCCACCATGCTTTAGAAAACAATACTCTATGTGTAACTAGAGTAATTAGGTTGGTTTTCTACAGGAGGCAGTAAATACAAGTGTGGCATTGAGGAATAATTTACCTGATTTACTTTTCTTACAGGTGTGATGCAAATACTAACATTTAAACTCCCCTATTTTTCATCTGTTTTGAACTTGGTGTTTCTTTGCAGCTAAACACTGTTTTATTTCACTTTTAAGGTGGAATGCAAGATTACAACTATGTCTGGGGACAATGTTTTGAAATTACATTGGAGCTGTCATGCTGTAAATATCCTCCAGCAGACCAGCTGGAAAAGTTCTGGAGAGACAACAGAGTTGCTCTGATCGAATACATAAAACAAGTGCATCTAGGTGGGTATGCGAACGGGGGAGGGAGGTATAAACTGAAGCCAGGCTGGTGGGCAAAGCGGGAAACTTCCACAGCCTGGGTCTGTGTCAGGGCCCACAGGTGAGGAGTCCTGATGTGAACTTGGGAGCCATCGCTTCCGAAAAGCGAGTGTGACAAGGCCAGGGCTGGGTCAGGGAGGAGAACTTACAGGTGTGCCAGGTGTGGGGTGATGGACACTGTTACATGGTGCAAGGGGCTTAAAATGCACTGGGCAGGAGCAAGGGACAGGCCTTGGGGGCCACCTTACCATACACCCCCTCAGGGAGCCCGCTTTCTCGAGCAGCCTTGGGGCAGTCATTTATTTCAGAGGTCTCTAAATGTGTTTGTGCATATGCACGATGTTTTGTAGGTCTTTGCTGCTTGGACTTTGTATTTTTGTAGGGCGTTTCTAGGTGTGATCTTGACTTCACAGTTGGGAGAGCTGCTGCTTAGTGTAGCAGCAGCACTTTACAGTGAGTTGAAGGGTTCGCATAAATCTGTTGCTTATCTTGCATTCTGTGGCCCAGAATGTCTGACTGTTGTTCTGTCTGCTTAATGCCAGTGCTGCTGTGAAGGTGGTGTGTGAGAATTCAGGGAAACTACTTGACAAGCAGGCATGGCTGGTATTCTGCCACTGGGAAGTACTAGAAAAAGGGCTGACTTATTTTAAATTAAAAAAAAAAAAAGGGGGGGGTGGAGGTTTGCAAAAATCCCCCAAACCAGTCATGAAAATTGAAGCACTTCAGTAAGACACATACAAAAAGTATATATGATGCAGTGAATGAGATTTACAAGCAGAGATTACAATGCTGCTTTCCAACTTTATATGAGGGTAAACTATTAACAGCAAAGGGTTTTCTATTTTAATTCCCTTCAGTAAGACAGAAGTGACTAGAGGTATTATTAGATGTGCTTGAAATCAGTGAAATAGCCTTTGAGTGCATCCAGCAACAAAGTCTGACTTTCTCAGAGAGGGAGGCTCACCCATTGGCAGTTGTGATCTTTCTTTCCTCTCCTTTTTTCATAGGTGTCAAGGGTCAAGTTATGGACAGGAATGGGAATCCTATTCCCAATGCCATC
This sequence comes from Columba livia, assembly GCF_036013475.1. Taxonomy (NCBI): domain Eukaryota; kingdom Metazoa; phylum Chordata; class Aves; order Columbiformes; family Columbidae; genus Columba; species Columba livia. The sequence continues at coordinate 155,034,476 of NC_088602.1, read as the reverse complement.
GTGGAAGCCAAAGGAAGGCCCCACGTCTGCCCCTACAGAACAAACGAGCATGGGGAGTACTTTCTTCTCCTTTTGCCTGGGACATACGTGATCAATGTAAGTGTGCAGCCTTACTGAATTCTTGTTTCTAACTGCACAGCGAGATGGCATCCTTAAGAGATGAACGAGCTGAACTTGCTCAAGCTGTATATAGGAGCTGTAAAGACTCTTTAGCAGAAAGGAAATTGATACAGTAGGATCTCGAGTCCCCGGCTTGTCCAGAGATAAACACTCATCTGACCTGGGTGGTGGAGCCAGCTGGGATGAGCGTCTGGACCAAGGTGACAGTAGCTTGAGGTGTTTGAAACAAACCACAGAGCTCCAGAAGGGTGAGGAGGTGGAGGCAGCACCCATGTAGCCCCAGAGCAATGGGCTGACAGCTCCGTCAGTGCTGGTTATTTCCCTGGGTGGAAACAGCTTCTCTGCGGAGATTGGCAGTGGCTGAGACCAGAGAACATTGATGCAGCGCAGGCGCTGTCTCCAGTCAGCTAAGGGCTTCGGCTTAAGTGTGACCACAGGATTCATGCTCTTGTACAGCGTGCGGTGCTCCCCCATTATAAATAAATATTAGTTTCCATCTCAGTTTTTGAGGGTTTACTCTCATTGCTGTTATGTCAAAAACTTTACTCTTTTTCTGTGTTCTCACACGTTTAGAATACTTTTTCTGATATGTTGACAGTGTAAATAAGTACATAAAATAATGATTGTTTCACAGCTGAAAACATTTCAAACCATGTAAGAAATCTTCCATGTTTGCTTCTAGGCTACTGTACCGGGATATAAATCTATACTGAAGACAGTGGAAATAACTGACAATACAAGTAACTTCAGTGCTTTGAAACAAGACTTCTCTTTCTCAGAAGTCTCTATCAGATCAAGAGCTGCTTCATGTCCCAAAACTCCCCTCTATCAACAGCTCGGACGGGCTTCAGCTGCAGTGAAACCAACTCTACATATCTTGGTTTTAATGACCGTCGTGCTTGCAATTTTCAAATGAAGTCGGGAATGACACGAGATGGCAAAAACCTTCCTGCACAAATGCGGTTTTTTTCAGACAAAAAATTGTATATGCAAAAGAACAGATGTTTTTATAAACCAAATTCTCAAATTTACAATTAGGTCTGTTGTATTTTGTAAAATACTGGGTTGACAATCAGATGTTTTACTTTTATTATAACAGACAATCATATTTTTCTATGTAAGTATTTTATCTTCATAGACTGTACAGAATTTCTTTAGAGTAACTGTAGAAATTTTATGCAGAAAGTACAAATATATTCAGAAGAATTCACCTGATTTCAGAAAAGCCTGATAGTACTGTACATTGAACCAACAGTTAATGTGCCACACAACTGTTGGCAATTAGGTCAATCCTAACCTCTCATAATAAAGCCATTGCTATAAATGAGGAATTTTTATGTTTGCTCTTACCTAGACAGATGAGACTGCTCAGGGCTGAATTAAGGTAAAGATCAGTACGATACAGACATGTAAGACAAGAAGATGGAAATGAAGTGTGAGTATGTGCCAAAGGGCTGTGTTGCTGGAAGCCTGATGCTAATGTGTCCCATCAGGCAAAAGACCATAACTCAAGAGTTCTGCCAATGGTGTTCCCCCAAGAGCTGTTAAAGTGGAAAGTCACTGACAGCTTTATACCATTGCTGTTGTCCATCTCCTCATTGAATTTGGTACGGAACACAACTGCATACAACTCAGAATTTTTGAATCCAAATAGTTTTAGCAAGAGCGTTAGAGCATTGAAGTACTTTTCCCAGCCCTGTTGCTATGTTGATCCTGTCCAGGGGCTGGTTTCAGTGGTGGCTCAACAACCCCTGGCTCGGTTGCACTGCCTGCAGAACGAGCAGGGTCCTTTCACTGGGCTGGTTGCAAGGCATTTAGAAGGTGTTTGCAGCTGTGCAATAAACACAATTTATCAATAAAAGCCAGCTCCTACCTTGTCCTGTGTTGAAAACTTTATCTGCCAATAATTTTCTTAAGCAATTTCAAAAGTAATCAGAAGATATTATATTGGGAAACATCAACCTTCAAATTAAAGAATGCAGCAAAGCAGTTAAATCTTTTCATGCATTTTTAAACATGCCACCTCCACCGAAATGGTGCTCTTGCCTGTCACATCAAGCCCCACCAGCTGGGCTGTGGAGCTTGGGCATCAGCCACTTGGTCTGCCTGCTGGCTCCATTCTGCGCAGCACAGGAAGTTGTAGATACACTTTAGAAACTGAAATGGCAATGCCGGTTTGGAATGAGGGCTGTGTGCGCAAGATTTTTTAACATCTTCATCATATCCATTTTAATTTTCTGCATTTTCTCCCCCTTTTAACTACTTTGGCTTGTTTACTAGTTAGAGGAATGAATAATTATCCACTAATCCCGCCACTGATTCTGTCACCTAAAGCAAGAAGAACAAGAGACCCCACTCAAGTTTAAAATTCCCCAAAAGCATGAAATCTGTGAGAAGGCAGCAGCTGAGCAAGGGCAGAGCAAGCACACAGAACTAAAAATCTGTCTGAAAACCAGGTGGCAGAACTGCTAACAATCAAGTCATTTACATGAAAAAGAAGAGCACCAAGAAATACATAAACAAATTTTTATTTAAAGCTTTTAAATGAAACATACTATTTAGTTTCCTCTGAAAAGGAAAAACTGAAAATCAAAATACAAATGCAATACACATAAAAATTCTTCTCCTAAATGGATCTATACTCTGTGCAATTTGAGTGGATATTTGTATTTTAATGGTTACTGCCTGTGGTAGTATGTGCACTGGGTATCTACAAGGTACACACCATGGCAAGTCCTTGAAAGCGTGATCATGTAGGAGCAGTGGCAAAGTTGCATAGGTACTATAAACCAGTCTGCTGAATAGTCATTCCAGCTACGTGTAGTCAGACAACACAGACTCTGCTTTTGGAAAAGCTATTCGGTATTTTAGGTATTACGTAATTGTCATGCTGCCGGCCATTAATTTAGCTCAAGAAAGAACTGTCCTTTAAAAGTCAGGCTATTAAGTTAAAGCAACATCTACTCAAAAGGGGAGACAACACCTTTTTAAGTACCACCAACAAATTTTACATGTAGAATATATATACACTACAGAGAGCTGTTCACTAGAAGCTTTCAGTGCATCAGTGCTAAATTAAAAAAAAAAAAAAAAAAATCACACATTAGTTAAAAGCAACAATTTTTCATGTTCAGTAAGTGCAATCTGCAATTGTTAAAATATACCTTAATCCCAGGTTTGATGGGGGTGGTGTTATTGTACCTTACATTGCTTGTGCAACCTTTAAATGACAAGTAGCTCAAGATAAGACTTTGGCTCAGGTATGGATGAGCTGGAAAAGCTCAGTTGGTCAGGCAGGGATTGTTTTTCCCTCCTATTAGTCTTTAAGAGGAAAAATCGGCCTGAAGTCTTGCACATGCCCTCATACCCACACTGACAGACACCAGAGACAGCAACACTTAAATTCAAAGCAAACAGAACTCAGTGAGATAATTGTAGCACACCATTAGAAAGAAATGCAAGGTTTTTCATCAATTAAAATTCTGTAGCACTTTTCCCTTTCCAACTCCACCTGCTGAGAGCAGCAGCTGCAGCCCTAACACAACCAACATTCCAGGCGCTCTACTCAACAGCAATGCTCAACACAACCAGCAACGCAGCTACCTCTGGTTCAGCCGTGCAAGTTTTTTGAAGGACAAAAGCAGCAGATTGTGTAACTAATCTCAAGTCAAGACATTGTATTAAAGGTTCTCAAATATTTTATTCTTCAGCACTTGAGCTTTTTTGAGAAATGCCAAACACTGAAACAAAACAGTTTTTCCTTGTGCCTCACATACTTCACTTTGCACTTCACCTCCTTGGGTGAAGAGTTGAATTTCAATACTAATAAATACCTACACAGTGAAAAAGTAATATTTAATACAAAGGTGGGTTAATTGTATTTTTATATTAAAAAAAAGAGTAAATGTGAGTTGTAGTACTTGTACATAACTATTGTCTACCTTAGGTACATGAAGGAACAGACTAAGACAGTTACTGAAAATCATATCCTGTCACTTTTATCAGCACGTCCAGCTTTCCTGGACACATTTGAAGGCAAAAGCAACTACCACCTGTTTCAAATTAACCTTGAAACCTCTCCCCATCTTCCAGACCATCACCTCCAATGTCCACAGCACAACGAAGCAGTCTGTCTGCTCCTTGGCTGTACTCGGAGATGCTAAAGTATTCCAAAGGAAAACAAACACCGTCTAAATATGTTCACTCTGCTAATGTTGCACCAGTCTCCACCTCTAATATGTGTTGTTCAGGATCAACACAAAAGTTGATTTAAGGGAAGGCAAAAAAGAAAACAAAGCCATAAATCTTCTTATGCTCCTCTTAATCAGAATATGATCTGAATAGTTCTCTTTATTTTAATAAAATTTCTTAAATATTTTTCTTGTGACTGTGATTTAGTAGCTATGCATATTTATGTATCTACACAAGTACCAATAGACTAATTCAATAAATTAAAGCTCAAAATGCTAACTGTAAGCACAAGAATATTTACAAACTGCAATAAATTAAAGATTAAAATGTGCTTGATATTAAATAACAACTGCAAAGACCTCACCAAGTAAGAACAATTGTCAACTTCTGTGTTAAATTTTTCTGACTTTCATGCTGCTATCCAAGGCCAGAAAGAAGGGGGCAATGACCACCAGGCTGGTCACCACTGTCCCCAGAGGTACCGAGCACAGGTGGGGGTGACAGGGTGGAGGCAGACCCAGACATCACCTTTTCAGACGGCAGTCCCCCCAGGGCTGGGGCACCAGGGTCGCAATGTCACCCACACAACCCCAAAAGCCCTATGTGCACTTGCCTGCCAGCATCTCCTACATGAACCAAGATAGGCACCACTCATCCCTTCCCAAAGGCGTCCTTTGTTGGGGGGAATACCCCAAACAAACCAAACCCTAAAGCTTTACTAGAAGGTGTTACGAATAACATTAAACCAGAAAATATAGCTCAAAGATTCACTCTGACACAGTCGTTCAGCCATAGATGCATGCAGAAATCAAAATTACCCACGTCCTCAGTATTGTATGAAGTGATGAGTAATTACAGGGCTATTCTCCACAATAGGAGACATGCTAGGGAAGTACAATTTTAGATCATAAAAGGGAAAATTCATTATGCTGTATGCTCTCACTGCATCTTTTGCCAAAACAGAAAGCATTAGTGGCAGATGAAATCAGTTTGGAAGAAAAATCCCAAACCTGAGGGACTGTGAACTGCAAGGATCATTGCTCTTAGAATAAATGCCTTTTTGAGAGCTCTTTTTTTTTAATTAAAATAAAAAGATCACTTAAGGGGAGTGGAAAAGAATGCCAAGAGCAGGATGGTACAATTTGTCCCAGCAGGAACTAGGTAAGAAAAGCTGCTCTCCCAGGAATGCAGTTACGTAGCCATCACAGTGACTGTAGAAAAAGTATTGCACTGAAAATGCATAAGACATAGAGACAATGCAATGGCTGAATTTTTAAAGTGCAGTCCCCACATTATCAGCGCTTCTCCTGAACACAGATGTCTAGAGTTCTCTCTCACCAGACTGTGATAGGAGCACTATTTGGTTCTGGTGCAATGGAAGAGCCTCTGCAAGCTTCACTGCACTTCAGTTTATCAAATCAAAAAGTAAGAAAAACAGAAAACAGTGTGAATGAAGGCAGGTAAGCACGCCTACTTGAAAATTTTAAATATCTGCCCAAAGTACTTCTCTCTGTCTGGCTGAAGATTTACCAAACCCCATGAAACCCATGAAAGGTTTTGACTAACCAAAGAACTTCAGGAACTTGCAGCCACCTGCTGTCACTTTAAAAAACTGCAAATAAGAATGTGAAGAAATGCATACAACTGAGGTCTACATTTTGTTTAGTTAAAATCAATAGTGGTAAAACTTCAGAGTTACCAGTACCTGTTAGTAATATTTTTCAAAAATCAACTCAAATGCACAAACTAAACATCACCAATCCTGGAAATTGTCTTTATGATGGTATTTCTTTGGAGGCAAGTAACAACCAAGGGTTTGTGGAGTCACTCCTTACACTTCTATGCCCTTTTCCAGGTACTTCCTTGTATTCCAGGCGTTTGCAGCCCTGGTTTACAAATATTTTATACTTGGGTAACTAGTAACTCTGACAGGAATTTAGTTATAGCAATATAAGTCCATGCACTAGCACATGGGCATCAACAGTTGGGCACAGGTGGCATTGAGGAAGCTGTTGAACCTTGGCCTGCAGGATGGTAACACAGCACAACTCCTGCATTCAGGCTACATCTCTGTTCTTGGCACTCCCCTGATGCTAAAACTACTAATTTACCTCTGTTGGCCAGATGATGAGTAACTACCTGTAAAATTAGAAGGTGCTAAAAACCTACAGTTCCTCCAAAGGAAAAAATATAACTCACTGGTACAGAAACTGTCCATCTAAAAAACAGCCCAGATGAGTAACCCAATTATATCCTGAAGATACCAGAGCTTACAAAAATTTACTCACACTAACTACTCTGAAGGCACCACAGAACTGAGTCCGTTGACTCCTTAACAAAGGAACTAACAAGCTTCACAAAATTTTCGACAAACTACAGTGAGAAGACAAGAGCTAAAAGCAGTAAAGGACAGGTCCCATGAGACCAATTTAGAGTTGGCCAAATACCTTGCGACAGATTTTCAGAATTCTTGTGACACAGTGTAAGCTGGAAAGACTGCTGAATTTAAAGAATGTCTATGTGAACTAGAACTAAACAGCTTGTTTCTGCAGATGGAGATGGACTTGTTTTCCTTACCATTTTTATTCAAGCAAAGGTAGTGATCAAGCCGCATGTTATACTGCTGAAGTCAAGAACAAGTGCACAAAAAGAATACCATCGTCTCCTAATATTGCCTGATTTGATTTTACATAGTATCTCCTTCATTTATCTTGCCTGTTCAAATATTGCTAAAATAATCATCAAGATCGTACAAACCCCCAAACAATTTTAAAAGCTAGTTTCTCAGGACACCTAAGAGAGAACTGTAAGACTGAACTTGAATCAGTGACTTCTCAGGACACACACAGCCCTGAATTTACACACTTTAAAAGATACACAGTACCCTTTTATATTTCCAAAACCTTAAATGATTTTCTATCGCATCTTCCACTGCTTCCTGGTGAGAACTCCTCTGTGATCTGGTTACTTGGAGGAATTTAAGTTTTGGGAATAAGGGAGACAAGATTCTATTTATTTATTTTATTGACTTATTCAGAGGGTTCTGACTGAGCCTGGCGTCTTCATTAGGCAACAGATACTGGAATCTAGGGCATCTTTTATCTTCTTATGAGGAGGAACTCACATTAACAAACCACATCTCTCCTCCCACTATCAGTGAATTTGGTTTTTTAATCTCTATATTTAATCAAGTAAAACAAATGTCACTAAAGCACTTGGAAAGGCAGGTAGTTTACAGGAATTGGTTATTTCTGTTGAGAAGGATTTAAAATCTTTAAGTTGACTTACGAATATTAGGTTAACCTCTTCACAACTCCAGTGCATTTATTTCAGCAATTATGTTTCATACCAAATGTAAAGACACTCCAATAATTAATTTTCCAATTAGCATACAAAAATAGTTTCTAACTCTCTTAACCAGTTTATGAAGTTCTTTTGCTGCTTTCCAGTCAATATCCACCTAACTAAAATAAGTTAGTACAATCATTTGTATGGGCTGTCTGCACACCGGACAGGGTTTATTCCTCTTCTTAAGCTTTCTTGCGCATGTAAAACACGACATGAGGTGTCCCGTTTTGCCATGCACTATGCAGCCATTTTTAGGTCTGCTCTGACATATGACACAGGGCTCGATGCTGGTAACAGGCAGACTGGACTCCGGGCTTCCCTCTTTGTCTTGCAGTTCTCTCTTCTCAGGTTCCTTATAGTCCTCCTGACTGCTACAAAACATGCTGCTCGATGTCGATGGCTGAGAATAATCTTCACTTTCCTGGGACTCGGATATTTGTACTGCTTTGTCCTCATTCTCCTCCACAGCTGGTTCTTTATCCTCAGTCATTTTCACTGTCTTGCAGTCAGGAACATCAAAACCTTCTTCAGACTCTAGGGGGAAGGAACTTTCTAACTTGCTCTTTACCAATTTATCACTCTTTTCATCAGGAAGCCAGTCCTCACGAAGGGCCCAGCATCTGTGGCAATGTCGTGGAAGCGGAGGATTCATTTCGCTACATTCAGGACACTTCCAATAATCCTTTAGTGAATTAAAGGTTGGAACAGCTTAAGCTACTTGGAAAGCTTACAATTCAAGTATTCAGAGATTATAAACAATTTATTACTGCCAAAATAATAGTTATCTTGAGCTTTCAAGTTGTTTATAGTTTAAAAATTCCATTCAGTGTTGGGCCCCATTTTATGATTCTAGATTAAAATAGTCTTGATTTTAAAAAGACTCTCTGAATTTTTTCATTTTGTAGGAAATTTGTGAAATAAAAGTAGAGGTGAAACAATAATGATTTACTATTCCTTATGCAAAATTGAAGAAACCAGACCACAAAAGTCTTCAGAGAACCTCGTGAAAAGCTTAGTTCTGATAAAATGGTCACCATTCCCATTATTTTCAACAACAGACTTCTGAAATAGAAACTATTCCAGACTGAAGGGACATTTAACCTTTGTGATGCTAAGCTGTAGAGGTGCAAAACGGCCGGGTGAGGGCACTGTGACACAGTAGTATGAGACACTAGAAAACATCGGCCATTCAAGAAAGAAAAAGAAGGCTGCATCACTGTCTCATAGCTGAAAATTTTGCACTGAAAATATGCCACTAACTCATCAAAAACACACTTTGTTTTTAAGGAAAAAAGATCCTTCTTAGAAATAATACATGCTGTATGGGGAATGCGAACAAAAAACAACCCAAAACTTATTTAGAAAATTTTAAGTACTTAATGGTTGGAAACCTAAATAACATCAGTGACATCAAAGGCTTCAGAGACCAATTCTAATTCCTAAAAATAACGTACAGACATATTTTTCCATACATAAGCAGTGCTGTGTTTTTAGATGGTGGCTAGCCCTGTGTTTTACACACATAGTAAAGTCCCTCAGTTCTAGAGACCACCAAGGGACTGGAACACTTCAGACAGCTTTGGCCAACAGCTTTGTTCAAGGTTTAACTGTGAAAAGCAAGTATAAAAAAGATACATTGCTTTTAAATTCTAGCGTGTGTGTTTTTCACATATGTTTACAGACTTTGTCTCAAACTCCTGAATTTATTCCCACACTTAAAACTCCAGAAAAAGCCTCAAAATCTATTAATTTTACAGTACTGTTCTCAAAACAGGTTTGCCTTCACATCTGTATGCTACAGATCCTTCATTAGTCACATCTACTTTTATTGTCCAATCCTATCTATAGGAAGAGTTTTTTTAAATATACAGGACTTTTTTTATCCATTTTGTGCAAAAAGTCAGATTTAGGCTCCAAATAATTACCTTCCATTAAGTCACTGAAAGCGTGACTTAAGGTTTTTTTTTAATGGATTAGGAAGCTTACTATTTTTAATATTGAAGTTTCTTGACACATGTTCAGTAATTAAAATATTGCCTTGGAATCTTCAGGCATACAAGAAAAAGTTGATTTCATTAAAAAAAAACCCTATCACTGATAACAATAGAATCCATCTATATTCCTTGATCTACTCTGTCAGTTCACCCAACTTATGATGCTTTGCCAGTCAAGCTTTTACTCACAGCTAGAGAAATCTCTGGATCTTCATCAAACGAATCAGCATCACTATCTTCATCCTGATAAATAGTCAGCTGATACACCTGGTTTGAATAAAAAAATATTGATGTAATTGTTTCTTGGCAATTAAAATATGATAGATTTTTAATTCTAGATTTTCTGATAGACTTCTAATTAAACACAACAAATAGCACATATATGTTAATAAACGTTAGCAAATAACTCCACAAAATCTGATCACTGGTTTTGGGGAAAATAATTCCGCCCACACTCTAAATATACAATTTGAAGAAAAATGTAGACTAGACCAATTTCTGGAATAGAGGTGATTCCCCTCTGCTCAGCACTGGTGAGGTCACACCCGGACACACACCGCGTCCAGCTCTGGACTCCCCAGTACATGAGAGATATGGAGCTAACGGTGAGAGTCCAGCCAAGGGCCACTAAAATGATTAAAGGATTGGAGAAGCTCTCACTTGAGGCAATGCCGAGAGAGCTGGGACTGTTCAGCCTGGAGAAGGTGCAGGAGGGATCTCATCAATTGTGTGTAAATACCTGAAAGGATGGTGTAAAGCAGATGGAGCCAGTGCCTTTTCAGTGGTGCCCAGTGAGGGCACAAGAGGCACATATTAAAACACAGGAGGTTCGGTCTGAACATCAGGAGATAACTTTTTTACAGTGAGGATGACCAAGCACTGGCACAGGTTGCTCTGAGCAACTGTAGACCCCTCCACCCCTGGAGATATTCAGAAGTCATCTGGACATGGCTCTGGGCAATCAGCTCTGCTTGAGCCGTGGCGGATGATAAGGTGTCCTTCAGAGGTCCCTTTCAACCTCAACCATTCTGCCATACCACTGCTGGGGGCAGAGGCACACCTCAGTCCTTTTCTTCCTCCAAATCACCATCTTATCTCGGGGTGCAGCTCCACAGTGCTATAAACCCAGTGTACATCAGTACAGTAAGTCCCATTCAGCCCTCCAAGTACCACAATCATGCGTGTCCCCAGCAAATTCTGCCTCTGGATCTTAACCCGATTCACCTCTTTAAAGTAGCAGAAAAAGAACACAGGAAAAAAATTTTCCACTTCATCCCTGACATTCCAGATATCTAAATCTCTTAAAAATGACGGTAATCACAATTTTACTATCTTCTTCCCTCCTAATGAAAATTTCTAATAATGTGTTTCAGCATATCTATGAAACATATATATTAATGGAGGCAAATAATTCAGAAATATCCCTTTGCAAAGAGTTAGGAGGAAAGTTTTCACTCCATATTAGAAGTGTTGCCAAAGCTCAACACATACTTCTATAATTAAAAAAGTAAGAATAGATTCAAGTACACATGCTGTCACTGACTCCAACAGCTAGTGAGTGAAGTTAAACAGACTTTTCCAGACCGTCAAGAGTATGTTTCAGAGCCTCCAGAAAGCCTTAGCACTGCTCTGGTTACTGCCTGGTGGGTGTACAATGGTGACACAACTGCACAGGTATGTAATTTAGTGAATGGCTGGGTGCAGTTTGTCACATAGCAAGCAGTCCTGAAATAAACCTGAAAAGTTACTTCTTGTTGGAATCTCAGTGTGAAGTATTCCTGGAAGTTTCCTCCCTGCCTCACCGAGTCAGAAAAAAAACCCCAACAAAACAAATATGTACCTCATCATCCTCATCTGTGAGCTCCTGTCCTTCTTCATTATGGCTATAATCTTCTGAATAAATAGACTCAACTTCAAACTCTACACTGAACTGGTCTGAAACAGAACTCCGGTCAAACCAATCAGAGTTTTCACTTAATGAACTGGCATCAAGATCCTGAAAAAAAGAGAAAGAAAGTACACATTGAACCCCACTAGTCCATAACCAGTACTGTTAAGATGCTTGTAACATAAAACCAAGCTACTCAGTTTAATTAGATGCTGAAGAAATGAGACCAGCTGATGCTAGACAGAACATCTTTTATGAGACAAATGAATTACAAGTGGGTAAAATAAAGTTAGATCTGAAAGCCTTTTGACAGCTCTGAAATAGCGGCTGCTGTCAGCTTGAAGACTGCTGCTACTATTTGACAAAGGCTCTCCTACAAGTGAAAGAACAGATGCAAGAAGATACTGTCTTTCAGCTGCTTTCATTAAATTTTCTATTCTCATCGACTTTTTTTAACTGTAATTTGAGACTAAATTATAAAACAACACAAGTGAAGATACAGTATTAGTTCTGTCAATTGAGAATACAGTATATGACTAGGAATACTGCTAGTTTAGCTCTTCACGACTTGACAGATAATTCGCTTCAGTGTTTGTCGAAAACACTAAAAAACAGCAAAGGCGTGGAAAATGAATACAGCTTCTCTTCAGGGCACTACCACTTCCAGTTACCGAAACTTTACCAGAACTACCAGATACCCAGAAGCACCAGATACCCAGACGCACCAACCATTCTAAATTATGAAAAGTCTGTGTCTGCTTTTCTCCTCTTAGCATTCTAATACTTACTTTAAAATATATCTGGCACTTTTTCAATACTGTGCCAAGCAGTAAGAATCTGGGTTTTTTTAATAATATCTAGAGTTAACATTAAAAAAAAAAATCCCTTCAGCTTTGGCAGCTATGAAACACACCACTCAACCCACATACCATCAAAGGCACTGCTGCTTTAAATTAATAACATGTTTTAAGATGCATATTTGCACTTGTGGTATCTACAAAACTTGTACCACAAAAATAAATATTTTAACTTACGGGAATGGAAAAAGTATCTGTTGAATCACTGCTATTGCTTCTTTCACGGCACAGACCACTGACTACACACCATGAGAGACTTTCATCAAACGTCAACGAAATGCTGTCTGACTTGTGTCGTTTTCTTCTGTCACTGTGCAGATCATCTGAAGAATTTTCTTCTGGGCACATTGAAGAATTTTTATTACTCCAAAAACATCTATGCGATGTACAGTTTTGAATATTCTTAACAGAAATTTAAATACCTATGTATGTAAATTGCATTTTAAGAAAAATATAGTCATTATTTTATGGGGAACAAAGTAAAGGCACTGAGTAAAGACAGAGTAACACTAAGAAACATGAAAAGTATGAAATATTCCTGAAAACAGTATTTCAGGGGCTGGGTTTCCCCACTTGTCCCATCAGTACAGCTTGTAAATAGCAGTCTCCACATGCAGGAAACAGAACAATTTCAAATTTGGAAGCATTCGTAAACCACACATGACACTTCAAACCCCTCCTAATTTTAAGAAATACAGTTAGGATCTTAATTGTCCTAGCTCCCTCTACAGTCAGTAGACAGAAAAGCACTTTCAGAGAGCTCCTTGGTCAAAGAATTCGCAGGGGGACAGAGCAACTAGCTCCCATGTCACATGTATATAAAGTACCTCACGCTACGCAAGGTAAGTTCCGGTTTAAGTTTTGGATACCTCAACAAATTTAACAGTTAATAGTTAGAATTACATATAGTGCATTTACTCAACCAGATTTTTGTTACAAACCATTATGACTTTCCACACACACTAGCAAGAAAGTCTTCAAGTCACAGTATGTAAAAATTGAACTCTGAAAGCATCGCTTTAAGCTGTGCTTATTAAATATGCTTGGTTTGAACGCAAAAAGACAATGCTTTTTAAATGTATGTTTTGAAACAACCACCTACAGCAGCATAAGGAGTAGGGAGACAGCATTTTAGGGGTAGGTAAGTCAAAATTCAGCTCCACTGACTTTTAAGAGTGTTTGGTAAGAAACAATTTCATTTGAAAAGGTGTTGAAAAGCCCGTATGTAAGTGCAGCGGAGTGAAAACTCCCCCAAGAGGCCCGACAACTTGGTTCACAGACCTCAGTGAGAGCCTGCTTCCCCCCTACACATGCCTTTTGCACCCACCCTCTATTGCCCAGCCTCTCCCTTGCCTTGCAAAACACATCCTGACAATCCACGAGTCTTCAAGTCTTGGATCTTTCATTGTAAAAGAAAAGAGAACAAAACGCTTGTACATACTTTGAGACTTCTCTTACTTTCCCTTGGTGCTTCTTGGCTCAGCCCCTCTCTTTTCTTTTTTCTCTTTTCTTTTTTCGCCCTGAGAGCCCCACCAAATTTGGTGCCCCCAGGCCCAAGGGTTGCTCCTGTCCATCGTTGTCCTCATTTAGTTGTCATGGCTCCATGCTGTACTGATACTGTACCACCACAAGGTTTCTATACACTATATAAGCGGCTCCAAAGGAGCCGCTACCATCCCAATTTAACAATAAGAGTGGTTTAAAAGGAAGATTTCCTATAAATTAGAAAAAAAGTGTATATAAAAACACTATATTAAAAGAACTTTTAAGGCTGTAACAAACTAATAAATGGATGCAAAGACCAAGTTAATAATCAAACCTACAATAAGTAAGCACAACACAGGACCTGACATGCTCTGGGTTATGCCTAAATATTACAGGTTATGATGTTTAACTGAGACTTTCCATCCTTTCACCAGTTTTTGTTACAACATTAAAATGTTCTTTTAATTTAGTGCAAACCGCTCAGCAACACAGCACAGTTTCTGGACTGACTAACGTAACAGTGGCCTATGATGAACACACCAAAAAAAAAAATACTACACAAAAGCTGAGGAACTAAAAAATGTTCCTGAGAAATTCAAGAAAAGAAAGATCTATGCAGTGACAGAAGGTTATCACTGCCCATGTATTTACAACTGTCAAGTCATGAGGTAACAGAAGTGATGGAACAAACTAATGTAAGAAATTCCACAGAATAATATTTAAGTAGAACTGTAGAGAACACTTCCATTGAGAAATTGAAGTTATCCAGGTTTATGCTGAACAGCTTGTTAATTTGCTTGTTATTTGAAAATGTATTTGCCAGTGACTATTGAACGACCATAGCAAAGGAGGCAAATGTGATGCTTAAGTCAACAGACTTTTTAAAAGTGCTTAAGGAATGGCCAAGTACCTATACATATCCAAAATCATCCTATGTTACTAACCAGACCTTTGATGTCTTTGCCACCAATTGAAATCCGATGAAAACTGCTTTTAGAGAGCAAAGTGTAAATATCTGTGGCTATCTAAAGAGGGAACTTATATGAATTTGAGTACATCAGTCTATTACAAACAAGAGTGTTCTCATCACAAAGATAACGTAACTGATAAAGTCCTGCTGATGTGAACAAGTTTAACAGATCTGTGGAACAAGTTATTCCATCATCTTACTAATAGTTCTAGAGATCCAAACTGTAACATGACACTGGAGCAATGCAAGGCATCATGTATTTCTTCCAGACTGAACATTTTGTTTCAGATAAGCAGAGAAATATGAAAAGTATTTGTCAGCATCTTTCAAAGTCAGTAAGGCAAGAGAACATACTGTTTTTCCTAAGCAGCCATGCTACTGAAAGCTCTGCACCATAAATCTACACCTACCAGATTCACTGTGTGTTCTCCTCCTAGAAGATGTAGCTGGTCGGGAAGTCGCGTTTGAGGAGGTCTGCTTCTCTTCTAACTCTTGCATAGATTCCTGGTTAACAGAAACACTGGGTAAGCCTGAGCATTAACAGGAGGTAAAAGGCTACAATCAACTAATTGCATCTAAATCATTGACACTATTATGCAAAGCTAAATAAAATTTACATCTCAGAACATTTATTTAAAAAATTTTTTTAATCACCTTTAGAACATTTTCTTCTTCAAGCTGAAATCTGGCATCATCCTCAGGTGTGTCCGCAAGCGTAGAGCCTGAAACCAAACCAAACCACCCTAATACAGTACTGCAGGAAAAGTCAATTTCAGGCTCAAAACCAGGAGTGTAATAGCAAGAGACAGAAGTTAACTGCACACAGCATTTACAAAGTAAATTCTAAACAGAACTTGCAATCCAGACATTTTGCCACCATGGCAAAAAACAACCCTGTTCTGTTGCTTTTCAGGTGTGTGTAGCACCTTCCCAGTAACATTACTTAAACGGGAATGTGGGGAGGAAGAGGAAATTTCAACCACAAAATGGCTCAGAATTTTATTACAAATGTCTTCAAATGAAGGCTGATATGAATGAAATGAATTCTGCAGATATGAAAGAAGATAAGCAGGAAATATTTCACACTTCTTCCTCTTGAAAGTCTATTTTACTAGCTATCGTCATACAAGGACACTGAATTAAAAAGACATTAAATACAAGAAAATATAACTGTTGTTAATTATGTATACTTACTACCAGACAGACCCTGAAATACTAAATTTCAAGAAAATAATTTGATAATCCACATTTACAAACATAAGGGATAATAAAGAGCATGTTTCCCACTTTCAGCAACTGCACACTCGTCTTTAGAAAGAATCAGAAACAAAGGGTGTCTTAATTTGGATTTAGAAGCCAATTTACAAAATGGCTTCCATTGTTTAATGTCTGTTTCACTCTGTGCATTAGCCAAAAGTTACAGCCATATTGAGCATTTTTATGCTGCAGGAAAGGCAACCATATGTAACAATTCTCTATTTATGGAGTGGCTATCCACAAAATTACCACAAAGCTGCTTTTCTAAGTACACAGACCTTTTTTAAAAGAGGACTCAGTGTAGATGAGGGTGACGGGTTCTAAATGTGCTCCACATTTGGTTTTGAAAACTAAAACACTAACAGAAAGAATGAAAAGCATTTGCCCTGACTTCATTAACAGCACAAGTTCAAGAAGATTTTTTTTTATATTAAAACCTTTTATGTTGTTGAGGGTTTTATCTGTAAGAAATACAAGCAAACGACTGATCTTTCAATGTAGTCCTCTGTGCTGAGCTCTGATTGTGTTTGTTCTTGCCCTAGTCCAAAAGAACTACTCAAATGCCATTCAGATTTTTTTTTCTCCTCCCCGATGAAAAACAGTGTTTGCTTTGATTCACTATTGGTGATCGCTCTGGACAGTACTGTGTAAAGCCAAATAGCTAACTATGGAGAGGCTGATGTATCTGATCACTACATGCAAGATACATTAATGTAAGGATCCTCCCAGACTAGCTTACCTTGTTGATTGATTGCTATCAGATTTCTGGAAATCATTGAATACAGTCTCCTTAGATGGGGATAAAGAAAGAGATGTTGCAAATTAGCTACATGTAATTGTAAAAGAGAGCTTACCATCTTTGAAGATGCAAAGAGTTAGAGAAGGCCATACGCATTATGTTCTCTGTTATTTCACAACCCGACTCTCAGAAAAGAATCCCATTTTACCTGTGTTCTTTTACTGAAAAGCTTGTTACTCCAAATAAATCCCCCAGGAGATCATTTGCACAGTGTACAATATGTTGCTGTTTTTCATCATATAACTGTTTAGACATAATATATTGTCCAAGATAGAATATTACCTGTAAAATAAATGACACAAACAGATATTTAATACCAGGTTCAGTTGCTTCAAGTTTAAGCATAGGAAAAAAACACATTAAATTCATCACTCTTCTCACATGGATTGCCTAAAAATCCCTTTGAGCTGCGATTTTAATCTATGATTCCCCAAGCACTCTGCTATTCTGCTGAACACCAGATACTTTTGTTCATCTGAGAAACCTGCTAAACATCACCTAACAAGTCAGCAGCAGAATAAAAACAATACCTTGTCTCAATATCTTCTAGATAAGCTGTGAACTACAGCGGCCGCCATTCACCCAAAACAAAGGAATAATCCATCTGTGTCCACTGTAATCTACTTTTACTGATTAAAAGTTCTCACCTCCTTCATAGTAAAAGTGTCCTTTTCTGCACCAGCTAACTTTAACAACTTCAACAATAGTGGCTTTGGTTTAACCTGTATGGGGAAGAAGAACAACAGTATGCACTAATTATTCACCAAACAAAACACTATTTATACAGGCTGGCTTCCTCCTTTTATATTCATCTGTTAGATAAATACACAAGTACATTAAAACCTGCACACATTCTGAAGACTTTTCTGAGCTAAGCACACCCTGTCCTTTCCATTGTATTTCAATCACTCCTACCTCTGCAACGGCCTCCCACTATTGCCACTGAGCCAGCAGAGTTATACGCGCAGCCAGTCTACGACAATTTCAGATATAGAGGAGGTAAAAGTTAAAAAAAAAAAAAAAAAAAGAGTAAAAAAATCACTTCCCCCACCCCACCCCCCTTTTTTTTTTTCTTCTGGCCAGAATACTGTCCTGATCGCAATTCCTTGCACTATTCCATATTCCAGGAACAGGTCTGCCAGTACCAGTCCAGGAGATGAGAACAAGCTGCAGGGGCTGCCAAAACTCCAAAGAAAAAGGCTGTGGAGCCACTGATGGTTCCCAGTGCACTATATTCTAGTATTGTTATATGAACAATAGCATAACCATTATAAGAACAGGCTATTATTTAGCCATCCTAATATATTCCCCAAAATGAGAAAAAATTATAGATAATAAACATTTTATAGGAAAGCACGAGTAATACTATGAGACCGGGAATAAATACTTAAGGGAAGGGGGGGAACTTCCCTGCATTCCATTTCAAATATCTGCTAAAACCGATGTTATGTCTTAGTGCATTAACCAGAGGTTACTTGCAAGAATCACACATAATGAAAGCAATCAACAAGCTTGTGGACAATATTAGATGTCTACTTACCCCTTCCTAAGTGCTGCATTATTTAGAGCACGCAGCATATATTAGGAAGCAAACAGAAACTTATTAAACTACTAATGACAGCTGAGCATAAGAAGGCAAAGTACGGTTTGAGGTCTCTAAATGCACAACTAGACCCATGGGGTCAGATCCTTTTACGCCCCAGCTGTCTCTCCCTGACACAAGTATGAACTTTCTCTGCCTTGCAGATCTGACAGCAGACAGTAGCATCACCTTATGATGACTTAAAAAAGAAGAAACAATAAAAAACAACAAACAACTTTGAACAGTCTGCTGTTCTGTCACTTCACTTTTTTGAAGTTCTGCTCTCAGTCTACACTTTTAAGCTTTACCCTTCTACAAGAGGTAATCGAGTTCAATCGTCATTGTACACATGCCATTTTGAACTCGCATTTCAGGTATAACACACAGGCTTCCATCCTCAGGAAAACTTGGACGGGAAGCCAGGACAGCAGAACTGGCACTGTATCATGAAAAGCCATAAACACAAAGGAAGACTCTTATTACAACTTGCTTATGAATCCCAGTAGAGGAGGAAGTGAAAATGCCAAATTTAAAAAACCTTCAGATGACAAGATTACGTCACAGTTTTGCACAACAGAGATCTTCCACAACTCTTCAGTTATGAACTGATAATGATTTCCACCACAAAATACTTACCGTGATTAAACTGGACCGAAAGATTCTTTTTCATTTAAAGAAAGCAAACTGCCCATCAAATTCTCCAGGAAACAGTCTAGACCTACACCATCACCCTCAACTCTCAACCATGAATGAGAAACATTTGCTTCACAATTGCAGCATCAAAGAGAGACCATCTTCACCGGATGTCCTGGCTTTAACCATCACTCGCTGAGCAAAGCCGCCCTTCTGAATTAGCAGATAAAAATCTGCAGAAAAGCATGAAAAATTCGCACGTCCAACAGAGCTACTGACCAGCGCTTCTTGCTCCGAAGCGGTGACAGAAGAGGCATCCGTAAGGGAGGACATCTTGGTATTGCACATTTGCCTGCAATTAAGGGGAGAACCACCTCAAAACGTGTACCGCAGCTACACAACCCACGTCCCCCCCCGCGCAGAGCGACCCCGCACAGGGCCGAAACCCGGGGGCGCAGCCGCCACCGCGGCAGTGCCCACTCACCTCGGCTGCCCTCGTCCAACCCACACGCCGGCGGCGGGTGTACGGGCCAAGTGGTACCGGGCCGGGATGAGCCTTATATAGCGCTGCCAAGAGGAGGCAAGTCGAGACTTAGCTCCTCTGGCGGCCGCGGCCCGACATGCCTGAGCATGACCCGCAGCGGCGGCGCTGCCGAGTCCCCGCAGGGGGCGGGCGGGCGGGGAGGACAACGCTGACTCACCGTGGCCGCCAGACGTGGGTGGCGGCGGCGCGGAGAAACAGCCCCGGCTCCGCGCCTCCCCGCCCCGTGCAGGCCCCGCTCCCCCCGCTGCTGGAGGAAGCAGCAGCGCCCGGCCCAGCGCCGCGCCCCGACCCGACCCAGCGTGCCCGCCGCGCCTCAGCTGCGTCCCCCCCCACCCCAACGCCCAGGCCGCCGCGCGCGAAAAGCCAGTCCCGAGCGACGCCTCAGCCCCTGCCCCGCAGCAAAGCGGGATCCCCCACGCACCACCAGCAGCGCTCACTCCGCTGCCCGGCCCGCGGCGGAGCGGAGGACCGGGGGCCCCTACCACGCCGCAGCGCGCTCTGCACCCAACGCCGCCATTTTGGCCGCCGCGCCGTGCGGCCCGTTGGTCTCCCCAGCGCCCCCTAACGGGCTCGGGGCAACGGCCGCGCCTGGGGCGACGCCTCTCGGGCCGGGGTGGCCACGCCGCCCGCCCGTCCCTGGCGCCACACGGGATGGAGAGACCGGGCCCGCGGCCGCAACAAAAAAGCGGTGCCCGGGCTGGGGAACGAGCAGGGTGAAGGCCTGGCAGCAGTCAATGAGACCCACGCCGGGGGCTGCGGGGAAGCAGGACGCTCGGGCTTTGCAGGCAGCTTTTTCTCCTCTCGTCTGCGCCCTTCCTTTTTTTTTGATCCATCGACCCTTTTATCCCGCCTCGGCTGTGTTTACAGACACTGCACAAAAACGGTCGGGTCGTGGTAAACAAAGTCTGTGGATGTGCAGTATTGAGGAGATGGAGCGGGGAGAGCCGGGCTTGTTGCTAAGAGCGAGCCTAAAACAGTATGAGCGTTTCCTACAGAGCCTCCACTTCACTGAAAATTTTCAAAAAGCTTCCGTTGATGTTGAACATCTCTCTGACTTCCCCTCGGTCACATCAAGCAGGTTTGGAGCGCAGCCCAGGGCAAGGCTGTGCAGGCCCCACCGCTGACAGACCTCTGGCCCCCAGCCCCGTGAGCTCCAGCTCCCAAACATCGGACCTCGTTGGAGGATAAACAGCCCTAAGGCTTCTGATGGCAACCTCGTACTAACACTCTGTGATTCCATAAATCCAGCCGCAGCATATGTTAGTGACAGAAAACTTCATCACGTCAATATATTTTGAGGATAACAAAGGCAGAGGCTCTTGCTTATAGTCCTCACAAATTCAGGGACACAACAATGAAAATGTTGGTTGCCCGGCGATGACACCTTTGGATACTAGCTTGATTTCCTATGCTCATTTGTGCCTTTTGTTTGTTTTATTTTCACTGATATTTAGGAGAGGAAACTGGGAGAAAAGTTAACAACCAAAGAGGGTTATTGCAGGCTGTCATATTGTCCTGTATTCCTGTCATCTCCCGTTCTATAATTTTGAATATCTTTTAAGTGTAGGATATTTGGAAGTTTGGTTTGGTTTGGGTTTTTTTGCTAGTTACTTATTAATTACTACATTTCAACTAGAATTGCTTAATTTTTAGTCTCTTTTTTCTAATTCTCTGGGTTTTTTTCTTTGCCCATGGTGACATTTTAAAATCATATTTGAATAGTGAAAAGATTTGTTAGAGAACACGAGTGCTGGAGATAGTGTTTAAAGATACGTACACTAGAGCAGAGTGAGCGTAATGCTGATTTTCCATGACAACTAACTTGTCCAAACAAGCAGTGGATAACTGCCTGGACTTGTCCGTTGCCCAAATATAGATTCTCAGCAACCATGGCACCAGGAATGCTTTCAATCTAGTTGTTTGTGTGATGATGGATTTTCAAGACGAGCTTCTTATCCCCCTGCAGCATAAAGCTCAAGGTCTGGTGAGGGACAGTTGAGAAGCTGCCAGAATTTTGCAAAGCATGTTCACCTCTTGTTAGCACTGGAGTTTCAAGGCAAACAGAAATCTGTTTTAAGTGAAATGTCATGCCACGGCAGAGTCACATTACTGCTCATTTCCACATTTCCTATGCTCATTTGTGCCTTTTGTTTGTTTTTTTTCACTGATATTTAGGAGAGGAAGCTGGGAGAAAAGTTAACAACCAAAGAGGGTTATTGCAGGCTGTCATATTGTCCTGTATTCCTGTCATCTCCCGTTCTATAATTTTGAATATCTTTTAAGTGTAGGATATTTGGAAGTTTGGTTTGGTTTGGGTTTTTTTTGCTAGTTACTTATTAATTACTACATTTCAACTACTGAGCACCCCAGCTACTGAGTTCCGTAGCTAGATTCATCTTTAGGAGAAAATTACATCTACACAGAAATGCAATAGGACAGAACCAAACGGCTATATTCAGTTGATGTAACACTGAACAGTGGTATTATCGGTGCTCACTCTTGTCCTGATGTGGTATGAAAACTGTTTCATTCCTGTACCAAATGCATTTTACTGAACTGAAGCAAAACAAAACTAGTGTGTTTATGTAGTTCTCCCAAAAACATAGCACATTACTGAGCCTCATCTTAAGCACAGTATCATTTTGTAAGGCTGTGTGGAAATTAAGGTGCTTTTTAAATTAGCAATGAATTTTCTGTAGTCTGAGACTTACCGAACTGGTTACTATGACTTTCTGTTTCCACTTCTCAGCCAATAAACATCTTGTGACCAATGACTTTGAGCTTAAATTGGGATTCTTTAAATAAGAACTTACCAGTTCATTAACTGCTAAGAATAAACAAAACCAGTTTCTGTTGAGAATTTTTGTCGTGGGTCATCTTATCTCTTTTCTCAGACAGACTAATCTCAAGTAAGGTGAGGCTGCAAGTAGGAAAATATGCTGTCTGTGCTTGCTCAGGGAAATCAGGGGATATTTTCTGACATGCATTGTTGCACCACTTCTGTCCTGTTTGTCACCAGGTTGTCACTAACGCAGCACATGCTACATCATCAACATGCGTAATTATTTTCTTATGCTTGATAACTCTGGACAAGTATAATGAAGTTTTACTTGAAGGGTGAGGAATAAACTTGTATAAGCTGACTTCCCCACTATTTCAAGGTCATACAAATAAAAGGAGACATCGCTACAGTGAGACCCAATCTGTGCATTTTATTTATGATGCTACAGAAAATACCTGGAGCAGATGTCGCCCAACTGATTTAACTGGAGATACCCACTCTACATTGTGCTTAACTAACATGGTATGAGACCCTTTTAAATATAAATGCACATTCTAACTGTACACATCTCGTTGTTTAACACTTGCAAGTTAAATTCTTGTCTGAGATCGATCTGGTCTACCTACAGGCACACATGCTAGAGGAAAGATGGGTCACTGTGCTGCAGTGGTGCCCAGCTCAAGTGAATGGATGGACCGTTAAGGACTTCAATTTCAGATTTTTATTCCCCACTATTTTTTTTTCCAAGATGTCCTAGTTTCCCTTTCCCGACTGCTGCCTAATCAGCATCCAACACATAAATGAAATGGTCTCAGGTTCCCAGGTGCCAAGCAGAGGCAGAGGTGGCCAGGGTCTCACCTCTAACCTGTTTGCTGCTTCTTGGCTATCAGATGGGTTAACCTCATGTGCTATCAGCTGCTCCCAGAAACAAAAAAAAAACCAAACAAATTCAGAAGAAGCCTGTGGGGCATTACGGTGTGCTGATGTATCGTTTCCAAAGCCTATAGACTGCATCTCTGTTAGCATGAAACAAAGCAGTCATCAGTCATGTGCTTCAGATTGTCAGGCACAGCCACACAAAAGGACAGAGGCAAAAGGATGCTGACATGCAGCTGGGGCATGTGTGGCTTAACGGGGCTTTCTGCCAGGCCTTGACATTCCTGTTTTGTTGTGCAACAAAATGCACATTGATAAGAAATGCTTATGCCAGAAATAGCATATTTGGTTCAGAGAACTTATACTTTATAAGCTAAGACCTGTCCTAATGGAGAGGTCTGTCAGTACCATCACCAGACACATGTTACTCTAAATGATACCCGGATTCAACTAAATGAAAATGGGGATGCAGCCTTCCTGGAGGTTAATTTTGAACAGATGTTAATGATGAGCAGAAACCAAGAGCAATGCTCATAGCAGCAGTGGGAACCCAAAGACCACATGCCATGCTATTGCAGCTGTTGAACATGGAACACTAAGCTGTGCTTTGCTGTTGAACTTGTGTTTTTCTGGTGCACAGGAGCTGTGTCTTTGGGCTGCACTGTCCTTCCCAGCATACCCTGCTGCTCTGGGGACTGGGTGGCTTTGCCTGTGTGCACAGCCTGGGCTCCACCACCAGCAGTATTTCATAGGTGGTTTGGATATGCGATTGGCAGTTTCCTATATTTCTCTAAATCCAGATTTGACCTTGTTTGATTCAAAAACCGTAGGATTACTTAATGTAGACCGGCAGAGGTAGTCTCAGATAAAGTATTTGTCTAGCAGCTTTTCTCAACCTTTTACCTCTTTCCCACAGGCACTCTGTCCAGGTGTGCCCTGCTCTTGAGAGATTCAAGTACAAACGGCTTCAAACCCACCTGGAGCTGTAACAATCCCGCATCAGAAGACAGAAGTTCTTCTGCTTTTGTTGAGTTGGTGTACACATTCCTTAATGCATCTGGGAGACATTGGTAGTCTGTCTGCCCAAATCTGATTCCTATTCGGTAGCAGCTCAATCAGCAACAAGCAAAATTAAACAAAACGTATGCCTTCTGAAGGGAGGCCAACTAGCAAAACCACAAATCTTGAACTTCTCCTTAGATGTGCTCAATATCTAACATGGAATGGAAGGTTTTGGTGTTTTTTTTACTCCCTGGTTTTCTGTTTAGTCCTCAATTTTGGAGCCCATGGAGCAACTCTAAAAACTGAAAGGGAAAAATCTCAGGAAAAGGCTCTTCCTACTTTCATTAGTTTTTGTTAGAAACATCACCGACTTCACCATCACAAACTTCACCGAGTGAAGAAATGGGTTTTTCTCCTACTCTCATTAACTAGGGGTGAAGTATCTGGCTAGATTGTGACCAGTTCCTGCTTTACTAATCTGTAGCTGTGAAAATTAGATAAATCAGTGATCTCTTCGTCTGTAGGAGTACTTGATTGCGTGTAATTAGATCAGAGAAAACCCCAGTTTAACAATGGTCATTGCCTTGTTTAATCAAACAAGAAAGACTCCAGTTCAGGTTAGAACTGTTCTATCAATTCAGTGTTCATTTGTCATTCATATCTACTATTCAGTCCAGCACAAACCCAGTTTCTGCTCAAGGGAGTGGCCCAGAAGGGTTTGTGGGGTGTGCACAGGCTAACAGCCTGAAATCTGAAGCTGCTGAGGAAACACTGAAATGTATTTAGGGAGAACCTAGATCTAGGAGAGGCTGAGAGCAAACGTAGGGTGCAGTCTGTTTGGGATGCCATGTACGGACAGAACTACAGCTGATTATGAGGTCAGGCCTGAAGTCAGGCTGCAGTTTGGGTTAGAGGAGGGGAAGATAAAAAAAAATATTTTAGCCGTCTTGTTGCTCTTGAACTGTTTGTTACTAACAACAAAAGCCTGCAGGGCATTTTATTACACAAGCAGCTTCTTAACTCAGACCCATTCTATGCATTGGATCACAGATCTCGTAGAATTGCCACAGCCTTGCTAACCTGTTTGTCTACGTCTCCCCTGCAGGCTTCCATGCTTGCATTCTAGCTGCCTGTTATACAAGGAATACATCCTTTATTTTGGACCACAGAGTTGCTGTACCATCCTCCCTTGCAGACTTTGTGGTCTGCTCCACAATTTAGTGTTTGGTTGATGCAGCCTTACAGACCAGTGTATTATTTCACTTGAGGCAGAAAGAGCTATCCATTCCTGAGAAAAGTCATATTCCTGCTAATACGGCTAATTTTCCTTGTGATTTACAAAGTCACCTTTCTGCTGGTATCAAATGGCTCTTTATTTTTGAGAGCATAGCTTTGGCAATACAGCATTTAACATACAGCTTGCAGCATGTACAGTTAAACAACAACGCTAGTAGCTAGACAAGGAGGTTGGAGTGTTTACTAGAGGTATTAGTAGTGCCTTGGTGCAGCCTTGACTTGAAACCTTGAAGGTTAATTTGAGTAGTTTTCCTGTGTGTTCCTTAGCATCACAAGCAGGGCTGTTATCAGTCTGGGACGTGTATTCCAAAGTCCACTTTGGAAGTGGGTTTGCTGAGGAGTTTCTTAGAGTTTCCCTAAGATTAAATCTCCACCAAATCAGGCATGGATGCAAATACCTCCTGAAATAAACTGCTGTACCTTGCTAAGTCATCCTTCTGAAGAGCCATGTTGCTTTCTTGGCTACCCAATCTGCATTTTTCTTTACCTGTGTGCCCTCCCTTGATTCAGGTGGTTCCTGATCAAATGCCACCTCACCATCGAATTGGTGGCATGCAACTACTTGTCAAGCATGAAGAGAAGTTTTTTGTAGTGTCCAGTTGCCTGCCTGTTAATCAGTACTTTTTTAAACACAGACATGAAGCAACAGCATCTAAATACAGAACACATTTGTGGCACTGAAACAGAAAGATTCTCTCTGTGCACCAAGGAAATAGTAACATCAGCACAACATATGAGAGGGAACGGGTGCAATTTTACTAGGAGGGGAGCTATATCTGTGCTAGTTCTGCCCTCTTTCAGTGACTCTAGTGATCCAGACTTTACCGACCAATACACAAACCTGATGTTTGTCCATCTAGTGAAGCCTGTAAACTCCAACATTCCCAGAGATCCTGGAGCAGCCTGGATCACCATCAACAAAGCAACTTGAGCTCCACTTGAGACCCAAGGCAAGAAGAGGACTGAATCCATGGGTTCCTGAGTTTGTGTGCATTGCATTGCTTTCTTTGTGAGTAAACCAAATCACTGCTTAACTTTATGTCCAGACAGTGGTTATTCAGTCCTCTTGCCCTTTCCACTTCAAAATGGGCGCTGTATTTGGTCTGACTAAAAGTCTGTCTTGCAGGAAAGAAAAAGAAGATAGGAGAGAGTGCACGTATGTACAAGAATGACAGCCTGGCAGAGTAGAAAATAAATTCATCAGTGAATCCCAGACAGCTACAGACAAACTTGTACAAAGTTGTCCTTTTATCTAGCTGCCGGAGTAGTCTGTGAGACAGTGCTTTACATCTCAAGCATCTTGAGCTTTGCACAGATAACAGGCTATTCTGGAGAGACAGTCATCTTGAAGCATGTGATCTTGTGATCTTTTAAGTTTGTGTAGCATAATTAATATGCAGTAAAGTTATTTTTATTTTTTTTCTTATGTTCTCAGTGGTATATTAGTGTTCTGATTAAAAAGAAATCTATAAGGAAGGAGATTTACACATGATATATAGAGAGGTTCTGCTTTAACTGCCCTAACCTCCAGAAAGCCTAGTTATGTTATAGTTGCAGTGGGACACACACTGTACTTTCCTCCAGAGTGATCTTTTCCTGGATTTCTTCTTCTAGCAGTAGTTAGAATTGGAGGGTTTAGATTTCTGAAATAATTCAAAACTTGGAGCCTTCATTTTTTTAATGGCTGATCATGTATATTTATTTCCTCCAGTCCCCATGTACAGCTTCTGTGTACTTGCATCTCCACAAAGAACGTAACTAGTCATCTTGCTCTCCATTGGCAGAACCTGACAGGATTGTTAAAGTACTTTATCTATATGACATAATCATATTAGTGAATGTTAAAGATGTGATAAAAGCTGTTTATTCACTGATGTTTTTAATGGTCTTATTTGACCTGTTCCTTCCATTGATCCTCAAAGTTTGTCCCTTGCTCTCAGAAAGGCTACCTAAAACATGAAAAGCAGCTCTTTAGCCTCAGCATTTAGGCTCCATCTGTGCATCAATTGTATCATTTTGCTATTCTGCAGCTGCTCAGTTAATCTTACAGCACTTCCCCCCCCGCCCCCTATTTAAATGGCTGTTAAGAAAGGGCTGGGAAAGTAGGGACTAAACCTCATCTCCCAGAATTAATCATCTACTACTGTCAAGGGAGACCAAAGCAGGAAATATTTCAGTGCTGTAACAGAACAGCTGTATGTCCCTAAAGATCTTGGAGATCTAAAGATCTCTGCAGAAATTATTTGTCGTTCAATGGCCATCTACCATAGAGAAAACCATTCTGTGGGAGATCTGTAAGGTGAGGTACAAGGGGTTAAGCACAGGCACTCAGGCCCTTCTGGAGGCCTGGAGAACTTTAGGGGGCTGAGCTGGCTAAGAAGATAGGCGGGTGTTCCTGGGAGGAATTCTGCCGCCCACAGAGACCCAGTGGGCAGTTCTGCTGCAACAGCCTTGATGATTCATGTCCTTGTGCTAAGCTGGGTGCTGAGGCCATGGGATGGGACAGCCACAGAAATCAAGGGGAAAGCTCTCATACATGTTTTCCACACTCACAGCTGCAGTGAGAAATGCTAAGAAAGTGGGATTTTTGGCATTCTGGAGTTCAGGTGCCAGACACTGGTTGGGATGACCAGCGCTGTCTTAAGCTTCTTTTTTACATTCACCTCTCAGTTTCCCCACTTTGCACCCTATGGTGTTTTTCTTCCAGTACTTGCATATTCTTTGTCTCCTTCTCCCATCCATATCATTGCTGCTTTTCAGATTTTGTTAATATTCCCACAGTATTTTAATATACATACTCTCTAGACATAAAATAGTTTCATATGAAGAGCTTGCAAACTATTCTGCAAATATTCTTATGTATCCTAATTTTTGGTAATTACATGTGAAAATGTTTGTGGAATTAAATCAATAAAGAAGCATATAGCAAGAGAGTTTACTCCTTTTAAAAAAGTGTTTTAATATCCATATATTTCATACCCTGCCTTTCTTCTTGTATTGTAGAGTTTTAGTTCTTCACAGCTTCCACCTGAAAGCCACCTGGTACTGGTTTCCAGTGCGTGGCGTGTTTTAACCTGAGAAGGACTCTGATGGGCCCAGCTGCACTAAAGAAACTTGAACAAGACCAGAGTTTCTTGTCTGTGACTTGTTTTTGTTACCAGATTATTATTTTTTATTATTTTTTTTTACTAAATATGGAACAGGAAAAGCAAGGGGAATCCCCCACCCCAGCTGCCTTACAAATTGAAACTTCTTTCTAAGTACTGGTGGTACTGGTGGGCAACAGAGATCAGGATGACATCCACAGTCTTCATTAGGAAGGGACAGTTTAGAGAGAGACAGGACATTGGGGCTGGGGAAGATTATGGAGCAGATCATCTTGAGTGCCATCATGTTGCATATGTAGGACAACCACGTGATCAGGACTCATCAGCATGGGTTTGTGAAAGACAGGTCCTGCTTGACCAACCCGATCTCCTTCTATGACAAGGTGACCCATTAGTGGGTGAAGGGAAGGCTGTGGATGTTTTCTACCTGGACTTCACTAAACCCTTTGACACTTCCCAACAGCATTCTCCTGGAGAAACTGCTCATGGCTTGGACAGGTATACTCTTTGCTGTGTAAAAAACTGGCTGGATGGTTGGGCCTGAAGAGTAGTCATGAGTGGTGTTGCCCAGTGCTCAGTATTTGGGTCAGTTCTGTTTGATCTCTTTACCGACAATCTGGATGAGGGGATTGAGTACATCCTCGATAAGTTTGCAGACAACATGAAGTTCGATGGGAGTGCTGATCTGCTGGAGGGTAGGAAGGCCATACAGAGGGATCTGGACCGGCTGTATTGACGGGCTGAGGCCAATTGTATGAGGTTCAACAAGGCCAAGTGCTGGGTCCTGCACATGGGTCACAACAACCCCAGGCAGCGCTACAGGCTTAGGGAAAACTAGCTGCCTGTTGGAAAAGGACGTTGAGGTGTTGGTCAGCAGCCGGCTGAACATGAGCCAGCAGTGTGCCCAGGTGGCCAAAAAGGCCAACAGCATCCTGGCTCGTATGAGCAGCAGTGTGGCCAGCAGGACTAGGGAAGTGATCCTCCCCCTGTACCTGGTGCTGGTGAGGCTGCAAGTTTAATCCTGTGTTCAGTTTTGGGCCCCTCACTACAAGAAAGACATTGAGGTGCTGGAGATAGTTCAGAGAAGGGTGAAGGATCTGGAGCACAAGTCTGAAGAGGAGCAGCTGAGGGAACTGGGGCTGTTTAGCGTGGCGAAAAGGAAGCTGAGGGGAGACCTTATCACTGTCTACAACTACCTGAAACAAATTTGTAGCATGGAGGGGATTGGTCTCCTGTTCCAAGTAACAAGAGATAGGACAAGAGGAAATTGCCTCAAGTTGTGTCAGGGAATGTTTAGATCAGATATTAGGAAAAACTTCTTCCTGGAAAGGGTTGTCAGGCATTGGAACAGGCTGCCCAGGGAAGTGGTTGAGTCATCATCCCTGGAGGTGTTTAAAACAGGTAGATGAGGTTCTTAGCAACATGGTTTAGTGGTGGATTTGGCAGCATTACATTAATGGTTGAACTTGATGATCTTTAAGGTCTTTTCCAACCAGATTCTCTGATTCTATAAAAGAGGGATGCTCTTGAATCCCCCAAGGGTTGCAGCAGAGCTCAGCCCTTGTGTGACAGCTGCCAGGCTGGGTTCACCCTGCACCCCACCACCCAGGCCCAAAGGGACTCCTTGGTTTCCCCTCTCAGGAGAGGAGGCAGCACTGCCTGCATTGCTGCAGCTCAGCATCCTTAATGCTCTGGTACCCTCTGCTGGCCCTGAACGTTTCTGTTGCTAATGAAGCCTCTCCTGGGGTGTGTTTTTCAGCCTAAAGGCCACTTGCAGACATGACAGCAGTCTCTCCAGCAGCACAGCAGCTTTGCTACCCTGAGATGCCCAATGCTGCACAGTCTTCAGTGTCCTCCACTTGTACTCTCAGACATCTGAGCTGGCCCCAAGATGCTGAGGGCAGAGACCTACCCACACCTTGCATCTTCAGGAGGTCACTTAAGAAAACCAGTACTGCCTTGCTAGCAATGACAAAAACCTGCAGTTTGACAAGTGCAAGGTTGTACAGCAAACACAGAAGAGTGAGTGCCTGCACAAGTGCACCCCAGGGCAGAGAGCCCAAGAAGCTCCTGGCAAGTGGGACATCCCTCCCCCTAATGGTTTCACACTAAAAGAGGGGAAATTCAGGACAGACATGAGCAGGAATTTTTTTACAATAAAGGTGAAACACTGGCCCAGGTTGCCCAGAGAGGTGGTAGATGTCCCATCCCTGGAGACATTCCAGGCCAGGCTGGACAGAGCTCTGACCAGCCTGATTTGGTTGAAGATGTCCCTGCTCGTTGCAGGGGGTTGGACTAGATGACTTCTGAAGATTCTGTAGCTGCCAACACACAAACAAGGTAGAGGCATGGGGAGGAGGGCACACAGCTCTTGGACATCACCCTGCATCCTCATCCTCACTGGGCACTGCTCCACCCCACTGAGGGAAGCGGAGGGCTCTGCCCACACCTCCAGCAAGGGTTTCACACAGCCCTTTACACTGCAGGGTAAAGCATTTGCCTACCACAGTCCTTGGAGATGAAGAGGGATAAGCAAAGAGCAGCTTTGAAACAGGGAACAGCAGGTCATTTCCATTGCTACTGCTGGCAGACAGGGAAGATGGCTGCAGCCTGCACACAGTGACTGGGTAAGGAGCCTCCCACGTGGCTGAGCCCAGCAGGGCAGCCTGAGCCAACAGGATTTATGCCTTAAGAGACAGATCAAACCTCAAGTGCCTTCAGGGCTGCTGGCGCTTCCCATGCGGTTGTGTCCCACCTTGAGGTGGGCGCTGGGCAGCGGGTAACACAGAGCACGCAGGAGGGATGCTCTTCCAACCAAAATCTAATGGTGGAAGACGATACATCCCCTCTGTCCCTCCAGGCAGCCAAAGACCCTGGGCTACCAATATCAGTTTTTATTTTAATATAATCTAAAAGATTTTGGAGTTCAAAGAAACACTGATGTGATACAGGATCAGAGCACCCAAGGGGAACCCCACCCACCCCAAACCCTGGTTTAAGAGGGAAGCTCCTGGCTGTTTGGCTCCCAAAGGAAAAACTTCTTCCAGAAGCAGGTGCTGACCCCACGAAGCTCTCTGCCCACACATGGACAAGTGCCAGGCAGCAGAAGGTCCCTCCCCACACGTAGGACAGGGAGGTCACTTGATGCGGTAGAGGACTTTGCGTTGCATGCGGTGCTGTATCTCCCCCCGCCGCATCATCAGCTGCAGCACCTTGTAGATGGCATGTTCTGGATATTTCTGAAAAAGGGGAGAACAGTGGAAGATGAGCCAGCAAGAAAAATCTCACCAGAGTCCAGCAGGAACCTGCAACCAGCCCTGAAGCCTGGCTGTGCCTCTCCAGAGTGAGGAGCCTGGGAGCACCAGGTGCTGATGCTCCTTTCTCGTTTCACTGTTTCAGGTCTGACTGAAGCCAGTATTACAAATCAAACCATTCTGGTTTCAAGGGTAGAGCCCCAAACTAGCTGAACAGCCTCCAAACCCCAGTGCTTTTGCAGAAAAATGAGTTCTCGCCTCACTCTTTAAACTCTACAATCACATCCCGCAACACTCCCTACAAACAACTTCAAAAGCAAATATAACGAAAAAGGCTGTCTTGCCACCTCTTGGGGAATGGCTTTGACCCCTGAGCAGCAGTCTGGGGTGCCTGGTTTCATAGCCCAAACCTCTGCAGGGTCCTTGGCGCACCTGCCGCATGAAGTCCTGCACGATGCTGTGCTCCGACACCTGGGAGCCGATGGCAAAGCGGCGCTTGAGCTGCTTCTCAATGCGGGACAGCATCTCTTGGTCCTCCTGTGTTGTGAAGCCTTCTGCCCCTGGAGGGAGAGGCTGCATGAGTTCTCTGCACTGCCCAGACATCACTCTCAAAGCCAGAGTGCCCATCTCCCATGTCTCCCACCACACCTGCATGTCTCAGAGACTAAAGAACCCATGAGCAAATCCATCAAAGGTTGTGAAGCTTCAAAGACACAGCTGAACATGGACCTCACTGCTGGAGCTTCCTTCCAATCCTTCATGCCATGCTGCCTCCCAAGGAAACGTCTCCACCCCCACAGGGAAGCAGATAGAGGACAAACACACTGGGGAACCACTTCCATCACTGTATTCTGCCCCTGGGACCACGAGAGACCAAACCATCCCTCCCCTGCCCCAGCATGAATGGAGACCCTTGGCGTCATTTGTTCTTGCCCTCACTGTGAGCCACAGCCCCCATGGCCCCTTGGTTCCACAGGCATCACTTTGCCTTATCTCAGAAAGCAGGTCCAGCACCTGCTTGGGGGGTATCTGTTAGACCTCTTGGCGCTGCCAGCCCAGTCCCAGGAGGGGAGCTCGGCTCCCTATGCCCAGAGCACCCAGGGCCAGCATGTCCCCTGTTTCCCCAGCACAAAGCATGTTCCCCTCACCTGACAGACTGCCTGACATGGCTGCATCCAGTGTGGACACCTGGAAGAGCCTCAAGGCCTCCTCAACATCCACCTCTGTGGCAAAGGGCTGAAGCTTCATCTTCGCCAGGGACTCAGCGATGCGTATGATGGCCTCCAGCTGCCTGCAGCCAAAAGAGACATTCCCTGCTCTCTTCTGCAGCTCTAAGGGGTCTTCTTCCCCTTGACCACTGATACCCTCACCTACCCCACTCCAGGCATTCCTGCCTCCCATGTGGCACCTCCAGTGTTGCCCTGTTCACATAGGGCTCCCTCAAAACTCAGCACCCCACTAAACCCCTTCTTGAGCTATCCCAGGTGACACCCAGCAATGTAGCCCCAACCCCGAGGGTCTGGGCGGGGCAAGGAGGGCAGGGTTGCTCACCGGATGGTGATGGGGATGCTGGAGCGGCGGTCGCTCTCCTGCTCATGCTGGCGAGTGCCACTCCGCATCAGGATGTAGCGGTTCTTCAGCTTCTCTGCTGCCGCTGCCGACAGCCGTGGCCCACACTTCCTGCAAAAGGGGACAGCAGCTGGAGACAGCACCACTGGGGAGGGTCCCCTGGGCACCCCTTGCTTCCTCGTGCCACACTGCAGCACCATTGCAAGCTGCTCTCGCTTCCCTTTTTTCAAGGCAGGAGTTAAGGTCACCCAGATAGCTTGCAAATATCAGCTGTGTGGTTTGCTTCTCACCACCACCTCCCACCGTGCAGCCTGGGCACAGCCAAAAAATCATGCCTCTCACTCACGTCCGGCAGAAGGAGATGAGCTTCTTCAGTTTGTTCAGTTCAATCTCGCCTTCCACAGCCTGGGTCTGCGTCAAGGCGCTCACGTGTAAGGACATGACGTGCTTGGCCAGCGTCTAGGAGAGCAGAGGGCAGTCAGGCAGCTGGAAACCCCACTGTCCCCGCCTTGTGAAAAACGGGGCACCACATGTCCCAGCTGCACCCACATGCCCCAAACCTACCATGTCTCGCTCCTCGTTGTGCTCATCCTTGACAATGAAGATCATGTCAAATCGGGACAGGATCGTGGGCATAAAATCAATGTTCTCCTCACCCTTTGTCTCATCCCAGCGCCCAAAGACAGAGTTGGCAGCTGCCAGCACTGAGCAGCGGGAGTTGAGTGTGGTTGTAATTCCTGCCTGTGGGGAGAACAAGAAATGGATGGGGTTAAGACCATGTCCATGTCCCAGCAGGGCTAGAACGCTACTAACTCCTACTAACTCGTAGTAAGACTTCCAAAGCAGTTTGCAAGGACACATCCTCAAGCACTTGCATTTAAATAAAACCCTTTAAGTAGCACCAAATTGCTCTGCAATGCTTCCACATTGGAGAAGGATCAGCACAGGAACTGCCTGGGGCTGGCCCTTTTTGTCCTTCTGAAGGAAGACTGGCTTCAGCTGAGGCTTGAGTACTGAGTAACTTAATCTAAAACAGCCTGTCTAGGGCAGGGACACACAAGACCCTATCACCAAGTGTGCAACCTGAGACAGAAACTGGTCTGTCAGGGCTCAGTCCCCCTGGGCAGCCCTTGGGGCAAAGTGCAGGTTGGAAGGTAGTATGGTAAGAGTGACCAGCAAGGAGTCATGGTGGATGCTTTGTTACCAGAGACTGAACAGCTAAGGGGTGAGCCAGAGCAACCAGGAGGGAACAGAGGTGCTACAAAAAAGAGCAGTGGAAATTAAGAGAAACTCTGATTTGAGAGAAGACCTGGCACGAGGATGTCAGGCAGTTTCTGCAGATCTTCTGAGGAGGTGGAGAGCAGTAGGAAGGAAGATAAAGAAGTGACATCAGCCTGTGACACAGGGATGTGAGCGGAACTACTAAACTGAGAGGAGCAGAGGGCAGGCAGAGCAGATTGACCTCATTTCAGTCCTCCTGAAGTTCAGGCTGCCTCAGAGAAGACAACCTAAAGCCTACGGTCAGGGCTGACTGGTCTCAGATCAGAGAAGCCAGTAAGCATCAAAACCATTGCCTGGACAAGCCAATCTAAAATGGGCAATTCTGGCAAAAGATGAGTGATCAATAGTTGCTGGGCTCTCAAGGAAACTCAGTGGCAAGTCAGGCTCCTGCCCCAGGGAGATGTGTGCCCACAGCTCACCTTAGCAATGGAGATGGTCTGCTGCTCCATTGCCTCATGGATGGCCACGCGGTCATCCTCCCGCATCTTCGCATTTGAGGTGGGAGAAACAAAAAAAGTCACCATCAGTCACCTCCACCGGACTTCAGCTGCGCACCCACTGATGCTGACCTCCCAGGGAACCTCTGCCCCAGAGCGCAGTACATAACCAGAATTTCCCTGCAGCCCCATCCCCTGATCTTCCCCAAAAGCAAGTGAGGCAGCCCCAGGAGAGTCACCCTTTCTCCTTCAGGTGTGGGCCTTCCCAGGAGCTCACAGCCCAAGGGCTCTCTTCCCCGCTCCCGTACAGCCAGCCCCACAGGTACCTTGTCGAACTCATCAATGCACACCACTCCTCCATCTGCCAGCACCATGGCCCCTCCTTCCATGAAGAAACTCCTGGAGGAAGGGTCGCGGATCACCGAGGCTGTCAAGCCAGCAGCGCTGCTGCCTTTCCCTGAGGTGTATACCTAGCAACGTGTGGGACAAGGGAAGGGACAGCACATCAGCCACCGCAGGACCAAGGATCCCACCACCCCAGCTGGAGGACAAAGCATTCCCCAGCACTGCAAAATCCAGAACTGCTGGAAAAAATGTAAAGGCCTCCAGGAAAACCATTCAGCCCATGCCAAAAGCAGATCTGCTGGGTACAGAAAGAATATTGCCTAGTCCCAGGCCTTGGACTAAGCAGCTGTAACGCACCGGGGGTTCTGCAGACACACAAATACAGGTATTAAGCACAGAACAGGGAGTGATTCACTGTTTGGTGGGCTGGTGCATTAGCTTTGTTTTACTTCTGAGGGAGAAATGCAGACAGGAGCTGAGTTTAATGGAAACTACAAGAAAACACATCTGAAAATCTAATTTCATGTCTGGACTCAGTCTGGAGGTTCATGTCTGAGACACTGTCAACTTCATTTGTCCTGACCAGCCAGGCTCTCCACTGATCAAGTCCCAGTGATAAAAAACAGCACCATTCATGTCTTTGGACATCTGCAAATAGCCTAGCTCATCTCACAATGAA
The DNA here is from genome assembly GCF_036013475.1 of Columba livia. Lineage (NCBI taxonomy): Eukaryota > Metazoa > Chordata > Aves > Columbiformes > Columbidae > Columba > Columba livia. Next base: position 154,998,180 of record NC_088602.1, on the reverse strand, counting down.
AGGCACTACCTGCTTCCCTTTCTCTCCCTTCTCCCCTGTCCTGCAGCCCATCTCTTCTAGGCAAGCACCAGAAATGGTGGTTTGCAGCTCTGCCAGCCTGTCTAGCCATGGATGCACAGGCAGGTTTGTATCTGCAATGACCACAGTCTGGTCTTCGGTGCTATACAATGAGCAGAAGGAAAAAAAGAGCCACACTATAAGTGGGCACCTCAAACCACCTACCCCTATGGGCGAACACTTCTCAACGAACTTCAGCAGCTGGGATTTGGCTGTGCCGGGGTCACCCAGCATCAGTAAGTTGATGTCTCCCCTGCGGGTCAGTCCATCTGGCAGCCTTGAGGAACAGGGTGGGGGAAAAAAGCACAAGAAGTGATGGTGAGCCTTCATTTTGATAACCAGGCATTGTGGAGAAGTGGCAAGTAGTTGGCAGCATGACCAGAAGACTATCCAAGGGCTTTGTGACATGAATGACACCCCTGTCACCACCCTCTCTCCACCAGGCTGGCCCTTCCCCACCTCTTGCGTGAGCCTCCAAATAAGAGGCAGGCAATGGCCTTCTTGATGTCGGTGCTGCCGTAGATGGAGGGCGCTATGCTCTTGGCGATGGTCTCGTAGACATTGGGCATGGCAGCAAGGCGACGAAGTTCCTCCTCTTCTTGAGGGGTCACAGAACCAGTGAAGCTGTGTCCTGTGCAGAGGAAAATAAAGCAACAGCAAACAAATAGGTGTTTTAAAGTAAACGGCACTACTTTCCCCACACCCACTATCACAAAAATCCCTTCTTTAAGATCATACTAAGTGCCACCAGGTGGGAAGGTGGAGAGGGCAGGCGTTCGCTATCCCAGCAAGGCTTGTAGGAAAAAGTGAGGATCTTGGGCAGAGCAGCCCTGGAGGAACCACAGGGAAAATTAGAGTCAGGACCATGTTTTAAATACATAGCTCAATTTTAACTATCAGCTTCAGCCCAGATCCTGAGGGATGCACTAGCAGATTCCCACTAAGATCAATGAGATAAAAACACCTAAATACCCTGAAGGACTCAGGCTGAAGCCTCATTTCATATCGCTTAGAAAAAGTCACACAGGACACCTGAGTACAGAGCATCAAGAGCAAGCTAGAGCCCTGGACTGGCTTGAACCTTCTGCTATGTAAGCAGCAGAGAAGACCCAGGCTGTGATTTCACACAGTCCTTGCAGAAGAACCACCTTGTCCAAGGAGGTGGCTCTCCCATCACTGGGGTATCAGCACAGACCAGACAGGCAACAAAAGCAGCCCTCACCTGAGCCCTCCATGTCCACCTGGATGCCCACCACACGGATGTAAGCACTACGGATGCCCACGCCCACATTGTCACGTCTTCTGTTCTTGATCTGGGCAGACTTCTTGATGGAGTAGATGCCCATGATAGTGACTCTGTTCCCTGGGACAACTCTGTCACACAGATACCTGAGAGGAGGAAGGGGAAAACAGAGGTTGGTAGCAGGGGAAAGGATGGCACCAGCAGCACCCACTATCCCTGAGGGGTGGGAGTGGGGAGACCACGCTGGTACCTGTCACAGTACAGCTGCAGGTGCCGGGGCATCTCTCCATGGGGCACAGCATCTGGAGACTCCTGCAGCTTCAGGACCTGGAAGTCCACACACTTGCACTTATCTGGCATGATGAAATAGGGGTCCAGTGGGCACCTTGGGCGGCCGGCTTGTTCTCTGTGCAAAGAGATAAACCAGAGAAGGCTGCTGGCACTCAAGAGTCACCCTTGGAAGTCCCCCTGTAGAGGGGACAGTGATGACAGAGCCCAGAGCAGCCGTCCCTCTGAGCCATGCCCAGTAGGCGAGAAGGGCAGTGATACAGGTCTGAACCAAAGGCTCATCAAGTCCTCTGCCTTAGGTGACAAGAGGGCCCCTCACTACAGGAAAGACATTGAGGTACTAGAAAGAGCTCAGAGAAGGGAAACAAAACTGGTGAGGGGTCTGGAGCACAAGTCTGATGAGGAGCAGCTGAGGGAACTGGGGCTGTTTAGCCTGGAGAAAAGGAGGCTGAGGGGAGACCTTATCACTGTCTACAACTGCCTGAAAGGAGGTTGTAGTATGGAGGGTGTTGGTCTCTCCTCCCAGTGACAGGTGATGAGAGGAAATGGCCTCAGATTGTGCCAGGGCAGGTTTAGATTGGATACGAGGAAAATCTTATTTGCAGAAAGGGCCATCAGGCATTGGAACAGGCTGCCCAGGGAAGTGGTGGAGTCACCATCCCTGGAGGTGTTTAAAGACACGTAGATGACATTCTTAGGGACATGGTTTAGTGATACTGTTAGGTTAATGGTTGGACTTGATGATATCAAGGGTCTCTTCCAAACAAAATGGTTCAATGATTCTTGCCTTTAACAGCCACCAAAAGTGGGCATGAGACCAAGGCAAAGACAGGGTGACTTGCCTGAATACTTGTCCTCTCTCCCAGCGTTCCCCTGCTCACTAAAAGCAGGGAGGAAGGTAATTCATTACTTAGAGAGAAGGTAACGGTAGACTCAGTGATGTGGCAAGGCGTTTTTCTTTATAACCTCACACAGGAAGCACACATTAAGTGGTTTCTGTCGAGAAAGCAATTAGCAATGTGATGAGGCTTCTATCAACCTCCCAGTGTCTTGAGATGTATCTGCCTTGCTAGAATATGAGCTCTCCAAGACAAGGAGCAACTCTGCATCCTTCTGCTGTCTCAGTACATCACTACCGATGCCTGACTCCGTGCAGGCAGGGACAGAGCTGAATGCAGCATTATGGGGCAGCTGGAGGCAGGAATGAACCTTTATCTACAAAAGGCAAAACACATTACAGATAAAAAGAACTCCCTGGACACAGCCACTCAACACTGCTTATGGCACTGGCCATACAATCATTGAATGGTTTGGGTTGGAAGAAACCTTCAAAGCTCATCTAGTCCTAGCCCCCTGCAATGATTAGGGACATCTTCAACTAGATCAGGTTGCTCAGAGCCCTGTCCAGCCTTGAATGTCTCCAGGGATGGGGCATCTACCACCTCTCTGGGCAACCTGGGCCAGTATTTCACCACCCTCATTGTAAAATATTCCTTCCTCATGTCTGGCCTGAATCTCCCCTCTTTTAGTTTAAAACCATTACCCCTTGTCGTATTTTAACAGGCCCTACTAAACAGTCTGTCCCCATCTTTCTTATAGGCCCCTGTTACATACTGAAAGGCAGCAATAAGGTCTCCCCAGAGCCTTCTTTTCTCCAGGCTGAACAACCCCAAATCTCTCAGCCTGTCCTTGTAGGAGAGGTGTTCCAGCCCTCCGACCATTTTTGTGGCCTCCTCTGGACCCTCTCCAACAGGTCCATGTCTTTCCTGTCATGCAGTGTCATGACCAGTGTGACTACAGACAGATGGAGCTATAACCTATCGGCCATGGGGGCAAGCAGGCACAAGGGCAACACAAAGGGATGAGGCAGAGAGCAACACAGACATCTCTGCCTTGTGCAACAGGGAGCTGACTCTATGCAGCATACATGGGACACAGGGGGAGCAGGAGGGGACACAGCCTTTTGTTCACCACCACCCTGCATCCATCCCCACGTCAGTCCTTACGTGTTGCATTTCCTGGGGAGAGCGTAACCCTCCAGGCCCGGGCGCACGGCGATGTTGTTGATGGTGTTGCGGCAGCTGCGGCACTGGATGGTGATTCTGGTGGCTTTGGCTCTCACAGGGGTTGCCGCAATTACGATCCCAGGGATCTTCACAAGGTGGGACATCTGATCAGACTGAAAGGGAAAAGGTGAAGGGAAGGTGAAAGAGCCATCACTGAAGGATGGATGGAAAACTAAAGATGTTAAAGAAACACAGTTCTTTCTTAGTGACACTTCCCACATTCATGGGAGTAAGGGACCAGAACAAAAAAGCCTGCACAATGTCACTCTTTTGCTCTACAGTAGTAGAAGAATGTTGTATGACTTAATCCATGTCGATTTTAGGGTGGCCCAGGTTGCCCAGAGAGGTGGTAGATGCCCCATCCCTGGAGACATTCCAGACCAGGCTGGACGGGGCTCTGAGCAACCTGATCTAGTTGAAGATGTCCCCGCTCATGGCAGGGGGTTGGACTGGCTGAGCTTTGAAGATGCCTTCCAACCCAAACTATTTTATGACTCTATGTTTCTATTCTATCATTTCAAAGAAAGTGAGAAAAGGACAAAACACTCCATGCAGAACACCACTAACAGCAATAACTGTCCCCACAGCAGGAAACAGTAATAATAGCCCTTTGTGGTCAGATTTAAGTTGCAGACCATCCCCGCTTGTAAATTAGCATACAGGTCATGTCCTGAACTATGTGATCAAGCACCAAATGCTTCCCTGCAAACCCCCACACAAGCAAGCCCTGCCACTTGCTGCCCAGCACAGCAGCCGATGCACCTCACCTTCAGGCTGCGGATGTTGGCTGCGTTGGCATCCGATCTCAGCATCACCTGGATGTCTTGGAGAGTTTCCTCCCCCGAAGGACGAGGACGGGTGACCTCATCTGCGACTTCTTTTGCTGCTTCTTCCAGCTACAAAGGGAACGAGCAGGCTGTCAGGGGTATATTACAGTATCACAGTATGTTTGGGATTGGAAAGGACCTCAAAAGATCATCTAGTCCAATCCCCCTGCTGGAGCAGGAACGCCTAGATGAGGTCGCACAGGAACACGTCCAGGCGGGTTTTGAATGTCTCCAGGGAAGGAGACTCCACAACCTCCCTGGGCAGCCTGTTCCAGTGCTCTGTCACCCTCACTGAGAAGGCAGAGCTTCGCACAAGGAATGTGAACAAATCATATGAGCTCAAATTTAAGCGGAACCTCTTGTGTTCCAGCTTGATCCCATTACCCCTTGTCCTATCATTGTTTGCCACCGAGAAGAGCCTGGCTCCATCCTCATGGCACTCACCCTTTATATATTTATAAACATTAATAAGCTTCCCCCTTAGTCTTCTCTTCTCCAAGCTAAAGAGACCCAGCTCCCTCAGCCTTTCCTCATAAGGGAGATGCTCCACTCCCTTGATCATTTTTGTTGCCCTACGCTGGACCCTCTCCAGCAGTTTCCTGTCCTTCTGGAACTGAGGGGCCCAGAACTGGACACAATATTCCAGATGTGGTCTCACCAGGACAGAGTAGAGGGGAAGGAGAACCTCTCTGGACCTACTAACCACCCCCCTTCTAATAGACCCCAGGATGCCATTGGCCTTCCTGGCCACAAGGGCACAGTGCTGGCTCATGGTCATCCTGTTGTCCACCAGGACCCCAAGGTCCCTTTCCCCTACACTGCTCTCTCAGGGCTGCTCTCACACTGACAATGTCAGCGCGCCAGGTTGCCAATCTCCTCTGTCCTTACCAGCTGCAGGTGCTCTGCTGGCTGCTTGTACAGATAGTCAGCGAGATCTTCATCAAAGCTGGCCAAGTCCTCCATCTCCACCTCCACCCAGTACTGACGCAGGTTATAGTGCCGTTTAAGCTCATCCCTGGAAGGCAGTTAAGTGGCGAAGGTTTGCAGACCAGAAAGCACCTGTCATGCACAGTAACCTTATGACAAATAGGGAGCAGAGAAGGCAGGTTCTGCAGGGAGTCCTTAGTTTGGAAAGCAAACGAGGAAAACCAGGAGAGTTGCCAAGTGTAAGGGGATCTGGGCGTATTTTTCACCCAAACCCACTTTGAAATGTGACAAAAGATCAGCAACACCAGTGCTTACTGTGACAGTATAAAGCATAGAACTAATTGTTTACTACAGTTGCATAACCAGAGAGGCAAATAGAAAAATGCTAAAATTCTACACATGGTAATACCTATTATACATAAAATATGATTTAAAAAAAATAAAGTAATAGCATAGCAGGCAATGTTCTCCTTAAAAAAGCCAGAGTGCATGAAATTCAGAGATGAAAGATTGTCCCAGCCCTTGCATGACACTTCTGTATGGCCTCTCACAGTTGTCTCTCCAAGCTGCACAGGCAAAGAGGTGGCCAAGGAACCTTCACAGCATCAGACGGCACACATGGACAGTGCTGCAGCGATTTCAATGGCTACAGACAACACTCCAGACCAGAAAGCACTAGAACTGGAAGCCAAACCTTCAATTCCAGAACTAGGTAAAAGTTTGGCACCATGGATCCCTCTACTGCTATCTCTGCCACCAGCTGGCTGTCTAAAAATTTGGGAGAACACCAGATCACAGTTTTTCTATAGGGTTGAATGAAAACAATAACATTTCTTATACTGACAAAGAGCTCTTTAGGGCCTAGGGGATGAAAAATGCTAAAATGCACTATTGTATACCGGGGGAGTGCACAGCAGGAGGGAGACTAACAGCAGATCAGATGTACAAAGAGGGGTGGGTGATGCCACAGAAGGAGAAGGGGGTCGCAGCAGCACCTGTATTTGAAGGTGAAACCCGTCCGGTCCGTGCCCACCCGGTACTGCCGCAGAAACTCCTTGAACCGCTTCTGCAGCTGGGACTTCCGCACCTGCCCCTCGTCCGCCGACGCATCGCCCCCAAAACTGTCGCTGTAGTAAATGCCGGGGTCGTCGAAGCCGGACATAGTGACTGCTGCTCCTCTGCGGGGGCGAGAGCGCACGGGCGGCCCCAGTCACCTCCTCCTCCCTCGCACCAAATGCCCCACGGGATCCTGGCCCCCCTCCCGGGTGCTCCCCCACTCCCGGTTGCACTGCGCCCCACGCACTGCCTCGCCCTCCTCCCCCACCCTCGATGCCCCACGGGGTGTCCCCCGCGATGTCCCCCCCACGCGCGATCCCGCCCCGCTCCGCACCTCGCTGTCCGCGGGAAGCCGCCGCCGCCGCCGCCACCAACTTTTTCGCGGCAAAAGCAGCGCGCGGCGGAAACCAGCCCCGCCGTACAGCGAGCGCCGCCGCCGCGCACTCCGATTGGTCCGTCCGCAGCGCGCCGCCGCGGATTGGGCCCCGGCCGCCCTCCAGCCCCGCCCCGAGAGGAAGCGCGCGGCAGAGCTCCTGCCGCCGATTGGCCGGGGCGCTCCGCCCCCTGCCGGCCAAGCGCAGTTTGGCGCGAAATCTGGCGGACAAGGGCGGGGGAGGTGAAATGGCGGTGCGCGGGTGAAACCATTGTGGGAACGTGGCGGGGGGAGGGGGAAGCGCGTTAGTTGCGCTCAGGTGGCGGAAAGAGAGGGCTCTGCAGGCCGGGGCGCAGGCGGAGACATTAATTACCGGCAGGAAAATCAATTACTGCTGTAAAGGCCTTGGGAGCAGTTGGGGCCTGTTGTGTCTGTGCTTGGTGGGGTGGCAGGGTCCGAGTGGGGTGAATCTTTGGGCAGGAGGGGTCTGGTCTGGCTGTGCTGCAGCATCACAGCCCTGGAGGGCAGAGCAGAGAGAGACCCACTGGGTGCGGTGGGGCTGAGGGTGGTTATTGTCCCCTTCTGCCTTGGTGAGGCTGCATCTGGAGCCCTGTGTCCAGTTCTGGGCTCCCCAGTTTAAGAAAGACAAGGAATTACTGGAGAGAGTCCAGCAGAGGGCTACAAAGATGATGAGGGGTCTGGAGCATCTTTCCTACGAAGAGAGAGTGAGGGAGCTGGGTCTGTTCAGCCTGGAGAAGAGAAGCTGAGAGGGGATCTCATCAGTGTTTATAAATATCTCAAGGGTGGGTGTCAACAGGATGGACCAGACTCCTTTCAGTGGTGTCCAGTGACAGGGTGATGGGCAATGGGCACAGGCTGAAGCACAGGAGATTCCATCTAAACATGAGGAGAAACTTCTTTACTTTGAGGGTGCCAGAGCCCTGGAACAGGCTGCCCAGAGAGGCTGTGGAGTCTCCTCTGGAGACATTCAAAACCCCCCTGGACACATTCCTGTGTGATCTGCTCTGGGTGAACCTGCTTTAGCAGGTGGGTTGGACTGGATGACCTCCAGAGGTCCCTTCCAACCCCAACCAGTCTGGGATTCTGTGAAATTGCAGGCAGGTTGTTTGGCCAGGGCCCCGTGGGGATGGCAGTGGCCAAGCCTGCAAACAGGCTGCTACGGCCTCAGGACACTTTTTCTCCAGGATGCTTTTTTCCTGACTAGTAGTGAGTTTGAAGGGAAGGCTGGAAGGTCATTGAGTAAGCATTTTGGTTCTTCAAAAATATGGTAGTGCATCCTAAATGAAAACAAACCCGCAAAGTGTAGTGCGTTGCAAGGGAGGTCTTAACTGCAGCATGGGGAAAATAAAGTTTCTTTTGTTGTTGTGAAACCAACTCATTTCACAGAGAAACGGGGTATATTAATAAAGATCATAGACAAGTACAAGCAGACCTTTAGTCTTCGCCTCTGACTGGTGTCTGTCCTTCAGTGTGCAATAGCACAATGGCCATGAAATATTCCAAGCACCACACCTCCTCTGCCATGAGCAGAAGGGAGGGGATGATGTCAGACTGAATCCAGATTTCCTAACTTTGGGGTCACAGTTATGCCCTAAGATGGGTAGCAGAGAGGGCCTGAGGGTGGTAGAATGTGTTTGAGCTCATGGGTGTTTGTTTGCGTGTTTGGGATGTTTAGTTATCCAGCATGGTTGAATGAACATAATTATTTAGTTTGGGTGGGTCAGAGGGACTGAATAGCTAGAATAAAAATTGGAATGAATAAGCTCTTGTATTTGAATAGCTATCAAGTCTCATAACCCTTCTTTTCAAACATCTGACTACATTTTAAAATAATTAACTGATTTTTTCTACCAGGTGTTGGCAAATGAGTCCAAATAGAGAAGTATTAAAGGGGATTTTGGAAGGGACGTAGGCTAGATAAGAGACTGAGAATAATGACAGTCCCTATTTCCCACTGCTTGTTCTCAGCAGGACCTGCTTTCTGGTTCTTGCTCTTTGAGCAGGTTCAGTGCTGGTTGTTAGATCAGTAGTAAAGTGTGTTTTGGGGATTAAAGTCACAGCCAGAACAGGCAGCATCACGGAGACAGGTTGATCCCAGAGGCTTTCTGGAGAGGGGAGGACTCTGAAGTGACAGGTAACGGCCTTGTTGGTACCTGCTGTGCCATACCCAAACCGCAGCGTCTCCTGCGGTGACTCCTGTGTTAGAAGACCCTCTGAAGCAGATAGGTCCTGTGGCTATAGCAGTGGCTGGCCACAAAGCCAGCCTTCCAGATCTGCCTCAGCAAAAGTGGGAGGGGAAAGCTGTGTGTTTGGGATGCCCTTAGCAACGCCACGTGTGTGCCAACTCCTGGGTGTAAGTTGGGTGGGTTTGTCACCTAGGTGAGGGACGCAGTTGCGTGCTTGATGGCTCCCTTTTAGCTGCCTTGTAGGATCAAAACCTAGTCTGCATGTCATTTCTGACTGCTGAAAACATCCTTGCTTTTCTGATTCATGCTGAAGTTCTCGCCAAGGCAGCCTGGTAACGGAGCCCTTAGCTGGTAGCGGTCAGTGAGAGCTGTCTTGGTTTAGACCCATCACCTTTTGCTTTTTATAAAATAGCAATCAGCTCTTCCATACGGCTTGCACCCCTTAAAGATACTTTGTACACTCATATAATTCTGTGCCATTTCGAGAAACAGAGACCAGCATGTTGGAACTGAAGAAACTTGCCTCAGCTTGTGACAGTTTGTTATTATTAGTGCGAGCAGAGTCTGGCTCCTATGATAGCTGCCACTTTCGTCTGTTGTCATGTCTGCAGAGGCAGCAGCTCCAAAAGACATAAAACTGGGAGGAAGAAAGACACCTCCTTTCTCCCCAGGTAAGGTTTTAATAATAAACATAACGTGTAAAGACTTTACGTTCAAGTTTATTATGTGTATAAATTAGATAACAGACAAGGGAATGACACTGTATCTTCAACAACTGTCTTCTGCTTTTTAAAAAACCAAAAATGATTGGAAAAGAATTAACAAAGACCTACTAGTGTCATATAAAACAGTCTATACCTCACAGGAACCATGTGGTTCCACAGAAAAAGTGATCACAGTATTATCTAGCAGTATAAAAATACTGAGCAAACAGAGCTCTGGCGAGCTTTGCATTTCTGAGGAGAGACAGATGTCAAAGCTGCATTTCTGATCCTGTAGGATTTTTGCAGGCACTCTGTAAAGCAACAACGATTCTTGGCCATTGTTTTTAGCTTTTTCTACCCTTAGTTTTTGGTGATAAAGTTAGTCTCTGAGAAGAGCTCACACCAAGCATGGGAGAGACTTTGCCTGAGCCCCCTTACAGCACACTCTGATTTCTGGGGAGAAAAGTCTCCTAATATTAGTGGCAGAGCCAAGATCACAGTACCCAGTCAGAGGGAATTTCTCTCGGAAGGACTGGGGAAGGTGGATTAGTTCATAGTGAGGGAAGGCACGAAGAGAAGGTGAAGGTCCTGCTTCTTCACATGGCAAACAAGGCCACAGCGACTGTCGTGGCCAGGAAGCCAAGTGCCAGGATCCACCGTACCAGGGGAGTGGTGGGCATCATGCCTGTGTGTCTCCTGTTTGTCTTCTCGCATTCTTTCCCAGGCGCTGCACCTAGATTGAAGAGGAAAAAGAAAAGGTGGGTGAGAAGGGGTTGAGGCAAGAAGCTGCTGGTTGGCCGTGCTTGCTCTCGCCAGTGCTGGAGCAGAGCCTGCTGGAGTTGTCAAGGGGAGAGCGAGGAATCCCTGAGGGAAACAGTGGCAGCAGGTTCTGCTTTCTGGGGTGGGTGAACAAGGGAACCAGCAGATTTGACCTGGGAATCACAAAGGCTCACAACCCCTCTGCCTTACGTGAGTACCACCCTCTTCCCTTGTCTCCTTACAGGCTTGTAAATGCTCTACCCAGCTCCATCAAACCCCTGGTGTATGCAGAAGAGAGCCAGATAATTAAGCTGGAATTTTAAAAGGCATTTTGTCACCTGCTTCCAATTGATTTGGTTAGGCATCTAATGACTTTAAACAGGTAGTCCTTAGCACTCCAGACAAATAATTTTCCCAGTACACCTTCACGATGGGGTTCCTCATCCAACACCAAATTCTTCTGAAAATCCTACTTTTAAGAGTGTATTGGGAAAGGAGCAGCAAAGTTTCACAGGTTTTACTGCCTTTCCTAAATAAGTTGGTTTAAGTGTCATTGTCTAGAGCCGCACAAGACGATGTTTGCTTTTCATTCTTTGCCACAGAAAAATGGTGGTTCAATCCAGTATGCACTGAAAAATATGTTTTAGTTTTATAATGTGTAGGTCATAAGGGCTTTTTTATTTGAACCACACGTTATCAGGGAAACCACTCTCCTCCGTAAACATCTGAGCCTGTTCCTAACTTGGTCGCAAGCCTGACTCCATGAAAAGGGATTGCGCTGTTCACAGCCGCTACTCGGACTTCACCCAGTTCTGGGTCGGGACTTGGCAGCAGATGGAGCTTTTTCAGTTTTGCAGAACTGATGGGCAGCCAGCACATCTCCACTTCCCAGCTGGTTACATTTCACCATCCAGAACAGCACTCACTATAAACCCAGTACACTTGCAGGAGTGTTTTCAGAAAATACTTCTGGATGGCAGGAAAATGGCCAGAGAGAGATTTATTCTGAAAAAACAAGATGTTGGTTGGGGCTGTGTGTCCGGAAGAACCTTCTGTCAGCATCTCAGCACCATGGCTGAGCTGCTGGGCCCAAAATTGCCACCTTTGCTTCTGTGAACTCAAGGCCAGTTTTCCCTGCGGCCAAAACTCATGTGGCGGATGAACCTCACTCTTGTTAAAACCTAAGAGGAGGAGAGGGGAGTCTCTTCTTGTAAAGCTCCCCCATTGACACTATTTCTGGAGAACCCACATGTGTCATCTATGCTGTGGTCACGCCTAGAAGCAGCTCTGCACATACCAGTGCCTCTCCTTGCCCTGCCTACTGATGGCTGGAGAAGAGATGGGGCAAACACCTCATGCCTGTTTCTCAGTGGCTTTTATAAAGAAGAAGAGAGGAAGGGAGGAGAACAAAACCACAAGGGGCAATGTTAAACACCTACACTTAGAAGTGTCTTACCGTGCTCATATGATTTGTTCACATTCCTTGTGCGAAGCTCTGCCTTTGGCTGCTGAGGATGACCATTCTCCTGGCCCTTAGACACCAGCTCCTGCAGCGCCTCAAACACCTGAGGAGAAGGAACATTGTCTCATTATGAGGCCTCTTCTTCCACTGGACCCCTTGCCCCTGCCCCAGGCACTTTAGGAACTAGAGGAAGACACAAGCCTTCAGTCCAAGTCTCCTGGCACTTTTTGCACAGAACATAATCTGCCTGTGTGGTTGAGAGCATGTCTTTCAAACTCCTTGTTCACTTTACAGGTTCTCCCTGAAGCTTCCAGCTCAGGAGAAGGCTGTTGCCCATCTTCTCATGGGAAGGAAAGCAAGGTACTTGTGCATCTAGTCAGCATCCACAGATGACCTGTGGGGCTGTACCACAGAGGTAGGACAGATAGGTGGTGATCCCCACTCCCTGTATAAGCCCTCACTCACATCTGAATAATGGCACATGGAAGAGACTGAATTCAAACCGTAGGGGAAGGAGAAGAGATGTTCACAGACAACCCTTTTATTAGGCTCCTAGGTTGGACAAGTGTAGCCATCCAACTCTGACTAGCTCACTCTAATCCATGACTTCCCGTAAGCTCCACAGCAGAAATACCAGCTGTGCCTTTCCCCTGTAGCTATTATCTTGTTTGCCAGAGGGTGTGGGCTGGCTGGTTGTTACTCACCTGTATATTTAGCAGGAATGCTTTCTTGGCCTCCTCCAAGACCCTTTTCTTAGTGGCATGATCCATCTCAAGGGCATTCATGCGGGAGCGATAGAGCTGCTTGAACTTGGTGGCATTGGACACTCCATCAAAGGTGAAGAAAGCCAACCCTTCTCCAGTGCTGGGCAGCTGGAGGGCCTTTTGGGCAATTTTCTTCAGCACCTGCCCCCCAGACAGGTCTCCCAAATACCGAGTGTAGGCATGGGCCACCAGGAGCTCTGGGTGGTTCTTGCCTACATAGTGGAGCCTCTCAACATATTTCTGGGTAGCCTCAGGACATGGGATCTCTTTCCTCCAGTTGCTGCCATAGAAGTACTTCAGGTCTTCCTCCAAGGCAGCTTTCCGGTGCAGCTCCGCCGGAAAATAGACGGGGGCGTAAACTGGGTTGTCCTTGTTACGTTCAATCTCTTCCTCCAGAGCAGAGTAGATGAAGTACAAGGATGCTGTAACCAGCTGAAAGAGAAGGAAGAGAATGAGTTACAGGTGCATCTGTCTGTATTGTTCAGATTTTGGGGACAAATCCTGCTAATGAAAGTTACCCATGGACACACACTGTGTGGGTCAGGGATACCTGTGATGTTGCAGGTTTCCCATGCAGAAAACAGAGTTGCAAGGTGCAGCAGGACACCGTTTAGCCCTTTCCGTTCTGCTTGAGGCAGCATCAGGTAGGACTTAGGACCTTTCCAGCAGATATTGGTCTTACATGACCTTAAAAGCCACTGCCTTCACTATCAAGTCAAAGTTCTTGCAGCCTGATGTAATGGAAACTGGAACCCTATGAAATCATGCCTGGGCTATTCTCCTTGTTCCCTTGATCAACAGAGAGGGGGGTATTCCCAAAGGTATATTCTCTGGTGCATTGTTCAAATCTGAATGCTTCAATATGTGGCTTCCCTTTGTGGGACCTTGTCAGGCGATGACACACCCTGTTTATTTTCCAACATATTCATCCTGTTGGCATCCCACCACCCTGGGAGCTGAGGCACCACCGCTCTCCCCGTTCAGACTTGCAAGTGGGCTTGCCTCCTCGGTTGCCCCCAGGAGACCAGCTAAGAGGGGGGTGGAAGCACAGCCTGCCTCTGAAAGCCGCCTCTGTGAGGGAGCCCTGCGAGGCCCTGTGTTCTCCTCTCTATTTTTAAACCATTGTTATTGTTGTTTTTCCCAGCTTATGCGATACTTTCTTCTATCTGCCAGCTTTTCCACGTGGCGTAAGACAATCCAGCTGTGTTCCTTCCTTCCTTGGGCATGCTCTTTTCAGAGGCTGTATATATATTTACACCCACACCACCCCCTTCCTTGCACTGGAATCCCTTCTCAGCAGAAAAGGGTAAAACGCAAAGGTATAGCAGTACAGGTGAGCCAGGGTTTTTTTGGGTTGATTACACCGATGACAGCAGAGAAAGCAGTTTACTCTCACACAAAGCAATCAGAGTTGTCATTTCAACTTTTCCCCACTGTTCCAGTAAATAGGACTTTGATAAGCACACAGGCAGTGGCTTAGTTGTGGAAACAAATATTCCGATTCTGAGGGCCCACGTGTGAGGGTAGATATATAGGTTTGCCAAGAGAGTAAACAAAATCAGAGGTTTTTTTAAACAATAACCAGCTATCCAGCTTCCTGGAAAAGAAATAAATATGGGAACATTGCCTAACAAATTAAGAAAGTATAACTTGACTGGTTGTTTTCAGAGGCAGGTAGTGGTTTAATGGGAAATGTGGCTTTTGAAAACAGTCATTACTTTTTAAAACTCACGACACATCTCACTCCCCCGATAGCATGTAAATATCTTCTAAGAAACTGAGCTGCATTTCTGAAGGCCTGAGTTTAATTTACAGTATTGCCAGCCTGTCTCAAAGTTCACTGCCTAACCAATGTCACATTTCTAACAGCACAAAGTCAGCACTTGAGATTAAATTTATGCTTGACTAAGTGTCCTTAATGTGACCGGTCAGAAATAAGTAGTCTTTTTCCTACTCCTGTGGATTTATTTGCCAAGGAACAATTCAACAACAAAGTAATTAAACCATATGGTGAATCACTGGCTGTTATTTGCAAGCCCATGTGTCACATCCTATAGCCTCCTAGGAATTTCTGGCATAGGTGTGTACTTTGTTTTTACCTATGGCTTTGTTATGTGGCTCAGATCCCAGGAATCGTGTATCTAGGCAGGTTAGCTGCAAACTAATATCTGCAAGTGTTTCTCTTTTGTTTTAAGTAAAGCAACAAGTTTCTACCTGTTAGTGCCAGACATGGCGTGTTCATACTCAGTCTGCCTGTGAGTTGTTATTGTTCATGGTCTCAGCTCTGGTATAACCCAAGTGACAACTGAAACATTGCAAAGTTCAGTGCCAGAGATTATCCCACATCCTCACTTTCTCCCTTTCCATCATTATTTCTAGCTGTAGCTGCTTAGAGTGTTATAAAGTTATTATTATCCCTCTTTTTGTAATTTCAGCCACTCGACTATCTGCACATAGTCCCGTTTCCATTAACTATCATTGCAAATAATTAACATGGAGTAATTTATGAAGAGAAAAGCAATTGGATTAATCCCATCAACCTCTTTGTCTTTTCATCCTGTTTCAGCCTGGCTGCCTGTCCTCGTATGCACAGTCCCACCATACCTTCTGCAAGAGGAGTCGGTGAGATCTTAGGGTGCTGGAGTCTGATGGAGAGCGTGTATTGCAGGGGAGATGCTGATCCCTGACAGCTGTAATGCAAAGCACCTCCTTCCTTGTGCCGTCCCCCTCCTCCCCACTTTAGTCCCCACGCAGCCCTGTCTGATCTAGCAGCGTATTTCCCAGCGAGGAAATCCCATCCCAAAGCAATGCTGCTACCAAGTACCTTAAACTCGTGGAGTGACACCTGCCCCTTCTGGAAATTCTTCATGAACGGCGTGTTCTCCGCCTGCTCGTGCACCTCCTTGGTAGCTTCCTTCAGCAGTTCTGACAGGTCCTTGGACATGCTGGGGAAGAGCAGCAAAACAGATGTCAGTGGTGCCACTCTCCTCTGGCAAAATGGATCTTAACTCTCCAGGAAAAAAGGGGGAGCCTGGGTTGGCGGGAGAAGGAGCAGAGCGTTCCCAAAAGCCACAGATGGGAACCGGGGAGCACCAGCCTCCCAGATGCTGTCCCGAGTGAGGAAGACTGACAGACTCCATCCAGAAGTGAAAGCAGGAGTGTGCCGTTCCCTGCAGAGCAGGAACAGCACGCCTAAAAGCAAGGGGAGAAACACAGCATTCTGCCGGCAAAAAATTTCCCTCTCGTTCCCATCCCGCTCTCACCTTTCGGAGCTGTGTGTCTGAGATGTTTCCATGTTTCTCCTCTTTGTTTAACTCCTCCGCTTCCCTGTTGTTTTTTTCTTGCTTGTGTTTTCCTCCTTGTGCTCCCAGGACAGTGGAGCTCTGAGCTGAGCAGCCCAGCTCCTGCATCCAGCTTTATAGTTCCAAGCCACGTGAGCAGCCGAACCGCTGACCTCAGTGTGAGCACAAACTTCTTGCAACACAACTGCACTTCTCTTCCCAGCCTGGCTGTCACCCTTTCCTCGCCTGCAGCCCCCGGGGACCAGAAGAAAGTCACCTGATGCCTCTTGGTAACTAAGCACAAACCAGAGGGTGTCCAGCAACTTCTTCCAGGGTGCCAAGCTCCGTAACCCTTTCAGCGCAGTGCCCATGGCAGGCAGAGCCCAAGTGCTGCAGGAGATGCTGGGGACAGTGGGGTTGGACAGGGGGGCTGGATTTACAGGGCTAGTGCCTGGGGCAGGGTGGGTAGCCTCCTCTCTTTGCACCCCAGTCTGTGGCACCCTGCCTGGGGGAGCTGATGCAGCACCTGCTCTTGCATGACTTGGGTGTAAACCTCTTATTTCCCATGACCTTGCACATCTTCAGAGAGTATTTCAGGTAACACAGCACCTGTGGACCAGGGGATGGGGAGCTCAACACTCCAGATTGGGAGCATATCCCCCCTGCCCTTCACGGCAGGGAGCACAGCAGGGACCCTGGGGGATGTACCAGCTGTGGGGTGATCTGGCTGCTGTGGCACATGCAAACACCAGCCTTGGTCTGCAAGTGCCAGAACTGCCCTTGCACAGTGACAGGGAATAAATCCTGTCACCTTGCGCAGAGCCAGCACAGGTGTACCAGCACACCTGTGCAGTGAGATCCCTCCCGTGCTCTCTTGCGCATGGAGAAAATACCGTCTGATTTGTGTGGCAACTGGCCCCAGCTGTTACTGCAGCTGTATGCAGGGCGATTTAGGAGAACAGTACACCATCTCCTGGATAGCCAGAAAACTGGGGTAGCTGGTGCACTGAAAGGATGTCATACAAGACTTGGAGGGAAAGTGAGGAAGTCTGCAGAGACTTCCAAAAGCAAATAATTTCTCTGATTTGGTAAAAGAGAGATGGACAAGGTGCTTCTTCCAGTAGCTAGCTGCTCTGCTGTTTTATCTGGTGAAGTGGTCCATGGGGCAGCCAAGAGGTGAAGCGGGGCCCTTCATTTCCAGCTGTAGCTGTGCTGGGAGCAGGGCCAGCCAGGACAGACCATGCATTGGTCAGCTGTACTTTGGAAAAACACAGGTTCTGTGCTGCAGCCGCAGAGCAGGGCACTTAAAGCCACCATTCCCCTGCTGCTGTGGGTGTGAGAAAGTCCTGTGCAGGGGGTGTTAGGAAGGCAGAGCCTGAGGAGGAGGGAGAAGGGCTGTGGCATCTTCTGTCTCTCTGTCTTTCCCCTTCAGCAAGTCCACTCTGTGGCTTTGCTAGTGGATGTGGCTGTCCAAGCCAGATGCTTTGCCTGTCTCCCTGTCCCTGCACCTACACCTGGCCACAGCTGGCTTTGGTGCTGTAGGGTAGAGAGACATGCTGGAGGAGATATGCTTCCACGCTTGTTTTGCGAGTTGGGCAGACATCTGGTGTGCGGTGCAGCGCTCAGGAAGGATTACTCAGCGTTTCCACCCTGACTCAGCCAGACTTTTCCTGTCTTGCTTTTGTCTTTTAAAGCAACAGTGCCTGCTAGCAAAAGCTGTCACGTTCCACTCTTCACCCCCGTGCCATCGCAGACAACTTGCTGCTGGCTTGCTTGTTTTTCTGTGAGGTAAAATAAATGTTTCTTGGGATGTGTGAATCTTTAAAGCAAGTGTGACAAAGCTCCAAATATCCCGAGAGAGGCTTCCTGTGCAGAGCCCATGGGAGCATAGGGCTGCATGGCCAGTCCCTCCTGAAAATATTGATGCCATTTTACCACAAATACAGCCCCAAAATGAGCATTTCCCTCTGGTACTACTACTTATAGCTCACATTTTCTGTTCTTTTTAGCTGAATGGAACAGCTGTAAGACTGGGCCCAGGTTTCCAGAAAGGCCAAAATGCCATGCAGCAAGATGGAAGGAGAACTGAAAGTAGGGTGTCATCATCTTTGTAGTTGCTGGCCAGGGGCATTTCTGGCCCCATCCGGTGCTTTGCAGTGAGGACTTGCATTGCTTCTGCTGTGCTGTTGCTTTGCGATGCGGGGAGGTTAATGACATCGAGTGCGCCAAAGTGCTGGCAGAGATCTGCGAGGGACTGTCTGTTCCTAGAAGAGAACTTGGGAAGTCACAGAATCATAGAATCATGGAAACATAGAATAGTTTGGGTTGGAAGGGACCTTCAAAGCTCATCTAGTCCAACCCCCTGCAGTGAGCAGGGAAATCTTCAACTAGATCAGGTTGCTCAGAGCCCCATCCAGCCTCGCCTTGAATGTCTCCAGGGATGGGGCATCTACCGCCTCTCTGGGCAACCTGGGCCAGTGTTTCACCACCCTCAGTGTAAAATATTCTTTCCTCATGTCTGACCTGAATCTCCACTTTTTTAGTTTAAAACCATTATCCCTTGTCCTATTGTAACAGGCACCACTAAACAGTCTGTCCCCATCTTTCTTATAGGCTCCTATTAGGTACTGAAAGGCCACAATAAGGTCTCCCCAGAGCCTTCTCTTCTCCAGGCTGAACAACCCCAACTCTCCCAGCCTGTCCTCACAGCAGAGCTGTTCCAGCCCTCTGATCATTTCTGTGGCTCCTCTGGCCCCTCTCCAACAGGTCCATGTCTCTCCTGTGCTGAGGCCTCCAGAGCTGGACACAGGACTCCAGGTGGGGTCTCACCAGAAATGAGCAGAGGGGCAGAATCACCTCCCACGACCTGCTGGCCACGCTTCTTGTGATGCAACCCTTGCAAGTGATTCTCAGAGGAAGGAGGTGTGTGCTTTTAGCAGAAAGAACAAACTGGCCCTCAGAGCAACTCACTCTGGGCATGGTGGGCTGCTGGAAGGCAAGGCCAGCCCGCATCCGGGTCACTGTGAGATTTTTCTTGGACCACATCAAAGTGTCAGATCTGTGGTCTCCATCGTACCTGCCAGGAATCCTGTTGTCTCTTACTCTTCTAGCAAGCAGCAGCTGGGTGGTTCCAGAGCTGCTCGCTGTGAGGGTGACGTGCATGGGCACCAGTGAAACTGCCTGGGAGATTTCTAGCAAAAATGAATCAAGTAGCCTCAGGCGAGATATTTGTAATAGTTACTGCTGGGCTTAAAAGCCTCTATCTGCACAGCCCAGCCCTTGAGAAAATGCTTCATCAAGACATTGTGTAGATAAATGGTTAACAACAACAGAAAGCTATCAAGGGGTTAGTGTTTTCATCATGGGTAGGGAAATGGGTGATTTTATCCTCTTTATAAACTTAACAGTGTGTTCTACCAATAAATCTAGAGCTAGAAGCACCTAGTTACGCAGGCAGTTACAGAGTGCCAAGCCAGCTTGCTTAAACCCGTGTGGGAAATCACTGTTCCACACCAGGCTCCAGCACGCAGCTCCTCGCAGCTCGGCTCTGCTCAGCTTGGTTTAGCTGGGAGGGAAGGCACGTCTGGGTAGAAGCCAGCCTTCCTTCACTGGCTCAGAGGGGTTAATGGGTTCTCTCAGACCGTGACACAGCAAAATGCAGCTGCCTGTTTTGCACATGGAAAGCTGCTGACTCAGTAACCAGGAATGGCTGAGTAATGGTAGGGGGAAAAAAAAACACCAACCAACAAAACCACCGGACAACAAAGAACAAAGAAGTTGCGATAATGGCTTAACATGACTTGCTGAAGAAGGGAGTCAGTGCTGGAGTGAAGGGGGATGTGCTGTGGGTTAATTCATGTTTAGCAAATGGAGATTGCAGAGTCCAGCCTGGCTTGAGCAGCACAGATTGTGCTCACTCCCGTCAGCATTGAACAATCCAAACCAGATCAAAGATACAGGAGGAAAAAGGGAGTTTGGGACTGAAACACACTGGAAATCCCCCTGGGGAGCACAGGCGCTGCTGGTGTCATTTGTACTGGCCTCACTGGTACCTTTGGTAGGGTCCTATAGATGGACATGGCTGCGCTGGGCAAACCCCCATGTGGGAACCCCAGAGGCCGACACTGTGGGAGACAGAGGTGCAGGCAGATTTCTCGGGCATAAATGAACCAGCATGACAAAACCAGGATGTGCAGATTACAATACGTATTTTTTATATATGTATGGATATATACATGCTGCAGCACACGGGTGTCTCCAGCACATGGCTGTGAGCAAGGAGAGAGCTCTGGGCTGGCTGGGAACAGAGCAGGAAGGAGGAGGGAGAACAGAACAAGCACCCTGCAAGGTACGTGCCTGTTCTGTGACCAGAGACCCAGGGTCAGGCAGCGACCTAAAGTGTGAAGCAGGTCTCCAGGTTACAGGTACACTGGGCTGAAATTTTGGGGGAGAGTGCATAGAGCCCACCATGGTGCTCAGAGTCTCGATGCTGGTGGGGACAGACCCTGTGACCTGCTGGGGCTCTGCCTTAGGAGCAGAAGGCACGTGCGGGAGGGAGCAGGGCAGAGTTAGCAAATAAAAATCCCATTTGTGCAACTGCTTCAGTCTGTGCTACCTCCTTTGTTTCGGTGCTACAACCGTGTAAAACAAAGTGTGCCCTGATCGCGAGACAGGACAAACTGTGAAAATCTGGATTTGGAAATCCCACACATGCAACAAGGAGGACCTTGCGCCACAGCTCACACCTCTTTCTAAGGGGAGGGGAGGAGATGGGGCTGGAAACCGAGTTTTGCAAAGAGAGTGAGACCCAGACCCCCGCCCAAGGTTTCCAAACCACCTCTGCGTGGTTGCCTGTCGCTGGAGTACAGGAGATGCGTGTCCCCCTCCTGCAGGGCGCTGGGCAGTCGGTGGGCTGTGAGCAGCCGGGGCTGCTTCTGGAGATTTCTCCGATTGTCCCGAGAAGCGGAACCGGGGCCAAGAGCAGCAGCTGCAATCCCAGGGCGGCGCAAAGGAAACCGCCCCTTGAACAAACATCCTCACATGGCCCCTGCTCCACCATGACTCAGCAAAACAGCCCCTCCGCCACAGCCTGAAACCTTTACTCAGCAATAATGGGCGACCCGACGTGACCCTGACTCAGCAGGACGCCCACGCTGGGGAAAAGGCGAGTCAGCATTAGCAAGAGGCGGACTGCGGGGTTTGGGGGTTCATGCAAGAGGTGGGAGTCCCGGTGGGACGTGCAGCATCGCTGGCAGCGGCAAAACGCTCCCCCCACTCCAGCTGTGCTTCCCAGTGCTCTGCAGCTGCATGGGAGGCAGCAAAGGGCAGAAAGGTCAGGAAAGATGGTGTCCCTGGCCACCAAATCTGCATGCCTCACTGAACTGGGGACACGGAGGGCACTGTGGCCGTCTGCCCTGAGAGCAGGATGGTCCCTGCTCCATATGGAGGGAATAGGGGCGCGGGAACGCTGTTCTCTGGGGTGCTGGGGGGGCACCCAGCTTCACCTGTGCTGGTAGAAAACACCAAACCCAGGAGATACAGGGAGCGGGAAAGAGTTTAATTTAGAGATTGGCATGTGGGGCATGTGGAATTTAAGTGACTTGCCCAAGGCCATACAAGGTGTCTGTGGTACACTCCCCTTCCCCCTCCCTTTTTGTAACTCATTATCAAAGGTCACTCCAGGACAGGCAGACAAGTCTATGTTTAACCCACGGAGCTTCTATTTGTTTTTAAAGCATGACACTACCTGCTAACGAGAAGGAATAGACAAAGAGTGGTCCTCATGGGCAGGTATTTCTTCAAAGCCCTTAATTTAGGGGGCAGGGTGGGCTCAACATTAGACATCCCCATGCACCACGGTGCTTATGGACCACAGCAGCTACTGCAAAAGAGCAGGAACATCCCCCTTTTTGGGGAGGTCTTTTCTAGCATGCCCGGCACAGGGGAGCCAGGTCTGTCGGCTCTGTGTAGCTGAGACCCCCTTCCCTTGAGCAGTGCCTGGCACAGCAGGACCTCAGGGCTGTGGCTGCGGCTCTTAAACTAAATAATCATTAACAAGCGCACCTGGCAGACGTGGAATGTTGAATTTGAATTAGTGTTCAGCTGCTGGGTATGGTTTGGCAGAAGCGAAAGGCACCAAAGGTGCTTGGCACAGGGTGAGCCACCCCCTATCGCTCTGACGGAGCTGGTGGTCGATGGTATGAATTGCTGCACAAAAGGTGTCAGTGCAGGCAGGCAGAGAGGCACTGCTGGCTGCAAATCACACACAAACTGGCTTTCTTTTTTTTCCTATTTGGACCGAAATTGTGCAAAGGAGCTCAGAGAAATCGACACCTATCTCCCACTGAGACTGCTCTGGTTTTGAAGGCCCTTTATTTTTGGTCAAGGAGCTAAAAATAGCACTGAAGTGCCTTGCGGTGATTTTTCTAAACAGATTTTCCTGCCGCTTTGTACTGCTGAAAGAGCCTCTCCTAAAGCTGCAGGAAAGCTGTGTCCTTGCCTTACCCCTCCATCAAATTCACCTTGTGCCTGATCCATGCTTTTCTGCCGAGATCACTCAGGAAAGCACAGCTCCTGGAGACTGGCACATGCAGCATTCCTGTGCCAGGACAGAATTACTGATCCTCCCAGAGAAGAGCCCCTAGCCTTGCTGTTGCAGAGCAAAACACCCCCTCGCCCCGTGACCAGGGGCTCCTGGCAAGGACCAAGGTCCAGCCCTGCAGAAACGCTGCTGGAAACGGTGCTGCAGCGAACTTCTCCTGCTCCTGGGGAGCAATCCTGTCCCCCCTCACCCACTTCCATCCCTCTGACCCTGCAGGGAGGCGGAAGCGAATCTGCCTGCTTGTGCGGTCTGACCCTGCTGCAGTTCCCCTGCACCCTGACACACACACGGGATTTTGCAAGGACAAGGGCGGATAGGGAAGAGTGAGATTTTGCTTGTACGCCCATGCCCCTGAGTCCCCGTCCTCTTGCTCAGGTTTCACCGGTCACTGACACAAAGCAACAGGGATGCTTGTTCACCCAACACGTGGCGAAGCTGCTGGACGCCAAGTGGGATGGATGCTCTGGGTGCCCTAAAAGCCAGGGGAGATCAGGCAAGTCAATGAAAGAGAAATCTTCTCGGGGCTACCAAACACCTTGGCATCACCCTGGTGCAAGAAGTCACCTCTGTCTGCATGGTTGTGGAAGTATCTTCAGGAGAAACAGAAAAAATACCCCAAACTGGCTGCCAGTGCAACTCCTTGTGTTGTATCAGTGACCATTGGCCACCTTCATTTCCTTGCTCCCAAGCATTGCAGCACCTACTTTTCCTCTCATATGTTTCCACATTTTCCTGTCCTCCTCTCTTTTCTCTCTTCTTCTGTTTCCATTTGCTTAACCCCCCACACAGATAAAATGAGTTACCTACAGAAATGTTTTCCTTCCTCACAACCCCCTTTCTGCTGCCCACCGGGTCCCCAACATATGTCCCTTCCCAGTATCTCCATCTGCCATAAGCAGCACCACTAACAGTGATCTGAAGGGAAGAGGAAGTGGCTTTATTCTCATTTTGTGAAGGAAGGGAGAATTTCTTTACCCACGACAAGCTTTGAGGAAGTTTTGACAAAGCAGAGCATCACAAAAGTCCTGTGGGATGGAGAACAGCCTTCCCAGTGCACTAGCATGGGGTACTTCTGTGATGATTTGTGAGAACGATGTCGTGGGAAATCAGGAAATGTTTTTGTTAACCGCTCTTTAAAAAATAAAAAATCATATACTATTTGGAAGTTAGTAGTAGGTAAAAGAGAAGCTTGCGTTTTTTTGCCTTTATGCGTGTGATATTGGTGTGCCAAGAACCACGCAACCCAAACATCATGGAAATTCTCATTAACTTTTAGCATGTATTTGATTTTCATGGATGTGGAGCAACTCTGACCCAGTACAAGGAAGTCATGCCTTTCTACAGCTTACATAGAAACAACTGTTCTGGGTCATGCAAAATATCTATCCAGGTCAGGGTCCTGTTCCTAGTGTGATTATTAAGGGATGCTCAGACATGGCACAAGCGCTCCTTCCCGGTCCCTGGGCAGTCGCAATGCCCGAACGTGTGCTCTGGAGCAGCTGCTGTGCGCATCCATGCTGGGCTACTGCTTGCAGCATGATTCTTAGAATAAGGAAAATCTTTGTTTTGTTTTGTTTTGTTTCCAGTGGTTGCTTAGCCTGCTAAGCAAGCCAGTGCCAAGCGAGAGGCTGTCCTCTGTGGTAAACAGAGCTCAGGCTGAGGCACCACAGCCATCTGGTGGTCAGAAGAGAGCAGGCAGGGTTATTTTTTTAAAAATAGCAACATGAGAAAATACTTTTAAAAAGGAAAAGGCAGTTAAAGGACTTCTTCATAGTGGTGTAATTTTATATTTTCACAATCGTAATGAAGTTTCTGCCAATGGAAAACACTTGACCCTTGTGGACCTGGCAGGTTTTTTTCTACAAGTTCCTCCTTGGAAGAAACTCTGCAACATTATTCAAGCTATTACTGGCAAAATCTATAACAAGTATGATTGTGAAAGTGCTAATTTGGGCATAGAAAGATTCCATGCGCTCATCCCCATTTTTCATATTGTCACTTGTGTGAGAAAAGATACGTCAACCCTGTGGGATAAATCTCTGTGTCAGGTGGCCCACGGTGAAGAGCACTGTGACCATGGCTGGCTGCATGGTGAGGAGGGGACAGGGTTGCCCAAAGGGCCACCAGCAGCACTCTGAATTGTCACCTGTTGGTCACTGCTTCACTTGACAGCCACAAAAACCCTTCCCACCTGTTCGCTCTGTGACAAAAATAGTGGCGTGCCAATTCCCCTGCGCCCAAGTCTTCCTTAGGGACGGTCCCCTCTTGGCTTTGCCAGCACATGTGCCAGCTCTCTGGGGAGAAAGAAAACAAGGTGAGGGTGGAGAAAGGATCCTTACCCCAAGGTGGGCTCAGGGTACCCCAGGGGCAGCAAAGAGGAGTTTGGGCTCCCTGTGCTCAAGGTATACATTTGGGCATGGCTTCAAAAGCCAAAGGTTCCTCTTCCAGGGGAAAGTGCAGGCGATGCACCGAGACAGCTGGAGATACCAAGAGCTTTAAGCTCTCACTGAGGCATGAACTGGTGTTCAAAACATTACCCGTGTGAAGAGGTTGGTGTCCTGTGCAAATGCTGATTGGGCACCATAAACTCTCCCTTCTTGGCAGAGCCAGGCAGCCTCCAGGCACCGGCAAGAGGGTTTGGGCATCAGGCCCCATGCTCACTTCTGGCCCCGAAACTGCAAAACTCATCAGCCTGGGCTCCATTGTGCTTCTGCTCTTGCTTCCTGGTAGAAAAGAATCTGGGGGTGTTGGTCAACAGCAGCTGAACATGAGCCAGCAGTGTGCCCAGGTGGCCAAAAAGGCCAACAGCATCCTGGCTTGTATCAGGAAGATTGTGGCCAGCAGGACTAGGGAAGTGATTGTCCCCTGTACTCGGCACTGGTGAGACTCCACCTCAAATCCCGTGTTCGGCTTTGGGCCGCTCATTACATTGAGGTGCTGGAAAGAGTTCAGAGAAGGGCAACAAAGCTGTTGAGGGCTCTGGAGCACAAGTCTGATGAGGAGCAGATGAAGGAGCTGGGGCTGTTTAGCCTGGAGAAAAGGAGGCTGAGGGGAGACCTTATCACTGTCTATAACTACCTGAAAGGAGGTTGTAGCATGGAGGGGGTTGGTCTCTTCTCCGAAGTAGCAAGTGATAGGATGAGAGGAAATGGCCTCAAGTTGTGCCAGGGGAGGTTTAGATTGAATATTAGGAAAAATTTCTTCACAGAAAGGGTTGCCAGGCATTGGAACAGGCTGCCCAGGGAACTGGTGGAGTCACCTTCCCTGGAGGTGTTTAAAAGATGTGTAGATGAGGCTCTTAGAGACATGGTTTAGTGACAGTGTTAGGTTAGTGGTTGGACTTGATGATCCTGAGTGTCTCTTCCAACCAGAATGATTCTACGATTCCTCTCCTGTAGGTGCTCCAGGAGTGGAAGCTCAGCATTTGTTCCTTTTGCCTTTCATCCTTGTGTTTTTCAGTTGAGGCTGGCAGGAGGGAAGCTGCAGGGGCTCTCAGACCCTTGTGGCTCAGCTCAACATCCTTCCCACAGGAGGGAGCTGCCCTTGCAGGTCTGCAGCACTGAGGGGTTGCTGCCATGGCCTGGAACTCATGGACCTTCATGATCCTTTGACTTCCAGTGTCATCCTGTGGTCCACACTCCCAGCATAGATTTTTTGGTGCGAGCTCTGCATGCCCTGGCTGGTTTGGGGGTAAGGCTGCTCTCCAGGGAGCTGATTTTGGCTCTGGGCTTGCTGCAGGGGTGAGAGCAGAGCGCTGTGTGGGAAAATCATTAGGCTGGGCTTTCCTTTCCCCACCACCTCCAGAAGATAGCATGCACACCCTGGTTTGAGGATTGCTTCTCAAAGAGGGTTATATTAAGTATATAATGCTACCTGGGGGTCTCCTTGATTCCTCCCAGAGGCATTGGGAATGCAGTTGGAATGGGAAATGCCAATTCATTTTTCCAAGGGACAAATTGTCCAGGGATAATATATACGGTCCCCAATATATCCAGTCCCCAACTGCTTACAGAGGAGGAAACCCAGCACTCCGCTTGTCTCCAGCCCTGCTTTGCTCACAGCTCTTGCCCTCAAGCCTCTGCCTGAGCTGGGTACAGCTGAGAGTGCAGCGCAGGCAACAGGGAGAGGGATTTGCTGAGGTTTGGACAACTTCGGCTAATTTAACTTCTCCTTACAAGTGCAGGGCTCAGATGACACTTTCAACCTGTTCAACCTCCTTTTAAGAATTCTTCCCCAGCTCCCACTCAGCTGGACACCAGGGGATGGCATGTGGACAGCTGAAGATTCCCTGTGAATACTAGAGCGCCTTTTTGTAACAACTGTATTTCTTGCATGTCTTTAAGTGATTTATGGGCTGCAAGGTGGGCATTTGGATCTGGTCACAAGGCAGAGAGGTTAAGAAGAGGAGGTAGTTCACCCTCTTGCTATTTTG
Organism: Columba livia; assembly: GCF_036013475.1. Taxonomy (NCBI): domain Eukaryota; kingdom Metazoa; phylum Chordata; class Aves; order Columbiformes; family Columbidae; genus Columba; species Columba livia. The sequence goes on along the minus strand of NC_088602.1, from coordinate 154,971,133 downwards.
AGATGGGCTGTAGTCACCTCCCCAGGCAACTGTGCTTAAAAAGCTGCGAGCGCCTGCCTTGGCTGGCAGCACCCTCAGCCCCCATGCCCTGCCTCATCTCAGCACCACAGTGCCCTTGCCTTTTCGTGCAGAGCAAACATGGTTGCACGGGTGCACCTCTCTTCTCCCCGCCCAGGCTCCCTCCCTCCCCACGCCAGCACTGACAGCGCACGCGTATCTTCAAGGGAAGCTCAAGACTTTGCTCCTTTAATGTGCAATAAAAAAAAGGCAACTCTCCCATGCTCAACAAGAAATCCCACGAGCAGGAGCCCCAGGCTTGGCACCCTCCTCCCTGGCTGCCTTTTACAATTGGGCAGTGTGTGGGGTTTGCTCAGAAGGGTTTTTCTCCCCCTGTGCAAAGGAACTCCTGGCCTGTGCAGGCATGAGATGACTGATGTCTCACTTCACCTTGGTGCTCACGAGCTGAGCAAGCTGCTCCAGCAACAGCATGGCCTTGCTGGTATAACGGTGTTGATCTAAGAGCCTCCTGCTTTAGGGAACATAGCTCTTCACCCCCAGCACAAACAGCTACCCAGAGTGAGTCTGCAGCGTCGGCCTGATGAGAGGCTCAGAGAGACTCCCCACAACATGGTGCAAGGCATCAGCGGAAGTGAGAGAGGGAGGTAGGATCTCATCGGAAAAAGAAGGGAGAAAAGTATCATAATGGGGGAATTAAATTAACTGCAAAGAGTTTGCTGAAGGCACATCCTACCCTTCAGCCTGGGGCACCGCTCGCAGCTCAAGCCCTGTGCACAGCCCAGGGCTTTGGTGACACAACGGAAACATTCGGGCTGTGGGTGGGATTCTGGATAAAATGGTGGGGAGCAGGAGGAAGGGAAGAGGAAGAGAAGAGGTTGTGAGTGGGCAGGTGTTGCATACCACAAGCACTTGTGCAAGAGAGACTAGAGCAACAGGGCACCTCTATTATACCAGTCGTGTTCCTCCTCTGCCACCTGTGATGCTTCGCATCCTCGTTGCTTTCCAGTCTAACACTGGCAGGCAGAGGGCTGGAGAGCCATCCTAGGGATGGGCCGAGGGAAAAGCCAGGCAGGAATGATTTCAGCAGCAGACTGCAGCCTCTCCTGTTTCATGGGCAAGGTCTCTAACTACCTCACTGGAGAGGGGGATGGGGAGCTCCATCCACTTAGCCCACACTGTACCAAAATTAAAAAAAAAAAAGGACCACTGAACTCCCCCATTCTCTAGCAGCTTTGAAAACCCCCTTCACAAGTCTATTGTGTGACATCCCTAAACACAACGAAGATTATCTGAAATCTGAAAGCAGCTAAAAAATAAAAACAACTCAAAGGGGAAACAGGAAGAGAGTGGAGGAAGGGGACAGAGTCCTTCCCCTGCTGGCCCCTGGTCGGAGGCAAGCAAAACAGCACACACAGCCTCTTGCTCCACGGCACACCAGTCCACAGTGTTCACAAGGCAAACATGGCATCATCTTCCTTTTCTTGCTTCCGATGACGGCTGGCAGCAGGAGGGGAGGTGGACGTCCCTGCTGAGGAGCTGGACAAATTGGGTAGCCGGTCCGCAACTTTTGCTCGCTCTTCCAGAAACTTGTCAAACTCTGGGGCGAAAGAAGAGCAGAGGATTAGCAAGGAGGGAGGTTTGTGGAAAAGCCAATGTGCTGCCAGGAACAGCTGGAGAAAGGGCTTGGCTGGTAAGTCTTACCTTCGCTGGTGACACCTTTTGCATCTTCTGACTCTCCCTAGGGAAGGAGGAGAAGGGCACGGTTAGAAGCAAGGTAGGCAAAAGCATCTCTACAGATGTTATTAATTGTCTGCATGGAGAGAGATGGGATACTGCTGCCCCCACTTCTAGAGTACAAACAGGTTAGAGTGGCCCTGAGCTTTACTTCATTAGCTATGCCTTTATACTGGTGTGTTATCCCAAACCCGTTGTCCATGGCTCTTTCTCCCCTGCTGCCTCCGAGCAGCCTGTGCCACACATTCCACAGTGCCAGCACTTTTGTACCCTGCCTAAAATCCAGCCCCACAGACAAAATCTTGCAGGACTGCTGGCTCCTCACTTACCACATCAGTGGAGAGCCATTTTTCTATGTCTTCCATGAAATTGGCTTGAGGAACCGGCACCTAAGACAGAAGGAAAAAGAGTGATGAGGTCAAGAAAAGACAGGATATTCCAGGAAATCCACTCTGCAAACAGAAAGCCTGACCCAAAAGCTAACCCTCTCGCTCCACTGTTCAGTCAGCTCAGGCCATTTGAATCCAGCCAGTGCCACTGCAAAGCAATCCCAGCTACCAATGCCACCGATCACCTGCTTCCTCTGCCCCATCCACACCCAGACACACACAGTTTCCAGGGCACACGCCATTCAAAGCATCTGGGGTTTGATGGTTGGCTTTGGGGTGTTACGACCGGACCAAGCTTTCCATTTTGGTGAGGACTCACTAGGTGGAAGTTGGCTGCTTGTGTTAGGCAGCCAGAGAACAAGAGACATGTTTTTATCCACACCTTCTCCTTTCTACAAACCAGTGACAGTCTGATGTCAAAGTCTGCGATGCTGAAGATATCGGACGTGCCAGGTTTGGCACAACGTTAAGGGGGAATGACATCTGCCAAGAAGTGATTCCCTGGTAGGATCACAGAGCACAGCAGGATTTGACATCACACCAAACTACAGAAACAGACCCATCAAAGAGAAAGTCCTTTACAATTAAAGTAAATTTTACTTCCAGTAGGGATGAGGCTTACTCAGAAGGCTTCATGTCCCTGGCCAATTTAAGAAGCAAAGAGACACCTTCCTAGTGGGCAGAGATAACCTTGAAGCAAACCAAGTCTGATTCAAAACCCCAGATCCTTTTTTCCAGTCACAAGCTCCTGAACAAAGCTGAGCAAGGAGCAGCCCTTGCTAGAGACTCCACAAGCAGAAGCGTGAGAGAGCATCTGTGGGAAGTTACTTATTAGTCTCCTAATATATATAGCTCCCTTGCTCTCAGGAAAACAGCAAGACCAAGAAAAAGAGCAAAGCCTTCTTACCAAGGACAGGCAGATTTCCCCAAACCAGGGAGCGTTACCACAGTTACCATAGCTGGCAGATGGATCAATGGGAATGGAAGAGGATGTGCGAGATTAGGGAAGTTTAAAAGCGAACTGGCTTTGTCTACCCGGAGAGGAACTCTTTGGGCTAGAAGTGCATTCAAAACAACTGGACAGCATGTAAGGAGACTTCCTAGAGCAGACATCAGTCTGGGTAGTACCCATTTCAAGAAGACAGGCTAACAAGCTTCAAATCTGGGAGTACGTCAAAGCTTCAGTGTGCCTGAGAGGATGTAATCAAAGGAATTCCTGCTGCCAAAACACAAAATTCAGCAGCCTGAAGGGTCTAACACTTTAGCTAGAGGAGGAGGCCTTGAAGAGGGTAAAAGCCAAAATGCGTTTTCCTCCAAATGGGCCAGCTCATGCTGAGCAGGAAAGGCTGCAGGGGGAATGAATGGCAGCAGCCTTCCTCATGATGCCACCACTTAGCGCCTCTGCCCCAGATGTCCACCCCAAAACAGGCCATCCTCTAGCTCAAAGAGTGGCACACACTCTCTTCGCTCCTAGGATTTTTTCCTACAGACATGTTTCCTTGAGGAGGAAGGAAAGGAGGAAGGAGGAAGCAGGCAGAGGACTCACACTCTGCCTGCTTCCTTCCCAGCTCTGGTCTCCACTACTGGCCTAGCCCATGGTTACTCCATTTCACTTTGCAGTCTCTGCTGATGTCTGCTGTGCATCCTCATGTGCTGTGCCAGTGCCACTTCTAGTTCAGCAGCCCCAACCTCCTTCCTCCCTGCTGGCACATCACCATCTCACCATTCCTTGCCGCATCATCCACTTAGTCAGCTGGGCTCCATCACTAGTGGCATCAGACTCCCCCTGCTTGAGAGAGAGGCTGCACTGAAAGCTGCTGTCACAGAGGGTGAAGGAGAAGGGAGGTGGTAGGTTTAGCATGGGAGAAAGAACACACTAATACTGGTGGTCTCCTTTGATGGCAGAGAGAAGGAAAGTGGACTTGGAAACCTCCTGAAGAGGAATAAAGCATACATTTCCAGGTGGAAATTTCCCTGCAGATATAAGGTGTTCATCCTGTTACTGACAGAGTCAACTCCAGACTTTCCATAGTCCCCCACCTCTGGGGTTTAAAGAGTGAGGTATAGAACCCAGGCAGGAAATGCAGGTTGGTGGAGAATGCAAGTTATAATCAGTCATGATAAGCAGTTGATTTTTTCCAAACAGACAGCACATTTATTTTGTTGGTGAGCAAGGAGGATACTCCCATTCCTGCTGACGCACTAAAGCTCTGTGGCCACTTACCGTTCCTGTGTTCTGCTGCCGGGCATCCAGGGCACCAGCGAGTCCTTTGGAGGCCTGAGGATCTTCGTACTTTACCCTGAAAGCATGAAGTCAGATAACACACAGGCTGATAAGATGTCTGAGAGTGAAGAGCAGGAACTCCTAAACATATATTCAGTGTTTCTGATTATGCAGCTTTTCATCTCTTGTCATTTTGCTCCCAAGAGCTTCCAGAAAGGTGTGCAAAACCCCTGCTAAAGGTGTAGCCCACCACAAAACAGACTAATCTATGCACTGCAACATCACTGTGGGATACTACAGGACAGCCCTGGCACAAGAAAGGAGGATGACAAGGCATCATATGAAAACAGCCATCCAACAGATCAAAACCACGGACTTACAGAAAGGACACTCATCTGCTCTGGGAGAAGAGAGGTAACTAACACAGACTGACCAGAAGATTACAGCTGCTTTAGAAAGGATTTCAGCAACAAGCTTCTACATACTGACCTACCTTCACAGACACAAACACAGCTCAAAAACATCTCTAACTGATACCACTCAAGAACCGATTGTGGCAGAGACTCATTGGTTTATGCTACACAAGACGTGAGACTGGATGATCAGAAAAGCCTAGTGCTGCTTCAGGGTCTCAAAATGCACCATTAGAGCAAACTCTTTCCACACACAGACTCGTCTCACCCATAACCTCCCTCATTACATTTCTGTGTCCCCATTACGCTGATACCAGGCTAATGCCACACATCACCATTTGATCTGTGCAGAGTGGGGAAAACAGTCCATCCGTGCTGGGAGAATGAAGCCCTTCCCAGAAACTCTCCACAAGTCTCCTCTTCAGCTGCTCCCAGGCCCCTTTTTGCAGATCCAGCAGACCGTCAAGTGGAGCTGTTTTTGTGGAGGGCCAGGGGCTTGGGCCACCGACGCTCAAACTTCTCGAAGAAGTGCTCATCAGTGAAGGGGCCGCTGTGGACAATGGCATCAAGGATGAAGTACAACGCTGCTATCATGCCACTGATGAGGAAGAACGGCAGGAAAGGCTTGAGGTGTTTCAAGCACTGCTTCGCCGAGACACACATGAAGAATAGGGGGGTCAGGAACAAACCCCACCGGCCCTGCCTGTGTCTCCTGCCAGCACGTCCCGTCCGGGAGCAGCAGGGCAATGGGTCTGCTGAGAGAAGAGACTGGTGAGTGAAATGTGAAGCCTGAGCCAGTGAGAGCAGAGGCCACCTGGCAGGAGTGCAAGCACAGGCAGATGGAGGGCAGTGAGGAATAAATAGAAGATGTCTCTTTACTTGTGCAGAGATCACAAGCCTCAGGCTGTTAAGGATTGCGCCACAGAGGATACGATTGCACCCCTGCCCAGACCTCCCTTAGCCTCCAGCACTGACTCGGCACATACCAGTGGCTCGGATTACAGCCCCAGTTTGGGTGCTGTGGGCACCACTGTTTTTTTGTCCTGGACCGTCTCTGTCCTCAGGCAGCACAACCCACAGTAAAAATGGTGGGGACACCCATTGGCAAAGCACATGAAGTTGTGTGTAGGCCACGGACTTCCCCACCATTTTTACCTGAAGCAGTCTGAGGCAAAGGAATGAAAGGAGACATCCTTAAGAGACATTGACTTGCTCCTGCCCAGCTACAGAACAAGGCGCTCCCCTGGATGGAGATTAGGAGAACAGGTGTTTGAGGGTGGGAGGCAGCCATGTGCCTGTGGGCTCTACTTCTTGGTAACTGCTGGAGAGCAGTGGATGGCTCTGACAGGCAAAACAGAGAGAGATCAGCTGCAGTCTCTCACGTCAAAGGGATCTGGTCAGAACGGCTCTTGTTGGCTCCTCCCAGAACAAGGATTCAGGAATCCTCTCTTTGCAGTAGAGATGAGTCTTCTTCACTTCGGCCAGTACTATGCAGACCCAACTCTTAGTGCTTTACACCAGGAGGTTTCAAACACACTATGGAGGAAGAAACATCAGTCCCACTTACCAACAGGGAAGCTGAGGCACAGAGCAGTGCCCTGGCTTGCAAACCACAACTGCCTGCACATGTCCTGCACTCCAGTTCAATACTCTGTCATCAGGCTGCATCAATATTCAGCGATTCCCAAACTCGACATCATCCCAGTCAGGGCAAGTGAGTTCAGAGACAGACAGGAAAATTCAGCCAGTCCCACTCCACACCCTCACATCCAGACACTTAGCCTCCCCAGCACAAGTGGCACCATAGTCCACTACCCAGCAGTGAGGGACATGCGCATGGAGAGGCCGCTTCCTTCTTCCTGTGCCCAGCAGGACACTGTGAAGATGATGGCAGCAGAAAGACTAGGAACACAGAGGTCATCCTACAAAGAGTGTGTGTCAGAAGAGTGCAGTTTCACATCTTACTGTCTCCCAGGAGCTGCTGCTGGTTGGTGTCACAGCCCCAGTAGCCCTGAGCGCCCCCCCTCTGCAAGAAAAAGGCAGGACAGGACAGAGCGGGGCTGCTACACTCACTCTTTGCGCTGCTCAGCCAGCGAGCTGCCGCGGGTCAGGGCAAACATATCAAACTCTTCTTCCAGCTTGCCAGAGGTGTCGAGGGAGCGTAGCGCTGCGCTTACGCTGCTCGAGCCCAGGTCTGTGGGAGGGAAAGCAGGGTGAGCAGGCAGAACAGAGCAGTAAATGGAGGGCTGGGGGCTTAGAGGGTGCTAGGTGGGAAACTGGCGTCAGAACTGGCTGAAGTGTTCCAGGCCCACTCCTCTATCCTGCCCACAGTCTATGCATGTGTGCAGTGTTGTGGATGAAGTAACAGAAGCAGTTTCTTCGCCTGCTCAGCAGATATTTTTAGCTCAGTTTCAGGAGGCAGCAGCAGCAGCATCCATTTACTGCCCTGATGCTGAAGGCTAGATGTTCTTGAATATTTAAGACAACTCAGAGGGAATTGCTCCATAGCCTGCAGGAGAGGATAACCTGTGCTTTTTTCTGGGCAAGCACCTCTGAGACAGATGAGTGGATTTTCATGACTCAGGCATCATCTCAGAACCCCTGAATTGAAAAATATCTGGTCTGAAAAAATAGTCTTGCCAATTTTCTGTAGCTGCATTCAGGCTGTACTAAATGTGCTCATAGCTAGTGAGAGCTTCAGGTAGTGCTATGTAGGCTGTTGGTATGTCTTGAAGAACCCTCAGGGACTATCAGGCTTTTTGAGTAAACCACCTGTCAAATGCTGGATCCTGAGCCCATGGCTGCCTTTGCAGCACAGCTTAGCTGCTTTTCTTCTCCCAGACCTCAGTGGTCAGCCTGACACCACACAGCAAGAGAGATAACGGCTCTGCTGCTGGGCATTGGAGAGGGAGCAACTCTCTCCCCTGCCCTGCTTGAAGGTCCGTTCCTCAGCTATAGCCTAATGCTGAGGTCCTTCTGAAGTAATGTCCACCTCCTGCACAACCTGACGTGTGGATGCTGAGATGTTTGCTTGTGTGCCTTGGGGCATATACAAGTTTCTTCAGGAGTTTATTAGTTGACAATACACCCTACTTCTCTAAGTTACTTCATGAATGTGACTAAATAATTCTGGAAGGCAATTCAAGGGCATGAAAGGATTCCCAGAGCAGCATGGGAGAAGGGCTGAGGGGAAAACTGCATGGCAACATACTCATTCCAGCCAGCTGAGAGGAAAGGTTGTTGGTAACTTCAGGCTGTCTCACTGCAGAAGAAGTACCAGGTCCCAGGTCAATCAAGCTGTTCTCTGCCTCATTTGGTGCCTTTGGAGGAAAACAAAGGAAGATGGTGGAGAGTTTCTGAACCTCAGACATTCTGACCCCACAATCCTAGCTCATTAATACTGAAGAGGGAAGCCCTTTTGTATCCATTGAAAGATATCAGCTGCGAAGCCTCCCCTTGGGAGAAGGGGGACAGTGGTCAGAGAACTGGCTGGGAATAATGTCCCAGGGCAGAAGATGGCTTGGTAGCCTGCCAGCTCTGCTGGATATCAGTAAGCAGGGTAGGTGCTGGTTCAGAGGACAAAGGGAGGCTCATATGGGAATTAGTCATCTTAATGTTCAGTACTGGAAAACCAGAACTGGTGCTGGTCTGCTCTTGCTCTTCAGGTGAGACAAAGGCTCCCACTGGCAGGGAGGAAGACGTGAGCAGTGGGAACTGGAGTGTCCTGCACACCAGCATGGCCTGGTGCAGCTGGGCTGGGAGAGCAAAGCCTGTGGCTTGTAAGTGGGGTAGACTGAATCTCTCTCCACTTCAGCAGGACACTGCTGGACCTGCAGGATGCAAACCGAGCTGCACAGGGGGATGGTTGTTCTGAGTTACCTTAACAGGCTGTCCTGTCCGAAGACGCTCGAACCTGCAAGAAAGATGACAGGGTGCATTTCAGTAGCACGTGCTTATTCACTCACAGTCCATGAGATCTCTTATAAGGCTTGGTACAGCCTCTGCTTTCCTGCATACTAGGAGAGGGGTAACATGGTTCAGGAACCAAATCCTCTTCAATACCAAAGACACAACAACAAGGTCCACAGAGTTGGTATCTCGAGAGAGGTGATGTAAAGAAACTTGTTGTGATCTCCAGAGCTACTTTGAACCAATATGGTTCAAACTCAGTTCAAATACAGACATAGGAACTAAATTCTCCAGACTTCATCCTAGCTTAAGAGATGAGTTTGAATAGCAGAAAGAAAAAAGGGGTGCTGATCCCACCTAGGCAAGTCCTTTCTGTTCCCATATGCCTCAGAGCTAGAAAACTCATTCTTCCCATGCAGTTCCCTCCTTCCGGGTTATGCCACAAGGACGTCTTTATATTTCCATCAGTAACTTACACAGCAGTTTTGAATAGACAGGAATAATCAGCAATAACAGAATTGGCTTAGTTCTCCAAGATGGATGACACAAGCTCACACATCTTGAGTGTTATACTCGTGAGCAGATCAAAAGCATGAGATAGAAGGCCTTTAAGGGGCAGTAAACTCTTGTGGAAAAGCAGGGCAGAGAAGGGAGGAGAAAGGTACCTTTCATAGCGCAGAAAGACGTTGTTCAGGTTGTCATTGATGAGGAGAAGCTCCTCAGTGAGTTGCTCATGGAGGACACGGGGAATCAGCTCCAGCACACGCTGCTGCATGGCTCTGCACGTCCGATTCAGCTCCTGCTCACAGCAGGGAGAAGTTACCGCAAAAGTCAGGCTAAGGCTGAGCACCCACAGATTTGGAAATCTGACTGGGACAGACCCTAGAGGCTACTGGGGTCTGTTAGGAAGGGTTGATGGGCAGGAGATAAACTGAGACGTAAACTGAGTCTGAGATTTACAAACAATAATTGTATGCCTCTTGTGTAATGCACTACTCAGGAAGAAAAACCCTCGGAGACTACAAGTCCCCATGTGAGATGATTCCAGCCTCAGTAGTGCAGTTGAAACTTCACCTTCCCCGTGCCTCCCTTATCCCATCTCTCCCTGATAAGCCCTGCACTAAACTGTCCAGTTGTTCCCCACGCCTGGCAAGTGTCATGTCTCAGTTTATCAAGTCATTTTTAAATTGAGCTGCATGTGGCAGCCCTCCGCCTCGCCAGTGCTCCTTACTTGCAGCAGTTCCAGGTCTGAAGGCTCAGCCTGGGAGGGCACCAGCTCTGTCAACATCTCCGACATGACCTTCACGTTCCCATTCACCACTTCCAGCTCACTGCGCAGCTTCCCGATCTGCAAAAGGGAGGGGAAGTGACAGCTCTGCTGGGGAAGACTGAGGTAGCTCTGGATGACAGTGCACTCCATGTGTTACGATCTGTTCTGATTCCAATTGCTGCACAGCTAGCAGCTCCTGTATGATAGTCATTCAAATAATTTCATTTCCAAAGCAGTGTAAGAGAAGGAAACCAATTCCCATTCAAAAGGTGAGCCTCTGCTAAGTGCAGAGTTGAAGGTTTATCCCTCTGTTTTCACAAGCTGCTCTTGAGCCTCTTGAGAACATTTCATACCCTCTATTCTGCAAGGGGATGCAGTCTATCAACAGCTGGAAGTTTGGTGCTGAACATGGTGTCATATGAAGTCAGGGTGAGGAAGGAGAAAAGAGGATGGGGAAGCAAGTGAGAGGGTCTTTGGTAACCACATAGCCAGACAGGGTTGATTTAAAATCATCAGCGAGACAAGATAAACAGATGATAAGGAGGCATGTACTGAGCAAACTTTTGCTGTACTGCACTACAAAGACCTCACTCAAAACCTCTGCACCTCTGTTCCCCACTTCCCTATAGCCAGATCTTTCCCCTACCTGCAAGCAGCCCTGTCTGAGGAAAACATAACGTCTCCATGCTTGGAGTATCCCAGCTCATCACTGTGACCACAGTGGAGCTCTGGGGAGCTCTCGAGGGACTGTGCTTTAGCGGAATGGCTCTGTGAGGACAGAGGCTGGGGAAGAACCAGGTCCCAATGTTTGTGAAACAACCCCCAAAGGTAGGGAGGGTCAGCAGCAGCACGGGTCTCATGTCCAACTCACCTGCTCTGGTGTGGGAGTGATGGGCGCGTCGCTGGATGTGCCTCTCCCAGCGGGCAGGGTGACAGGGTGGAGGATGGACTCTATCTGCTGAGGGGAGTTGACTGCAGGTGAGTTCTGCCCGGATTTGGAGTTGGAGCTATACACAGTCTACAGAGGTGGGAAAAGTGACAGACAGAAGGAGATGTTAGACACTCACAGCTGACAGGGCAGTAGACAGAAATGTTGATGGCAACTCCCCATCTGCTTTCAAGAGCTCTTCCAGCAAAGAAGCTGTCTTGGAGATTCTCATTCCCCACAAGCCCTCTAAATGCAAACTAGAGTTCCTGAAGATCCCTCATAGCTCCAGAATGGCAGCTACCTAACACCCTTCTCTTCAGCCATGCTCCCATACCCTCTGTGGTGTGTGGATGGGTGACAGCATGTCCAGATCAGTCATGGGGAACTCCAGGCCTTTCCGTCTCAGGTCTTCATAGACAGCGACGACACCAGTCAAGTCTGGTGAGCTGCGGAAGGCATCTGCCCAGGACTGGGGAGAAGGAGACAGTACAGCTCATCATCATTTACACTTAAAGACAAACACTGTCTGAACTGGCACAGATGCTCATGCTTCTTGGCTCACCTGGATGAGGGTCAGCACCTTGTCATGCACTATGGTTGGTGGATTGTTCTTCGGCAGGATTATTCTCACCAGGACACCTTCTACAAAGTCCTGGCTGGACACAAGGACATGGAAGCGATGGCCGCAGTTTTTCACACATGTCTCCAGGACCTTCAAAGACAACAAAGCATTAGCTATAGCCTTCTCTGCCTACGTGTTCTCCCCTTGTTGGCTTTAGGTACCCATGTCTTTTCAGCCAGGGACTCAGCTTTACAGCAGGATATCACAGAGCTGGGAAAGAGCCCTGACCACTTACCGTCAAAGCCAGCATAACTTCATGGAAGTTCTTATTTCCTACAATTCTCTTCTTAATGGCTCGGAAAGCGTCTTTGGGCCTGCAAGAGAAATCAGATGAAGAACGATCATAAGAAGGCTGAGACCTACCTACAGAGAGGCAAAGCACAACAGCCACTTGCTCTGGATCCTCATGCTCAGCAGGTGGCCACGATGTTCCCCACCATGTTTTCAGGGAGGCTTGAAGAAATGACTGGTGAAGCAGCTTCTGCCTGTGGTTCTGCAAAAGGGGAGGGGTCCTGCTTTTAAATGCTGTTACTGAAGTTGGAGACCTCTGTGCTGATGTCTGCAACAACTCGAGGTGTACAGGACACAACAGAGAGCAGAGTAAAAGCAATGCTAGAAATGCATTTGCAAAATGTGAAAGAAAACAACACAAAAATATCAGCGGGGGTAGAGCAAAATCCCATGGCAGAAAGACTGTAGAGGGGGAGATCACAAGAAAGCTTGGTGTGGGTTAGAAACATGAAGGAAAGAGCAAGCTGCAGCCATCCCTGTGTTACTGAAAGAGAAGTGGTTTAACAACATTTCCCTGGAGGAAAGTGGGCTAAAAAGCAGCAGGGGAGACACGGTGGCAAAATCTTGTCTATATTGCAGTTGGCCAAGACAGCAGCAGCATAGCAGGGTCTCCTTAACCATTCTCAGAGGGGAGAAGCACTGCAGTCTCACCCCAGTGTGGTCCTGTGAGAAGGCACAAGTGATCTAACATGCTCTGGCAGCACACACGGAGAGAGGCTGGGCTGGAAGAGCAGCAGAGCTGGAGGAGAAGAGTGGGGTAGAAACACGGAAGCAACAAGGAGGGCAGGAGTGTATTGGCCCACGGGGCAGCATGGCTGCCATGGATGGACATTAGAAGGCAATGGGAGAGCCCACCACGCCAGGAGAGTACAGCTGCATTATCAGGTGGACAGAACTGAAACACCAAGTGGCTACAGCTCAAGACTGAGAACTGTGGGCAGAGACAGGCGTGTTTGCACTGTGAGGATAGCATGGAAAAGAAGTGGTGACAGATCTGTGAGTAGAGATGCTTGACTCTGTTTTCATGCAACTGTGAAGCTGAAGGCTGAGCTTGCTAATCCTGTCAGCATCACTGTGGGGTAGGACAGCAGGAGTGAAACCTACACTTTTTTATTCCATGTAGCACCTTCTTTTTTACGTGCTGTTCTTCACACCTCCACTGTGAGAAGGAGCAGTCCCCCTTGATTTAACTGACAAATTCCTAGGTCCAGAGTTAACGGGTCTGGCAGATTTCTGAACATCTCCCTGCAGGGAGAGGGAGACAAGGGCTTCCCCATCCACCCTGCGCATGTCTGAGTGACCATACATGAAAATACCTGAGAAGTAAACCCCAGCAGGACTTGCACAGTCAGAGGACCGAATAGCAGCCTGAGGTTTTCCTATCTCTTTAGTCACCAGCCAGCAGATTTTTATATTTCCAGAGGAGAGAAAGAGAAGGGTATTGAAGGAGGAATAAACCAAAGTGGAAGAATTGCAACTATGCCTTTGGGAGATGGGAGGCAGCCTGACTTGAATCGAGATTTCTCTGGGGACCATAAAGCCTGCTTAAATGGCTCCTAGCACTCAAGAAGATTACAGGGAAGCATCTAACAGATGCTCTGACAAGCAGAGTCTCATGTAAGGGACTGTTGGGAAGCCTGGCTTATTACCTCCACCAGTGCATGCTACCACTGCAGTGTAGGGATGTAGTGTTACAGGCTACACAGGGACCTGCTGCTGGATGTGCACCCTTGCCAGATCCCTTACCCTTCTTCAGTCTCATTAATGATGTCGCAGATCTCCATGTTGAGAGCCCAGTCCTCACTCCGCAGGGACCCATCAGTAGCTCTCTCTGGAAAACAGAAGCCAAGACACAGTGAGGACGAGAGCAGTGCTGGCACACTCATGGGTTGCTGTTCAGCTGTCACAACACCCCAGACCCCAGCCACCTTCTCCCTGGCTTCCAACACAACATATGAGGAGGTGACTCTGGCTGCAAGGTTCAGGCCACAAGTGCTCCCCGCTAGGTGTCACCACCCCAAAGCACATGGCTGGCTGGCACTGAGATGGGTGGTTGCTTGACTTTGCCCATGCCACCCACGCTACCAACACACAAACAACACACTGCTTGATTTCTGGTGTCCTGCACATGAATGGAGGGGGCTCAGCATGACTTGAGCTCCACAGCTGGAGAAAAGGGGGCTTACTTGCTTTGTTGCTGCAGGGCCAGAAAACGTGAGTTTGGTCTGCTCACACTGACACAGATCTGAGGCAAATGGCACCACACTTGGTTTGCACCAAATTAAGGAGACAAAAGAAACTACGCCCTTCTTTTTACACAGGCCCTACAAAAACAAACAAGCAAACATAAACAGCCAAAACAACTTTCCCCAGAACTTCTGGCCTCTGGGAAGAATGGACAAAAGTGGACTGAGGCTGAAGTTGAAGCCATATTATTTCAGCTTTGATTGTGTCCCCTTTAATTAGGAATTCGTCAGCCAGCCTTGATGTTATTCAAGGCAGAGATTTGGGAAATGAGCAGCTATTACTGAGAGCACCAGTGTCTCCACCCTATAATCAGCCATGTCTCGGTCCTAGCCGCTCCGCTGGCTGATGCCTTCAGCGACAGCCCCAGCGGCTGGGGGAAGAGAACCAGCAGTGGGGCAGGCAGGACCCAGGCACTCTCCAGACCACGGGGAAACACAGAGATGCAGCAAACAGGACAAGAACCATCCTTCCCAGCTCTCCCATCCTGTACATCACCTGAATTAGCACTGGAGCAAGGAATTAAAACTAGCCAGACCGGTTCAGCACCTGCCAGGTGCTCTTCAGGAGAGCTCAGACCCAACAAGGTCTTTTTTGAAACTGCTGTCCCTGTGGAATCTGGAGCTGGTCCTTGCTGCTGTGGGTTCTCTACCCCTTTGGAGGAGGCCTCCCTCTGCAGAGCTGCCTTTTCCTGATTTCGACCCAGCAGGTAATGATTCCGCTATGGGAATGAAATGAAATGCCCATTCACAGAGCTGTAGCGGGATGGGGCCATAAAATAGGAAAAAAAAGGTTTTTTTAACCTCCTGCCTGGGTAAGCACATCCACCATGTTTCGAGATGTCCTATTTTTAAGGGTCAGGTAGAGAGTTATTCACAGCACTCTGCAATGCAGCCTCTTTGTGTCCCTCCCACAGCTTACACACCATGGCATGAAGCTACTTATCCAAATCTTATCACAATCCAGCCACCACCTTTTCAGTTGACTGCAGAATGTGTTGATTACACTGTGATTACGCTGAGTACATTGTGGCCACAGCCAGATGAAAGAGGGCAAACAAGGGAAGGAGAATGGCAGAAACGTTCTTGATGCTCTTCCACCTTTCTGAAGGTCTGGCTGCTGCTGTAATATCCTGAAGGCCCCTCGATGCAGGTGAACTTTTGTCACTTTGAGTATTAATTTTATATAAGAATCCTGGTCTCTTGCAGATCTAAAGTCCCCCAGTGAGGCACACGAGCTGGGTGATGTATTGGAGAACATCTCCAGGGCAGTGGGCTGCAGAGGAGCACGTCTGGTGCACCAGAGTATATACCAATGAATGGGTAAAACTGGTAACAGTCCTTTATGCTCCGTGGCACATTGTGACCTGCTCCCTACCCTCCCTTTTCCTCCAAACACACCGGTTCTGCCACCATGGGGCAGCAGGTTGGCTTTCCAGAAAGGAAGGCAAACAAACCGCATGTGCTCCTTCATCTGGCTGGCCACTTATGGGAAAATGGGGCTTCCTCAGATGTGACACATGCCACCTGGCTGTTACCCTGTTCACACGCTGGCCAACAAAAAGATGCAGGAAAGCAGCAAACCTGCCATAAATGCAACATAGGCTCAAAAAATGCAAAGCTGGAAGGGCAGTATTAGGGCATATGGAAAACAGGAATGTGACCATGAGGCGTTTCAGAGGACGAAGTGCTTGAATTTACCCAGTATGGGTTAAGGCCTGGCCTAACTAGCCTTGGGAGAGTGGGCGCTAATGCCCTTTTAATCCTCCTTGCTTCCAAGCCCTAAGAGACCGTCCAAGCCTAGTAGGATATGTTGGAGTTTTCTCTGAAATCCTGAACTTTACTCTTTTACTAAAGCCTGCAGAAGGGAAGAAAACAAAGTCTATTCATTAGTCACATGACAGCTCAGGGTGGCTGGCCCCAGTTTAGAAGTCATAATTAGCACATGAGCTGTCTGCCCTGCATGAAATCTGAGCCTGAGATAGCTGGGGACAGTGACAAGTCCCTAAAAACAGCGAGCACAGAGGGCAGGACCATGCTGCCCGCCCAGCACTCTGCCTGGCGGGGCTCATCAGGCAGCGTCTGCTTCTGTGTGCTAATGAGCCGAGACGGCTAACAAGCCGAGCCTGACCTGGCACAGAGAATTTCCCCAGGCAGAGGTTATCAGCGAGCGTATGGATGCTGTATGAATGCTGTATGAATGCTGCCTCTCTCCAAGCCCGAAACACCGGCTGCTGAAGGTACAGGAGGCCCTTCAGGGAGCTGCTTCAAAGCCACACAGTTTTGGCAGCCAGTCCGGCTTCCCGGGTGTGTCAGCACTGGGGTTTGCCTGATTCCAGTCTGCTGCCTCACAAATTGCGCGGGTTGACCCAGAACCGCTGAGGACTGTGGTACGGGTTGAACCAGAGCATTGACTCTTTGCCTGCCTGGCATTTGGTGTGTGCCTGAACCTGATGACTAGGTTATAAAAGTTATCTGGAATCCTCAGATAAGAAAGAACTCTGAGGTCGGCGTAACTGACACAACGGAGCTGTACGTTAATTCGTGCCATGAGAAAAATGTCACAGCTTTGCTTCTTTTCAAGTTTGCTGTCTCTGCGCTCGGGGCTGGCAATCCCACCCAGGTGTCCCTGCAGCAGCACAGCAGCAGGACGGTCAGTAGCGCAGGGAAGTACAGGAGCTGGGGACGAAAGATACTGCGCAGGCTCCTGCCCCCTTTGCTCCCCTTCACAGATCTGAAGCTCTCATAACCAGCCTGGTGCTGCTCAGAAACCCTTTGCCTGTGACAAGCTCTGCCATGGCTCACCAGAGGCTCTGTGCCCCTTCTCCAAGTCAGATCCTTAACCAACATTCCCCACAGTCTCGCTGGCTTTAAATTCCCCAGCAAAGCCATTGAGCACCTTTTCACCCGTTGCAACAGGTGTTTTTGCTGCACAAGGCAGTGTAGGGTCAGCAGAAAGCAACATTAACAGTCCTTTCTCCCAACCTCTTTTCAATCCATGAACCCCCTAGCCCAAACCAGCGTCCCGTACAAAGTCTCCTTACAAAGCCTCATGCTTTTGCTTCCCTTGAGGAAACTTCAGCACCAGCTCAGTCCAGGCTCCCCCATCCAGCTGTATCGCTCCTCCAAAGATGGATGGGACAACACGCTTTCTAGAGACAACAGAGATACGTCTCCAAACCTAATTGAAGGATGGTGACGGACACCGACTTGTGCTGACATAGTGCTGCGGGTATTTGTGTCTCTGACTTCTTTCCTGTGAATCAGCTCAAACTCTTAGGGATCAAACAACTCTCCGATTATGGCCTTTGCTCCATCTCCTGCAGATAGAGCGGGCGTGGAAGGCAAGGCAAGGCCTTTTTGAGAAGCGCTACCTTGCAGGGACCCATCTGGCTCTGAGAGGAGAGTGCTATTGGCAACAGCTGCCAACATCTGCCCACCAGCTCCCACAGTCCCAGCTCACAGAGGGGTTTTAGGGACACCTGCAAGGTGGGATCCAAATGGCTGTGGGGATTTTTTTTGGCATATTATGCTGTATCTGCCCCTCTTCCTCACCCATGAGCCTCTCTTACCTGCTCCCTTTTTATAGTCCCAACTTCTCCTGCTTCTCATGCTTAACCCAGCCCCCAATCCCCCAAAATCCTCTTCCTCTCTGTCCCACACCGTTACTCCTCTCCCTTTCCTGTGCTGAAATAGCTGAAACAACCTGTCTCTGTCCCTTTTGGTATTGCTATAATTACTAGTTATTCAGGACTTCCAGGGCCAGGAGAGAGCATTGGTGGTTTCCTCTCTATTCTCTCACTCAGAGCACCTCCTTGAACTTAGATTTTCCATGTTGAAGTTTCCCTTAGCTCCTAGATGGAGGTGAAGTGGGTTTCCTTTTTGAGAGGGGAATCCGAACTACGATGCTCCAGCACTCTTTGGGAATTTTTCCCACTGAGGTACTGTGTTTAAAAAAAAATAAATCCACACAACAACAACAAAACCCCCCAACAGAAAACAAAGTCCCCCCTCAAACAAGTCTGTATCCGTCTTACTTAGGAAGCGACATCGCCGTCCAAAAACAGGACAGAGAAAATTTTTGTGACTAAATCTGGGAGTAAGAAGCTAGAAAATCGATGTCTCTGCAACTGACTCATTCTGTGACAGATCACTGAGATTATCTGAGCATTTGTTTCCTTGTCAGCAAAATAAATGGGACTTACTAGATTAACATTAATGGAGGAATTTGAGATCATTGCTGCAGTGTCCCACAGAGGATTTTTTTTTTTTTTTATTCCGTAGGCTTCACCTGAAGCTATTTTAGACTCTATAAGCTTTATCAGACATAGATGACTTTGCTCAAGTGATTTACAAGGACGCAGTATTAGCTTTCTGCAGACAGCCCGAAGCAGCAGTGCTGTGCAGGTTTGGTGATCAGGCTCACGGGTTCAACATGAGCTGCCACGGACCTACCAAACAAGTTTGGGTAAGTCATGTTCGTGTCTGAGATTAAACAGGGAGGATAGCATTTCTCCATGTCCCCGGGATGTTGATAGGCAATGTTCAAAAGGAGAAAATTTTCATATTTTCAGCCACCAGCTGTTTCAAGTCCTCCACACTTAGCTTCTTTCTCATATGCTGCAATTCCTCCGCCCCTTTGGACTCGCATAACCCAAATCAACCCCAGTTATTAAGATCTCTCTACTGTCACGCCTCTGGTACTAAGGACTCTAAACTCCTGTTTGATAACACTCTTGAAATACTGAAATACCTTTTTCCTGTTCTTTGCTGTTGGGTTTGTTGCTTGAAAATCCCTCCTTTAATCAAAGCAAAGCCCAGAGCGAACCCACTTACAGTCTGGCTACTGTACTGATGAGAAGATCCAGAGGGCAAGAAGCAGTCTGTGACATCTAAAGATAACTTCAGATTGCCTCTACCCAAACACAAAACCATATCTGATACACTCTCTGAGGGAATCAAAGAGCATTCATTGTGGAAAGGGCTGGAGATGGCTTTCCCTGGGAAGTGTAATGAAACACGTGACATTCATCTGGGAAGACATCAAAGATCATCTGGAGGTTTCTGTTACAGAAAACCTTCCCTGGTGATCCTTCCCCCACCCTGCTGTAGTGTGTCTCACCTATCTTACCCAATACACATTGCAGTGTGCCCTGTCCACATCATTCAGACAATGCTTTGGGCAGCCTCTAAAATAAGCATCACTTATAAAAGCATTTACCTAAAGCAGCTGCTTGGTCTGTTCCCACCCCAGCCACAGCAGCCTGCTTGCCCACAGAAGCAACCACTGCACAACCTACACCGACAGCTACTGAATGTGGGATCGGATGTTCACTGCGAAGAACAAAGGTCTGCATGAGTGACAAAAAGCAAGACTGAGCAAGTGCATAAACTTACAAATGGAAGTTGCACAAGCTGGAGAGTTTAAACAGGCAACAGTAACCTTCAAGCACAACCTGAAGGCACGCGGTCAAAATGGGAAGAAAAGAAACATTGTTCTAAGTATTTTAAGAACTGCATGTCTGCTTTGAGACCTGCATAGCTGTCGATGGTCTTGTTCTTTCTAACTAGAGCATCTCTTTGCTCCACTTTCTCAGACTACATCCTTCTCCTGTGTTCACCTAGTTGAATTGAGCACAGGGGCTAAAAGAGACTGTGTGTCTGCAGGCCTGAGAGGTCACAGATTTCACTGCCAGAGCTGGCACTCGGCCCCGCGAGAAGGACCATGCCGCAGGGGAGCTGCTCTCTACAGAGCCAGGGCATGGCCCTCCCGGACCCCGCTTGTCCCAGACCCCTGTGCTGGGCGGCGCAGGCTGGGCAGCCGCCCTTGGGGTGCCCAGGGTGCTTGTCCTTCAGGTGGGAAGCTCTGACGAAATGAGGTGCACTATGGCACCGCAGGGCCAGGCCGCTCCGCAGCCCCTGTGCGCTCGCAGCGCCCAGCTCGGTGATGCCCGCAGCTCAGAGAGCAGGCGGCCCCTTCCCGCCCAGAATGTGATAGGCCGCTGCGGCTGGAGCCCAGCCAATCAGCAAGCCCGCTGTGCCCCCCACCCCCGGTAGGATCCCACCCCTCCCGCGAAGCCCCCAAAAAGGTGCGGGCGGGAATGGCCCCGAGCCAATCACGGACGTCGCCTCTACCGGGGGGCGTGGCTCGGACCACTGGTCCGCGGTCCCTTTAAATAAGGAAACTTCGTCTCGCCACCTCAAGACCCTCTCGAGCCCGGATTGGCTGGCGGGGCCGCCGGCGGAGACGCCTCGGGCTGCGCGCCCACTATTGGTCGGCAATGCCCGTCAGTCAAAGCAGATGTCTCCTCTCATTGGTGGACGGCCTCTCCGTCCCGCCGCGAAGGCGGGGGCCGACGCTTCTCGGAGGAAGGGGTCCGGCGGGCGGGCGAGCGCCCCCGGGGACGCGGGGTGGGGGAGAGGACGGGCGAGCGGGCGGGCGGGGAGGGTGTCGGGGGCGCGCGTCCGGGGGGCTCACCGATGCGCTGCCCCACGGGGGAGCTGAAGGGGTTCCCCAGCAGAAAGTCCATCGCCGCCGCGCCGCGATCAGCTGACGCCGCCGCTCACGTGACCCGCCGCGCCAGGCCGGGGCGGGTCCCCGCCCGGGCCCCGCTGTGACGCCAGCGGCCGCCGCCTGGGCCCGCCCGGCCCCGCCGTGGGGCTGAGGCACGGAGCGAGGCGGGGCCCGGCCGGCCGCACGCCGCCGCTGTCCGGTCCGTGCGCGGCAGCTGCCGAGGCAGGGCGGTGTTGCTGCCGGGGCGTCCCCGCTCCCGCCGGCCCCTAGGAACCGGGAGCCGCCGCCGTCTGCGGGCGCGCTGCGCTGCTGCGGAAAATCCGCGGGCGAGGGCGGTGCCCGGAGACGCGAAGCCCGCGGTGACGGGCGTGTCGTTGTCTGTAACCCCGAGCTGGGGCGCAGCGGGTCCGGGCGAAGCTCTGCTGAGCTGCCGCCCGCCCGAGCCGGGGCTGCAACCGCCGACACTCGGGCCCTGGCAACGGGGACGCGCGAATAACCAACGCGAATCACGATCGAACGCCGTCTTGTGTCACTGGCTCGGGTCCCCTGTGCGGTTCTCAACGAGTGGGAGGGGAGGCAGCGGGGAGGAAAAGGGCCCCGGTGCTATCTGCAGTGCGACTCCCTTCAGAAAGGGCCCCAAATTGTCAGTATTCTCCGAGTGATCCTGTGGGTGAACTGTGCTACTGGAAGCAGTACAGCTGGCCTGCAAACAGGGTTTAACGACTTTGGAGCTGGACGTGTTCTGCTGAAAAACGCTACGTGCTGTAACAGTACTAACAACAGTTGCAAAAAACACAGTGCATGCCAGAAATGAATGACAGTACTCCAAACGTTAAAAAAATCTTATATTGTAAGTACAGTACAAAAAAGTTTCTGTGTATAAGTCTAACGTAATCTGGATCAAACAGCAAGGAAATAACAAAAATACAAAAACGGCTAAGTCTTGCCAAAGTCTTCCCTCTAGCACCAAATGCCACAAGATACAGATTATACAAAGTGTACAAATTTTAAATAAAAATACAATACACCAGGGTTGTTTTTCAAACTCTTCAAGAGTTTTCCATTGTAGAGATGACAAAGGTAAAGCTGATCCCCTTCTGCTCCTTCGCAAGCAGATCTACCCCTGCACCACAATGCTCTCAACTGCAAGGGGCTGGAAAGATCCAGGTATTTTGTGCCGCTCCCGAGAGCAGATGCTTTAGTACGCGCCAGGACCCGAAGTGGGATCAGGCTGCAGCCCTCCAGGGCCCTTCCCAATTCCAGGCTCACTGGGATTAGTCATATGTTGTTAAAACATGTACACTCAGGTATGAGGCTTGCGTTGAGAACTTGTGAGGTGGTCTGAGAACCTTCTGCCTCCTCCACTGTCTGAGAAAATCTAACAGTGCACTGAGAAAAGCTCTGTAAGAGATCATCTACCTTGTATAGGCACAGCTGGGGAATACACGGTAAAGAGGAACGGGGAGAAAAACCCTCCCACACAACTGAGGATTTAATTTAAATATGATCTGGGGCCCAGCCACAATGAGGGACAGTTCGCTTTCAGCTGCCCTGAAAAACAGAAGCTACACTTCAGATTTGATGTAACTAAGTGCTCTTCTGTCATTTTAAAACTTTTATAAGGCTGGAAAGGCTAGAGCCACATTGTAGTTCAGTTGTTCTAGCTGCCTTCATAAGATAGCCTGCTTCTACAAACACTTAAAATCTTCCTGGTGTTTCCCCATACAACATCATACTATGACACACAGAGCTAGCTGATTCCTGCAGGAAGTGGGGTGAAGCAAACTTGATTCATATTTTCCACGCACTGTTGGTGAAGGGAGGGATTTTTGCTTTTAAAATATGTATATATATATACACACAGAGAGAGAAATATACAGGATAAATTAAAATCTGTTACAGATATCTGTAAAAGTTAAATACATATGATATGAACACCACGTACACGTACATACAGACAGACAAAAGCCCCTATGAGAACCAAGTGCTCTCCTGTGGCTCCTCTTCTAGAGCAGTAGAAAACCAAACACCAAGTATGTGTCTGGAAGGGGAATCGGTTCCATCAACCCACGTGTGCCTTACCCAGCCGTAACTGCTTCAAACTGGTCATCAGTCACTGCTCGCAGCAGCACCACAGCTCTTTCAGTACTGCTGGTGAAAGGGATGGGGGATCAGCCACCTCAGAAAACAAAGCTGTCTGTTCACAAAACAGCAGCAAGATGGGCAGAAGCAATCCCAAACTTTTCCCAATCTGCTTCCATGCTCCTCTCCATCAAAGCAGGCTGACCATGCCCTGGAAAAACCAGCAGGAGGTTCATCCTCTCAAGCCAATGCAGTTGGTTGATAGATTGTCCTAAAGACAATTTGGGTGCAAGTCCACCAGAAAAGATTAAATTAGTTGTCATCTTCCACTTTACTTCAAATGCCAGCTACCAGACCAGCCAGCTGACGCCAACAAATTTGTTACTGACTGAAGAGGGGTGGTCAGAAGAAGTGACCAAGAGGTAAAGACCTCTGTATCTTTTGATCAGCTATTCAGCTTTCCCCTCAAGCAGCAGATTTTAAACTGAAAAACAGTTAGAAATAGGGCTGGTGAAGAGTTCAATACTATTCCTTGGTCCAAAATATATTATAATCTCTACCTGCACATAGAATATCAGAATAGTTTAGGTTGGAAGGGATATCGGGAGCTCATCTGCTCCATCTCCCTGCTTAAAGAAAGCCCAAATAGAGCAGGCTGCTCATTCGGTTTTTGAATATTATCAAGGATGGAGAGTCAACAGCCACTCTGGGCCACCTGTTTCAATGACTGCTCTCACGGTGACATTTATTTTTTTTCTTTATATTGAAAAGTCCATTCTCTGGCTGCTTCCCCCACTAAAGGATCTAAACTTAAGGCGAGTATCTCAAGAGCTTTCTGAATTGTTCATTCAAAATACTCTCAGATTGGAGGACATTTCACTAACCAACACAAAAGGGTTTTCTCAGCTTAACTTCACAACTTTTCATAAAATAGAAGTGAAATAGTTACAATCCTACATATATACTATACAGATATAAAACTTTAAAACCCTACACACGGAGCCCTTTTGGAGTGCCGGTGTAGTACATGTATACGCAAGTCAGTTACGCAGAGGCTGAGTACGTCCCAGGATCCTCTCCCATCAAAGTCCAGGCATGATGTAGGCAATGTTGTCTAGTGTGTTTGACTGGGAAAAGAAATTCAGCTTTTTTTAGTGTTAGGTAATGACTCAAAATCCCTAAAAAATGACACAGACAAGGGTACTAAGCATGGTCATTGTCTTACAAGTTATCCTATCATGAAACAAACAAATCTGTGTCGTCATCACCACCACTGCTAGGCTTATTTTCATATTTTGGAAATGTAAGTTAACTAAACACTCACTATTTGTAAACACACGGAAACAATGAAAGTGCTTGAGGCTTTCCCCAAGTGACCTCCTCTTTACAAACCTCATACTCTTATCTCCAAATATGAAAGAAGCCACGTCAACCATATCACACCAACCACAGGAAAGACTAGTTATAAAGGACTTGAGCAAAGTGATCAAAGTTGTCGCATATAAAAAAAATTACTTGACTTTACACTCACAAGTCCTTTATTAAATTCTGCATGTATAAGTAAAGACAAAACCCTCAAACACACCCATTAATAGGGTGTCAGATGGAAAAAAGAAGCACCCTCCAGTTTTCCTTACAAAAATATAATACAGTTCTGAGAGTAAAAGTCCTTGTGCACATCAAAAAACAAGACTCATCAGTATACTATCTGCACGTTCTTCAAATGCAGTATTTCAGTAAGCTCAAGCTTGTGGCTGGACGGCTGAAGAAGGCCTTAGGAACACCACCTTTTAATTCCTTAAGACAGAGGAGCCGGATCTGCAACAGTTGTGATTCTAGAATTTAACAGTGCCACCTACTGACTGAAAAGATTAATTGGATCCCACATGCAACACGACCACTGACAATTTTATCCGTGTCTTAAACTACCGCTGTTGTTATGTATCTGATGGTAAAACTCAGAATAATTTATTATTCAAGTCTGAATACCAGTTTTCAGAAGTGAAGGACAAGTGCCTTAATCCACTTAAAGCTCCACTGCTCCTTATAACAATAAGTTGATCAAGTTTCCAATAAATGCACCATTAGTCATGTGCTGTCATTGCTCTGAATGCACTTGGCAAGCAAGAAGGAAAAAAAGCATAGGATGTTCTTCCAGGGCTTAGGAGGGAACACCCCACTGACTCAGCTTTTGTGCAGAGAGGCAGTTTGTGGGAGCACACAGCCTAAGTTGTCACCTTCGTTGTTGTTAATAGTGCTTTTTCAGAATGAATCAATGTCTGGGCTGCCCTATTACGACATGCCAGTTAATATCCCTTTTTTGTTATGCCAGATTAGTTTTTAATCTCTTAACTTTTGCAGAATATATATTTATTTTTCATTTCTGCTCCTCTCCTTCTCTGCTTTATTCATGTCCCCTGCTGGAGGTCTGGCTCCTGATTTCTTTTATGCTGCTGCCATTTTAATCTGTGTCCACATCACACTACATAGATGCCTTGCTAAATCAGGGCTCAATAGAAAATGTAGTTTAAGGTGGAAAAGAACCTGTAGTTACGCAGTTCCTTAAAACAGAGACTATTTTTCTTTCCTTGGAGAAGGTTACAGCCACACGTAAAAGGCCCTACTCCATCACATTTGGAATCCCGAGATCACAAGTTTTTCATGCTACTAAAGGAAAAATATGTTGTGTGATACAGAGCAGCTGGAAGGTGCTTTTTATTTTTCAATGGAAATTTAGAGATCAAAATGAATGTATACAGGCCTTCTATTTGATTTGGATGGATTGATTCAGTCACTAAAACAAGATCTACACACAATGCAATCAATGGTACAAATATTAAGTCAGTTGCCACCAGAAAGAAAAAAGTTGCACAATACCTTAAACCAGTACCATTTCAAAGAATTTCAAGAAATATTCCTCTATAAAAATCTATGACCAAAACAATTTTTGTGTTGTACTGGAATTATAATCATATTGTAAGACTGATTCATCAAAAACTCTAGCTTGACTCTACTAAAATTAACAGTGCTAGAATGGAAACAACCACAAGGAACTCACCAAAACATGCTTGGGGCAGCCATTCAATTCAGGTAGTTGTGTGGTCAGACACGCTAACGGGCCCAAAGCACAGACGATTGAATCTAGAAGTACTGACAAACTTCCTGAAACAGCCACCATTCCCTGGAAGTAACGGAAGAAAAAATGCATAGGAATGAGTAGTGGGAATGATGGTTCTCCCACAATTGTATTGGTTTTCATGAAGATACAGTATCTTCACTCTTAAGCTCTTCTAGTCCACTTTAATAATTTACACAGTAACAAAACTATGCCATGAACTTCACAGAGAGACTGCTGGCTCAAAAAAATTACGGATTCAGTAAGCAACATACTGGTATAGGAAAAAAGTAGGGAACATCAGAAAAGGTCAGAAACTTGACAGTTGCACAAAACACTTAATTCCACCATTTTTGTAATGCAATTCCTTTACCATTTTGTACCGCTTATTTTGTTAACCACATGAGTCCTAAAGACAATAGTTGTTTTACTACTGAAGTCCAAAGAAATGCTAAGTCTGTAACAAATGTTTTAGTTATTGATGTGCTATCAGGAAAGGGAATTTGTTTGCCTGCCTTTCTATCAAGGGGGAGATTTCAATGTGATTGTTTCTCTGAAGAATGACCTCAATTGATCATACCAGAAACAAAATGCAAGTACATTTTATTTTACCACTGATACAACAAACAAGCATAGTGGGATGAGATGATCATATTATCCATAAAATTCAATTATATTATTTGAGCCAAATAAGTGCTCCCCTTACAGGTTTGGGGGGTGCGGTGGGATGCGTGTATGTGCACATGCACACCCACATACAATCACTCTATCTAACAGTAGGAAACCATTAAAATGTGACATCTTCTACATTACCAGGTATGTTGAAACAGTAGTGGCCCCTATCCAAAGCACTGGCAATACGATACTGCCAGAAAACAACAGGACATGCAAAACTATCTTGGCAAAGGCCTTCTCTGACGGTTTTCTAAGAAGGCTTGAAACAGTAACAGAAACTGGACCAGAGAATGGCAAAGATATCAAGGAAGTACCAGGTCCAAGGTGAATATAAAATAAGGAAAGACTGAAGAGCCTATTGAACTAAGAATCGCCTTCAAGGACCTAGAGCTGCAAAGGACCTGTCTGTCTTTGAGACAGAAGGCTTTTTATTTCACTGAAAACAAACAGCAATGCATCAAAGAAACAAAACGTACCATCTCTAATTTGTCTTCCTAAGAGAAAAGCATTGGCTAAGCTTTTAAGTAAAATAAAATAACAATGTCCCCCAATCCTGTGTGTAGATTACTTGACATCACTGTGACATTGCTGGTTAGAGACTCACCTCTGTTTCCTGCAGTCTGTGTCCAATGAGGCTCAGAGATTCACCCAAGAGCTGTAAGTGTGCAGCTACATCAATAGGATCTGTCTCAGGGACTTTGGCTGGTGACGAGGACACCACCACGGTGCTGGTGGGGGATTTTTTATGAGGGGAAACCACTCCTGTCGGAGAAGCTGAAAACGCACAAATTAAAATTCCATATTCTCTCGTTCTTTTACTTACGAGCCTATTGACTTATTAAAGTTCAAATCTCCAAGGCATGAGGTACTTAAACAGTTATGTGGAGGTGGTCCTGTGGCCTTTGGAGTCGAAACTTTCCTTCTACGTGTGCAAAGCATCTACCTCAGCTAAATACAATCCAGGAGATTGGGTAAGCAAAGATACCAAGCCAAAAACAACCCTTTTTCCTCCTGCAGCAAGCTAATCCCACTAGAACTTCCCTGCTGCTTGTTTTTGATTTACATTTCAATCCCTGAACTGCTAAAAACAATACCATGCTACAAATTAGACAAGGATTAAAAAAAAAAAAAAAGCTGATGTCATTCTCACTCTTACAGAAATGTTGTTTTTGAGTAATATGACGAGTTAAGATCAAGAGTTCTGAGAAAGCAGGTAGGGATGTGAAGCAGGAAAGGACCTTCATTCTTTATTCCACAGGCAACGCTATCTTCCCTGGCCAAGAAAGAAGACCAGAGCAAATAAAGCGCAACAATTACCTTTAATTTTTGGCGCACCATCTGAAGTTGATGCCTTTCTCTTCACAGTGGTGGCCTCTGCTTTATTCTGCTTGTGTTGGAGATACTGAGCTTTCTGTTTCCAGATCTGCAGTTACCACAGAATGAAAAGAGAGATTTGTAACATTAGGTAATTCTGTTACCTGATGCCAGAACCTGGAGGTACATTGACGTTATGTAGCTAACTGGTGAAGCAATGCCATGAGAAGAAAACGGATGCTTTTATGATCACAAGGGCAAGGTTTCCATACTTTCCATGCTTTGGGAACATAGGTAGCATCTTTCAAGGTGTGGCAGCAATGCTGCCAGCATATTCTGACCTAAGCACCTAGTTCACAGGAACAATTTTACAAAAACATCTCACACACACTCACCAGTTTATCCTTCTCAGGTAGCTGCTTCCACACCTCTGCCAGTTTTTTACTTAGCTCTCCAAAATCTGGCAGAAAGAAAGAAGATAAATGTTTAAAGCAGATGTTTTAAACAAATGAAATAACAAATCATGGAGAGAACATAGGAAATGTACTGGCTTATGCATACACCTTTAGGGAGCAATCCATTCCACAACTGGAATTCTCCACACTGTCCTGAAAATGATTGCCAGTGTGCATTCCCATTACTGTTTAAAATGGAAAAAAAAAAAAAGAAAAAAAAAAGGTGATACTGGGAATATAAGGTCACACGTGTATTTACAGAAAAGTGAGACAATGAAGATAACTCTTTAAGTAAAATACCAAAGAGCTAATAATTTCTTTATCCAGATTCACAGCTTGGTTAACATGCAATCATAAACCAATGAAATCCGCTCCTGTCCCTTTGAAACCTCTTATTTGAAGAAGACTGGCAGATTCTTTAACAGAGACAGTATGTTCTGCTAATTAACCTGGCTAGTGTATAATCAAGAGAAGAGAAGGCTAGATTACTCTCTCACCTATTCCAGGGTGCTCAGACACAATAGTTGTACGATATTCCTTACAGAACACTTGGTAGGCAGACATATTTTTCTTCTTTGGCTAGTCAGAAGAAAAAAGGAAAACACATTTTTAATTACAATGTGACCTACTTGAATTTAATAAGAACTTGGCATTTATTGAAGATCTAAATAAAGTTGTGGTGCTTAGATCAGGAACCTAAAAAAGCAGTGTTTTACATGTTCTGGCTGAATTTGGAATTTATGAAAGCCCAGGAACCAGCCAGAACTAGCCTTAGTACAAGGCTTATCTTACAACAACTCTATCAATGCTTTTCATTCATAAGTTACAACTTGATATTCTAAATCTTAGGATCAACATACAACTCTGTTAATGTATCTTAGAACTACCTGTCTTACTATTCAAAGTACTTATCATAGATTTGTCAAAACAATTCAGTCCTCATCATAATGTTTTGTTCCATTTTTTGCATCCTTACAAAATACTTCAGACTTGCAGGGAAATACAGTATAAGTGCACTGACAGCAAAGGCATAAGCAGTTGCTGAGCTATGATCAGAGGAAACTTAACAAGAACAGAATAATGGCTGAACAAATTTGGGCTATGTCTGCCCATTTCCTGACACAAAGCAACTCTTGTTTCTCTGAACAAACAGAAGCTGCTTTTCCCCATTTACACAGCTGCAGTGCTATCACCTGTAAACTCATTCATACGCTAGCTACCATTTCTTCTACTTATATTTTTATACACCAACCATGGAAAACTGAATTTATGAGTGCAGGACAGAAATGGGAATGTAGTAGTCTGTAAGAATTAGAATTTCATTTGAAAACAGGAGTAAATGGGTAAATATATTCACTTTTCATGTTAGAGCTCGATTCGTTTTTACAGGAAATGTGATGATGGATTACTAGTCCGAAAGTCTGCCTGGCAATAGCTAGAACTGGTTGCTTTAGAAAATGATGCAGCTGTGTTTGGTATACAACCTGTAACAAGCAAATTAAGTATAACCTTTTCAAAGATCCTCTATTGGCTAAAGACTGCCTGTGACACAAAACCAGAATGATATATATTCATTTTGCTACAAACAGAAGTCACAGTGACTGACACATTTTTACAAACATGCTTCAGTGAAACCACTGATCTCATTATTAGTTATCTTTCTGTTTCAATTTAACGTGTCTTTGTAATTCACCATTACCCATCACCCAACTTCTACTTTCCCTCTAAGTTCTCCTTACTTTTTCTCTTTCCTTTTCTTTTTCTCTTTCTCTTTCCTTTTCTTTTTCCTTTTCTCTTTCCTTTTCTTTTTCTCTTTCCTTTTCCCTTTCTCTTTCTCTTTCCTTTTCCCTTTCTCTTTCCTTTTCTTTTTCTCTTTCCTTTTCCCTTTCTCTTTCCTTCTCTCGTTCTCTTTCTTTTTCTCTGTCTTTTTCTTTTTCTCTTTCCTTTTCCTTTTCCCTGTCCTTTTCCCATTTCTCAGATCTGTCCTTCTCCTTGTCTTCCTTCTTCCTTCTCTTCTCACTTTGACCATCTGAATGAAAAACTGCAGGAGGAGGTGGAGGAAGAACATAGTGGGTACTGGGAGGTGGTGGTGGTGG
Organism: Columba livia; assembly: GCF_036013475.1. Taxonomy (NCBI): domain Eukaryota; kingdom Metazoa; phylum Chordata; class Aves; order Columbiformes; family Columbidae; genus Columba; species Columba livia. Next base: position 154,940,841 of record NC_088602.1, on the reverse strand, counting down.
TGACACCGTTGCTTCTGCTACAGGAGCATGTCCAGAACTTCTTTTAGACTTAGAGTGCTTCTTTTCTCTGTGTTTCTCCTTGTCCTTTTTCTTCTTACTTTTTTTTGACTTCTTCTTCTTCTTGATTTCCCGGTAGGAGTCATCTATCACTAGCTCTCCAGCCTCCAACTCCCCACCAGATGAGGAACCAGATTCTGGTGGTGCCTCCATACCTGAAGCCTCATATTCACTCCCATGACCCTCTGAGTAAAGGGAGGTGTCAGCACCAAAACCCTCAGAAGGTGGATGTGTTTCCGGATGTGGTTTGTGCTTCTTCCGGGATGACTTCAGGAAGCTCTGCAGTTCATGACCCATAAGGAACGAGCCTTGCTCATCTCGACTTGATTTCTTTGAAGATTTCTTTGCAGCTGCTGGTGCTGAAGAATAGGAAAAAGAGTCATCATCTGCTGCACTACTTTTCTCTTTTGGTGAAAGGATGAGCTTCATCTTCAAGCCATCAGGTTCACGAAGAGTGAGTGTCTCTGTGTTCACGTAGAGAGGCTTCATTTTTTTAGATTTGTGGAAGCTGCCATCGTCCACTGAGTGCTCCCCACTGCTCCCACTCAGCTTCTTCTTGTGGTGCTCCTTTTTGCTTTCGGAATGGCCAGAGGAAGAATAAGATGATTTCTCAGAGGTTTTCTTTGAAGACTTTGAGCTTGTGGACAAAGGTGAGGTGGCAGTCTTGAGTAAATCCATGGTTGTGTCAGCTGAGGATGGGCTAGAAACGTTTTTTTTCTTCTTCTTTGATGGTATATCCAAAGGTGAAACACCTGAAAAAAGTCAAGAGAAAAGTACACCTACATGATTCCCTTAAAGACAGCATTATTCTAGCCCAAAGAAGTTAAATGGGAATCCTGCAAGACTTACAATTACAGCTAACGGATTTGCATCCTGCTTTAAACAGAAGATCTCTGAAGTTTGTAGCCAGCTCAGCATGGCCTTACTGACACGATTCAGGAGCTGTAATGCCTGAGCTGGTCAAATAATTTGAGGCAGGAAGACAGAGTAGGAAAGTTCTTGAAGATTCTTCAAACACTGTATTCTATTGTGAAATGATTTATGTTGATGAAAATGTATCTTATTTAGACTGAAATTACATCTCAAGTGCAAGGTTTTTGTGCTATTTTTAGCCAGGGTGAGACCAAGGAACTGAAAACACAAGCTTTTTAATTCTGAAAACAGGTTTTGAAAAATTTCAGCTTGGCTTTCTCTTTTCACTGGGCCAAAATTAAATCTTTTATGAACAGAACTGTCATTTTCTGGCCAGCTTATTAATTGTGAGAATAATGCTTCTGTATCTAAATTGAACCCAAAAGCATTTATTTATCACCATGATGCACCCTATCTTTACAAATTCAGAGAAAGTAATACTATCTCCAAGTAAAATTACAGCCTAAAATGCAATAGGGAAAAAAGAAGTGCAAATGCCAGAAGGGAAGGTAAGGGTTAGAAAACTACAACTTGTCAATGAAAAGGGGGGTGGAAGATCTCTAGCCTCAACAATGACAACTTGTTAACCTAGACTCTGAAAATATAATTCCCTAATCTTTTGCTGTTTGGTGTTGATCAGTGTCAGGTTTCTGATTACTCGTCCTAAGACAGGTTGACGTACTTTCCCCCTATAAAGTGCTAACCACAAAGCTTGAAGGCACTGCTTCAACAGCAGCCTTTCCTCAAAGTCATGATCCATTAGCCCCTTCCCCTGCCTGATTGCTGTCTTACCTCTGTAGCAGAACTCATCGGAGGAGTGCTTTCTCTTCTTTTTGTGAGGCTCTGTCCCTGGAAAAAGGTCACTGTCCTAGAATAAGAAGAAAAAACTTGCTAACCAACAAGAGGGAAACAATATGAGATTCACATGGATTATTGGCATAGATAGCAATTTGTAGGAGATATCAAGAGTTATTTGTACTACTGTAACATCAAGGAACACTAGGTATGAACCAGGATCATTATTCTAGGTGCTAAAACAAGTAAACATACCCTGTTCCCAAGAGCCCACAGTGTAGGTTTAAAGTAAGAGACAAAAAGCATAGTATGGAAAGGTGGGGGAATACAAAAAAAAATGGTATTAGTCAGGATTGGTTTCAGCACATCAGCCACCTAACCAGCATCAAGCTTTCTGTAGGCATTGCAGCACAAGGCTATAGGGAACTGAAAGACAGATCTCTACAGGGAGCTCCCCCAGGTGAGTGGAGCAATAGACAAGAAAACTTGAAAAAGCGTATTTGGAAGTGTTAAGAAATGGACAATGAAAGCCAGCATTTGGAGATCAGCTGATCAGTTGATAGAAGACAGACATCTACCTCTTAATAAAGCTAAGAAATAACTAAGCATGCACAGGCTGTCAAGCCTTGAAAATGAAGGTGAGCAGTTCATGTTTAATATGATGAAGAAGATAAAATAAGTGAAAGAAGGTACAGAGAGGTGACAATTAAAATGATGGGCCAAAAAATTGACTTAATATCTCATGTCACACAATTATTACATGTCTCTTGACCAGTTTTTGGTCTAAAAATGAAGCTCCTCTACAGAATTCCATCTGTGTGGTAGAAGATTTTCATTTTCAACTAGACCTTGCTTTCCAGATTAAAAAAAAAAACAAACAACAACAATCACAAGATAGTCACCTTTGAGCTAACAGCAGAAATTTTAGCTCAAAGAGAAAAGTTTTCAAGAAACTTAAGTTGTCACTACGTGATTTCAGAGTTAAGGCCCCAAAGAGGTGAATAGGGCAAGTTCATACCTCTCAAGAGCTATCGTTTCAGGCTGTCTGCAGAATCAGGAAGACAACAGCGCATCAGTTAACATTATACTCATCCGTTGCTGCCTATTTATAAACATAAATTCTGAAAATCCTTCTTTTGGTGTAAAAAGTTACTCATTCTTACCTTACGAATTGCAAGGTTCTACAACAAGACTGGGGCATTACCCTATTTTTTGAGGCCAGAAAAATCAGTACCACTTGTAATTGAGACTGACCTTTTCCCCAGGAAAGTTACTGAACAATACAAGACACAAGTAGCTGCTCTTGCTGTCTTCTACATGCATTTCTACATAAAAAAGAATGATAAACCCACCCATCCTGTTACTAGCTTTACACATACCCTTACACCTTCAACTTTTTCTTGGAGAACTTCCTGACCTGAGTCGCTGCCTCGTCTCCCTCTTGCAGCAGATCCTTGTAAGAGCGCTTTTTCTCTCGCTGTATCCTGCCAGTTGCCAGCCCCACGTCATCAACACTTCGATCGCTCTCTAGGAACTCTAAGATTTATGTCAAATGGGGAAAAAAAGGAAGAAATTAAATACCCCATTAAGGAACGATAGACATGTGGACTATGCACAAAATAAGATAACAGCACACACCGGCACAGAATGATGCACAAAACACAACAAGCACAGGGGCCTAAAAGGTAATGATCTGTACTCTCTGACTACAGGGATGGGGCTCAGTGCTCTAACGCTGTAACACAATCACTCAAGATTTCATTTCTAACCCTTGTATACTTCTTCCTCGAGACAATTGCCCTTAGCAATATTGCTATGACAAAACACATCCCCATCTCTGGTCCATGCTTCCACTGACCTGACAGGAAGAAAGGCTACAGTGGCAGAGTTTCCAATCAAGGTGTTTGCATTAGGAAATACCACCCATTTCTGCCACATTCTAATCCCAGCTCTGTACACCTGAAAGTCAAGGGCTTGGGATCTTCCAGCAACATGGCCAGATTAAATTTAAGGGCTCCACAGCAGACTAGTTCCCCTTCTCACTCTGATTCCATGGCCTGGCAAAGGCTGCAGAGGATACCCTTTTTTTTGTAACTCCCTCTGGGAGTATGAAGCAGTCATACCTTCTTTCTTCTTGGAGTCATCATAAGCCATGGTGGTCCTGCAGGAGCCTGAGAATGCGTTGCCACGTCTGGGCTCCGTGCCCTGTTCCCATCTACAGGAAAAGGCCTGAGAAAGAGAGAATGAAAATAACCCTCCCGTAAAGAAGAATCAAATGTGAAACTTCCTCCAAACCAAGTGAAGATTCTCTGTCAGGCAATGGGAAAGAAGTCTACCTTCTCATCGGTTCATGCTCACTCCTCAGGCTTCACAGAATATTCTTTTAAAATTAAACTGGATTACGTTCTTCTATTATTTTAAACACATAATAAGACCACCTCTTCCTTGGAAAATCTCCAAATCACAGAAGTAATTTATTTACAAAAATAGAAAGAAGGTGAGTTTATAGCTGAGTTTAATTTTCATGTCATTCAAAACTGCACCCGAACTTGTGCCAAAACCATTTTTTGTAAGGAGCCAGTGTGGCAAGGAGTGAGATGTTTAAAAAGAAAGTCCAAACCCTTGAATCTCAGATGAAGTGAAGGAATAGAAGAAAACAGGTGGGAATAATTGTGCTACAAAAGAACTATTTCAAATGTTTTGAACTAAATAACTGCTCATTTTGTAGCGAAGGTGTGCATCCCTCTGATGTGTTTCCTGACACTACCACTGCAGCCATTCTGAATGCCAGCCTGAGAGAGGGAATGGAAGAAAGCGCTCCTTTTTGCTAGGGCTTCCACAGCACCCAAGCCCCTGTCAGGCCCCAAACTTCAGGTCTCCTCTAACTGAGTCACTCTGTTCCACAGCTGCTGGCATACGGCAGGACAGTGCCTTTATGGAATAGCTACATTCTGGTTCCCTCAGAGTAAATGTTTGTTTTATTTTTTTTTCTTCAGTCAGAGACCAGCTTAACATGAAAAGATTGACCTTCTTCTCATAAGCAATTCAACCTAACAGATTTCGTGTGTTTGTGCACACATCTGTAAGTGTTCAATCACAAAGACCACGCAGCTTCTCTTGCTAGCTGTCACAGTCATCTTTCCACAACAAAGTTACATTTGAAAACCTGGAGAGCCGGGAACTTGTGCTTGTACATTGGTGCACACACCTCAAATTATAAATACTTTGCTGGGGTGGAGAATGTCCAACATATTCATCCTATAGAAGTTACTTAAGTGAAACAACAAAGTCCCAAATAAATCAAGCTTGCAGGTGCACAGGAGATGTATGTTCAAGTTCATAGGAATATACGTTATTTCATCAGGTTTTGGGAAATCATCTGCCATCAAATGTTTCAAGTCAATATTCTGACAACTATACATTGTTGGTAGCAAGCACAGCAATTTGTAGACTCCACAACCCTCCTGGGCAGTCTGTTCCAGTGTTCTTTCACCCTCACCATGAAGAAGTTTCTTCTCAAATTTAATTTAAGTGGAACCTCCTGTGTTCCAGTTTATACCCATTGACCCTTGTCCTATCACTGGTTGTCACCGAGAAGAGCCCGGCTGCATCCTCATGACACTCACCCTTTACATCTGTATGAACTTTAATGAGGTCACTCCTCAGTCTCCTCTGCTCCAAGCTAAAGAGACCCAGCTCCCTCAGCCTTTCCTAATAAGGGAGATGCTCCACTCCCTTAATCATTTTTGTTGCCCTGCGCTGGACTCTCTCAAGCAGTTCCCCGTCCTTGAACCGAGGGGCCACCGAGCGGCCGCAGAGCGCGCAGGTGGAAGTGGAGGGCGCTCTCAGGGAGCCGGGAGGCCGCGGGGCCCCGCAGGGGCAGGCGGGGCCCACGGGGACCCCCGAGCGCGGCGGAGGGGAAAAACCTCGGGCCGGTCCCCGCGTCCCAACCGGCGCATGCGCGCCGCCACCCCCGGACCCGCCGCCGCCGTTTGAAGCGAGCTGGGCCGCCCCGCTCCCGCCCGCGCGCCCTCTCACCTCAGCGGGTTCCGGCCTCGCTCCAGCCCGCGGCTCCGCCTCTGCAGCGGACTCGGGCGTACCCCGGCTGCCCAGCGGTGACAGGGTCCGCCGGCGCCGAGCCGCAGGGTGAGGAGACACCGTGGCCGCCTCACTCCGCACCGCCGCTTCCCGCCGCGCCGCCCGCGGCCGCCATCTTGGAGAAGCAGAAGAGGGACGTCCCTCTGTCGCCTGGGCCAGGGGCAGCCAGCCGAGCGCCGAGCGCATCCAACGTGGCTCCGGCGGGGCGGGGGAGAAGGCGGGGTGCGGGATTGCCGAGCGCGTCGATGGCGGGGCCAGGCGGGGATCGCCGTTCTCGGGGTGTGAGCGGGGCGGGGACGCCGGCGCCCCGCACTGTGCCGCACGGCATTGGCGCCGCAGCCGCCACACGTTCAGCTTTGCCCGCCACGGCCCCGGCTCCTAGCGCGGCCGAGGTTTGGAGAACCCTGCGCCGGGCCTTCTTTGCCCGCCCTGGTGCGAGTGCGCGGGCCCGGTGGAGAGAAGCTGCCAAATAAATGTACACTAACTTACAAAAGACGTACCCGTCATTAACCAACTGACATGATAAATGCTTTCTGACCATCTGCAAAATGAGGGGATATTTTTCAAGTTTCAGATCCTTCTGCATGACAAGAGGGAGACGGAAGATTAAGTAACACATTGCTCAGGAGCAGAGTGTTTAGCTTATATTTAACTAATAATTAATAGATGTATTGTAAGTAAGAAGCTCAACAATTATAACTAACATCATCAATTAGTATAGATGTATGCCAAAATTTTTGAAAATTGTAATGTGTATGTAACAATTATGTGAATATAAGCAACACAAGAGCATCCAGCCTTTGGAGCACTTATGGAAAACGATTCCCAGAGCTCCTCAGTGCTGATAAAATAAAAAATGCCGCTTAACAGTATAATTAGAATCACAAAGATGATTAAGGGAGTGCAGCATCTCCGTTATTAGGAAAGTCTGAGGGAGCTGGGTCTCTTTAGCTTGCAGCAGAAGAGACTGAGGGGTGACCTTACTAATGTTTATAAATATGTAAAGGGTGAGTGTCATGAGGATGGAGCCAGGCTCCTCTTGGTGATAACCAGTGATAGGACAAGGGGCAATGGGTACAAACTGGAACACAAGAGGTTCCATTTAAATATGAGAAGAAACTTCTTCTCAGGGTGCCAGAGCACTGGAACAGGCTGCCCAGGGGGGTTGTGGAGTCTCCTTCTCTGGAGACATTCACATCCCACCTGGACGCCTTCCTGTGTAACCTCATCTAGGTGTTCCTGCTCCGGCAGGGGGATTGGACTAGATGATCTTTTGAGGTCCTTCTCAATCCCTAACATTGTGTGATTCTATGATTCTGTAACTGACTCTGTTGTTAAGTTTATTTCTCCATTTCAGTGCTGGGCCCTGGCTCAGCCCCTGACTGTGGTGTGTGGAGCGCGGCCCAACTTCCCCATCTTTGGTGCAACCTCCTCTTCGTGTGCATGGGTGCTCTGCAATAGCAGCACAGCTTCTCATCGTCCCTTTCTTTAAGTCAGAAGTCTCTGGGCTGGCAGTGTGGGATAGTTGTTGCCTGCTTGTGCCCGCCACGGTGGGTCAATGGGAAAGAGTGAAATCCTGTTACTAAGCCGTCACAGATCCAGTGCTTTCCTCACATTAGTCATGCATGCATGTGAACAGACAGATCTCCTGGAAGTCTGTATGATTGCCCGAGGAACTGAGTGGATGTGCTGCACAGGTGGAGAGTCAGGACCAGCTGGAGCTGAGATAAGTGTGTCTGAACAGCACACTGGAGGGTAATGCCCTTGAAGGCATTATGCAGCCCTCACGCCCTTTCCAATCAACTGTCCAAAGGTGGCAAGCAAGAGAAAGGCAAATTACCCCCTGCATCTTCTAAAAGACTCATTCATTACTCCAAAAGATTCAAGACAGAGGTGAAAAAGCTCAAGAAACAGCCTGATCAGAAAAGATAAGTCTTTTTCCCACCAGGTTTGCCTTTCTTCACTCTGACTGGCTCAGGAGGTCTCTGTTCAACAAACCTCACGTAACTCTTACCTTAAATCCCATCATCTCCACTGATGCAGGAGTCTTTGTTTTATTTAGATGCCAGCAGACACTCACATGATTCTGTTGGAGGCTGTTCACAGTCCCATGCTGTCTGCAGACTACAATTCCCAGCCATGCCTGAGGTTGAATCTGACCCATCATGGACATGTTCCCCAGCACTTACAGATCCACCTCTGGTCCTGCTGATGCTTTTGTGTCCTAACAAGTAGACGGTGATGACAATAATTATTTGTGGTACACTAGGTCCCAGAGGAATTAAAAGAGGGTAAAGACCTCTGCCTGTTATGTTTTGTGAAAGTATAGTTTGATCCAAAGTGAGGTGTGCAGTCTCTATGCACAGATCAATGTCTTCAACTGCATCAGTTGTAATAAAACAGAGTTAAACCCACCAGCCCTTGGGCTGAGCACAAGACCTGTGAAAGTGTTCTCACATGTGCATATGTGTGCCTGCTGCTGCTGCAACTCTCTAAAATCACTCTTTGCCCTCTAACCCATAACCCAGGGAGGAACTAAGGTGGACAAGTGCTTCTGCAAATGTATGACCAAGATCTTGCCAGAGTTGAACTCCCTGAGACCTGCTCTTTGCCTCCGATTACTGGTGATGTTCCTAGGGGTCCCAGTGATGGATCCATACCCCATATGGCAATGCACAGTACAACAAAAACATGGTTCCCGTCATGAGGATTTTACAGTCTTCAGCATTCTTGCTCATATTACAGGCTGTACAGAAACATCAGTTGACTCCTGGGAGCACTTGACCTAGGGGTCATGTGGAGGCAGAATGGGAGTAAGTCAAAATAAGTCATTAGCATGGTTGGGAGAGGCTAGGTGCAGCCTAAAGGAACAGGGATACAGATTGCTATGGAAATTGAAAGCCTAAATTAGCCTGGTGTTTGATAATGGCAGACATTTGATAATGGTTTCTAGTAAATGTGTAGGATGGTATGTTCAGTATTCTGCACCCTAGAATGACAAAGGAATCCAGCTCCCCTGCAGTTTAATGTTTTTAGTGCTGCATGTTTTGTAGGTATCAGATTGTGTCAGTGATTGTGTATGGAGGAGAGAGAATGAATTTGCAGGTGAATTTGCAAAAATGAGCATATAGCACGATACTTGCACATAAAGCCACTGAAGCACCAATCATTCAGATTTCCCCTGGTGAGATCTATCTGTGCTCCTTTTCTCCCATAGAACATTATTATTATTATTATTATTAATAATAATAATAATAATAATAATTGTAATAGTAACAACAACATGTAGTCCCTCCTACTTCACTTATCATCAGTGCATAAATACTCAGAAGAAACTCATTTCAATCACTCCCATTCTTCAGAGCTAATAAAGGGAACCAGTGGCATTTACTGGGTACTTTCAAACAGCTTAGCCTTTCTGTTTTCTAAAAATTCCAGGAATCTCTTCAGAGTGTACACCTAGATTATACAGGGCAGGTGGGGAAAATGTCAGGATGCTGACAGCAAATTTAAGAGAGTCACAACACTTTCAAATCCTTAACACCTGTCAGAAGTGTTTCTTTGTACTCTTGAATATAAGAGGTTGTAGTGAGAGAATCGGGAAGTCAGACAATCCCCATAGTTTTTAAGACCTGAAGGGCAGCCTCAGTCTCAGACTATGGTGAGAATATTGTTCATTCCTTTTGTTCAGAGCATCTTGCGTTCTTTTGCCTATAGCCAGGGAGACTGCAAAAGGGTACATGGTATGTTCTTTCAGGTGTTTTCTTGGCAGTGAGGTACATGTTGTATGAAATACTCTTGCCAGTGCAGAACATTTTAGCACGTGTATGCTTTCTTAATGCAAAAGTAGTTGTGTGCTGAGGTCTGACTGCCCATGAAGCCACCCAATATGGTGCAGCTTTCTCCTTGTTATATCCACCATATTTTCTTGTCTGCCTGTTTTCTCCTGCCTGCACTAAGGTGCAAGTTTCTGGATTTAGTAGCCCTCCTTTTGTTTCATTGCCTTGTAGTGCTGAGTTCAGTGGGCTCTCAGGTGCAGTGCGTATAGAAGGAATGAATAGTAACATGAGCACAAGTGCACAGCCAAGTTATGTAGAAAATTAAATACAGCACTCAGAGCAGTGTGAACAGTTATCAGTTCTCCCTGTCACAGTTTGCAACTCACAAATCTCTTTTCAGTACTTCTTCGTTTTTCCGTAATTTTTCCTAGATTCCAAGATGATTTGGCATTAATTGGAATGGGACGTGAGTTAAAACCTCTGTTGGCCCCCTACCCATGGAAAGCTTACTTTATTTTGCACAGGCAGTGCTACCCTGTACATACTACAACACTCAGATGTTACCAGCTACCAAGCTACCCTTAGAAAGGAAGCATGGCTTGTTATATCTGGGTAGGTTCTCTGAAAAATAATTACATTTTAAAAGGCTTATGGATGGGAATATGAAGGGATTACAATGTTACAGTGGACTTAAGGTGAAATGAGGAGAGACTGAGAGAGCAGGGTCTGCTCAGCGTGGAGAAGAGAAGCTGAAGGGGATCTCATCAGTGTTTATAAATATCTCAAGGGTGGGTGTCAAGAGGATTGGACCAGACTCCTTTCGGTGGTGCCCAGCAATAGGATGAGGGGCAATGGGCACAGACTGAAGCACAGGAGGTTCCATCTGAATATGAGGAGAAACTTCTTTACTTTGAAGGAGCACTGGAACAGGCTGCCCAGAGAGGTTGAGTCTCCTCTGGAGACGTTTAAGATCCACCTGGACACATTCCTGTGCAATCTGCTCTGGGTGAACCTGCTTTAGCAGGTGGGTTGGACTGGATGATCTCCATAGGTCCCTTCCAACCCCAACCATTCTGTGATTTTGTAATGGACTTTGTGTGCCAATTACCTCAGCCATAGAATTTCCTTAGTCTTATTTATAAACAAGGCTAGTGAGTCCTGTTTGAATATAAGCACTTGCTTCCTTAAAGAAGCAAAACTTCAAAAGATTTATGTGCATTGTTTTGGTGTTGGGGACTTAAATTACTTCCCATTTGTCCTTGTGTGTGCTTTTTTTTTTTTTTTTTTTCAGGATGCATTCATTTTATTCCCTCTTCATCTGTGAGTCTAGTCATTACCGAAGCCCATGGGTGTGTGCATCCATTTGTAATGTCAATACAGCAGCCTGAACATTCCTCATAGCCACAGCAACTGTCATGATGGGGACACAACTTCTCCCCCTGCTTCTGGCACTGAACTCTCTGTGTCCACATGCTGAGAGAAGTAAGGTGAGGTGGGATGTGTCCTCCTCCATTTGGTGGGGAAGCAGCACTGTGTGTTACAGCAGGATTAGTGGGGTCTGGAGAGGAATAGCTCCTTGGTCTGGTTAGGCAAACATAAAGGGACGGTGCCAGGGCAATATGCATAGAGGAAAGGCTAAATGCAGAGTGTCAGTCAGCCTTGGATTTACCTCTTTTCAGTGATTTTGATCTTCTCCTCCTCACCACCTGCCAGGGAGGCAGAATTGGTTTAATCTGAGTTTCACAGAGCCATGCAAGACCTATGCCATTGCTTTCTGTGCTCAGCTCTCCCTCCATGCCTGCTCCTTGGGGACGTCGCTGGTCTCTGCTGACCACAATTCATCACAGTCCTGGTCCAATAAAACATGGGCATTCAACCCTATCTGTATTCTGGTCTTACATTTTCTTTTTTTCCTTGTGTGTGATGTGTACTCCATTTCCTCTTCTTGCGCCTGGACTCTCTCAATTACAGCTGTCTTCTGTACAGGCCAGACTGTCCTGCTCCTCTCTTTTTAGACAGTGACAGGATCTGTACAAAAAAGCTCATAACTCTGAGCTGCTTCATTCTTACAGTTTTTTGTTTATGACAGAACCACAGCTTTAGCATATGTCCTGCACTGTGTACCAGAAACTATTATATTGCTAAAAGTTCTCTTAAAATAATGTTGATGGTTCATGGCTGTTTCTGTGGACCAAGCCTGCATATTGCTTCTGATTCTGGCTATGGATGTTGTAGCTGGAGATCAGAACTTTTGGGAAGAGCAGAAAACTTCATGGTGCCCTGAACAGCTGCAAAGTGGCAGTGGATTGTGCAGAGAGGCTGGCAACAGGGCAGTGCTGCCTGCAAAACTCTTGGGATACTAGCTGGGCTAATGCCACCCTCAAGGCTGCCCTGTGCCGTGATCTGTGGAGCAAGTTTGTTAACAAACACTAGTGAAATCACACAAAAAAGTCACGGTATCCCTGAGCGATTATATTTGCCCCAAGGTCCAGGACCAGTTGCTTTTAGACAACTGGGGAAAGGTGGTTTGATGGATCCATGTAGTACAATTTCTCTTTAATCTGAGTGATGATTCCCAGAAAGTTTCAGCACTCCAAGGTCTTTCCACCATAACATGTGCCCCTGCACACATAAGCCAAATGATAAGGATAAATATCCTCTCTGCAATAAATGTTACAACCATCTCCCACGTTCCTACTTTTGCAAGTTCATCCTCTATTCCATTTGCAAATGCTGCAAGTCTTGTGATCTGTCCAGCACAAGATAGCAAACAGTTAATGGAAATTTTCTATGCTTTCAGGGTCACAGGAACAGGCAAGATGATCAGGGCCACTAAGTGCTGTTCTCTGCTATTGCAAGGCTGCAGTCATTCAATCCCTGTTGTAAACTGATTGATCTTTATCTTAAAAGCAATCAATTCTCATACCCCCACAGCCCTCACTGGGAGGCTGTTCAGGAATCTTCTTAGTTTGATGGTTAGAAACCATCTCCTGATTACCAGCTTAAATGTATTCATGGTTAGCTTGCATCCATTTGTTCCTTTGCCAACATTTTCTTTTAGCTAATTTAATTACATATTGTCTCTTGTTGCTGTTTTTATGCTGATATATTTATAGAGAGTGGTCATACCTCCTCTCAGTTCTCACTTTGCTAGGCTAAGCAGGACTTGCTCTCCTAGTTCCCTCCTCGCTGGTGGCCTCCTCCTTCCTCGCCCCACCCTGGCAGCCTTGCTCTGTGCTGCTCACATTGAATTCTTCCCTGAAGCTGTGTGACTGGTAATTAAGACAGTTTGCTCAAAGGTCTCACCAAGGTCTCACACGATGACTCTAATACTACCATCTCTTTAGAGGAAATACTTTTTTTTTTGTGTGTGAGGATGTAAGAGTTGAGTACTTGCTTAAAACCTTTGGATACAACTTTCTGATAAGATGTTAAAAAAACAGCAAGGGTCAGTCTGCATTATCATTTCCCCTGTAGTCACAAGGGGATATGGCAAACAAGGAACATATACAGCTTCTTCCTGGCATTTTGGGGACCAGGACAGAGCCTGCTCAGCTCTAGGTTTACTCTGTGACTGCAGCACATGTGATGTGGAGGAGGGACTGTTGTCTCAGGTAGGTAGCACTCAATGATATTGCTTTACAGTGTGGGCCACCACCATCACACTGGAGGATTTGGGGTGCTGATCATGTGAGGCCTGGAGCTGACCTTCCTCTTGCTTTGTTTCTCCAACATGCTCTAGTTACTGCAGGGCTGTACCATCTTTATTCTCTTTTTTCTCTCTTTTCCTCCCCATGCTACTTTTTCTCCTGATAGTCAAGGTGTCAGTGGATGCTGAACATGCAACCGTGACCTTTTTGCTACTTGAATGCAGATATGCCTTTTACCACTCACCATGAACTGGTCAGCTGTCTGCCTGGCCCACATCTGTCTGAGATAATACTGGATTTATATTTAAGCGGGCACCAGTTTTAAGTGTCTTAAATAAAAATTAACTGTTTGCCATCTTGTGCTGGACAGATCACAAGACTTGCAGCATTTGCAAATGGAATAGAGGATGAACTTGCAAAAGTAGGAACGTGGGAGATGGTTGTAACATTTATTGCAGAGAGGATATTTATCCTTATCATTTGGCTTATGTGTGCAGGGGCACATGTTATGGTGGAAAGACCTTGGAGTGCTGAAACTTTCTGGGAATCATCACTCAAATTAAAGAGAAACTGTACTACATGGAGCCATCAAACCACCTTTCCCCAGTTGTCTGAAAGCAACTGGTCCTGGACCTTGGGGCAAATATAATCGCTCAGGGATACAGTGACTTTTTTGTGTGGTTTCACTGGTGTTTGTTAACAAACTTGCTTAAAGAAGCCTCACCGTGCCACAAGCCGAAATAAATACAGACTTAAGCTCACTTTTCTGTATTGCAGAAGAACCTAAAACAAGGACCCATGGCATTACGACATGGTACAAGAGAAATCTAACTGGAAGTCTGCAGTCTGGGCCATGACTGAGCTAATGCTGGGAAAAATGTAGGAGTGGAAGGCCTCTAAAATGAATTTTAGCTATACTTTGCACCAAACAGACAAAGGAGTGAAAAAGCTGAGATTTTTTTTTTTTTTTATAATGTATGAAGACAGTATTGATCTGAAGCAGAAGTTAAAAACATGATGTAAACTTGCAATAAGAATATTGTATGTACAATCTGCATCAGAATCCTTCAGAAGTTGAGGTGCTCTGAGATGAATCAGAGTGGAAGCTCCTTCAGTTCATAGCTCGCTACAACCATGCAACAATGCTTTGAAATGTCTTCTTTTCTTCCTTTAGTTGCTGTCCAGATGGAAGTTGAAGGTTTCAACAGTGTCTGGGGCTGCTGAAGCTGTAACAGTCTGAGAAGCAGTTTTGACCAGCCTTCCAGTGATCCTCAGCCCCTCACCGTGTCCCAGGCTGTGTATTGATCAGTTGTACACTTTTCAAGGGCAGATAAATTGTTCTCCCCAAAAGTACAGGTCCCAAATAAGTCATGCAGGTCTCTATGCCCCACATTTATTTGGGTGAGAAACCTGGGGAGGAATTTGTAATTAAGATTTCAGACTGGGGGAGTCCCAAACAAGAAAAAAGCTGTTGTTGCTTTCTGTGAAGGATACAACACTTAGCGTACTTTCGTAGAGAGAAGTAGAGAGATTCTATCAGTCTACATCCCGGTCACAACTCATTTCTCTCTTTAACAGTATCAGCCTGGTAAGGCTATTGAGTATTGGTGCTGCACTTGGAGCACAGAAAGAATGGGATGTTTTATGGTCCTAAATTCAATTCACAGTTATATGTCTCAGGTAATGGAAGCTTTTACCACATCACTTGAGAGACCATTGTATTGTCTGCTAGATTTCATAAGCAAGGAGTTTTCTTTTTTATTTAGTTGAGCTGCTTGCTTTTTCTGAAGAAATAAATGACCAAATAAAAAGCAAATCTGAAAACCTCCCCCACTGAGTCTATTTCAGTTGTTGCTGTTTTCTTCACATTTTCCTCCTTGAAATGCATTAGTTTCCAGTTGAAGGAACCTGAAGAAAAGATGATTATTACTGAGAAATTTGCAAATTAGCACAGCTCAAAACACCTCCGCAGCAGTGTTCTAGTAAAATGAGTGAGGCTGGGCTAAAACCTCTATATATTTATTTAGATCATTCTGTCTTTGAATTTAGCAATCCCATTACCAAGCTGAAATTTAGGAGTCCTTAGATACATTTGTCCTGGAAATAGCACTGGTAAATTATAAGCTCTGATAGGTGGGAGGGTGAGGACAGCATCTAAGATCAGACAAGGAGAAAAGCAACAGACGTTCTTCCATTTCTATTAAGTGCGTTTGCATATTTTGAGCACATTCAGTAAATGAATAGTTTCTATCGATGGACAAAATTAGTGGTTAAAAAGAAGCAAAATGCACCAACTATGGGATGTGGGATATTGCAGTGCTATTATACAAATCGATGCCTTCAGCAGTAGCTTACAGTTCAATTTAGATCACCTCCAAAGAAGGAAGAGAGGGTGATTGAGTCAGGCCACCAGGATGAGTCTATGCCAGGAAAAACTCCCATATAAAGAAAGATTGTAATATCAGTGAAGAGATGAAGAAGAGAAGGAATGGGAAATGTGCACAGTATAAGGTACAGTGCAGGAGAAGATGGACCACTGATCGCTGTTTTTTTGTGAAACAAGAAGAAAGGAGAGTTTAGCGGAGAGGAAAAAGACTGGTAAAAGGAAGCTTTCTTCCAGATGACAAAAAAAGGTAGTGGACATTCCTGCTTTCGTGTCTCTTGGATTCCAGGAGCACAGCTCTAAACAAGGGTGGAATTTTTTGTGTTAACTCTAGTGTAATTACCATAGTTGCAAATGCATTTGTACTTAAACACTGTCATTCTGGAAAGCAGAGTTGCCGTGTTCCAGAAAAGAAGTCAAATTTGGATTCTGACAACTTGTCAAGAAATGCTCCTGGGAGACAAATGGTCACATAAATGTCAACTGCGGCATTACTTAAATGTTGCTACTCCAGTCATTGCCAGCAATAATGTCTCAGCAATGTCTTTTGGGCTGAATGTGTATCTATGCAACATGTTCATTGTGTTCTGAAGACATCCAGCACTGAATTTTTCACCGTATTCCTCTTTTTACCACATAAAATTCACAGATTCTGTACGTGTTATCCTGCACTGCTAAGCTAGTATTACCTGACAAGATTTACAGCATCTTTCCTTAAGCTCAAATGGCTACAAAAATCACCAGATGGCAGCAGAGTCATTTTTGGTCTTCTCTTGCCTCGCACTCCTTGTCACACTTACACGCTCTGGGGTGCTCCTTGTAGCCACAGTTCCCAGCTTTGCAGGGTATGCAAAGGCAGCTATGCCTGCTGAGAAAGTACTTGTCTCTTCCTCAGGAAGAGATTTATGTTCTCCATTTAGTACCTTCATGAAGGCTGGGTTTTAAGGCATGATTTTCTCCAGGTTCTTTTTTTTTTTTTTCCTCCAGAATTGCCTGAATTTGTAGCTTGCAGACACTGCTATGTATACGTGCTAATAGCTGCTTTCTTATGCTATGCTATATACAGCCAAGGTAAAAGCTATTTTAGCTTTGGCTAAGAGCAGAGACTGTCTCTGAAACCAGCAGAGGTTGACTCCGTGGCTCAGGGATGCCAGTGGTTTATAGGAATTTGTTAATGACACTGTTTGCTCTTCCACTGTTGCAGTCAGTTTTGCTCAATAAAATGCTGCAAGCAAAATGCTAAGAGAAGAGAAATACCCTGAAGAATTATAAAATTCAGAATAAATTTGGTCTGGAATAATCCTCAAGTTTCCCAGTTCTGGAATTTCCTACAAAAAGAAATAATTCCTAGGCAGTTTCCCAGCTACAACCATCAGACACCAAGGTCTGTAGCAGCCTGATGGATGGATGCACAGACAGGAAAGCAGCCTGGCTGGCAGTGTCAGTGTTGTTTTTCCTGTTTTCCCAAGAAATGTCACCGAACTTGAGAAGTCTCCAGGAACCATTCAGACATCAGTGTCAAAAACAGGAGGAAGTTTCCTCTGGTAGTCAGGATCTGGTCTCTGTGAGTCCAATAGCTACTTCCCTGCTTGCTTCAATAACAAGCCAAGCACTAGGGCAGGGGGAAGAGGGAAAGGTTGTGATTCTTCTGGCTTGTTTCTTTTAACAGCAAGAAAAACCCCAAACCCACTCCAAAACAAGCCACACATTTATTCCTCCTGAAACAGCTCCTTTCAATTGAGTGTTAGGTCTGGGAATGGATCAAGGCAATTTTGTTCAAACCTGCTGGAAAGGACATGAGTCTTGTCATAGATGTCAAAACCACCTTTACCAAACTCTCACAAAATCAAAAAATGCTGTTGTACTCAGCAAAAAGCAGATGGAGGCTTCAAAGCTCAGGGTTGTCAAACATGTTGCTGGATAGAGACCAAAAAGGCCAACAGCATCCTGGCTTCTACCAGGAACAGTGTGGCCAGCAGGAATAGAGAAGTGATTGTGCCTCTGTACTCAGCACTGGTGAGGCCCCACCTTAAATTCTGTGTTCAGTTTTGGGCCCTCATCGTAAGAAAGACACTGAGGTACTAGAGAGAGTTCAGAGAAGGGCAACAAAGCTGGTGAGGGGTCTGGAGCACAAGTCTGATGAGGAGTGGCTGAGAGAACTGGGGCTGTTTAGCCTGGAGAAAAGGAGGCTGAGGGGAGACCTTATTGCTGTCTACAACTACTTGTAAGGAGGTTGTAGCATGGAGGGTGTTGGTCTCTTCTCCCAAGTAACAAGTGACAGGATGAGAGGAAATGGCCTCAAGTTGTGCCAGGGGAGGTTTAGATTGAGTATTAGGAAAAATTTCTTCAAGGAAAAGGTTGTCAGGCATTGGAACAGGCTGCCCAGGGAAGTGGTGGAGTCACCATCCCTGAAGGTGTTTAAAAGGTGTTTAGACGAGGTTCTTAGGGACATGGTTTAGTGCCAGAGTTAGGTTATGGTTGGTCTTGATCCTGAGAGTCTCTTCCAGCCAAAATTATACTATGATTCTATGATTCTATTCCAAGGTCACATCTTAGGTAACTTGTGAATTTAGTTTCTTTCTTTCTTTTTTTTTTTTTTCCAGATGATAATGGGGATTAGTGCATCTGGAAGCTTCTACAAGATTAAGGGATTAATTCTTTTTCCTGTAAGTGTTCTTGTTATAGTTTGGCAGTGGAAGGAATTCCTGAAGTCGGTGCCATTTCACCCATTTTTAAAACCTTCTTTACATGGCCAGAGTTGTGGAAAAGTAGCAAGTGGAAAAGAAAAGGAAACGATTGTATGTATTTGCACACCCAGACACTCACACATCTGAGGCTTCAAATTTTACTTACTCATTCTCCCTCCTACTTAACTTTCTTCATGCTGTCCTCCAGCAGGGGTTGAAAGTTGGAAATGGACCTAAAACAAAAATACATGCTGTCTTTTATTATGAGCGTATTTCAAGGGGAAAATGGATTATAGTTTTATTGGACTGAATGCATTCAATTGCAGCAACTTTTATTATTTCAAAACAAAGTCTGGTTATTCAAACAAAAAGCTGTTACCCACAATGCCAACTTTAAGCATTTTCCTATAGTTAATTTTTAAAATAGCCTTTAGGATTTACTTGGCTAAATAAAACCTCAGGAAAGAGAAGCTTGCAGGGGAAAAATCACTGTGTTAGAGGTGATAAAACGAGAAATGAGAGAGACGAACATCAGTGCGAACTCATCAGCATCAGAATAAACTCAGAAATAGACATTCTACATTTCCATAATGCTGTCAGCTGCCACTATAGAGACAGGGATCTATTACCTCTGTTTATACTGCTGCTAACTTAATTTATCTCAATTTATTCTATAAAAGTAGACACTAACTTGACTGGTTGGGAAAAAAAATTCACTTTGCACTGAAAATAAAAATGATAATGCACATAATAGGTTTCTGAAAGTAATTTGAATGACCAGTTAAAATGCAAGGTGAGTTAGACATTTTTAGTAAATCTCAGCACGAATTACCTACTTTCATATGCACATTTGTAGATGGATCAATAAAGAGCAGATGTGGGACATTTACTTAGTATGATTGGATGGGGCTGGGTTAGCTCAGCACTCACAGGCTTCTGTATTTTGCTGGGGTTGCACAGGAGGGCGAAACAAGAGCAGAAGCGGGCACAATGCCCTCAGGGCTGAAATCAGGTGCCTTTTCCTGGTCAGCGTTGTGAGAAAAGGATCTGATGTAGCTTTGTCCTGGCAAAAATGAACAGCTTGTGTCATTTCTGTCCAGATGGTGGGGAAGATGAAAAATGTCAGGCTTGCCACAGATTTTTGTGTAAGGAGTTGTCTGGATGGTGTTTTGCAGGCAGACATCAGTGCATTATGCTTTAGCTCCAATCCATCTGACACAACCCCCAAACTGGAGTCTGGTGCTAATATGCCCATCCCTCAGCATCGTGTCTGAGCTCAGACTCAGCCCTGTGCTCACCACTGCTGCTTCATGTTCAGTCTGGAGCTCTTACCTGTCAGATTGGCTCCAGAATGAGTTAGCATCAGTTTGCAAGATACCATAAAGGCATACCTAGAGATGTTGAGATCTCAGCCCTTTGGGTGAGTTTGCATCCCAGTGTGTTAGAGCCCATGGTCTGGCTCAGGCAGACCTGCTCTGCTATCAGGCTGTGGACCTCAGTCTCTCCGTTCCCTGAGCATGAGTCTGGACCTTCTTTGTAGCAAACAAGCCTCTTGGTGAGAAGCTTGCTCTTCTTAAGTACCTTTCAGGCCCCATTAGAAGTAGTTCATGGGCCTCTAGGTGTCCATAAACCAGAGGCAGAAATGCGTGGCTCTGGAAAGTCTAAGGGATATAATAATCAGCCTACAGGTAAACATGTGCTTAAATGCTTTGCTGATCAGAGACGAAATGCTGAACCAGGGCCTTGGGAGCTGCCTTGTGACCACAGTTATTCCCTTTATTACAAGAAGCTGATCTTCAAATTGAGGTGGAATGTTCTTCTGTTGCAACATAACCTGTTTTTGCAGGGGAAAGGAAAAGGGGGAAAAGACTGAGAATAGTTTGTAGCAGTTTCTGCTCAGGATAAAAATGGTTTAGAGCAAAGGAAAATCAGGAGGACTGTCACTGCTGTGCAGATATCACCAGATTTGAGTAAAACAGGGGATGAGGTAGCTGAGAACTGAGCTGCATGGACAGAAGAAGTGTAATACAGAAGCAGCAAGGTCTGGCATATCTGGTAGTGACTCTGGGTGGAGGGAGGCATGAGAAGTTTGCACAATGCTTGTCTGCCAGCTTTCTGGCTCCAAAGAGTGAAGAATCTCACATCTCATGACAATTCTATGAGCAAAAAGAAGCCCCTATCGCATTTTGCACCTCATTGATTCCACCGTCTTGGTGGCATCCCCAGTGTTTTCGGGGTGAACAGGTGAAGTTGCCCTCATGCAGAGTGTCGCTTCAGAACCATAAGGAATCCTGTGATAGACCATGTTTCTCACCCCAGCTTCGCCCATGCCTCTCACCACTTGGAGGCCTCCAACGTGCTTTCCCCTGAGCAACTGCAGGTTGGCATCACATCCTCACCTCCCATGCCTGTGTGAAGTGCTGAGGGCTACACTGCTGTACGGGAGCAGTTTGGGGGAGGGCTGGCAGCACCCTCAGCCCCACGAATAGCCTCTGCATGTTCCCCTACTGCAGGGTAACTCACCTGGCATACATGGAACATCCGTGTGAGTCCCATCTGAAGGTTCACAATGTGGATGGTGGGAAAGGCCAGTCCTGAGGGCAAACTTACAAGCTGATCTTTGAGGTGCATCGCCAGTTTTGCATGAGTCAGTGCCTGGGGATCAAACTAGTGGTTGAACTACTTTGTCAATGCCTGTGCTGCTTCAGATGTGAGCTTAGTAAAAATCATTGTTGATAAAACAAAGCTGGACCATGCTCAAAAGCCAAACTAATTCTCTGTGCTTCAGGCCCTGGACCCCTTAATTTGCTGCTACTGGAGGCTTATCCAGCTGCTAGCCACAAACTCTTCCTGCTGTGGGACTATGCTGTATTATGTTCCTGCTCTACACACAAATGGAAAATAGGAGACAAGAAAAGTGTTGAATTTAGAATGACTTTTGATTTAATAGTTCAAAGCTTTACAAAAGACACAGGCAGGGGTCTGCCTAGACTCCTCATTCTAACTCCAAGTTTAGATTAAGAAAAACAAGCTGTTGATTCATTGGCTCAGATCTTTGGTTGTGCAAACCAGCAGGGCATTGATTTATGATAGGTGAGAGTCTAGGACAGAGTCTGGTAGCCCACATCATGAATAAGCATACAGAAGGCTTTATAAGAGTGTAAAAGGATAGTGTTTCTGTTCCTTATTGGTTTTTAGTTGCTTAAATACCACCCATTAAAGTGGGTGTCAGAGCATTAATAACTTTGACAATCTGCCATCTTGCACATCAGTTAAAATGTCCTAATGAGGTAAGAGAGCATAGACAAATTTTCTGAGGTTCTGTGTACCTCAGCTCCTGTGACAGTCTTTCCACATTCACACAGTCAGGCAAACATCACTGGCATGTGCCACAGCATTGCAGGAAGGAAGGGAAATCTTGTTGTGCATGGTAAGAGATGACAGGTCTAAGACCCAGTGCCTCATGAAACAGGATGCCAGGTTGGCTACAGGAAACAAAAAGCAAGACTAGACAGGGGTTGAGGAGTGACACTGGAGTGGTGAGTGTTGAAATGCAAAGGAACAACATGAATGGCAAGTTGAAGACTTCTCAGTGTACAGTATGTGCCAAAAAGAAAAAAATCGTTGTCTATGGTTTCAAGCCTAACTGCTGCTCCTCGAGGGCCTCAGTCTAACAGTTTATTATTGATGTGAAAGCAAGAGCTTGCTAAGAAGCATGGTTAAATAAAGTTTTGAACTCAAAAAGCTTTGATCGTAGGGCTGATTTGTGTTCACTTCAACCCAGCTTACTTAATGTATGGAACAATTGCTCATGACAGCAGTTTTGTTAGTAATCATATATAAAGGTGGATTTTGCTTTGACCATCCATCAGAGAGACAGAAATTAAGAGCCAATTAGCAGTGCAATGTAATGCATTCAGACACTACACAGTACAACTGTCAGCGATGCTGCAGGTTACAGACACCGTCACACACCTTGCAGTCTAAGAGCTGCATTGTCAGGTCTGTGGAACTGTATGAGGTTTGCCTTCTGGTGCTATTCTGCTCTGATAAGCAGGCTCTGAGAAACTCACTGTGTGGCTCCTTGTTTATTGCATTGCTCTAGCCCTTATCAGATCACACTGCTTAAAAGAAGGTGCATTCTTCCTTTGATTTGCCAGCTCAGGGGGAGATCAGAGAGGAAAGATGGATTATTCTTCCATGTCAACTCAAAGATGGTGAGTGATACATTAATTATTTCATCCTGTTATATTTTCTACTGTGCTTGGGCAGCTTTTGTTGTCTCACCCAGTAACATTGCTGCTGGAGCATTCACCAAAGTGTTTAATTCTTAGAGAAGCCAGCTTTGCTTTCCCTGCCCAGTGTCATTTAGGTTAAGACGATTAGTCCCGGGATGAATGGCTGTAGTGATGTACACTGTGTTTCAAGGAAGGCAGCTCACAGATCGGTTGGTTAGCTAAGAAGCTGTGGTGTGGCCTTCTTCTTCTGATGTCTGTCCAGCCTCAGACTCCTGGGGCTGGGTAAAACGTCATCAGACACCAAAGGGTGCTAGTCTGCCCGTGTTTGCATGAATCAAAATACCTTGCTAAACAGATAAGAGGGGAGCCAAATGAAGCGAGACACGGGGTAATGAACACATCTGTCCAAAACTTCTGTGGGAACAGCTGAGTACAGTTTCACTGTGGTGCAACACACTGCATGTTCCTTTTCAGTAGCTGCCAACTGGGCCTTCTGGGTCTCATCTAGTTTTCCTGAGTAGCTGCTCCTACCCTTCCTCATCTCCTTTCTTTCACTTTCTTGTATGTAAACAGTTTTTCTCTTGGTTCACCAGGGTGGCACAGATGGATGTGTCCTGAGACTTTGGCCCTATGCTCAAATGAGGGGTCTCCAGGAGGCAGGGGACAGAAGGGACCAGGCAGGAGGGGAGGTGCCAGGAGGTATGAGCAGCAACACAACATGGTGCCCTTGGGATTTGTGCTTTGTGAGGAGGTAAATTCCACCTTGGAGTCTTCATATGGCTGGGGTGTCTCAGTGTCTCTTCGTTATGGATCCTCTCATCTCTGTGAGAGCTGAGCTCACTCTTGAAAGTTGTTTTTCATCTGTGCTATTCAAGAGTCTCTCTCCACCACTCAGACAGGTTTTGTTCACTGGCTTGTTGGGACATAACAGTCTCTGACCCTCTTTGTCCAGCTTGGCTGATATTACAATCAGCCTGTTCAGAAGTCACTCGTGTGGGGGATTGGAACTTGACGATATTATTAGCCTTTTTAATTAGCCTTGCTTCCATGAGAAAGCAAGGTAACAAATGCAGATCCAATGAGTTTTCCATTAACTAAGGAGATGACTTAAAATACTAATGCATCTGGTTTCTTCTGACATGCCTGTAGGTCTTTCAATCTGCTCTGTAGACAGTCTGCTAGGAAACTGTGATAGTGAGCAATCTTTGCTTTTCCCAGGTGGTCTTCCCAACATGCTTGTTTGTTTTCTTCCTAATCCACCTTGTAGCAAGGCCATGATCTAATGTGGGGTTCTATCTACAGTATCTTAACAGGAACAATTATGCTTCCTGCTTTAATTAACACCGATCTCAGCCCTCTCTTCCCAAACTGGAGGACGAATTTCCCTTAGCTGTAGCTACACAGCTTTCACTGACTTAAACATCAGCCGTGTGCAGGATAAGAAGCACCCAGCCTCCTTCAGGGTTCCCACATGTATCGCCATGCGTAGAGAATCCTCCTTACTTTCTTCTGAGAATGAACTTCTCAAATCCTTCCATAACCTCTAAGGGAGAGGAATTAACTCAGAAATAAACACTGCCTTCAGATACAAGGTGCTTATCTGAGTGCTGAGCAGGGGCTTTGTAGAGGAACCCCTTAGGAGGCACTCCATCACATGCTTCCCCTCCAAAGCAAGCAGTCAAGTGGTGAACCCTCCAGCAAGAGACAGTGATACGGCTTAAGGTAACATACTTAGCCACCCCAGTAGTCTTAAGCAGGTTTCCCTGGCTGTTGGCACCGCTGACACAGGCAGTCCCTGCCTTTGCTGTGTTGCCTTACATTTACAAGCTTGAGGGTCAGGTAGGGCTCAAGGACTGCTGCCTTTGCCATCATCCCCAGATGGGTGTATTGGAGTTTTGGTGGTGATGCTCTCCTGGCCCTGTGCTGGCTGTGCAGTCCATAAGTGGCTCTGATGCTCTCCATTGCTATTCTTGGGCCTTGACAAGGTCTCGTCCTTCTTAATGACAGTGGATTAGCAGACTAGTAGTAACGTAGTAAGAGTGAAGTCACATGTGGGTGGTAGTCACAAAGAAAATAATTTTCCTCTCCTTTAAGGGCAGTTTAGAGGAAGGTGGGAGCAAAGGATCGTTTCCTTCTTTTATATAATTACAAGAGAAGCAGGGAAAATAGAGCCTTTGCTCTGCTTAAGCAGCCAGAGGGGCAGGTGGATGTGGTGGGGGCAGAAATGGCAATTGTCCCCTACCCCATTCCTTGCTAAGGACACAAAAGATGGAGGTGAGTCAGTGCCCAGAGAGGACACTGCTGATGGACCCAAGAGGTGGTGAAAACCTGCTGGGAGTCTGTAAGGGACACAGGAGGAAAGAAGTGAATAATTTACGAAGGCTGGAATTAGTGAGCCCTGCATTCAATACATTTTTGTCTCACAGCTGACTGTCAGTCCGATTGAAACTTTTCCTCTGGTTGAGGCATTTATAAGGCTTCTCATCCATGTGGTCTGTCTAGAGTCTAATAAGCTGTGAGTTCAACCTGCAGACTTTCCATCATTTGGGACACAGGGAGTCTGTCCCCTACCAAGACATTAAAACCTTTCATTTACGTCTGTCATGCCAGTGAAATTCAGCTAAAATTGCAAAATGAGCTCAGAGGAGTGAGGGAAAGAAAGGCAGACAACTGAACAGACAAACACATGCATAAACACCTCTGCACAAAGAACATAATTGTGTGAATCCTGTTTCCTTAGAAAATCTGGATCAAAATGTCTGGTTTTTCAGCAAGTGGAAGATGGACTAAAATACCATGAGAGCCTTGGGAAGGTGAAGGACTGTGCAAATGGGATGCTCAATTTTTGTTTTCCAACTACCGTAATTGTTCCAGAGAAGGAGAAATGCCACACATGGTGCCTGAAACCTCCTGCCAGCATCTACCTCCAGCTTTTTCCCTACAATTATCTTTTAAATGGAAGAAAATTGTTTTCTGCTCTCAATCTCTCACTGCTGCCTTCTTCTTCATGTTCTTTTCTTTTCTTTTTCCCCATAAACATCATGAAATCATCACTCAAAAAGAGGAAGAGAGGGAGAGATTAATTAAGCAGCTTGTATTCCAGTTTGAGGCTTTCACTGATAATCAGAAACTGCTTGAGTTGCGCTTTCAGGGGTTTGTAATATGAACAGAATCTCTGGATAGGGAGACAGGCTGTAATTAATTTCTCTCTCCAGGACGATTACAGATATAAATAGTAAAACAAAGACAGGCAAATATCAGCAGAGGTGCCCACGTTGCATGTACTCAATTGTAATGTTGCTCAATAGCAGATTATTTTCTACCCAAGGTCAGTGGTTCACAGAATAAAAAGGATATAGCACTGCATTTTCAGGAGGTCACTGTTCCTGGCCTTTGCCAGCACAAGAGCGGATAATCATGGCTTTCAGCCACTTTTCCAAGTGTAAGGTATAGCAAAGAAACTTTCTCTTCTCATCCCATCCCTGCACTATCAGAAACCTGTCCTGTGGAGGGCTGGCAGCAGAAACTAGTTAAGCTGGGGTAGTTTGAGTGTTAGTGCAGTAGGATTGTGGGAAGTGGGAAACCTTAGCAAGAAAATGAAAGGGAAGGCTTGGCAGAAGCCTCTAGCAGCTTTTCAGCATCTCAGGTTTCATGGAAAAAACCAGGAGTGCCTTGCTGCCAGGGTTCTTCAGCAAATTTCAAAAGAAAGATCAGGTCTAGTGTTGCAGCACTGAGCAGGTTTGCAGACAACCTGCAAAAGCAGTTGCGGTATATGAATGACACAGATTTGTTTTAGTAGGTGCCATCTCCACAGCCAGCCCTGACAATTTCAGTGTCTTCAACATGAAATGTGTTTTTGCTGAACGAAGCCTGGGAAGAAGAGGGAGAAGGCTGAGCTTTCAAAGGTTTGTGTGTCCTTCTCAGACAGTCCAGAGGCCTGGGCAATGCTTTCAGCTATGTGCGGTAAGACAGCTGGGGGTAAGGCTGGGGGAAGAACATGCTGTTGCTTTCATGTCCCATGAGGATGGGGACATGTTCTGGAGATGTGGCTCTTTTGTACACCCCTTGGTCCGAAGCTAAGATAAAACTAGTGAGGTGACAGCCAGTTCTTTCCTAGAGCTCTTCATTAGTAGCCATGAATGTTTTTCGAAGCAGGTCAACAGCACCATTTACTATTTGATAGGGACTGTGAGGTGTGAGAATACACAGAGCAATGTGCTCATAATCTCCTAGCAACAGATACTGTGTTTCCTGTGACCCATATTGTGTCCATCCGAAAACTACAGCTTCCTTTAAGGGCAAATAATCTCAAAAGTGCTAAATTACAAGCAGCTTCCAAAACAAGTTGATACCATAACAATGAAAACTGCTCCCATTGTTCTCTCCAGGCTTGTCAACAGCAATATCAGGTTCCAGCTCTACATGTATGTTAGTAGTAGGAATGAAAGCACTTTCAGAGCTTTCTCCTGGGGTTTATGTAGAGATTTTATCAACTTGTTCTTGCATTGACAATCTGCCTAAAATGAGGGACCGCTTTGAAAACAGGGACTCCAGTATCTACTTTTAAATAAGCAGAAAGGAAGCAATAGTCAGGGACTGGCTGAATAATGCAGCAGGCTCCCTTCCAGTGGAGGACAGGAAGTATTGAGCTGATGGTGCACTGTGGGTCAGAAATCGTTTGTCAGGTAAAGAAAAATGTAGGAGATTTTGAAAGGTCCAGAGAAGGTCAATGAAGATAGAAGTGTCATTGAATTTATAGATGATGAGAGATTGCAGGGACTCTTCAGCCAGAAATGATGACTAGTTAGAGGGAGACTTGTCTGAGACGTTCACCTTGATTAAAGATGGAAAGTGAAATTGATTGCTCCTCCCTTTCTTTTCTTTCTTATTTTTTTTTTAAACTCTGTCCCACAACATGGGAACAAGGGGTCACTTGCTGAAATTAAAGACCAGCAGCTTTAAAGCTGATAAAAAGGAATCTTTCTTCTTTTAAAAATGCTGCATGTAGTTTATCCATGGAATTTATCGTCCCTCTCCACCAGGTCATGGAGGCAGAGGCTGCGGCCAAGTTTTAAGGAAACTGGGCTGATTTCACAACCCTTTACAATATCAGTGGCTATCTGAGGCAAGGCAAAAAGGACAAGTATTGAATCACATGATTTGGGGCAAAACCTCAGAAATCCTGCTCCTGAGGCAGGATTGAAATCTCACCAGAGCACTGCCAGTGGCTGGGGTGAGTTTAAACATTCCCACCCCCGTGCACCACTCACTCTTCTGCCAGGGGTTTCTGTTTCCTTGTGGAGACATTAGAAGGGAACTTGAGCCCCAATGCAGCTTCCCTCATTCCTGGGATGGGATCTTAACAAGAACTCACCTTCACAGCTGCCTTAAGCTGTGAATTGTTGCAAACCTGTGCCTCAGGGTTGTCAGCTCCAGCAGAGGAGTGAGGGAGGTGGCAAGGGAAAACCCTTCATTAACCTGCTACAGCTCCACTAGGCACAGCTTATTCGTCAGAGTCCACAGTTTGCCTGGGCGCTGTTATTTGTCCAGTGACTCTTCTCTTGCTTTTCCTCTGATGCATCAGGGACAGGGTGTTGCAACAACACTGGGGATACCAGCAGTCAGTTCCACCTCTGCCAGCCTCACGCTGCAGTATGCTGCAGGGCAGTGGAGAGATGTTTCTGCAGCTAAGGAATTGGTCAAGGTGGGTGCAGGATGGGAATACTGCAAGACATGGATAGGTGGGATGTGAATGATGTGCATGCCGTTTTGCAACAGCCTCGTGAGAATCAAACATTACTGTTAGACTGACAAGATGAGCCCTCTGTCAAAGAAATAAATACATGCCAAGCTAAGCACATGGCTCTTGAGTGCACTCCAGAGTAACTGGGATCGGGGTTCAGAGCTGAAGCATGGATTCAGCTTTCACATTTATCTTGGCCTTGTCTTGTTCTTTGGAAAGAAGTGGTTTCGTTATTCACTGGCCATGAAGCTCCGTCTGCTTTGGAAAATAGTGAACAAAGGACAGGTAAAGCTGCAAATCTGCTGTGACATGAATCCCAGGGCAATTCTGCCAAGGAAGAATAACTTGCCATTTCAAGGGCTGGGCCCTAAAGATAAAATTACATCCTTCTAATGTGCCATAGATACCTCAAGCAGAGTAAAACGTAGGCTGGGCTACATTTTTGGGGACTGGGCTAACGCTTTTGGGGACTGCGATTCAGTTTTGTTTGGAATTCTGTCTTCAAAGGAAGATGATGATGGAACATGTATGGTTGTATGAAAGAGCTTGTACTTTGGCAAAACATGGATTAGAGAAGTTTATTAGCACTGAAGTCTTCACTGGAAATATCAGTGGTCACATCCCTGTGTCCTGGAAACCCATCAGCCATTGCCAGAGTTAAGGGAAACACAGGGTTCTTAATGTTTTTTTTTTCCCAGTATTTTCACACAGAATCACAGAATGTTAGGGCTTGGAAGGGACCTCAAAAGATCATCTAGTCCAGTCCCCCTGCTGGAGCAGGAACAGCTAGATGAGGTTACACAGGAAGGCGTCCAAGTGGGTTTTGAATGTCTCCAGAGTAGGAGGCTCCACAACCTCCCTGGGCAGCCTGTTCCAGTGCTCTGTCACCCTTACTGGGAAGAAGTTTCTGAGGTAGGGATTATGTATCAGTGCCCCTAACTTTTCTTTTCATGCCAATGGTCTTCTGGCTAGCCAGCCCCCCCCACCCCGCCCTTTTTTTTTTTTTCCCAACAGAAGCCTTGACTAGTAGCTGAGGTTCTTTAATGCACTGCTTTCACACCAGACATAAGTTTTCCCACCTCACCAGTCAGAAGTCATGGGATAATGACATCCTATTGACAATGCTGTCAGCTCACTAAAATATTTCATGATGTCATGCCAGTGACCACTTTAGCTGGACAAAGCTGTTATCCGTCTGGTTTCCTGCAGAGTTTTGGGGTAAAATCCTCATTCATCTGCACACTCTTCTCATACTGATTTTATCAGAATAACTTCCAGGTAAGTGCCACTTAAAGGTGTAAACCCTTATTCTCTTCCCTGTCACCTCATCCTTCACCTGTCTTGTGCATGGCCAGCTGGAGAGGATGTTTTAACTAGTGGTGGACTGTTCCTCAAACTGACATGGCAGGGCAGACTTCTCATGAATTTTCCCCAAATCCCTAGACAGTTCTCTCCGCTGAGGTTGCTGTTGATCAGGTGGAGCTCTTTTCCATCTGGGCTACAAACAAACACATACACACAGAAGAAGGATTATTAATAATGCAACAGTGACTGTGATGAACCATGATAGGTGGTGACAGAAAGTGGGATATGAATACATTCAAATCAACGTTCTTGGCAGGTATATGAAATATTATTGTGTTAGAGATGGGACCTTTAGTGCTATTACACCAAAACCCCAGGCAAGAGATCCAGCACCGATGCTGTCAGTCAAATTTGATTTTCTCCAGGTTCCTCTCACCCATCACTATGGTGTAGGAGCACCTTTTATGAAGCAATATCACTGATGTCTGTCACAGTCAGTTCTTCCCTCTTTCCTCCTTTTTCTGGCTCCAGGAGAAAGAGAACAAAATTAAAACAGGCAAATAGAGAGGAGGAGAGTGGGCGCATCTGTGGGAGCTGTGTTACAAGGGGGACTGCACAACGCTGCAGGCCATTGAATAGCTCTAGCCAAACCCCCAGAGCTAAAGCAATTAGTAGATGTGAAAGGCAGGGCAAAGGGGATCATCCTCATGTATGCAAGTGTGATTACTTTTTTGAGACCATGAGAAGAAAATGTGAGACATAGTTTTCCAAACAGCCCATCAGTCAGGCTTATGCCTTTTTTGATCCTTTAGTCAGGAAGAGATGAAAATATTTCTGAATTTGAACCCTGCCTTCACTGTCTAAGGGTATACTTTATCTCATGGAAAAGCAAAATGTCCTGTGATCTTTTATGCTTGTCTTCTCCTCTGATTCTTCTTCCTGGGAACAATTCCCCTTTCTCAGCCTGAAGAAATCAAGGCTGAAAAGAGTGGTGTGGTTGACAGATCTCTTAGGAGTCTGTGAATGTCGAACTCTTGAAGGAAGGTCACACCAAATGATTTGTGGATGATCCACATGCAGTTAAACATGTTTGCACAAAATGCTCATCAAAGAATTCTAAATAGTGTGTGCAGGTGCTAAAATCTTGATGTGTTTGTAGGCACTTCATGATCAGAAGAAAGAGCTTAAAATTTGCCACCTTAAGTTGTTCCTGACAGAATAATCAGCAAGCTCTGCTTTGCTCCGTGGTTGCACCCTCCGTTTTGTGCCTGCATTACAGATACAGGAGATGCTCAGTGCAGTTTGTCCTTCCTGTCTGGATATTTTGAGAAGCCATTTTTCTCATTCTGCCAAGCAAGAAATCTCAAAAGCAGACTCACTGCAAGACAGGTTGGGTTTGGAGAATTAATAATGGAAACCAAAACACTCTCACGGCTCAGATTCAGAGGAGACTGGAGGTGACCAAGTGCCAGTTGCATTCACCAGTAAGTTTTTGTGAAATGAGACTGTTGTGTTGATAGTCACGCTGGTCATCCCCTGAGTCCTCCTTTCCTGATTTTACACATGGCATTCATGCTACGCCCAGCTCTTTTCTGGGGTGACTTCCCAGGCTGGCTTTTTGTGAACCAGTGACCTGGGCTGGTTCATATCCCCCAAGGCTGCATCCACATGTGTGTGGAGGAGAGGGACCTGCGTGAGGTCAGCACTGCTGCTTGTCACAGGCTGGGCTATGTGAAGACAGACACAGCAAAAGCCCCTGTGTTTGAGATCTGTGCTTTGTGGACTCTTTGGTCAGGGAAACAAACACTAACATCTAATGTATGAACAGTTGGGACACTGTGGCCAAAAACTGGGCAGGAGTGGTGACTAGATGGCTTCCTTGCCTTCCAGGGACCTTCTACTTTAGGAAGAAAACTATGATATAGATGTGTCTGATTTTACTGACCCTAAAGAATCATGTCAACATCTTTCTCCAGGCAAAAGACAGCAGACAAGTACTTCCTAGAGCCAAGCCTCAGAGAAATGCTAGGAGAGGTTTGCAGGCCAGGACTGACAAAGGCTGGCCGGGAGTCCTGGTTCTCCATGGTAACAAGGGACCAGTTTAACTCAGACGTGAGGATGGGGCTATGGTGGTTTGATCCACTTCCCATCACAGCTGGGGATATGGATTACCTGCAAATCCTGACCTGCCCCTGTTTTGGGATGGATCCTACGTTTGACCTGTGCTTGAATTGCTTGGGAGTCTTAGCTGAGAAGGCACAGGCTGGTTGCTCCTGATTAAAGATCAGAGATGGTAAAATACAGGTGTGGGGATAAACATCTTTGCTCGAACTACTCTAGCACTAGTACCAGTGCTGGTCAGCGACTGAACAACAACCTGGAGTAGCTGCATCTCTAATGGACAGGATGAGACTCCCTGAGAGGGCAGCATCTGTTCCTGGATTGAATCTGTTCTGTATAAAAACAGGGGACTGTGCTCTTTAGGTCTGTCAGCTTGGCATATTAGAGGGGTCCTATATGCAAATGCAATTACACATATGAAAAACCCCTGAGAAAAATCCAAATAATTCCTAAATTGGCACAAAGACCATAATGCTGTTGCATTTGAGGTGGTCAGCCTGCTGGCCATTGCATTTCAATTACCTTTACATTCATTTGGTGCCACTGAAGTAATTTTCACCGATTGGTGCCAAGAACCCACAGATATGCTCTTCCCTTTTGGTTTTCCTTTTCAAAATTGAATTTACTGCTGGTGAACGGTGCCAAAATGACAGCTCTGTAGCCTGCAGTGTTTTATTCAGCCTGGGAACTAGACCTCGCACAGTGTGAGCAAGGGATGCTTTGCTCAGGAGTGGATGCACTGAGGAAGCACGATTCAGCCACCTGCACCTCCTCCTTTAGCGGTGTGGTGCATTGTCCCAGTGCTGAGGATGAAGTGGCATCTTTGCTACTTTTTGCAGTTCTATCTCAGCTACACAAGGCACATTTTTATTTCCCTGGTGAAAGGAATAATTTTTGGACTATAGGGAGTAGGTGGAAGAAGATTCTGCAGTTGTGCAGCACTCAGACACTGTTGCCTTGTGCCTGACAGTGGTAATGAGGCGTGCATACAGTGTGCAGTGGGGTGAAGAGTCTCTTTTCTTCTCTCAGAGACAGCATTTATTTGAACTCCCAACATCCATGTAGCCCAAAGCGTGGTCTACAGTGGGTTAGGTCTTGGAAGCGGTGCAGCCCAGCTAGCAAGGGTCTGTGTCTGCCTGCATAAGGGCTGCTCCTTGTGCCTCGAGCTTTATTATAGAAAGACAGAATCACAGAATCATTTAGGTTGGAAAAGACCCTTAAGATCATTGAGTCCAACCCTAATACTACCAAGCCCACCACTAAACCATGTCCCTATTGCTTGGATGGGAATTATTGGTGCTGACGTCTCCTTGGTGCACTCTCAGGGACCATGAGATGAGTCCTTCCATGTCCCCTGACAATGGGACTGGCAGAAATTGGGTTGTATGAACCACAAAGCAAACAGCAAGGTAACAATGGTCTCCAGCCACCCATCATGGACTTGTGCACATTAACACGTAGGACTAGGCTGTAGTCCCTGCTGTACCCTTGAAGGCAGGGGAGAACAGCGACTTCAAGTCTGGACTGGACTTCTTGGCCCACTTGAAGCACAATAAACCAATGGACTGGATGCAGGATCTTCAGGACAGGCCAAGTGGTCCCATGGGGGAAAAGGAATGAACTCCCAGTGCTTTTGTACAACAGCACTTCCCAATGCTATGAAGCTGCCCAATACACACTAATGAATGACAAGGGCCAGTTGTCCCAGTCACCAGGGATGTCAGAAGTGGCCTCATTGCCTGTATCTTACTCCCTTCCCCCCACTCTGAAACCTCTCTTCCTGGAGCCCTAGGAAGAAAGAGGAGGCTGGATATTTATAAGCACATCAGTGAGATAGAAGAGAAACAAGTAGCAGGCTTGCTAGAAAGCCATTAGAAGGCATGCTTTTCTTGTGACATTTTCTTATCGTAATAATTATTTCAGATGTCTTTAGAGTGTAATCAACAGTTGTCTCCCCATGAATGTGCTTAGTAAAAATGTCTCAAATGCACGAGAGAATCCATTTATTGCTTCTGAGTCACAGGAAGCTGAAATTATTGCTTGAATAACCTCTCAGTTCAAGTGAGGGTAAATCAATGCTGACCGCAGAGAACAAACATCACAGATTTTACTCTTGTGACCCAAAGCTACACATCATCACAATTAATCTGATCTTGTCAAATGAAAATAGAGGTGAATTATCTGTCTTCTTCCAGCTGGTATTCTTATGATTTCAACAGAAGCTGCATTATTATGATAGTTTAAGGAATTTTTTCTCTTTGGTTGCTTACTTGTACCTTAAAAAGGGAACAGGAAAGGTCATGATGCTGTTCTGTTTAATGCGCTTGTGTATATTGTCTCTTGCTTAAGGTTTCCTCCAATGTGTAATTTAAAATCTTAGTAAGCATCTGCTTTTCCAGCTAAATATCTAACATAACTGTGGACTACACGTTGCTTTCAGCTCTGCCTGAGCCAGCTTCCTAAATCTGAGGGATTATATGGCAGTAAATGAAGTTAAGTCCTTGTCTTCTCAGTTTTCATTGTGGTATGTACAACATGTGTGAGGAGTTGGATTTCTCTCCTACTACTTTGGCTTGCTCTAACCCTGACAGAAGCAGTGGAAATACATCATGGCTTGTGTTATAGTTTATGGTCAAAAGAGCACTGGTGTCTATTGAGATTTGTTTTGACAAGAAATGGCAGATATTGTTCTGGGAGGCTGCATGTTTTGAGTGCCACTTTTATACAGTCATGTTCATCTCACATTTACCATCTCATGCTCTTTAAAATCTCTCGATTTTACTTGCCTTTTTGCAGCACTTGCCTAGCCATGCAGCTTGGCATGTATCCAGACATGAATTTCACTGTTAAGGCTAGAAGTGTCAAGAAAGGTTTTTCTCCTTTTCTGAAAATATGATGGGTGGTGGTAGGTTACAGCATTCTTGTGTGTTGGACTTCCAGTTTGGTTATTTTGTCAGTTTGACTCCTGCAGCAGGTCCAGAAGGCCAGTGAAGAGCATAACATAGAGGTCAAGACTTGTGTAGACAAGTTGCCCACATGTTCCAGGGATATTCCAGCACCTCAGGGTTGTCTGTGAATAAATCTAGTTTCCAACTGTTTGCTCTAGCCGCATGACATTTCCAGACTTTCATATGATCCTTCAAAATGCTAAAGAGTGCTTGAAGTTGTTAAAGAGATGATAAGCTGAGGAAGCTCATAATCTTCCAGACAAGGACCTTTTCTAGAAGAAGCATTTTAATTCTACTGCATATTAGTGCAAGAAGTGAAGGGTGAAATCCATGGTCTATCATGTGTGTGAGTTTAGTGGATCTTAATGGTCTCTTCTGTGGCTTTAAATTATTTTTTCTTTCTATTTTTAAGGAACAATGCATTGGAATGATTTTAGTACTCACCTAAGCAAGGGGTTGAGAATGTGGGTTATGATCAGGTGTGGAGGGTCTTGGAAAAAGCCCTGAAAAAGCTGTTAAATCAGCAAAAAGTTCTGCAATGTGATCTAGACATTGGAGCTCACTTGTTTTTGACCTAGGAATGGGTCACAGAGAGGGTCCCTGCTGTTTGTCTTTTGGAATGGTCACCACTGCTCTGACAGCAGAGCTATAGGCAGACAAACATTTACAGGAAAGAGGGAGCTTTCAACCACCTTCAATTTAATTTAAAGAAAATAAATCAGTCTCCGTGGTTACCATCTACATACTTAGATCTCCCCGTGAATCTTGAATATGTAAAACCTGTCTCCAAGCTGTTGGATGATCTTAATTAAATTAAATTAATTATTTATTCAAATAAGATAAGACATGTCAAGACTCTCCAGGGAGGCTCTAAGGATAATAATGCTTCTTATGAGAAAAACGTGTCAATACCTTACACAAACTGGGGCCGTTTTATTTGTATGGGATCCTGTTTTCTCAAACTCTTCAGGACCCAAAATAATGATTTTTCATTTGCATATGGTAGGAGGTCTCCACCCCTCTCTTACCACCCTCACCCTCTTGCTCTTTTGTGTTGTGGAGCTACAAATACTAGACTAGGCAGACATCTCTTTTCCTACAAAGCTTCTGGCAGTCTTCACTTGAACTTTTAAGATCATTTATACAGGCTGGAAACTAGCAATGCCAAGAAGATATTTCTTTTCCATGACACATCGTGAGTGGTTCTTGCATAAAATTGCCAAGCACTTGACAAAGTCATAATCACTAACTAATGATCCATAATGCAATAGCTGTAATTAGTAGCATTATTGATATTGCCTTACTAGAGCAATTTGACTCACTTAACCTTTGTTTGTAGCAAGACAAATTGGGATGTTGATGCTGACGAGGACTGGCATCAAGTGGACAATAAGCAATCTGTACAGCTGTTATTTGATAACATGCCTGCAGCTTGGTCTCTGCTGCTCACCACAGCTACGTGGTTGATTTGAAGCTGCGAGAATTTGGAGCATTGAAGAGTCCTTTTTCCACTTGAGTCTGTTTCGACCTGTCAAGGCTATGCCTTGACTGAAAGGTTAAGTATTCTCCACGTCCTGTGACCTGTGGATTAAGCCCAATGTGTCCATATTCTTCATAGGAAGAGTCAGCTGGAGGTATCTGCCAGTGGGCAGAGCTGGAGTGTGCTTGGCTCTCTCCCCTGTCAATCCCAAACCTCCTTAATGAGAGCTTAGGTCTGGGCTAAAGTGTAATATTTGTCTCTTCAAGTGAGCTGCTGAGGTTGGGCTCCTGGGTTGAAGACTGATCTTGAGCACAGGCTTCAGTGAGAGTGTATCTTACACAAAGTCTCTTTGAGGTGGCAGCAGGACTCTTTAAATCAGCTGCTTGCTGAAGGTGTGCAGATCTGAAGTTCCCAGCTACAAGATCACTACACACAGGGCATTAAAGAAACCACAGAAACAGGGAGGTGAGTGGGGTGATGTGTCCCTGCAGTGGCCCAAACCTAGAGGTACATCTTTGGGGGATGATGAGGAGTTTCCCATGCTGCCACATCCTGGGGGCTCTGTCAAAAGCTTTGAAACCTTGTGGTGAGATGTGCTTGTTTTTCCCCCCCAAAAAGGAACTGGGCTGAGCTCAACCAGCCATCAGATACCAACAGTTCTAGCTGCTAAAAGGCTGGGCTGGTTTCAGCGTATTGTCAAGAAGGAATAGACTGGCTCAGATTTCATCGTGAAACCAGCAGCCAGGAAGAGGGGTTTGCTCAGACAGGTCTCTCCTCCAGCGAGGGAGTAAAATGATAGTGCACTGAATGATGGCCATGTGGCATATGGTGCAAACTGCTTTGGGCTGAAACCCTGTAGTGAAGCCTTTGGGGAAATCAGCATCTTTCACTTTTTGATGGCTGTCCTCCCCCTGTTTGTTTTAAAAGGAAATATCCACCAAACATGTTCATCTGCTGTGTGCACAGGCTGTGTGCCTGAGGGCAGCATCTCTGCTGTTCTCTCTGAAGGCTGATGGTGAGGATGAACACCACCTCTGTTCGCACTGCCTGTTGCAGGAAGACTGGATAATCATGATGTTCTTCTTGGCTTTGTAACTGTCAACTTCCTGTCTTGAAGAAGAATAAGAAGACAACAAGAAAAATAAAATCTGGAAACAGGAGTTGCATGTGTGTGGAACTCTTTCCCTCCTGCTGGGGTGCCATTTTGAATGATGCAGCAGGGAGAAAGGGCAGAAGTATTGAGAGGGTTGCTGTGGAGAGCTGTCTTTCATCTTGGCAAAGCCACTTCTTCCACCAGATCACCCCAGGGCACGTGAAGGAGTCTCTCTGGCTGCACAGCTTCATCCAGCCTCATGGAGCCTCAGCAGGGCTTGATGAGGGCCAGCCTGATGGCTCTGTCTTCGTTGCTGGGCCAGCTACCTTGGTCCCATTCCAAAGTTATCTCCTAACTAACCTTGACACAAGCCTTAGCGTTCCAAAAGCCTGCTGGACCTCTGAAAAATTGATTTTTTTCTCTGATGAGGTGCATTCAGATGAATTTCAGCTTATTGGGGCCAACAAACAATCTCAGTCCCTTAAGTGTACAGGTGGATGCTTAACTGGATTTGTCCTCTTCATCATAGGGAAACATGCTACATGCTAAAAAAATTAATTTGCTGATCTTTATAAAATCTGTTTATAACAAAATCTACAAAGAGGAAATTAGATTGAAAGCTGACTCCAGACACCACTTAGTAAGAGTTATTTCATGCCAGTATGTGTTAAATTCAATATCTATTCCATTCATGCAGTGTAGTTTATTAAAATGAACAGCATCTCAAATATGCATTTTTGCATTCAGTTACCTCAGCCTGGACTTGATGGATCTATTACTGCTGAAGGATACAAATTTCTGCCGACTGTGAGAGAGTTCATGGCCATTAGATGGTGGGAAAAAAAAGAAAAAGAGGAAAGTTGAAGGTATAAAGAGCCTTGGCCTAAAAATAGCGGTGAGAACTAACCAGCAGGAGACCACGTCAGAGCAATATATAGGCTGTCTGTGACCTTTCTTGTGACAGAGCCTGACTGCCACATCATCGCTCACAGATGTTTTATTGTGAGCATTTTCCACTCATAGGGAGGTATTTTCCTGGAGCTATCTCGGGGTGCTCTCACCAGCCTTCAAAACCATCCCAAATCAGGAGGGTTTGGTTTTGTTTGAGCCAACAGAAGAGGCTTTTCCCCAAACTCAACCACATCTTTATGCCACCAGCCCCATACCAGTTTTGCTGCTGGGACCCCTCCATCAGTGGATGCCTCTCTGCCCCCATCCCTGACAGCATCTTTGGCCAGGTCTGCCCCCTCCACTCCCAAAATGAAGCTGCCCCCACTTTGCCCTCCTGCAGCCTGACCTCCGGCTGCCCGTCCAGCATGGGGCAGCTGTGGACCCGGCTTTTTGTTTCTCATGCCATCCAGTCGTTTAAAATATCTCTGTCCCAGGGATTAAATCGAGTGTGTAATGGACTCCCGAGGGGAAGCCATCGTAAAAGTGACAGCAGTAAACATAGTCCGAAGAGTCCGAGAAAGTGAATGAAGAATAATTAGGTGTGTTGGCTGATTTAAATCGGCCATTGTGGCTTCTCTGCACACATTTTCACTTTTCTAAATTTCTTGCCTCCACCTCTGATGTTTTATTATATTTAGCTTGATAACTAACTGCATTTCCAGTAACCTTTCAAATTTTGAGCTAGATGAATATGGAAGATCCTACCGTAAATAGTACGATATTTTGTACTACACATACGTTTCTTTTTCTGGCATTTTCCCTACTGGGATGAAAAAGCTTAAAACCCATATGTGTCTGGTGGTTTTGTAAACCTCTCCAATTGCTAATTACTTGTGTGAGGTAAGTACTCCATTAGCTTTAAAAAGAAAGAAAAGATGAGGCTGGTGGAGGAAGAGACTCACTAAAAAAAATCAGAAAAGGGTTCATGGCTATGCAGAGGTTGAAACCATGGATGCTGATGTATGCTAAGTCTGGTAAATCAAAGCTCTCATTAGTACTATCTGCCTGCACTGCCTTACATGATTAAAGGTTCTGCATCTCTCCCTTTCTGATGCATACTGAACCCCTGACTTCAGAAAAACAAGTGCTTCTCCATAGGTAACCAAAACAAATGTACTGCAAACCGCCAGCCTTTGTTGGAAAAGTAGGGCAGGGGCTGTGCTGGGCTGTGCTGTTCACAGCTGCATTGTGATACCTGATGTCTGTCATGCTGGTCAGCAACAGCTGGAGATGCACTGTGTGCTGACACACACCTTCACGGGCTGACTGGCTGAGACAGCTGAAGTTTAAGCCCCATAAATTAGGACTTGCACAAAACTGGAAGAGTAAGGACATAAAACAGTGTGTCAGTCCAGCCCCACAGATGTGTTTAAAAGGAATCCATTTTTGCCAGGGTTAACTCATTCCAATCAGAGGCCTCCATTTGGAGCCTGGCTTTGTCATGCAAGACTAATTGACAAACCTCTGCGCTATAATATTATCCCTGTCACCCCACTGAAATGCAGTAGTAATTCTGGCTTCTATAAATCAACCAGATCTTAAAAAGGAGAGTTAAATGAGCATCGCATTATAAACCACGAAACACATTCATCACTCTGCTGCAAACCATAAATATGACAAGTACATCCATCAATTCAACGCCTTTCTTTCAGGTCTGCGTACATGAACGTTAGTAAGTTAATGGCTCTAGAAAGCCTTTCCCTTCTTAAATACTCTGTGGAGTCTGGTATTCCACATACTGCGGTTACCAGAAGTGGAGTTCAGCCACCTATAGCCATGTTCCTGTGCCAAGAGCTCCTGCAAAGGAAAAATCCACCTCTTCAGAAGGTACACCTAGAGTGTACCTTGCAACCCCCTTGCAAAGTGTTACTCTCATGCTGCTCCATGGCTAGTACTTCAACTGTCATCTGTCTGCTGCAGCCAGTGAGCCACACAAACTAGAAAACAGTCTAGCTAAAAAGGGATGAACAGATCTAAAGATAAGTTTTCAATGATTGGCTGTCAGGCTGTGAAGATTTATTGAATGGGTTCTCTGGGTCTCCTATAATACCATGTTTTCATTAGCAGCTTGGTGGATAGATTAGGGAATTATAAAATCTGCAGGTGAGGGTGAGCTGGAAGGGGCTTTACACACATCTGGAAGGCAGGATTTGAAATGGCTAAGGGGAAAAGTGGCCTTGGATAATAGTATATGGTTTCAGGAGGACAGCCACCAATCGGAAGACTCCTGAGTCCTCTTTTGGATGCAATATCACTACACTTCAAGAGAAGTCTGAGCCAACTGATGACAGTCAGATAGAGAGCAGAGAGGGTAAAAACCACAATGGATGAGGAAAGAGCAAAAGATCTGGGCTTAACCAAGAGAAAAGGTGACTGAAAGCAGATGTAAGAATTATCTCTAAACATACAAATGCCACAGTAGGGAGAACAGGAATATACCTTTATTTTCCTGCCTGCTGTGGTGAAGGAAAGAAATAATGGCCTTATGTTGTAGAAAGAGAGATTAAGTTCTGTCATTAGGACAAAACTTTCTGATAGTAATGGCAGATAAAGCAGTGGAGGAGGTTGCCTGGGAAGGCAGTGACATCTCCATTGTGAGAGGCTGACTAGACAAACTGTAGACAGTGCCATGTGGAAATGGTGTGGACAAGTTGTTGTCTGAGCCCTTACAGCTCTGTTTTCTGTCATTCTGTTTGGCTAGCACCAGGGCTGTTAGTCCTACAGAAGATAACAATCCATGGTCTGCCTGCCCATTTTGCCATACCCAGTTAGATTTTGGAGGAAACATACCTAGCCATTTCCCACTTGCATCTTTCCTACCTCCTGCTGAAGAACAGGTCCAAACAAGTCATCGCATCTTCCCTCATTTCTCTTGATCCTTTGGGGTAAACCGCAGTGGAGCCCACCCCAGGCCAGCTAGGCTGAGGGGAACAGATGGGCTTCAGAAGCAGCACACATGCAAACCCTCATGGAAGCACTGCCACCAGAATGTTGTGCACGCATAGAAACAGCTTTTGAATGTCAGCTCGCAGGCACTGCATTTAGATAGAGAAGCTGACAACATAAAGACTGGCTATAAAATATCTAAGCCTCTAGAGTTTCAGTAAAGCTAACAAATGCTATGCTAAGCCCAGTGGATAAGGACCCTGCAACGACTGGGACTCTAGGGGAGGGGGTAGTGGTTTGGGAGGAGAGGAAGGACCACTAGAAGAGCTTTTGTGGAAAAATTTCAGGACTGCATAACTCACACTTGCTGCCTGTGACTGTGAGGGTCTGTGCCTGGTGTTGTGGGGCTGACAGTGTTCCTCCAGATCATCAGGGCTGAGATCCTGTGATGCTTATCCTGACCTGCAGCTCCCGTCATCCTGTCTGGAGGAGACATTGCTGCCCGTCAGTTCCAGCAGCCACTCTCCACCTGCACCCAGCCACTGCACCACAGCACCAGTGCA
The DNA here is from genome assembly GCF_036013475.1 of Columba livia. Classification (NCBI taxonomy): domain Eukaryota; kingdom Metazoa; phylum Chordata; class Aves; order Columbiformes; family Columbidae; genus Columba; species Columba livia. The sequence goes on along the minus strand of NC_088602.1, from coordinate 154,899,152 downwards.
GCTGTAGCTTCCCACACCATGGTGTCACCCATCCTGTACATTGGCATGGCCAGCAGCAAGACAACACCTTTATGGGCCTGACTGGGAAGGAAAGAAGAATGAGGTTGGTCCTGCCTGCCTATGTCTCACAACCTGCTGGCTGGCCCTGCAACCAATGGGCCAAAAACCTCACCCAGAGAATATATTTTGTAATCATCAGGAAATGTATCAGCCTGAAAACAAAACAAAAACAACAAAACCAACACAAGACCAAAACCAACAAAAAAAACCCAAACAAGAAGCAGCGAATTTCCCTCGGTTCCCTAAAAACCCATGACTGTAAGCAGATGCCTGGTGAAGAATAAGAACAGGGCAAGCATATGTGCTGCTTCTTCTAATAAACTTCCCTTGTTAAATAATTTAGGTCAAGTCAATATAAAGAAGTCACAGCAACTTAATTAAGTGTATGCTGAGAAAGCTGTAGGTTTATTCTATTTTGTTCAGTGTTGCACCTGAATCCCAGGTGAATTTGTCAGGGCAAATGACAGATGATGGTGCTTATCCAGGTGGTGGGCAGCACTGCAGATAAGAAATTGGTGATCACCTGAAGTGGATCTTACTCTAGGGACAGACAAGACCTCCTTGCTGATCTGTTATGTCCTTTAGGTTGCAGAGTGGATTTGGGTGGGTCTGGAAGCTGTGAAAAAGGTGCTATTAGTATGTTTCTCAGCTTGCTGTTCTTGCTCATATGCTGTCCCTTTAGTCTCCTCTAAGACTACTAGCTATGAAAGTACTTCTGGTACATGTGTTTCACTTGCATGTGTGCATCTTTAAAGCAGGTTAGCTCGTGAGTGGATTCCAGACTACCAAGAGCTTCAGGGCTAGTGGATTTGCCTAATAAGATCTCTGTCCCTTTATAAAAGCATGCCAAAGATACACTCAGCATGTTAAGCTAAACACCCTGAATTCTGAAAATACAAGAATTAAAGATCTCCCTCCAAGCTTAATCGTGACCCTTTGTGCCAGTTCATCATGGTGCACTCATTGATTATGTGACCACATGCTATTTTTTGCAGGTGCCGCGGTGCATAGTTTCTCATGACTAAGTTTAGTAACCAAGTTTAGTACCAAGTTCTACAGAGGAAAACACAGATGGGAGAGGTTGATATTCAACTGGTTTTAAGAGGCCAAATTTGAACAGAGGCAACTGGGCACAGCAAATACTGCTGCTTGAACTCCTCTCCTGCAACATTTCCAGTCTGTGACATAGAACACAGAGGTGCAAAAGCTCCTACGAGCCCCATGTAGGCTTTTTAACAATGGAGAAATGTGGGAAATGTAAATAAGAAGGTTGTGGGGAGATGTAGATGAAATGGCTACATGGATGTGGGAAAAGAAAACGGAGTGTTGTGCAGTTGCTATTCTTTCCTGTGACCCAGAGTAGTGTGTTGCATCACGTAGTACTTAAAGAGGAAGAATGAGACTGAATCCTTCCCAGAGCTGTAACACTTTGCATTAGGCTCAAGCTGAAAACCTTGGCTCAAAACAAATCTTAACACAACAGAATTTAACCACTGGAGTAAAACTTTGTGGCTAGCACATAGCTCTTGGGTAAATAATGATGCTAAAACATATTCTTTTCCTTTTAAATAAGGTCCAAAGAATTATGGAGGTCTGTCTTTGAGAAAAATTGACCAAGCTTAGCATATCTTAATTAGCTTCCATCTTCCCAAAGGAAAAAATAACGGAATGAGGTAGTATACTCCTTAATTTGCCTTGCCGGAAAGGACCATCTTCGAATACCCGACCTGTTACAGATGTGTCACTTCTTAACATAACTCAGCTTGGCTTAACACATCTTGACAGGATATAATAACCTGGTGCAGCATATTAAGAAGAAATAGTAATCCTTTTGGACTGGGCTTTAGATCTAATAATATAGATATAGAAAAAATACTAAGAAAAAAAAAGAAAGAAACCCTTACAAGTAGATTGTAGGAGTGAGATGTGTTAGATCAGCTATTTGATAGATGGTGCTACCTGATTGTCCCAATGGTCAATGATGTTGTGTTTTTCAGTAGTGATGAAGCTCCTATCAGTCTTCAGTCATTGCTATTCCTGAAGTGTGAGAGGTTAGCATGCTTGAATAAGTAAACTAGACAAAATATACCAACTTTCAAAACTCCACACAACTTATTCTATGATTTTTGTTTGTGCAGCAGGTATTTTATAGTGATTAAAAAATGAACAGGTTTTTGGATGGCCACAAAGTTGTGAAATTAACAGTCATGCCAAAGGTCTCACCTAGCTTCAGTTATCTAAAGGTTGTCATGTGGTATTTGGTGATTGATGTGAATCAGATTGGCAGTCTCAGTCCAAGCCACAGTGCTGGCCAAGTGCCCACAGCAGAGCAATGAAGGGTTGGAGGAGCACTGAGTTTGGGGTGTCCTGTGTCAAGCTTCTGGCTGCAGATCTTCCTGAGCTGGCAGTGAGCAAGCTTGGAAGTTACCTGTGCTGCTTTCACTTCCTGCAAAGCTCTGCATCACTCCTGCACTTCTCATAGTGGACTGTGACCAAATGGGGATGAAAAGACCCGGTCTCACCACTAGAAACAGCCCCAGGAGCTGCTTGGGAGGCAGGGGCAGGCATGGTTGAAGGGTTCCCTTGGACACTGCTTTCCCTGTCTTTCTTTTTAGGACTCAGCAGAGGAAATGAGTTCTCCAAGTGACATCAACTAGGCACAGTTCTTCAGCCTCAGCTGGGCTGGAAATATTTTTACAATACTTATATTGTACCCTTGAGGAAAACAACCAAATGAGTTCTTTGGCCTTCTACAGCCCAAATCTTAGAGCTACTGGGAGGCCTTCATAACATCACCTTTATCATGATGCTGTGAAACAGGCTATCTCCAGTTTATAACTGGGAGATCTCAGGCAGAAGGCAAGCTAAGTGGCCAAAGGTCTCCAGGAAGCCAGTGGTGGGATTTGGAGGGGAGGAGGCCATCCTCACATCCCACACGATGCAGATTAAGGCCTCTTAGTCATTAACTGGAGCTTATTGTGGCTGATTGCACCGCTCCATCTTCTTCACCAGCAGCCTTCTGCAAAGCCTAGCGGTGCCTTGGAAAGGCTCCTACACACATGGTGGGCTTTTGGCCAGTTCTCTGGGCTCTGCCGCCAAATGTTAGTTTGCAAATGCAGTTTACGATTTCCTCTTTCTTCACTTACCCCCACCAAGGGCTCGGCTGAATACAGCAATAAGGAAGCAAGGAGGGTCAAATTTATAAATGGCTGTGGGAAGTTTGGTTTCCATGGCTGCCAGCAATTACTGTGCAGACTCAGATGAGTGGAGATTACAGCCCAGGGCTGCTATTTTGCGCGCTAGCAAGACACAATAACAAATGACAAACTTAATTCACTGCTGCAGCAGGGAGGAGGCATCTCACTCTGTGAACCTGGGGCTTATCTTACAGGAGAAGCAGCTCTAAGTGGATTTCTCCTTTTTCTGGCTGTGCTGATGGCAGCTAATGCATATTCTTCAGCCACTAGCATCATCTCACCTTGGAGATCTTAAGTCTATTAGTCACCCACCCTTTCTATTTCTGGACCTGGGAAATGTTAAGCAAATAAGAAAATCCACCTCCCGGGGTAGGCTTAGAGGTCAGCCTTATTTTTATTTTTTTGCCCAGGATCTGATGAGCTCTTTGCTAGTTGAAATACAAAATAAATAGTTGCTTGGCTAAGATGTGGGGTGGCAGCTTGCATTCCACAGGGACCGGAAGATCACATCTCTCCAGAACATTCCCACATGCTGTCTACCATCAATGCAGATGCCAGGGACTATATTTATAAGATTACAAGTCCACACTATGGAGCCATCTATTACTATTAGCAATCAATACAGCCATCTGTACTAGCTCAACTTGGCATCATGGCTTAAACCACAGTAAAGGGCATGCACTTAGGCGGTGCATAATGCACGTTAGTATTCCCAGCAGGAAGGTTTTTTGAGAGCACCTTCAGCCCTTTCTGGTGCCTCTGAGGCAAAAGAAGCCAATTGGGACAAAAGGGAAACTTTGCAGTCTGCTCAGTGCTGAGCAGACACAATAGTAAAATGCATAACTATACAGTGAATTGGCACTGAGACAATCTTTCTGACTGTTATCTTAGTTGTTGCTACAATGTCCTGACACAGCGGGCAAGTAAATGTTCTTTCCCAACACACAGGAGATTAAATACTGGGAGCAGAGTTATGCATCGAGGACCAACCTCAGAGGCAGGCATCACTCAGCAAATAGCTACTTCATGGAAATCAATTGTACTTTTGCTGTTGATGCCTTCCTCTCTGTTGGATGCCAAAAAATGGTGGTCAGATCCCTCCTGCAGCCATCACTTTGGTTAAACCGAGCAGTTTGGCTCTTGGAGTTGTGCCTTGACAGACAGGTTTGCAAATCCGTAGTCCTGGATCTTCTCTGGAGCATCTCCAACTCACCAAACTATTTCTTGAGCTGAGCAATCTGGGTTCCTGGTGTGGTTGCAGCAGTTCCAAAGAAAAGGTGAAATTATCTCCTTACTGTCCTCAGAGATAGCCCTTGCTCAGGCATTTTATCAGATGTTTTGGTGATAGTATCACACTGGATATTTGTGCTTGACTAATTGGGGTCTATAACTCATTTTTGGAGATGTTCCTGCCTGTTCCCCATCCTGTAGGTGTCACCTGTGTTTTCTGTCCCTAGATATGTTTATTTCATATGTGACTGAACTGAAACACACATAGTTCTGCCATACTTGTTCCTGCCAAGTTTACCAATAAATTAAAAAGTTGTTTTTATGAGTGACCTCTCCTTACAATTGTCCACCCATCCATTCTTAGTATGATGTATTTTAGTAACATATTTTAATAGAACACAGGTATGAATGCAAAATACCATCATGCCACCCATCTAACCTTGTGGGGCCCAACCCATAAGACAACTGCAGGATGATAGCTTTCAGTGTTCAATCATACTTTCAGAGTCATCTGTCACTTTAATCCATTTACTACGTACTCTGTTGGTTTTGTATTGTTCTAGGATTTAAATCCAGCTGGTGTGGGGCACCAAGATGAATGCTTTGAAAAATCTTAATGTTTTTTTCATCAACACTGTTGACTTCATCAACTAAACTTGTAATCAAGGCAAAGAAAGATATTAAGTTCACTTGACAGGGTCTGTTTTCCATAAACCCCTGCTGATGGGCGTGAATTATATTTCCCGTATTAGCTGCTCCATTATTTTACCTGGGATCGATGTCAGCCTGACAGGCCTATAATTACCTGGGTTGTCTCCTTTAACCTTTTAAAATATTAGCTCAACACAAGTTTTCTGTCAGTCCTGTGGAAATTCCCTGCTGCTCCATGAGTTATGGAAAATTAACCTTCATAGTACAGAGAGCTGTAGCCAAAGCAGCACAGGGCAGGACAAGGCTGTCTTCTCTCGCTCCCTGTCACCTGCCATATTCAGATGTCTCCCAGCCTCCCTGGTGTCATTACACATAGTCAGGAAAGATGGACTTTGGCCACTTGCCCTGTTTCCATGAGCGCAGGTCCCCCTTTCCTCCCAGCACCACTACATGATGCCTTTCTTCTGCTCCATACCATGGTCCTGGCTTCCGGACCATGGGCTTTTGGGATCAGATCTGGGCTCTTTGCTGGAGCCATGACCCCTGGGGAGCACATCCCAGCTGTGGGGGGCAGAAGCTAAGGATGTCCCCATTGTGGTGACTGGGCTGCTGGAGCACTGGGCTGCTGGGACCCAAGAGGTGATGGTGTGTCTGGCAGCTCTGCCTCCTGCCTGGGGAGCAACCCTGAACAGGTGGTTCCCCTTTTGATGCTGAGTCTCCTGGCAGGCAAAATGGGGGAGACTGTTCCTTGGCAGAGAGCTTTGTGGTCTGTACATGAGAGGAGGTAAGTGTTAATATATGCTTTGTCTTCTTTTTTCTTTTTGTTTTCCCTTCTTTTCCTCCACCTTTTCCATAATTTTTTCTTTGCTCGTGCCTCCTTCTTAACCCTTGCCTTTGTCTAGGATTCTGCTGCTGTTATCATACCCAGGCAGAGTCTCACTAAAACAAATGCATCTGCTCCTAGGTACAAGAATCTACAGTGTGTTGGACCACAAGATGAGGGCTGTGGCTTTCCTGCTCTGGAGCTGTTCTTCTATGTGTAGGCTCTGATTTTAACCAATGTCAAGGTCTCCCGAGTGAGACAGAGACATCTTTCAATATATAACTAAAAACTGGCATGAATAGCTAGAACTTCTGTAAGGAGGCAAGCAGACTTATGTACAGGAAAGATTTCATAATCAATAATATTGATAACATCATAGAACAAATACACAAGCTCCTGCTCTGCCCGCTCATGTAAGTGCAAACAAGAGTCAGCACATACACACAGAGGATGAAGGTACTGAAAAGGAGTGCCCCTGTCAAGCCAGGTTAGATGTAACCCATAGTTTAATGGCTGATTCTTTCCTAGGTATGTATTTCAGCATTTTCATTTGATCTATGCCTTTGGGTGGATCGTGCTGTCTCATCCCAAAGCCAAGAAAGTTTTATTGCAAGGTTCTCCATGGACCCCTTATGCTGACCTCCTTCAACTCCTTCTCTGGCCTTCTGAGAAAGAAGAGATCTGGTGTTTGGAGAAAAAAAATATCAAGGGTTACTGATCTTTGCTTCCAAAAGTGGTCTGAGTTGGGCAGGGAGAAAAGGTTAAAAAAAAAAAAAAAGAAAAAAAGAAAAAAATGAAGTTGTAGACCAAGAAATTACGAAGGAAATATGTCAGTGTAGAATTTTTCCTCCTGGGCTATTGACAAGGGATACAGCCAGAGCAGTAGCAGGGAGTGATCATCCTGTCAGGTCAATGGGATGGAAGAGACACAGAGAACTCGCTCGAATTTATGAGGACCCATACAAGATGCCAAGCACGGCTTGCATTTGGATATTAGTTTGCAGGCAAGTGATGTTTCTCTTCCCAACACAGGCCCCATAGAATAGTAATAAGGGAATGTTAAGGAATGGAACCAACTCAGGGTTATTTTATTAGCGTCTGTGGTTATCAGGCAAAGCCTAGCACTGGGGATCCTGTTACACACCACTGCTTCCGAGTCATTACTCCAAGCTTATGAGAGAAGCACATTTCCCTCCTGGGGGACTCCAGATAATTGTTAATTTGGAGAGTGAAGATGAATGGCAATGCTAAACCACACACACACACACACACACACACACACACAGAATGTCAGACTTCACTCCGTGTTTTTTAACATAGATGCTTCAGGAAGAGGCTGAGTCATTGATTTCCCTCTCAGGGATGAACCTAAAGAATAGGTAGGGACTGACACACTATTTGTCTCTCTTTTTTTTTCTGATAGCAAATAAATGAAGTGACACTGAAAGCAGCACTGAAGCCACTCATCGACCATAAAGCACCCACCCTAGCATACAACACAGAGCTTGGGGATAATGACGAACCTCCCCCCCAGGGAAGGTGGTATTGTAGCATTAACTCTTGCTTGCCTGCAGGAAAACAAGCTGAAACTGCAGTCACTTAGTTACTGAACTCCCAGCCTGAGCTGAGGGCGCTGGTGTTTACTGGGGACACTGGAAGGCAGCAAAGTCTTAAGACCCGACACACCCATAATTACTAGCGTTGCTTAGAGAGGAAGGAGCCACAATTAAAACTCAACCAGAAACTTGTCAAGTTCATTTATAGCTCTCAGTGTAGAGCAGACTCCAGGAAAAGTTTTCTTAGATGCAGAGCTGAAATCTTTAATCCTTGCAGACTCCAGGGGCACGGGCAAGCAAGTTCATGTAGCTCAGTGGCTTTATGGAGGTCACCTGAAACAAGAAGTTTTATTTCCCTTTTGGACTGAGCCAGGAACACCTGATCTCACTTGGTTATGGCAGTTTGGCCAATGAGTGGTAGTTCAATTTTTGGTGGCCACTCTGCTACAGTCGTATTGCAGATATTCTGCTGCTCATTCCAGCACTGCTTTAAAGGAGAGGGAATCAGGATGTGAAGAAAGAAGAAGGGAAGAAGTGTTTGTTGGTGCCCACAGTCCCTGCAGGTGGTGGGGTGCTGGCTCATTGGTGCTTTTTCACTGGGAGAGGGAGGAACTTCTTCCTTCTCAGACTAGATGAGTACTGCTCAATCTGAAGAAAATTATCTGATTTTATGAAATTTGGAAAAATAAGGGTGACCCCTCTGGGGTACAAATGTCTCTTGCTCTCTGTGCTATTTGTCTGGGGGCTGGAAGGGATGCCAGTAAGTCACCAGGAAATACCGTGTTCTCACAGACCCAGAGATTCCTTAATTTCCATAATAATATTGTTTTATTCTCATAATTATTGATAGTCTTCCTAGATGAATATAGTCTTTAAAAATGTATTAAGCAGAGCTGTTCTACTCTGAAAGAAAGAATAATAGTAAAGCTTTGTCTTGTGACTGCCTGGAGGCTTTATCCCACAGCAAGATATTTGAAGGAGAAAGAATAACTTAACAAAGTATCAGATAGAGACTTTGAGAACCTCACTTCTCTTCTTGACTGTGCTATGGGTGTCCACTGTCACCTCTATGCCCTCACTGCCTCACTGTGATGCAGAACAAGACATATTTCCCTGGCATGTGTTTTCTTTTGAGCCTTTAGTTTGCTTGCTTCTCAGTCTGCAGAGGAGACGGTGGTCTGGGGGAATAGTGTCACATGGGGGAATTTAACTGCTGTTGAAACACATATAGTAATGTAGGGAGCATTGACGCTGATTAGGAGAGGGTCTGGGAAACAGATGTAGCTGCACTGTGAGGGTTTTCTGGCCATCTTTCAGGTGATACTGGCTGTCACCAGTGTTTAAGGCAATGTCCCAATACTCTCATAAAAATAAACCCTTAGCTCTAAAGGTAAAAAAATCAATGTCTGTTATCTGTGATCTCAGACCTGTTCAGGTATGCCCTGAGAAAGAGAGAGTACCTGATGACAGCTTTCTCCCTCACTATCCTCTGTAAGTCCTGCAATGACAAGATCCAGATGAGGCATCAGAAAACAAGTACGAAGATTATCTGTAAGGGAATTATGAGCTGGTATGAATAATGATCCAAACCAGTAACACGGTAGCTAGCTGACAGACTACCCCCAGAATATTATCCGCATGGGTTGGGTAAGGAAAGCAAGGTAAAGAGCTTAAGCAATTTATCCCAGAAAGCACACAGGTCAGGAGCAGAGTGGGAGCTTAGATGGACCCATGTTCTTGCACTCTTCTGCGCCGGCTGTTTGCAGTTTGTGCCCTGAAGGAGAGCAGAATCCCCTGCTAGGATTGTTTAAACTTCGTTTGAAAAACTCATCTATTCCAAATGACTACCCAAAGTAATCATTTACGTGCAACTGAGTATTGTCTCAGAAGTAATTTACTACTGATTACTTTTATAATGTGCATGCTAGTTGTATGCAGCTGCACAGCATTACCTGATAATCAACCCTGCACTTTGGAGGGCAACACTAGCTGGCCAAATACAATATAGACCCCCTCACCAGTGAGAAATAAACTGATTGTTCCATAAAATAATCATTCTTCCTCTGCAGAAATTTCTTATCCCCTGTTACACCCAGGGACATCTATCATCACAGGATGCGTAGAGCAGGCCACTAGGTGGAAGTGTTGGCTGAGCAAGCTCAGGAGATGACAAGCTAAGTGAGAGAGGAGAAAGTCCAGGGTTCCTGCCTTGTTTTCCCTTTAGGAACACCTCTGCTGGTAGCCTGGACTCAGGCTCAGCCTGAGTGGAAGGCACCACTGGAGAAAACACTCTGTCGTTTTGCTGGTGCATTGTTTTACAACTTGCTGTTGATTAAAATAAACAGAAATTACAACTTAAGTTGAGGTGAGTAAACAACTCTTTGAGGCAGCCTCATAATAAGGAAGCTGATTCCAAGAAATGCTGGCAAATGCAGAGTTCCTGCTGAGTTCAGCAGTTCTGAAAAATACGTCTGTTCATTCAAGTGCCTTAAAAAAATACCCCCCTTGGCTTTAGAGATCAGCCTGTGACAATCCTGGCCTGCCATGTTTTCCTGGTACCTCCTTATGACCTATTTTGCTGCAAGTCAAAAATTCTGGGGAAAATGAGTTTTTGCCTGATGATCAGATAGATGGTTTTGGCTGGAGAAGAGTTGCTGCAGCCACAGGGAGAGCTGCAGAGGTGGGGTGCCTCCCTGAGCCCCCAGCCTTGTTGAGATGAAGGGGGTGACGCAGGGGTACACACTGCCTTCAGTGTCATGAGGAAGATTGATCACGAAAGGGAGGCTGAGCACCGCGACCACAGGCTGCCCGTCTGCTCTGAGTGATGGGGGCTTGTTGCACACAGAGACAAGACTCATAGCCCATGGGGCAGCTTGGCTGGTCCCCTCCATGAACACTGGAGGGTCCCTTTAAACCTCTGTGGCATAAAGATTTCTTCCTCCAGGGTGACTATGAGGAAGATATAGCCTTCTTGCTTCTCTTAAAGCATGAAGGAGGGGGGCAGTGAGAGTTTCTTTGCAGCCAGAGAGGGCAGGTTTACCAGTGGAGGGAGGTGTTCCTGCATGGGAAGCAGCTGCTTTACTTCGGTATTTACTTTCCCAACAGTTCCCACTTAATTAAAGTGCTCCAGCAATAAATACGTTGGAGCGCAGCCTTGCTGGTTAGCTGCCTCACACAGCAGGGTTCCCAGGGCTGCTGCATTTCTGTGCTCTGCGGTGGCTGCGTGGAACTTGCCAAACCCACTGCTTCTCTTTTCTGTCTTTTTGGTCTGTCTGACCATGAGGAGCTTGGGCCTAAAAGGGGCATAAGTCAATCTGGGGATGGGGGATTAATTTGGAGAATGTGGCACAATCTCAGCGTACACAGGTATGGAAATTGCAGTTTGATAGGTCTGTAAACCTCTCTGTGCAAGCTAAGGTAGAGGACTGGACTCTGAGAGTTAAATACCAGCTTTCTGGCAAGACCACCTCATTGCATGCTTGGGGGAAGATAGGGATGATGAAAATAAGTGAATGTCTTTTAATACCACTCTTCTTGGAGCTGTAAGGAAAAACTGTGAGTTAAGGGAACAAACTATACAGACTCGATCATAGAAAACTTAGGAGGAATCATGCAAGTAGGAACTTAATCAGGTTCCCCTGCAGCAGCAACCCCTCTGTGTTTATTGCCTCAAGGGTTGTTGTCTGTTGGGTAGTTCTCTCAAGAGACCCTTTCAGGGAACTGTCTGTCCCTCTCACTGTGATGTCCCAGCCTCCCAGGCACTGAAGCTAAGCCAAAAGGTTTTAGGAGGTTGCCACCTCCAGGCTGTTTCTCAGACCAGATTAACTGTGCTATTTCACACAACAGAAAGGTGACGGGTTGGGATGCAGCTAGCCAGCTAACTGTGACACAGGCATCCAGCATTTTGGATTAGTTGTTTTTTTTTTTTTGTATATGCTCCTTTTTTGTATATGCTCCTGTAACTAAAAGCTGTGCAACCTTAGTTAGTCTCTTCAGTGTACGCATTAGGAGACACACATTATTACATATGAATATACTCTTTCCCAAAAATTTATTTTTCTTTCGCCCTTTACATTTTCATAGAATGGTCCTTGGTGGATATTATAACACATTGATTACTTCTTGGAGGCCACACATAGCAGCCAAAGGGAAATTGCTGGAAGGAACTCTAAAGGAATGCCTGTCTCTGTAGACCGTCTGTAGAAGAAAAAGAGTCAGGTGCCAGACCTACTGCTTTCCTTGCATGCTGCAAGACATTTCTCCTGGGGCCGTGATGGTCTGGTTCATGATGGCAGAGCAAAGTACCTCTTGTTCTTCCCCCTCTGTATGTCTCAGAGTGCCTAGAAGGAAGGCTGCTGCTGCTCCAGAATCAGCAGCCTGCAATACATCCCTAGTTTTGGTTTTATTTTGCATGGTGCTGTTGTCACTGAGAAAGTGATAGCTGCTACCAGCAGAGAAGTGACTGCCATAAGTGGAGAACAACTTCAGAGCACAACAAAAGATCATAACTTTCAGACCTCCTGTCTTTCCTTTGCTCTGTGGAGAAGTGCCCTGTCTTGATAAATGTACCTCTGTATGAGCAAAGGTAGTGAAAATTTTTAAAAGCTGAGAGTTTGTATCCATGAGCCTGGCCACCCAAACTAGGTTTGTGATGCCCCAGCCTTTAAAGAGAAAAAGAAAGCCCAGCTGGTGCAAGCATTGGGTTAGGGCTGAGACCATATAGTCATGCGGTATCTTTGGAGCTGTGAAAATCCTGGAATGTGGAAGGTACAGAGGTTAAGGTGTCTCAACACTAGACATACTAAATAATACAACAGGCTATTATGGTAGGAAAAATCTCCTGCCCCTGTGGCGGCTTCATCAGAGCCTCATCACTGAGGGCCTTGTGGGTATAACTATAGTCCAAAAGGAGGAAATGGCTTCTACCAAAGGTGCAAAGGTGGCCCAGCCAAAGAGCTAACACTGATTTATTCCAGCTGAAGATCCACCACAAATGCATGTGTTTAGTGTGCTTTTTCTGCTCCCCCAAAGTGAATTGTTTTCTGAAACAGCAAGATTAGTACTTAGCACTTGCTAACCACTTTACATGTTCAATGTGCTATACAAATATTAACTAATGAATCTCATCATGACATAATTAAATCTTATTTTACAGTGATTGAATGTTATCTTACACTTTGTACAATTTTGTAATTACAAAGATAGGAAAAAAAAATCAAATAAATTGAGAGATCTAAGAATGAGAAGGATTGACAGTTTTGTGTTTTCTTTTTTTCTCCTCCCTTATATCCAAGATGACTGGAGAATCCAATGCAGTTTTCTGAAGGCTAGGACTTGTGAGTTCAGAAGATAAGCAGAACCCACACCATGCAATGATTGTTTTTTTAAGATGGTCTTTTCAATGCTGGCCGTTTTCCATGTGCCTGAGATACAAACACCAGTCTGAGCCCAGTCCAGCCTGTCTCTCCCATCACTGTCTGAAGGAGCTAAAACTAAATGCATACAGCAAAGGGTACTCCTTCCCCTGACAATATCCCCTGAGGATAAGGGTTTGCTGGGTGATACCAAGGAGAGCACAAATTCATCCTGGCATACAGCCTCCTTGGCTCCCTGTTCACATTTCTATGTGTCGGACTGCCTACCACCTTCCCTCCAGGACCACCCTCATGGGGTATGTGCCCCTGCAGGACCTGGTCCTGCAGCTCCCGTGGGTTCCTAGGCCTGGCAGCAGCCCTGGAAAGCTGAAGGCCAGGGGAGGAGCAGGGCACCTAGTCACCCAAGGCACCGTGTGTGGGGAGGCCTGGTGGCAAGCCCCTGCAGTGGCCACTCATGCCAGGTGGCCAGAGCAGCACCTGTGCTTGCAGACAACCTCCTGCTTGCTGATCCCCAGGCTGGGGAGACCAGCAAGTGGTGAGAGAGGAAGCAAAGATGGTGCATGAGAGGAAAGGAAGGACTGTTGTTGTAACACAGGATCACGCTCTCACAACCTCCTTTGTTTTATGTGCTGTCATAAAGAGAGCAACATTTGACTACAAACAGTTATTTATATGAAACTGCTTTCCAAAGGGAATGTTTCCCTCCCTTATCTCTCTTGCCTTGTTTGCCAGGGATAAAGCTCTTCTGAAGCTCCTCTTAGGACACAAGGATTACTCTATTGGCATAGAGCAGGTGGGGCCAAATTGCTGTTGCTGGGGCAGGATATTTGCTCTGAGGTGACCTGTGTTTGAAGTATGGGGACAGGCTGAAAGCTCATTTCACTGGGGCAGCAAATATATGGGCTCCCTGCAAAAAAAGGAGTCCCACGAGGCTAGTGTGGCTGGTCTCTGCTCAGCACAAGACACAAGGACGGGAGTATCTGGCTCCAGACCACCACCTGGATAAGCCAGAACGCTGCTCTGCCTTACATCAAATATCCAGCGCTCCCAGGAGAGCCAGAAGTTTCTGACATACTGAGGGGTGGTGTGACTTCACTTGGCAGAGCTTTTAGTGGTCTGTGACTCTGTGTTGGCAGCTGTTTTGTGGTGGGCAAAAGGTACAGCAGCAAATCATATGGTAGGCAATGTTAGCCACAAAGGTGAAAGAAGGACACAGCTGCTTGTAGAAGTGCAACAAGACTAATTCGGTCTATGACAGGAATGTTGTTAGAGGAAAAGCTCCAGAACAGAAAATAAAGGAGATGCTGAGATGTACAAGCAACAAAGTGATGAGAAACTGACCAAAAAATTTGCTTATGCAGAACCCAGTCTAAGGTTTCAGAGAGAGAGGTGACAGGTAGCAAGCAGGGGAAGCAAACAGACAAGTCATGGGTGGATTTCTGCTGTGTGGGGGCCCAGCCCTTCTCTGTGAGATGTGCAGACAGCTGTGGTGAGCATGGTCAGCCCTGGTCCCTGGGCACTCCAGGCATGGCCGGTACAGGCAGCAGGAGACAGTATTCAGTGGATCTGCTCTCAAACCATAAGAGGTTCAGCTCAATGCCAGCATTGCCTCTGCAGAAACAGAGTGAGAGCAGCTCAAAAAAAGCTCAAAAGAGAGCAGCTAGGAGCAGACCAAGCCTCATTCAGGGTCTGGGTATCCCTGTGTGCCTTAGGTTTGGTTAGGTTTCCTGCTGTGCTAATGAAGACACAGTGGCAACGCTTCTGGGAAGTATAGAAAGGGCTGAAGGTGCTTGTGGTGCTATCCAAGATGCCAAATCCAAATATCTCCCCCTCTATCAAGAAATGAAGTCCATAGAATACATAGCATTTTAACATGCCTATTACAGAATCACAGAATGGTTGAGGTTGGAAGTGACCTCTGGAGATCATCTAGTCCAACCCACCTGCTAAAGCAGGTTCACCTAGAGAAAGCAGGTTCTCCAGAGAAGGAGACTCCACAACCTCCCTGAGCAGCCTTTTCCAGTGCTCTGACACTCTCAAAGTAGTTTCTCCTCGTATTGAGATGGAACCTCCTATGTTTCAGTCAGTGTCCATTGCCCCTCATCCTATCGTTGGGCATAGTGGATTCTGCAGTGTATTAGTGCTGGCAAAGCTTTTGTTAACCCTGGCAGGATTTTTTTTTTTTAAATTTTAATTTTCAATTGACCATTAGTATCTGAGCTATATCCATTAACATCTGAGTTGTTTTTTGTGTGACCTGCTAGACAAATGTAAGCCTCTCATATCTCTTGGAGCACTGGACTTGCTTTGGTTGCTTTATAGAAAGCAGTGTGGTTGGTTACCAGGGACAGTGGGTGCCCCTCACCAGGTGACAGCTGTCCAGTGAAGGTGACAGCAGAGAAGAGATCAGCTGAGGCTGCCAGAGAGAGCAGCTGCAGTCTGTGCCCTGTGAGTTCAGGTGGATTCTTACCCTGGCTTTTTGAAACAGATTATCTGCATAAATAATGAAATATCTTGCTCTGGGCAAGGGACTGCTGAGCAGCTCCATAAGGTAAAGTGTGGGCAATCCTGAACAAATCTGGCTGGTTACAGGGGAGACGTTAAAAGGCTGTATCATATTCAGGTTCACCCAGACCTCTCCTGAAAGGATGATGGTGGGAGAAGAGGATGAAAAGCAAAGTTCTGCTCTTCCCTGGAGGGCTAGTGCTGGATAGTAATCTGCTAGATCAGTTTCTCTGGGCCCCTTCTCTCCCCCAATTTCTCATGCTTTGGTTTCTAAAGGACTGCCTTCCAGTTGGCAACCTTGGTTTTACCCATGGTCTCCTAGAAATGCTACATGGGTGGTGTGATGTCACCACAGCCACCAACTGCGTGGTTGACCTCTCCCCTTTGCACAGGGGCTGCCTCTGCCCCTTGCTTTGCTTCTTTTAGACTAGGTCCATGTGGAGGTCCTGCCACTTGTGTAAGAGGACTGCCCAGCAGGGACTCTCACCAAGACCCATGGTGGCCTTGTGCTGTATGTTTGTCTTAGGTGGAGGCCAGCAGACAGCCTTTAGGCAAAGTCCAGCTGGCCAGGAGGCAACTGACACTGTGAGGTCTCTTTCTGCCAGTTTTCAAGCCCCACTGGGCCACAGAGCTGTAATTGAGAAAGCATCCCTGTCTTCTGGACCAGGTTGCCAGCACTGCTCCGATGGTTGTTCCTGCAGCTTGCAGGGCTGGCCAGGAGAGACACAGTACTGCTGGGCTGTGCTTCTGCCCCTGCCCATGCTCTGTCAGACACATCAGACATTGTCCCTGTGGGCTGAGGAGATGCCACCAGGGCATTTCTGCCTCTGCTTCCCATGGACTGACTGGCAGACAGCCCAGGCACTGGTGCAAACTGTATGTCAGGATATTTTCTGCAGGAGTGGTGCACGGGGCGTGTTTACTGCTGCTTTGAGCACCTTTTTCATAGACTGTAAGCCAGGCTATGAAAGCTACTGGCCACATTGTTCACTTAAACTGTTCACCTGCAGCCCAGCAGGGATCCACTGAGAGGAGAGCTGAGGGCACTCGGCCCTGTAGCAAAGCCTGAATTTGCACCGATATCTCAACAGGCCACCCGCACAGCTCTGTGCTTGGCCCTTCCCAAGCACAGCCTGGGTGCTACATGGCTCTTCTGGCTGGCTCTGGTCCTCTGCCAGCCCAGCTGCCTCACATGTGCCTCCAGGCGCTCTGCTAACATGTTTCTGGTGGCTTCCTAATAACCCACACAGTTCCATGGTATGGCAGGGAGTGTGTCTGAGCTCAGGCACCCTCCAGCTATGTGTGAGGCTGTGCTTGCAGGCTGTGTGTGAGCAGTCAATCTGCATGCAACGGTGACCTGGAGGTGGTCCTCCAGGTGCACTGTAGACACAGCTGGAGCACCAGATGGATGAGTAGTTGTGGTGCAATCAGAAAACATGCAAGTCATGAACTTGCAGCATTCAAGATTACTTTAGTCCATCTCTTATGCTGCAGCAGAAGCACAACTCTTCATGCTAGCCTCTTGTCAGGAGGTGAGTTTCTGTAGTTGCCCTGAGATAATGGGGGAATAATGCTTGTATGGGGAAGAGATACCACTCAAGTCTGCAGGCACAGGGACATGAAGAGGAGGGCTGGCCTCTCTCTCACGCGTGCTGTGGGCTTTCTCCCTGGGTCCCCCTTCCCTGCCCAGAAAAAGCCCTGCATGATTATGAAACTGTGACAGCAGACAAAAAACCTGAACTGAGGGAGAGAAACGTAGTGGGCAGCCACGTATTATCACAGTTAAGCCCTGGTAGTTTTTCTCTGGTGAGAATTCGTGACTATCAAATAAGGTTAAAAATTGCCACAGGCTGTTTGTGGGGTGCAGAGGGGTGATCGGATTGCTTTGTTTCCCTACTCAGGATCATGCTGTAATGCCTAATGAGGGGCACAATAGCAGCTCTGGCGTAGATTAGCTGCAACCCCTCTGTTAACCTGTGCTGTCCCACCGAGATGATACTGCAATAAATAATCAAGCACATCAGTGCATAAACATGCTGCCTGCACTCTCCTTGGGTCTTATTCCGGCAGAGTGAGCATTGTGTATTCCACACCAGGCTAATCACGGGGAGGAAATTTGCTGTGGACTGGAATCTCATCAAAGCAAACAACAGCAATCTCAATGAATTGCACCGACCCAAGTGTCTGCTTTAATCACTCACTCATGTGTTTCCTCTAGTAAAATAAAAGAAAACACAACACATGTAAACTTGATCGCTCTTAAATGAGCAGTTTAATCCTGGCACGGCTGTTGCTTGTCTACGGAAGGAAGCGGATTGTCTTTACAGACAGCCTTCCAGATGCTGCGGCTCTGAAGCGCATGTTGCGTGGTGGAAAGTACAAAGATAATAAGCAAGGGAGGGCAGTGGTGCTAGGTACAAATCTATTGCTGGTGAGCTAAAAAAAAGCGGGATGGACTGGACGAGTGCTTTGGAAATCAGGGAACGTGTTACTGCTGCCACAGTGGGCAAGCTCAATGGCTGATAGCAATTGCAGGCTTGGGTAATGCTGGGGGGTCACCAACCTTTTCCTTCTGGAAGGAACAATTAAGGCTGTTATGGACAGAGATATTTAGAGACAAGAAAAACTGGTGCCCAAGGCAATCTGCCAGATATGAGTTAGTTCCCCAGGTGAAAGACAGACTGCATCAAAAGTACTTCTCTAGGCTAGCTAGACTTTGAAACCTGCTCCGTCGACCACAGAAGTGAACTGGAGGATTTCTACTGAAACAGAACTTTTTGCCCCATGGAGCTTTGGTTGTATTACATACACTTATGGTGGTGTTGCACTTCAGCCAATTTCAGGAATAAATGCACAAATGCGTTTCATTGCCCTCTCTGCTCCCTCCAGCAGAAATCCAGAGCATCTCCATTTTAAGCAAGTGGAAGCTGGACTTTTTCTTTCAGCAGTCCATAATTGCTCCATACATTATTTCATTTGCTGTTTTGTCCCACTTAACTGTCCTTCCTCACTTTCCACAACCCTGAAAATTATTTGGTTTGATTCAGGATTGTGTTAATAGATTTACCCCAGGGCACTGGCATTGACTCCAGTGGTATAATACCTGATTTATGTCCTGTGTGAGATCAGAATCAAGCATGCCACCTCTAACCCTAAATCATTTTCTCACTTTCATATTGTAATATTGATCTGTCCATTTCAAAGCAGTCCAGGCATTCATCTTGTTATCAGATTCTCACAGGGAGCACAAGGCTATGTTCAGTCAATGATTTCTCAATAAAGGCTCTATTTTTAAACAACAAAAAAAATAACCCAAAGCAGACAAACAAAAAGAGTGAATCCTTAAATTTGACTACAAAACAGATCTAAGTTAATAAACTGTAAAATCGAGTGGAGTAATGGGGCTAGATTTCCCTATATTAATGTTGTGTTTAATTAGTGTTTTACCCTGGGATAAAGCCCCTGACCTCAGCAGAGCTTGCTGCTAAATAAAATACTAGTGAGCAATAAAGAGGCCTGACTTCCCACCGTGAAGCTCTCAGTGCAGATGAGTGTATGTGCCCCTTGGCTGCTCGTATAAGGAATGAGGAATGTGGATGTGGGGAGAGGGAGTGGTATGTTGATCCATCCAAAGGAATACTTCCTCCCGAAAGCCCAGAGCCCTCAGGTTCCCACTGCCTTCAAAGATCATTAGTCCAGAGCTAAGAAATTCAAGCATCCTAGAAACTCACTCCAAGCAGCTGAAGCAGCCTGGTGCAGGTGCTGAGCTGTGTTGTAGGCAACTGGCTGGGAGGAAGGAGCCAAACGGGGAACGCAGAGACACCTGACACGATACACACGGAGAGGTTTGCCACTGATGTCAAGGGGATTGAGATTTTCTCCCCTGCTAGTCAGCATCACTTGTGGTATTGGGCAATTTTCACTGAAACCTAGGAATGCAGCACCCCCATCCCACTATATCATGACTGATGCAGCACTGCCTGGTACACAGTGGGCTTAAAGTGCTGGTAGGTTCTCTTTTCTCCTCACTTCTGGCTTGTGTGTTTGATCATGTGTTATTTCATCTCAGCCACACACCATTAATTTTTTAAAATGTTAACCCCTGCTGGTCTAGCAGTCCTTGTAGCAGGTGGTGAATCGGCTTGTTTATTGCCAAAGCTTTGGGAGAAGGTGGAAGTATTGGTAAGGGTATTTGTGAGGAGCTATGGTTTTAGCAGGATGGGACAGAGTGGCTACATTTACAGCAGTAAACCAAACAGTGCCCAGGAACACTCTTGTATATGAAAATATTATTTGCTATACTGTTAGAGACTTCTCAGGCACACTGCTGGCCTGTGCCAGCTCATGTTTGCCCGTAGGACTGCTGAACATGATTTGGGCACTGGATTGTTTCACAGATTGTTTTCCAGAGGCGGTTTGCGTATGGCTGTCCTGCTCTGGATGCGGCAGAGCATTAGGCAGCTGCAGGCTGCTCTGTGGCGTTTGGCATAGGGATATTCCCAAACCCCGATTTGTTAGTACAGCCGTGACTCCTTCACCCTCCTGCTCACTCTGTCTCCCTTCTGTTTGGGCCATTGTAGGAAAGCACCACATTTGTGGAAAGTCTCTTTTCAGCCCTGAGAAAAGAGCGGCTCATGTTTCTGACACTGTACTTGCCCCTGAGTGCATGGCTTGCTGTAGTCAGGTCATGCACTGACACCAGGCTTGCCTGGGCTCAAATGCCATGAGGGTTGACCTGAACACCAGCATCAGAGAAGAGTTAATACCAGGTTCAACAGAAACAGCCAGAAGAACGCAGGCAGCTGGCGCATTGTCATTATGCTGAGGATGAGGTGTTGATAATAGCAGGAGGTACTGCAGGATCTTCATTAAAATCCTGACCTCACAGACGCTAAACTCTCTCCAAAAGGCAGCACCTTCCATTATGTAGTCCTGTTTATGAGATCAGGCAACACTGTAGTGTCTCCAGGGGAGGGATGCATCAGACAGTATGGACTGTGTGATCCATCAGCCGTAAGTGATGTGACAGGCTGGGGAGAGTGTTTAGAAACAAATCTTAACTACACCAAGAAGTTGTTATGATACACCAAGGCTCTGCTGCTTACTTCTTCTTGGCCACCCCATGCTTGTCCCTTCTGAACTGCCAGCCCTGCTCCACCCATGTCACTATTGAGATGTGCAGCCTCATGACACCATGCTTATAGCACTTGCACAGCTGACAGAAGTATAAACCTAACTCTGGCCTCCTGTCCCCATGCAGAGCTCCCAGCATAAAGAAACACAGCTGTTCACAGATATTAATCATATATTTTTTCTCAAGAGCACAAGTAGTCCACTAGAGCAGACAGAGATGTGGAGGAAGAAAAGCAGTTTTTATAAATAACTTAAGAAAATTAATTACGTTTAGGTGATCTGAATTCCATCAAAGTTTCTGTGCTGTGCAGGGGAGAGTTAGGTGCCTCTGAAGACCTCTAATAAATTATTCTATGGGCTTAAATAAGATGTGGAGTGAGACTATAGTCAGACACAGCCAACATGAAGCATTAACTGCAGGGAAGTATGTACCATTTAAGGCATCTGCCTAAGGCCAAGTGTTACCATAAAGTACCTCCTAGCCATCAGTTCACATCTTGTCCCAGAGCTCCGAGCTCCACTGCAGGCTCTGTGAGATGGCCTCTGAGGTGGCCAAAGCATTCACAGCAAGACATTTAGCAAGGGATGCAAAACATCCCCTTCTCCAGCGAAAAGGCTGAACAAACAGAGCAACCTTCTTTGCAACTGGCCTCTCTGTATCAACATGCATGGGTCGTCAAGGCATTATGCAAATCTCAGAGCCAAAGCCTGCCCAGAAGTGCAGGGACTGTCATTCCCATTGCTTCAGCCTGAACGAGACTGATTTTATGCCACATTACCTTTTTACATGCTGCAGATGTAATTTTAAGTACCCGTGCCATTCACTTTGCGCTACATGCTACACATGTGTTGGGAAGTAGGTTATTTTGCTGGCAGTGTTGAGAATGCTCTGCTTACAACAATGCTCCCGTTTGAGTAGCACCTAGTGAATAGGGTACAATATATGATCACACAGCCTTAGCAATCCCTTTTCATTAGTGGGAGTAAACACTTGGCACTGCATCAATCTTCTTCTCCCTCTCCTCTTTCTCTAAGAGTGCCAAGTCATTTTAAAGACACATTAAATTGCCAGAAGACTCCCAAACAAAGCCAGTCAGCCTGCTGCTCGTTTGGATAAAGTTAATTACAGCGAAGATTAAAATCTGTGGTGCTTGATTGGTGTTGTTGAGACTTACAGAATCACATTGTCCTCGGGGAGCTGTTTGCCAGCTCTTCCCCTCTCCCTCATTCTGTGCGTGTGCCTTTTCTTCGTTGTTCTTCATAACTGTTGTGTCCCCTTCTCTGTGGTGTGTCTGTCAAGGCTTCATGAACCCAGGGCTGAACTGTCAGAGATCATAGAATCATAAATAGTTTGGGCTAAAAGGGACCTTCAAAGGTCACCTAGTCCAACCCCCTGCAATAAGCAGGGACATCTTCAATCAGATCAAGTTGCTCAGAAACCCGTCCAGCCTGGCCTTGAATGTCTCCAGGGATGGGGCATCTACCACCTCTCTGGGCAACCTGGGCCAGTGTTTCACTACCCTCATTGTAAAAAATTTCTTCCTCACATGTAGCCTGAATCTCCCCTCTTTTAGTTTAAAACTGTTACCCCTTGTCCTATCGCAACAAGCCCTTCTAAAAAGTCTGTCCCCATCTTTCTTATAGTCCCTTTTTAAGCACTGAAATTCTACAATGAGGTCTCCCCAGAGCCTTCTCGAGGCTGAAAATCCTCAAATTTCTCAACCTGTCCTCACAGGAGAGGAGTTCCATTCATTTGATCATTTTTTGTGGCCTCCTCATGCTGCTACCTTGTGCCACTGACAAAGGTCCACATGGCTGAGAGGTGGAGGTGGCCAGCCTTGTCTGCATTGGCTTTGCATCTTGTCCCATCTGCTGCCTCAGACTAGGACATGGGGATTTTCCAAGAAAAGAAAGTATGTCCTGCGACGGATGGTGGTGTGTGGAAGGGAAAGGAAAGTTAACCTCTGTAGTCATCTAGTGCTGCTTATGGGGTTCCCCTGAGTGGGTGGCTTCTGGCAGTCCCACGACAGCTCCTGAAGAGTAGTGAAGCTACAGCCTTTAGGGTACTTCTGTCTTTTTTTGTTTATTACACTACCTAACAGACACTTGCATTTCCACAGCCAAGGTTTCAGTTTCCAAGAACAAAATCAATAATAAAAGTAATGGGCAATAAGAAGGATTCATGATGGCAAGGAATGCTAGGGTCTATCACACGGGCTAGCAGTGTTTGCTCTCTCACTGGGTTTTTGGGATCCACCTTGCAGGTGGAATTGAAGCACTTCAGGGAAATGCTCGAAGAAGAGGGGACGCCTGTGCTGGCGCGTTGTCCCTTTCATGCTGAGGAAGATGTGCTCAGCATCAGGGTGCTTTTGGAGATGGCTGGTCTGTGGGGTGTCAGAATGGTGAAAGCCATACGGCACTGTGGAGAGAGATGAAGAGCACTACGTTTGTGTCTGATGCCACAGAAAGTAAATTTCCTCTGTTTTAAAACAATAATAACTCAATACCTCCATAAAAGATCACAAAAAGATGGGTGCTTATCAAACGGAGAATACTAGAACACAGTCACAAATGTGTTTTGGTTTAGTTGGGTAAAAGAGGATTAATGACTAGTTTTGACTGAACAGCAAGAATTTTTTATTTAAAAAAAAAATTAAAAACATCGGGACCAAGATTTTCTGGAAAATGAATAACTGAGCATGTCCCTTGAAACCTCTGGCCAGGGCTGGCTGGCTTAGGAGCGTATGGGATTTGGCATCCCACCTATGGAGTGTAGGATACTGGGTCATTTGGACAAAATGTGGATTGGTATTCTGGCACTTATGTAACATACTTGGTGGTTTTACATATTCTGGAGAAGTTAATGTAAGTATATTCTTGACTTAATACAGCCATTGCCTGAAAGTGCTCTTTTCCTCATTTAAGGATATTGCATTGAGCTTCCATGCACCAATTAGCTGCCTGCAAGCTCTTTATCTCTGCATTTCCCTTGGCCGTATTTAAACTCTGACTCTTATGAGCTGACACAGTTCCACAAAGACAAATTTGTGCCTCGATGTGTGTGCGTGTCAGAGTGGGGCTGCTCAGGGGCCAAGCATTAGGAAGAGGAGAAGGAGGAAACAACACAAAATGCAGAATCAGTGTCATGCTGCCTAAAGCCATGCTTGTTCTTTGATGGATAAGAACACATAAGGGGATACAGAGTATTTATTTGACATGCATCTCCAGCCAGTAGATAAAGGAAGAGCTGCTCAGAACCATTGTGTTGCAGGTTTTCAAAGGAAAAGCAATGTCTCAAAGTGCAGGGAGAGCAATGCAAGATTTCTTTAAAGGGGACTTAAAGAAACCAGCATGAAAGCAAGTACTTAGACTAAAAGCAGTTTCCTCTGCCAACTAGTTTGCTCTTTTATCCTTGAAATTCCATTCAGAGACTGAAAAGTTGCTGCTGATATTTCACAGGGCATCTCCACTCCCCTTTTCCCCAGCCCTGGCCCTCCATTGTGCATTATAACATGTAAGCATTAAACTGTCACCAAAAAAATTATAGCACCTTGAACAGTTTCCAGGCACTTGAGGTTCTGTATCCTGACACAGGGACTTTAAGCTGTGCGTATTGGAGAGAGGAAACAACCAGGCAGTGATGAAAAGCGATGGAACAGGGCGTGTTTGCTGACTCAGAAATGATTTTGTGTGTGCACAGAGCTGACAGCCGGAAATGCTGTTAACACATGGACTTGGCTGAGTGGTCACTCCAGGCCTGCTGTTGAGGAGGGTGTTTTTATTATGTCTGTCTGTCTGTCCTTATTCTTGGTATTTGGCTTCAGGCACCTAATTCTAGAGAGCCTCCTAAGTTGTTTACTGTAATTGAAAGTCTTCCTGAAGTAAAGCTATTTAACAAGCCTCTGCCATGGATGTTTTGCTTCTTTCTCTCAGGAAGAGTCTCACTGGGTTCACACTCTGAGTGAACAAAAATTGAGCAGTTATCCACTTCACCAAGCCCCTCTGAGAGGCAGCGTATCCACTGAGGCCAGCATCCTGGCTAGCACAGTTACCTGGCTCCTTCTTTGCTTGAGATGACCCAGTGTCTGCCTGCAAAAGCCATGTAGACTCCCCCCCATCTTCTCCAGGTAGGATAACCCACAGAGGAAGCAATGTGTTGGGCTTTTGGTAAACCTGAAGTCAAGAGGATCCTGGCTACCTACAGCTTCCCCTTTATTTCAGGTGTGGCCTTAGGGGCTTTAAAATCATCCTGGGCTTATAAAATGGACTCAAAAGGATTTGTTCCCCAACCAATGAAATGAAGGACTTTCACCCTGTGCTTCCTCTCTCCCTGTGCTAGAAGATGATAATAAAACGTGAACATCAAACCTTGTTTTGTGGAGTTCTTTGATCCACAGATGGAAGGTTATATAAATGCAAAGCACTATCATTATTTATAAGGAACACACAGTCTACAGCTCCTTGCAATCTGGCACGGTGGAAATAAACAGGAAGGCACAAATTTAGCACGATGACTTCACTGCCGGATCTAATAAGATGCAAAGACAGGCTGGGAAGATGTGAGTTTGTTTGAGCACATGATGCTGTTTTACCGGTAATTGGCAAATACAGGAATAATTATGAAAAAAAATAATGAAAAAAGAATCTGATGTGCTGGATTCACAAGAGATGAAAACTGATCTGACCCCTCTTAGCGCAGCAATATCTGGGAGTATGCATCAGTTTAATTTCCCTTATTATCAAAGCCTTACTTCCAAAGAAATGTATGCTTTAGAAGCTGACTGCTTTCCTTCCAGGTATAAATTGATATAGCTAAAATAACTCTCTTTAACCAGTGCTGGCTTACAGCGTCGGGTATTTTGTGGTAGTTGTGATGGGAATGCATTTTAAACTGATAGCAGGCTGACAGCCTCAGAAACTGAAATCCAGGAGTTATGCTTAAGAGGAACAGGTGGGAAGACAGCTGCTCCTCTTCTGCTTGAAATGAAAGAGCAAACTCCCTCGCTTCTGCCTGGCTTTAGGGAGCAGCTTTCCCCCTCCTATCTGGCTGGTGCTGTGGGATCTCGCTTTTCCCTGTTTTGACATTTTGTTCCCAGTAAGTAGGTGTAGCATGGGAAGGGAAATAAAAGCTCTGTGGCAATGTGGCTGAGCTGGTGGAGGAGAGGAGTTCGCCAAAGGCTTGCTAACCTCTCAGTTCCCCTGCTACTGAGGTGCTGCTGAGATTTCTCATACCTGGGGATTGGCAACTCGATGCAGACAGTGAAGGGTGAAAGCTTTGGGCCTCCTCACTGGCTTTGCCTTGGATACTGTGAGACTCCTGTCATGCGACGGAAGATGCTGCTCCCCATAGTGCTCCGCAGTCCACCTTTCCCCCTGCTCCTCACACAACCCAGATCTCACAAATCACCTGCCCCAGGGGGGCACCAGCTGAGGGCTCCCTCTCCCTGCCACAATTTTTCTAAGCCCCAAATCTGATTAAAACATAACCCTCTTTGCTCAGTGCTGCCGGGTGGTGGGTAGCTGCGTGGGCTGGGGTTGGAGCTGCAAGTGTTTTTTTGGTGGCCGCTGTAAGCTGACCTGGTTGTGGGGCTGTTTTACAGCACGCTCATGCCAAGCTGGTTTGGATCCAGTGCTGCCTGGAGAGTGGAGGTGGAACAGAGGCAGGCACGCTCATGGCATGGCAGCATGTTGGCATCTAGTTCCAGCCACCCCCAGAGCCCACCCAGGGATTTTAGGCAGCAGGCCAAAGTACGAGGTGTTTCCAAAAGATGGACCCAATTTGAAATAGCTGTATTTCTGCAACCACGAACCACTCATGAATAAAACTCTTACCACTTTAAAAGGTGGGACATTGAGTTTCAAATGATTACCACTAGATGCTAGATTACCGCTAGATGTAAATTTTTGTGTAATTGTAACACGTTGCCATCATGAAATATACTGCTTTGAAATTGGGTCCATCTTTTAGAAACACCCTGTACAGGGGCTAAGGGACTGTGGAGCCCAGGTTCAGTTTTCAAGGCACACCTGTGCTGAGGATTGGGAGATAGGTGCAGGGCCTGGGGGAAGAGAGAACTGCTTAGGTTTACTGATTGCACAGACAGGCAGATGGCCATTTTGTTATTTTAAAATTGTGTTCCCTTCTGCTGAGTTCTGTTTGCCCTGTGGATGACAGGCAAAGCCCTGCTCTCTGCTGGCTTTTCTGAGTGGTTGCATTCCTCTCTCCCAGCTCAGGGATTTGCGTGTGCTGAGGTCCCCAGGGCCAGGCTGCCAGCAATGCTCACCACCGCCTCTCCAGGGCCTCTGGCTGGAGCTCAGCCTGGGAGGAGGACATGCCCTCCCTCTGTCCCATCCACCCCTCCAAATGGAGGTGTAGGAACGAGTTTTCATGCTGTGCTCCTGCAGGTGGGAGATAGAGTAGGCAGTTCAGCAGGATTTGTAATTTGCCTGCTGTTATCAATGCAGGGTACACTAAGACAGGGGACGAGTATAGGGAAGGACTGGACATTAGATTTGCTCCAGGAATGACATAGATACAGAATGAGATATTTCCCAGACCCTGAGGAGTACTTAATCTCAGGGTGTTGAAGGACTTCTGACCAATCTTTTGTATCTTCTGGGTATATGCCATGGCCACTCACTGAGGGTAGACCTTATCACTGTCTACAACTACCTGAAAGGAGGTTGTAGTGAGGAGGGTGTTGGTCTCTTCTCCCAAGTAACAAGTGATAGAACAAGAGGAAATGACCTAAAGTTGCACCTGGGGAGGTTTAGATTGGATATTAGGAAAAAATTCTTCATGGAAAGGTTTGTTGGGCATTGGAACAGGCTGCCCAGGGGAGTGGTGGAGTCACCATCCCTGGAGGTGTTTAAAAGGTGTTTAGATGAGGCTCTTAGGGACATGGATTAGTGCTAGAGCCAGGTTATGGTTGGACTCGATGATCACGAAGGTCTCTTCCAACTGAAATGATTCTATGATTCTGTGTAGGGGATATGAAGTGGTATGCCTTATTAATACTTTCTGGACTAAGTTTGAGCTGACTGGATACTATAGGTTTTGTGAAAAGATGCTTTTGTCTTTCATGGAAGTATATCCTCTCCGGAGGAATGAATCAGTCATATATTCAGAGAAGAGATGCTTTGCCAAGTGCTTTGATGCATGGTATTTTGGGGATATATTATGTAGAAAAAACCCTTCTCTGATCTTTTGATGTTCATTCTTTCTCCCTCAGTGCCTCCTGTTCAGTGAATAAGTACTAATACTTTTCCTGAGTATGGGACTAGCTGGTAGTATTCCTCAGAGTCTCTTATACATTACATGCTTTGTACTGTACATATGCTGTATTTCCTGTGAAGGTGTTCTTTCTTCTTGTAGCTCTTTGGATAGATGGATAGATCCAATAATTCAGTGAAACATGAGCTCTTGCCTCTTATAGCCTTCTGGATGGCTTCCAAAGTCATGGCCGTTCACAGACATTGCTCTGGTTAACTTCTGCACTTCCGTCGGCAGTGAATGGTGCCACAGAGCCTGGACTGGGGCAGGACATTGGCAGCTCCAGCAGCCTAGAGATGTCTCCATGTGCAACAGGAGTGGTCTACCAAAAGGTCCTCCTGCATCCAGAGTTGGATGTCTGCAGTGGTAGAAACCAGAGCAGGAGGTTGGGTGCCTGTTATGGGTGAGGGATAACTCAGGCTTTACCCATTATATATTGTCCACAGTATGCATAATCCCTTGTTTCCAGATCAGTGTTATCAAACAACCATGTGCTTTTTCAAAAGAAAAGAAGAAATATAACTCAATGGCCAAAATCACAAATATCACTGCTATTCAATGAGACCTGTGATGTGACTGGAAAGCATGTATGAAGTATCGCAGTCCTCTCCTGTTACGTTTTTGTTTGCTGTTTAGCTGGACTGAAATCTGGGAGCACCATCAAGCAGAGGAGGGTGGAGATGTCACAAAAGTGACTTACACATCCCACTGGGCCTCAGCTCATGGAGAAGCACCTGTTAGAAGTGGCATCCAGCATGCATTTGCATGCTTGCTCTTGCCAACAAGCAGCAAGCTGAAATGAGCAGTATCTGCAGTCTGAATCACTGCTCATTGCCAGTAAGCAGGCCTAGCAATAGAGAGGATTGGGAAACAATGCAATACATCTTCATGTCTTCATGTCCTCTGGCATATACAAGAGTTGAATATGCAGCAGGATAAGCAAATCATAAACCAGCTTTTAGTCTTACACCTGAGCAAACTACTTTATTGTATGCTAAGGGCAGGTTGTAGTCACACGGCATCAGCTGTAGCACCTTGCACTGGGGCTAGCCAACCCAGGATGCCACATGCTCCTCCTGAAACCTGTTCCGAGCAATTTCCCCTGGAATACAGGAGTCTCAACAAGCCATTTCTGCAGTGGGTTGATAACTAGAAAGTTGCTCATGCTGGCACAGTCAGTAGAGCGATTCATTTTACTGCTGCTACATCATGTTGCTGCCTTTGCCACACAGGCTGAGTCTCAGTTCTGGTGAGGTCAGTAGCTTTAGTGGAATTGCCCGTAATGTCAGTTCAGAGGAGGAATGACCCTCTCCCTCTGTGGGGGGGTTGCACCCTGGTTTAGAGGCAGTGTGGGGAGGGAAGCGTGGCAGCCTGCCCACACTCTCTGGGGATTATAGCAGCACATCTGTGTGTCAGGCAGGATCAGTGTTCGCCTCCTCTGGCTTCACAGGTATCTCTGGTGGAGATTGTCTGGGTCATTCTCAGTCTGTTACTACTAATGAAAGCCTCTTTGTCAAGCAGCGATGCCCCTTCCTCTCTCCACAAACCTTCCTCTCCAGCCCCCTAGATCCCTCTTCATTGACTACATCCTTCCAAACTTTTTCAGTTACCTGCTAATCTCCTTTTAGTCATCACTGAGGCAAGCTAAACAGATGGTCTTTCATTTTTCCATTGTAATTCAACTTCTCTGCCCCTTTCATCATGTTTTACTGCTCTCCTCTGAACTCTGTTCACTTTGGGCATGTGTTTCTGGCTGTTAGATCCTAAAAGTAGAATTTAACCCCCAGCTCAGGGTGCTGCCTGTCTGGAAAGAGCTATTACCTCCTGCAGCACCTCAGGAACAGGAATAAAGTGCCCTTTTGCTGCAGGGGCTTTGAACTGCTGCTCCTCATCTCTGGCTGTTGTGAACCAGGTAGCTGCCTTCTTCCTCCTGGGCTAACTGGTGCTCTCATCCTAAGAAATCTCCTTCTACCAGCTCAGACAGGCTGCCACGGGTGGAGCAAAACTGCCTTGCC
This sequence comes from Columba livia, assembly GCF_036013475.1. Lineage (NCBI taxonomy): Eukaryota > Metazoa > Chordata > Aves > Columbiformes > Columbidae > Columba > Columba livia. Next base: position 154,869,334 of record NC_088602.1, on the reverse strand, counting down.
CACTGCTGTTGCACAAGGTTTTCACTGCAGTGTGTCCCAGGACGAGGGCTCAGCCCCGTCCCTCTGCCAGGGAGGCTGTGGGAGGGGAGGATGAGCCCGCGTGTGCTGTCAGCACGGCCTGGCTGCAGAGGCAAAGTTCCTCTGGCTTTTTGTCATGTCGTATTTCATGGCCTGCTTGCATATGAATTTATTACCTGTCACTACCAAGCCTCCTCCAGTTTTACTGTTTTCTGATTTTTCCCCTCTCCCTTCCTTTGCATATCTGTTGCAGATCACATTCTTTTTTTTTTTTTTCCCTTCCACATTTTTCAACTGAGAGGGAACTAATTTCTTTTTCATTCCAAATCAGTCTCTACAGGTCTTTCTTCTCTCTCCCTCCTTTCTGCTACTTGCAGCAGCCGTGACTTCAAGACCTAAAGGGCAGAAACATGAATAAGTAATGGAGAATCCCCAGGACAGCAGTAGGACACGGCCGAAGTAATGAAGCTGAAAGGTTGGCTTTGTTGTATATTGGGCAGCATTAGCTGTGCAGCCTTGGCTCCTGAGGTACCATCATGGTCTGTTGATGATGTAATTGTAATTATGTCTCTTTCTCTGGCACTGCTCAACTGTAACTTGTCTGCTTAAGCTCTGTGAAATGCCTTTCTTCATAAAATAAATGTTTCTAGTTAAAGGCCGTTGTGAGAGGATATACAAAGTCTACAAGGTCAGGCCTATGGATGCACAGTTTGAACAACATCTTTGCAAAATCCAGCTGCAGAAGTCAGAGATGCTGGGCAGCTGTTGGAAAGCTTAGTTTTCTGACTATATGCATCTGCCACTGGTGTTTTGACAGCTATCAAAGTAAGATGGCATTTGCAAATATCCATGTATCTTAATCCAAAAGCTTTATGGATGGCTATATCTCAAGAAAATATTCCCTGCAGGTTATGGTTGCAAATGATTCTTATTTATGAAACCCACACCCTTGATAAAAAGTGGTGGGTAGGTGGGGCTTTTTCAAGTCTTTCTCCCCGGCAGTTTGGAAGGATTCATTTTGTAGTCCAAATGCTCATCCCTGAGCCTTCTGCTAAGCTTCCAATCTCACATTCCAGCTGCATTCCTGCTAACACGGGCAAACCCCGCCAGTGCCTTCTGGGCCCAATGTCCCCCAGTCACCCTGACTGACAAACAGTGTTCCTGACGTTCCAAAGGGTTTTGTCTGTGCTTCCTGGCAGAGACGCAGGGAGTGGCTGCCCCCAGGAGAGGGGACAGTACAGCTGCCACTGCAGCCAGCATGTCTCCCAGCCAACACCATGGTCAACAGGGGGATGAAGTAAAGGATGTTTGGTGCCTAAAAACCAATGGTATAACTGGGAAAGCAGGAAGACCTGCTTATTGACTGTCACAGCAGCTGTGATGTGTCATGCACAGGACTGAACTGCATAGAACAGAACATTGTTGAGATGAGCTGAGGTGGTTTATCTTCTAACTGGTGTCTTATTGCAGGACTATCAGTCCCTTGACAGGCCCTCACTGACAATGTAAATGCACACATGCAAAATGACACACGTGCAAAATTATGAGGCACATGTGCTCTTATGTGATGCAGATGACTATACGATTTGTTCATGGAAACTAGAGGTCTCTCTCTGTTCCACAGTACAGAAAAGAGGTGTCTGAAATACTTGGGTGACCTGATACTCTCCTGTGACCTCAAGGATTCATGTCACATAAATTGCTTGCTTTTGTAAGTGACAGAGTGCAGGCTTTGTGGGAAGATAGATCTGAGCTGCAGAGCCTGTGCATGATGACATATGTTACAGCTTCTGGTGCTCCGAGTTATCTGTTCATTTGTAAAAAGGTGAAATGAGACTTTAAGATTTAATCAAAGCAATTATTGGTGCTTTATAAAGAGTCATGACGCGTGTTTTGCAGGCATACAGTAATTAATTGCTACTTATTTGCACTGCTAGCTGCAAATGCTATTTGTTATTGTCCCAAGTATTCTTCAAAGACAGCATCAAAGTTGGGAGCCAGCCATCAAAACACTAGCATATCCTTAAAATGGCCCTGAAGATTTTCCCATTTGCTTTTGCATATTAGATCATGTGCTGTACTGGCAATCTTATTAACAGAATGAGGCTGAATTTGATTCCCTTTGCAACAAATCAGAGCTACCTTAGGAGTGCGGAGTTCCCTGCTCTGCCTGTGACAAAGCACCCTGTTACCACTAAATTCCCAGACAGAGATGAAAAAATACAGGGAGGAAAAAAAAGAAAAGGCCAAGAGAAAAGGAAATGTAGCTCATATTTACTGCATGACAGTTCAGATCACCGCACATGGAAAAATAAATCTACCTGCTACAAAAATGTGCAATCCCCTGTGAGATGAGGTGGGGGGATGTGTGGCTGAAGATTCCTAGGTTGGTTTAAGAGATTTCTATTTAGCAGCAGTGCTTAGTGCAAGTTGGTAACAGCTTAGGCATTTCCTTTCCTTTTAGAATTGGAGCTATCTGGGGAAGACTGAATGGAATAATTGATTTTTTTATCAGATGCAGTAATTGAGGAATAATGGAAAAGGAGAGCCCAGAGGAAAAAGGGCCTGGGAATTGTGGTAATACAAAGGAGTGGAATCCCCTGGGGGCAGATCATATAAACTAAAGTGGAAGAAATAGATAGGTTTTTCTGTCCATCTGGCCTCTTGTGATAGCAAAATGAAGAGGAGAGCAGGAATTACAAAGGGATGAATAAAGCCAGATTCTACTCTAATTCACTCCACTTTCAGATTAACCCTCTGCTGTCTTGTTTACCTGAGAGTAAAATGGGATGTCCTTCCTCTCTTCCTCTTAGTTATCAGCTGGGAAATGGTAATGCTGCTGAAATAAGGGCACTTCAGCAGGTCCAAGGCTGATGGTGGGGAAGAGGCAGGCCTAGTGGGTCTGGATTTGAGGTTTGGAAGAGGCCATTTGCAGTGTGGCTGACAAGAATACCCTCATGCCTCCTTCTGAGAAGCATTTGAATGAAATGTAGATGGTCTGCATCAAGCAAAACCCCCTCAAACCTAGAGAAATGTCTGCAAAACATCAGAAAAACTTAGCAAAAGGGACTGTCAATTTCCCTATTACCGGATCCCTACAAAACACTTCTAGTGATTTATGGCACCTTTCAATAGTCCAGGTCACAAAGATGCGCTGCCTTCCCTTGGGGGAGCCTATTACACGAAGTAACACACTGTCATTGCCTGGTAAAGTTTTCTGAGACTTTATAAATTATTTCTTTATCCCTTGTTATGCTTCTCATCCTTCCAGTAATTTTGCTATCCCTCTCTTATATCTGCCTACTTGTCAGTAATTATCCTACTTACTTTTAGTCATTGCTTAGTGAACTGATACAAACTTCACTCTTTCCACCTTTCCTTGTGATTAGATGTCTCTGTTCTGGTAATCAATGTATATTGCTCTATCAATAGCTTTGGGGTATTGAAGTGCCCAGAACAGAATAGTTTAGCTGTGGCATCTATAAAGAAAGAAGAGGAGGGCTTGCAGCTGCATAATGCGGACAGTGCTTTTGTGCACCGACAAGGGTGTTTCATTGCCTTGCCAAAGTCATGTGCTATTTCCTTCTATTACAACCCTTAGACTTCCAGTGTTGCAGCTCTCTCTTTCCCATTAAGCACCTGTGGTTATTTTCCTCCTCTCCTTGATCTTTCCTCCTCTCCTTGATCTCCTCACATCTTTTTTTTTTTCCCCCCCAAGCTTAATGTTTCATTTGCGTAATTTCTTCCCATTGCTTCAATTTCTCCAGCTCCAGTTTGTTACTTCTCCTCCCTGGCTGCCTTTGAAAGCAGGTTCTCACATCCTCTCTTCTTGTTTCTGCAAACTTTTCCAGAACTTTAATGAAGATATTAATGAAACCAGAATAAACAATGGAGCTGTAACAGGCTCACTGCAACACCCCTCCTGACACTCCCCTTACGGAGCGTGTACCACCAGGCATGGTCTGCAGCCAGTATTCATACTCTATCATGTCGACATCTATGCCCTAATGAATTTGTTTTGCCACCATAAGAGTTCACAGGTTGCTCTATAAAATGCCCTCCTTACCATATGGGCAGAACTGCATCTGGTGCATTTCCTTTCTCCATCATCATAATTTTAGCAGCAGCGTCAGGAAAGCAAGCCAGCGTGCCCTGATGTGCTTAATTGTTTCCCATCACTCCTAACCCACAGTGATCCTCTGTATTCCTCCCTTGGCAGCCCATCTGCTTTACTTGTGCTCTTCAGCTTTGCTTCACAGCATTTATCTCCAAAAACCTGTCCCAATTCCCCATGCATCAATATACATCCTTAACCTGTACACAGCCCTTCCAGGTTCCCCTCCAAGTTCACTGCAGCTTATAGAACCAGAGCCTCAGCTGCTGTAAATTGTCATAGCGCCACAGAAATCAATTGAGCTATGCGATTTGTTCACCAGCTGGGCATCTGGCTTGGATTTTAGAAAAGGGCATTTGCCTGGACTGCAAATAGGGCACTAAACATCCCTAAGGCCAAGCGAGCTCAGGGAATGAAGATATTGCAGAATAAGCCAGCTCTAGCAGCCAAGGGACTTGGAGGAAGGCCAGACAAGACAGAGCAAACCATCAGCAGGGACTTCTGTACTCTGAAAATGCCACTAGTGTCCTCCCTGCAGGGGTCTCTCTGCTTCTTATTCTGATGGTCCGCCTAGTCCTTACACAAGGTCTTTTTCTTAGCATTGGGTCACCTCCTATTCGCTTGTATTGCAGCACTATCTCTGCTCAGGTGGCAAAACTCTTACTGTGCAAGGTGATGTACATGCACAAAAAGACCAAAAACTTGTCCTAGAAATCTGCACATCACCTGCCACAGGTGGATTCAGACAGAGAGCAGAATACTACTATCAAAAAAGAGCATCATCAGCTTGATAGGCTGTGATCCTGGACCCTAAACTCTGGCAAACTTGCCTTTGTGGGGTCTGTTCTCTACCCGCTTCCCTGCCTTCCTCAGGTCCCATCTTTTCACATTGCCCCTTTTCTTTCAGTGAACCTTCTCCTGAAAACAACAAATCAGCTGGGATTTATTGCTCAGAATGATAAAGTAAAAATAATACAGTGTTGCTGTTCATTTGCTGTGATGAGCTTGCTCCCTGCCTGCGTGTGTGTTCCTCCTGATGAGCCCTACCCTTTGCCTGCCTGCTCTGCTGGGGTCCATAGGCAGAAGTGGTACTTACAGAGACTCCGGGTGAAACATGTGCAGCACAGATTATCTGCTACTTTGGATTTGTGCAGCACCTACTAAGAGAACAACTCACTTCTCAACTGGCTCACAGGTGCTGCTGGAATACGTGTAAGCCATAATTAAACAAACCCCAAACTGAATAAGCAAGCAAAAAAGGAGTCAGCATATTTTAACAGCTCTGGAAGACAAGACATGGCAATGGCACTCTTCCATGATTTGTTACCAACTTTAACTAAGGTGTTTCCAAAGGGCTGGCCAGACTTTGTTTATTCTTTTAAGTTTAGTTACCGCAAAGGAAGATGGTAATAAGCTCACCTTGTGTCCTCCTTTTTTTCAGTGAGGAAAATGTGAAGCAGGAAAACACATCAAAGGGAAAATGCTCTGAGGAGATGTCAGGGCTACCCATATAGAGCAGAGTCTGGCTGCTGTTTGTGAAATCCCACCGCCACTCTCCTAGAGATCCAGAAATCATTCAGGTTGTCCCAACTGAGCCACAGTAACTCACTGCATGCCTTGCCTTAGCTTGGGACAAAATGCCCTTGCTGAGCCCTTGCACACAGAGGTCTGGGCAAAGATCAGTGCTCTCCCACTTGCTACCAGCCCTAGGTGCCCTTGTGCAGCTGCTGGTGACCCTGAGCAGAATCTCTTGCTCTGGATAGGGGTCTTTGCTGCTCACCTCTAAGAATTAGTTTGTACTTGAGACAGAGAAAAGCTAAGGCTTCCAGCAGTCATTAGGAAAGCACTGAGGCATATAAGTTGTTGGGTTGTCGGTCATTTGGGCAGTGCCCAAGAGGCATTTGTGTGGATGGGAGGGTGAGAAATGTGCCTTACACAACATATGTAAATGGCAACCAACATTTTTTTTTTTTTCCCTCCTGAGTGCAAAAGGCCTATAAAACAATTAGAGCTTAAAATTGGACTCCTGGCAGAGAACGAAAGAGGGAGTTTATGCCTTGTTAAGTGTAATCAGTCTGGTGATAAGGGGACAATTTCAGCTGTGTGAGATATAATTACATCATAAACTCCACATTACAAACAGGGCAAACAGAGGTGAAAAGGTAAAGAGGGAAGAAATGATCATGCCCTTTAGGAGACGTGGCAGAGGAGACTTTTCTCTACTCCATTTCCCAGAGAAACTTTTCCAGCTGGAATGGGATCTGTGAGCGTGCAGGAAAGGCACGCTCTCACCTCCGGGCTAGCACATGTCCTCCATCTCCTGGAAGGCTGGACGGGGTGTCTTGCCACAGCCACACCTGAGGTTTCACATCTGCCAGCTGGAGTGGGATGTTACTTTGGGCAAGTTAAATATTAATCATGTTTCAGAAAACAGACAATCATTTCTTTGTGGCCTGAAGCTGGAGGAGAGTATCTGCAGCCATGCTGCCAGCGGTATGTAGGACAACAGACAACTGCAAACAGGAAGGAGGCACAAATAACCCTCCCAAGTGGTGGTGGCTCACCTAGGGCTGAGGACACACAGCCTGTCTGCAGGGACAGGACCATGCTGCAGCTCAGGGATGCAGCTCAGCACCATGCTGCAGAGGACATGGCTGCCTGAGCAGGTGTGGGTGTGTTGCTCTGAAGCTGACTGCACACAGGTCCTGTACCTCAAGCAGGACATCAGGATTTCCCGCTAAAGGGGTGGTGGTACAGAGCTAAGGACTGGGAATGGGTCATCCTCCATCCAGGACATTCCACAGGGAAGGGGTCAGGCACGTGCATGGGGCTGTCTTGCCTTGGAGATTGGCTCTGGCCAGTCGCATGTGGGGACACATCGCAGAAACGTTGCTCAGAGCACATATGGATGCTTGGGTCTTACCAGGAAAAATGAGAAACAAATATCTGCCATACTGGGGAGGTGGGGGGGTAATATTTGCCACTTTAGATAAAAATTTTCAGATGTGATGTTTTGAAATGAGAGAAACTGAGGAATGAAAGAGAAAAAACACACTGTGAGGACATGGGTTTATTTGTTTCAGAAGAGTTTTTTGGAATTCCAAGATTTCTCAGCTCAGGGACTTGAATTATTGCCAAAAGATTAAAATAATTTTGGGAAATTCTTGTTTTATAGTTTTCTCTCTCAAAATTAGATGGGCATTTATTAAAATGGTTTTATCAGAAACTCTGGTCCCCATTTCTGGTTTTGCAGCTAAAGACCTGCCTTATAGACTACAGAACTGTGTCTGGTTCTGGGATCAAGAGTTCTGGTCTTTTCTTGTCACTTACATGCTGCATGGAATTAGATAAATCACTTAACCTTTCTGTGACATACTTCCCCATCTGTAAAATGAGGTTGATAATCATATTTGCTTACTTCACAAAAGTGTTAGAAGAATGAATTATCACTGGTTTTATAACCATTTATATCTCTCTCTAGGGCAAAGACTAATTTTTTTTCCTGTGCTCATGCAATAGCATGGTAGTCCTGCTCTGTAATGGATGTTGTTAAGTGCTATTATGATGTAGAAAGATAAAAATTAAATACAGCTTTTGACCACGTAGCAAAGAGGGTTTGCAATACAATGTGAGAGATTAAAAGAGTAGACGCTCTTCTTTTTTTGGTGCTAAAGAAAGGATCAATTAAGTATAGTCATACCGCCCTGAAATATAACCCTGCCTCAAAGTGGGCAGTGTAACCCTCTTCTGGCAGCCACTCTTCTGTAAGGGATAGAGAAAAATAATTAATGTTTGTACAGCTCCATAAATAGATTATTATTATTAGTTAGAGCATTTGGAGGCTTTGTACAAGATCAAGTTGTATTAAGTACTCATAAGACTGAATCGGGAGATAGTCCTCACCTTAAAGAGCTCGAGGTTAAGAGAGACAAAGTATAAACTTGAGGTTAAAAGAGACAAAGTATGAACTTGAGGTTAAAAGCACAAACCATGTCAAGGGAAGTAGAGACATGTATGTCCAAGGACACTGAACAGGTCACTGCCAGAGATGGGGATTGCTGGGCAGGCACTATTTTAAGTCATTCATGTCACTGCCTCTGCATGACTATTGCTCATGTGCTATTCTTGTACTGCAAGTCACTTTCATTCACCCAGGCTTGGTGCTTTTACAAGGAACAGCCATGAAAATGCAGAGTGGCCAATCTGGAGACTTAGTGACTGCGCAGGCAATGGAGGAAGGAGGGAACTGGGGAAGCTTAAACTGGTTGTTGGAGCTGGGACTGTCACTGGCAACACTCAGTGCAACCTTGGGTAGTGCTTGATGCTGCTCTCAGGGGAGAGACTTCCACGCGTCTCTCAAGACCATTTCAGTCATGAGTAAGGAGCTCAGCACTCACTGACTTATTACATTTAAAAAGACTAATTGGTCCCTGGTGCTGTCTACAAGGAAAGACTTAAGCTGCAAGTAGCCTAACACAGTTTCACAGGATGGCAATGAAGCAGCCTGGATTGAACCCTGGTGTGAGTCATTACTGCCACAGCTCTAGCATCATATAGGAACGATCACAAATACTTTCTGTGAAGTCTGGGACTGACATCATGAGGCATCCCCCTTATGAATGGCTCAGTCCTTCATACTTACGCATATCTTTTTGGTCCAGCACAGAGGGAGGAAGCAAAGTCCCTAGCTTACAGGCAGAGAACTGCAGCATGGGTAGGCTGAGGCTACATCTCTGCTTTGGGACTCAAAAGTGGCTCCCGACTCCTCGATTAGGTTTGCAGTGTAATTCTAAATGTAGACATACCCTAGCCATTGCCATTGGTTCCCAGTGATAGGGAACCCTGGACTGGAAAGGAGCCCTGGTGTGCCCTGGTGTGGCTCTTGATCAGACACCTGCATGGGTCTAAGGAAGGGCACCCACCCCAAATCTGAACATGACCTTGGTGGCTTCCCCAAAAACATGTCAGGAACACCCAGCTGTGCCAAGAGGTGAACTTGCGCAGAATTACTACTCTTGTGTCTAGACCACCTTGTCACCCTCCCTCGCCTTAGGGAGGATAGTTTTTTTCATTTTCCTGAAATGGCAAGGCCATGATTTCCAGGAGTTTTAGGGACTCTTCCCAGTTTGGCTTTCCAGAGTGTTTAAGAAAGATTGACACCCTGGAGGATGGGCTCCCTGCCTTCCCTGCCAAAGTCACCAGGGGTGGTAGGAAAGGATGGAAATGAACAGCTGGGGTTTTAAGGAGAACCACTAACCAGACAGGACCTCCTGTAGCACTGGGCAAGCCTTGTCCAGTCTGAACTTGATCACCTATGGACTGTGAGCCATAGTGAGACCTGCAGGAAAATTCTTGGTGTTTATTTGATAGACAGCCAAAGCCCCATCAGCCAGCCTTGTAGTAATATGCTACTTACCATCAGCATCTCAAGGTTAGAGAGGTGAAAGCAGAGAGCAGACTTAGCAGGTGATAACCAGCACCATTAGGGCTGCCTGATGTGGAGAGAGAGCAGCCCTGCTCATGGCTGCTCTCAGCGTCACAGCCACATCCCACTCTGCCTCAGCCCCAGGTGCAATGCTGAGGCACCCCATGGGATCTTCTCATCTCTGGGGTCACTGCTGAGGGGACCTGGTGACCACAGGAGGATATCACATCAATGATTGTGGGATGAACCTTGTCCATGTCTTTTACCATCAGCAGGAGAGTGTGAGGGTGAAATCAAAGGGTGAGGCTGTGAGGGGGAGAAGCAGAGATGGCAAGTAGTTATGGTGCAGAAATGCTGCCTGACCCTTAGGCAGGCTCCAGCTGCCAGATGAGGAGCAGTGGGTGCTGTGGGACTGTGATGATTCTCCAGTCACACCACCCATGTACTGTCTACAAAAAAAAAAAAAAAAAAAAAAAGAAAAAAGAACCCAAAGCCAGTAGGAGTGCACTGTATTTTTGTTATCGATAGTCCTTGCTCAGCCCAGAGACTTCTCAGCTTGGCAACATGGTGATGTTTGGACAGTGCTTGCCTTGGAAGCAGAGAGCCCTGCTGCTTACACTCCATCCGCTGTCCTTTACCACAAGGGAAAAAAAAAAAACAAACAAATAAATCTGTTATTAAAGCAAAGAAATCTGACAGCAGCTGGAGAAGAGCCCAAAAAGTTTGAAATCCGCCATCAGTGTGGGAAAGGAACAAAGAGAGAAATTATGGCACACAGTCCTGACAGCTATTTCTTGGCAGGAGATGAGCGCCTGTGAGTCTCAGATAACTTCCCAGAGAAAGTAAACACTACCAGAGCTCAGTAGAGAGGAGCTTGGAGACAAAGGCCTCATCCTTCTGCTGACCCTTGAGGGACAACTGATGTTCTCACTGCCCAGACTGGCACATCTGACCAGCCTCCCTACACTTTCCAAACCTCTCTAGCAGTGGATGGGGAGCTCCATTTTTCCACCCTACTGTCTCAGATGAAATCAGTGGCTGCAGGAGGTGATGCCTCCAGGAGCAGAACTGGATCTGACAGCGGTGCCATTGCTTTACTCCCTGCGCTGCTATCTGATGGTGAGAAATCATGGGCTGGTACGATCAATGCCAGCTGGACATGCAGCCCTACAGTTGTCTTTTCCTGATTTCTAAGTACTTAGTCACATTATCTGAGCATATTTGGTACTTGCCTGATGTGTGGGCCCAGGCCTTTTTCATCCTCAGGCAAGGAAAAAGTTGACATATTGCCTTGACTGTAGATGTTAAAAGGGGTCTGCCTTTGGGCAGAAACAAATCCTCAGGAAATCCTTAAAAAAACTCCCAGCAGTGTCAAAAAAGTGATAAGAGACTGAAGCAAGGGCTTTATAATAGAGTGACTCTTCCAATCAATTGGCGTGAGTTAATTAATTAATTGCTGCAGTTGCAATGACATTCCCTCTGGCTGAGTAATCAGGAAATCAGCCACCTGAGGCTCTTAGAGAGTTAATTGCCTTAAACTTTGTTAAAGCAGAGTGATAATACCATTTTAAAAATGCCATCAATGCACATTTCTTGTCTTTTGGGATTTCACAAACCAATTCTTCATTTTGCAGAGCAAAACCTTTAGAGTTTTACTTGGAACAACTGAGTAATGGAGACAGATGAGGTGGAGAAACAGGGAGCAAACTGTGAAATACAAGTTCTGTACCACCTGAAACAGAAACTGTGCTGGTGAATTTGAAATACCCTGAAGCTCTCCAAACTTTCAGTGTCCATCCAGACTCCTATCCTTTCTTGAGGTTTTTTTTCATCCAGCAGGGAGTGGAGTTTCCCTACTCTCTTGGAGTCGCTCTTCTCTTTTAGACCCTTTTCTTTCGTTCAACCTGATTTTATCTTAAAGAACTGCTGGCAGAAATGAGAGAACTGTTCTGGGAAGAGCAGAAACCCTCCTCTCTCTCCCCTTTCACAGCTACCTATTTCTTAAACTGAAGTTGAGTGTCTCTGTGCTTCAGACCTCCCTCCCAAGTGAGCTCTTTGAGACGTCTGGAGGACACTTGGTCTTGTGTCAGTAGAAGTGGGTATTTTTGGCTTGAGCCCCTGCAGGTGTTCTTTTAAGGAGGCAAAGCGGAGGCCTTTGAAAGATGTCAGGCTATCCCGAGGCTAAGCTGGTCCTGCCCCAGTAGTGGCAAAATCACTGTCAGATGAGCAAAAGCTTTCCCTGTTGTACCTCTGGCTATTTGCCTCTTGGGTTGTCCACCTCTTGTGCTTTCTCTGCAGAATCTGCTTGTTTGTCTGTGGCTGTAACACTGCAGTATGGTCCAGGCAGCTGCCCTCGCTCCTGCTGCTCTGGCCTCCCATCTGTACCCTGCAAGGTTTTGACTCCCTGCCAAGTGATGGAGTGGGGAAAAGAAAATTCCTGCTCAGACTTCAGCACTCTGAGGACTCCCTAGCCAGAGGAAACTTCACTTTTCTTTGATATTTCTAACTGAAAACAACCCACAAAAAATGAGCTGGAATAAAGAAACAAAAGGAAGGGAACAGCGTTGTCCCACCAAAGTTCAACATATAGAAAATCAGCCATTGAGAACCCAATGATATCGGTGCCCATCATTTTTATAACAGTTGTTTTACGATGATCACAGTTGTTTTATGATGTGGGTTTTTTTGTTTGTTTGTTTTTTTTTTACTCATAAAGCCCTTTGAGCCTTGCCGCTACAGCATAATCTCAGGGTTTGTTAAAAATGAAAAGAGAGCCTAGCCCTTCAGATGATGGAGGTAAGCTTGAAATTGTTAGCCCTACAGCCTCAGAAAAGACAAAGAGACCAAAAGAAACTCATGTTTTAATTGATACTTCTAAACTTTCCAGAGATTTTTATAGGGCTGGATTCTTAATTTTCTTATTTCTTGAGGCTGCCCAAGCTGATATTTCCTTCCTTTACTAGCATGAAGTGTACCTGGTCTCCAAGGGCCTTCTGGGGAGGTGATGAAGGGTTGGGTGTCTCACATCTCCCCGCTGCAGCCCTGACATGGGGCTCCCAGCGTGGGACGCTGCAGTTTTCAGATGCAAACCACCGTTCATCCCTTCTATCTTATCTAGCAGTCACTTTGTGTGTGAGCTCATACATATATTATTAAATATAAACACAAACCCCAGGCACACGTTTTTATCCTTAAGTAATAAAATCTAATGGAAGAATTTACAGTCATGGGTTATAAAGCAATAGTAGTTGTAAAATCATTTAGCAGGGTTCAAATACAGGTGAAAGGAGAAGTTCAGAAGTTCAGCACCTAAATACGTTTCCTGGCAGTTTCCTATGACAAACAGCAAATCCCCTATTGACATGGCACCAGTAATGAAAGGCCAGAACTGTTCTCAGCTGCTCCGCATGTATTTGCGAGTTCACGGTTTGTTCAGTTTTATTACTTTTTAAGTGCACATCCTACAGGCCAGGTTATTCAGAGGGATGGTAGTGAGGAATGACTGAAATGAGAACAAGAATCCAAATTTCTGTATGGTGCACCTCTAGGCCCAGTTTTCTATTTGAAACATAACACACAGAGTGGATCACAGATGGAGACCATTAGCAATACCTGGAGGGAAATGGGTGGTGCAAGCAGGCCTGGGCACTGTTTTTATTGGCACCTAGTGCCCCTCCTAGGTGACTTAGTTGACATTTCCATCAAAATGCTTAGGTATATACTGCTTATATTGCAGCTTCTACCATTTCTAGCAAGTAGCACTTTCCAACAACTACTGCTTACTACATGTGGCCATTCTAAGTTGGGCAACAGCTTTGCTAAATGTCTTCACCATGCCAAAGCTTCAAATACCTGCTCTGTCCTTAAAGAGATTGAGTCTGTCTTCTTGTGCCTCTGTTGATTATTGGTTTAAGAATGAAAGCAACTAAAATCTAGGCCTCGGAAATTGCGTGAAGGATGTTAGGGGGCTGACTGTAAACTCCAGGTCCCTCTTGCCATGTGGTGCCAGACCAAGGCACTGGGACAGGAATCACATAGGAACCCCACAGCAGCTGCCAGCTCTGCTTCTGCTGTTGCATTACTTAACATCCCACCTGAACTTCGTCCTAATAATGTAGGCAGATAATAAGTTTTAAGGTTGCTCACTGGATAAGAAGATAACTTTGCCCTATGCTTCATTTCGTAATTATTTTTTTAAAAAGAAATGATAAGAAGGTGTGAGAGGTACTATAATGATAAACAGAGTGTACTTTCAATAAAAAAATAACTCAGTTTCTTCAGGGAGCGTTTCTCAGCAGGCTAGCAGAGAGGAGAGAGCTATGACAAGTGCAACACAAGAACTTTAGCATTTCTTAGTCCTTGACACTTTTTAACCTAATTAACCCTGGCAATCTAAACTACTTAGAGAAAATCAAGGTTGTGCTCCCAAACAACCCCCAATTACTGGCATATCTGAAGAAGTATTGCCACTTTCTCAAGACCAATCAAACACTCCTGGTTTTTTTTCTAAGAATTTAAGAGGTTCCCTGTTATAATAGGGTGCATAAAACTTATCTAAATGGCCTATGCCATTATTGAAACAGGCTTCCATTTTGTTGTGGTATTTCCACACTCTGGGACACTTGCTATGCTGAAGCAGACAGCCAAACAGCTAATCCCCCAGCAAACATCCAATTAGTCCTTCTGCACATCTGAATGCAGTACTATTTCCAGTGTCGTCGTCTGCACTAACATAGCAGAGGGGAATGAGTTGCCAGGAGCAGCTTTCTCATCTGCTGTGGGGGGGTTTAGAGGATGCCATGGCCAGGCAGCAGCTGAGAAAGGTGTGGAAGCCTGGGCTGGGAGCAGTTGAAGGGTTTCTCACATGGCCAGGCTGTCCTTCTTGTGTTTGTTTGGAAAAACATCAGAGAAAGCTCTAGCTCCAGAGGCAGTTAACACACTGGCAGTTTTAGTCTCTTTTGCCTGCTTTGCTTTCTCTGCCTTTCCTCTTCCTCACGTTCTGTGCTGTTTCTTTCTTGCTTTAGTCCTAACTCTTGGTGTGAGTTGTTTTTCCTGCCCAGCTCAAGGATGGGTCACAGAGAATAAGCACAGGGTCACTGGCTGCAGAAAAAGGGCACCTCTGAGGATTGCCCCTACGCAGCAGTTGACAAAGACCTTCCGAGAGTTTATGAAATCTTGCCCACAAAGAAATGGTGCTAGTGCAGAGTAAACTTGCAAGGCCACTTCTTTGGAAGGTAGGGAAAGTCAGCGTTTAGGCTGCCTGGAGGGTCCTGGTGTCTCCCTCTGTGTGCTGTCCTCTGTTATACATCAGTGCTCCTGGCTGCAGCACCTCTGAGCTGCGTTTGGACAGGATCATAGGCTGAAAAACACACAGACCAAGAATTGCTGCCTGTCTGGAATGGGAGGTAGCTGGGTTGGGCTTCTGGTGCAGCAGGGTAAATCCAGAGAGGAGAGTTTCCTGGGAAAAGGTCCTGTGCCTGGTCTTGAGGGGCACAGGCAGGCTGAACCGCATGGGTGCCAACAGAACTATGCACTTGCAGAGCAACAGAGAGACTGGCCCTGCATTCAGCAGGGGTCTGATTAACCCCATAAAACTACTTGCTTCCTGACACTAATTATCTACCTGTGGTTTTGACCTCTTTTTCTCATATATGCCTTTACCCTCTTCCAGTGAAATTTTGCAGATGTTCCAAATCTGTACACTGGGAGAAGAAGACAAGCAAAGCCATCCACAATTTGCATCCCCCCTGGGATCTCCAGGTAGCCTCATTTTCCCGGGGGAACATCTCCACTCTCTATGCACTACTGCATGAGTCAACTGGGACAAAACAGCTCCTGCAGCTCCATAAACAGCTAAGAAGCAGCACCACATGCACGGTGGCTCATGCACTCTGGGCAAATGTTTATAGAACAAATTTAGCCCCTACTCAAGCAGATTAACAACTGTTTGCAGCATTTTATCCACATCCTCACTGTCCCCCAGGACACCATAAGCCAGTGAGGGAGCTGTTGACAGCCCAAGAGATCAGACCTTACAGACTCTGCAGTAGCTCTTATCACTGTGAACATCAGAACCTGCAAGTTGAGATCGGTGGTGTGTGCCAGGACTACCAACGCTGTTGTAAAGGCTTCTGGGGGCTTTAATTCCAAGCCTGGCAGATGTCAGATAGAGGGGGACAACACACTGTCAAGGAGAAAACAAGAAAGTGTTATGGGTGGGAAAGCAGAAATCTAACTGCCTTATTTGTAAGGCTCTTTGTGGTGGATTCCCAAGGAAGGAATTTGCCATGGGTCAGTTTAGCCTATGAAAATTGCCCCCCCTGCAATCAGGAGAAACCCTGTATGGGGTGGTTTAGAGCAACTGAAAAGGAGTCCATATCTTTGCAAGACCTGTTGAGGGAGCCTGAAGTTGTATTTAATAGATGAGTTTAAGCGCCAGCCACAGCACCTCCAGGGGTCCTGGTGTCCCGATGCTTTAAAACTACAAGGTAAATGAATGCAAATAGCATCACACTTAAAGCAAATGCTAAGAATGCATTATAAAGTGCTGCTTATTAAGGAACTGAAAAAAATTACCCATTTCTTCATTAAGGAAGACAAGAAAAAAATTCTTATTGTGTAGACGCAGAACCAGAAGCTGGAAAAGTTGGTCAGCTGCTCACACTATATTTTTTGCCCAGGAAAGAGGATGATAAGTGTGGTAAT